>NW_027507788.1:156428674-157028674 GCF_037356315.1 Lithobates pipiens
AACATTGAAGCTCGGGGATAAGGATGAGGACCCTGAACATTGAAGCAGGGGGATAAGGATGAGGACACTGAACATTGAAGCTCGCGGATAGGGATGAGGACACTGAACATTGAAGCAGGGGGATAGGGATGAGGGACACTGAACATTGAAGCTCAGGGATAAGGATGAGGACACTGAACATTGAAGCACAGGGATAAGGATGAGGACACTGAACATTGAAGCTCGGGGATAAGGATGAGGACACTGAACATTGAAGCACGGGGATAAGGATGGACACTGAACATTGAAGCATGGGGATAGGGATGAGGACACTGAACATTGAAGCTCGGGGATAAGGATGAGGACACTGAACATTGAAGCAGGGGGATAGGGATGAGGACACTGAACATTGAAGCTCGGGGATAAGGATGAGGACACTGAACATTGAAGCAGGGGGATAGGGATGAGGACACTGAACATTGAAGCTCGGGGATAAGGATGAGGACACTGAACATTGAAGCTCGGGGATAGGGATGAGGACACTGAACATTGAAGCTCGGGGATAGGGATGAGGACACTGAACATTGAAGCATGGGGATAGGGATGAGGACACTGAACATTGAAGCATGTAGCTCAGGATAGGCACTACAAGTCCCAGCAATGCAAAACCTACTAGGTAACAAGGGAAGTATTAGTGTTGTAACGAACGGCCCAGTGTTTGTGTTGTGTGTAACTTCACTTCCGTAACATTATGTGATGGTTACGCTGAACTGTATTGCCGAAACTATGTTGGAACGCACGGCGCAAGTGTTTGGAACGCATCGCGCATGCGCAGTACGCAACAACGTGGCCCGTGTTTGTGTTGTGTGTAACATCACTTCCGTAACATTATGTGATGGTTTCGCTGAACTGTATTGCCGAAACTATGTTGGAACGCACGGCGCGAGCGTTTGGAACGCATCGCGCATGCGCAGTACGCAACAACGTCACTTCCGCACCATCCTGTGATAGGCAGCAAACTGTGACACTACACCTGCTCCAGTATCAACAGAGCGCATGGAACGCCCCGCCCCCCGTGTACTCGGCCACCGGATGCTGCCTTCTCCCATTGGTGGATGGCGCTCCTCTCTCTCTCTCACTGGCCGGTGTCCTGTCATATAAGGTCCTTCATCCGATAGTGTCCGCTGCGTACTGCGCATGCGCAGTACACAGCACTACAGATTCCGAAAATTGCCGAGGATGAACGGCGCCTGCGCCGTGAGTCCAGGTTCTATCCCCACGATCCCGAGCCCCAAGCGTGGCAAGCCAAGCTCGCCAGCGAGGGGCCCTCTAATTTTCACAACCCTATGTCCGCTTGGATGGTGGGGCTTCCACCTCCACTCACAGCGCGGGCGCCGTTCATCTTCGGAGATTTTCCGAAGCTTCGTCTGCTCTGTACTGCGCATGCGCAGTACGGCGCGGACACTATATGATGGCCGGGCACTATATGGCAGAACACCGGTGTTCTGGCAGATAGTGTCCTGCCATCATATAGCATCCACCCCGTACAGCGCATGCGCAATAGGTGGCAGAAGAAGCTTCGGAAAATCTCAGAAGCTGAACGGCACCTGCGCCGTGAGTGGAGGTGGAAGCCCCACCATCCAAGCGGACATAGGGTTGTGAAAATTAGAGGGCCCCTCGCGGACGAGCTTTGCTCGCCACGCTTCGGGCTCGGCCTCCCTGCGTTCGGCTCTTTTTTTATTCCCACTATGTCCACTTGGATGGTGGGGCTAGAACCTGGACTCATGGCGCAGTCGCCGTTCATCCTCGGCTATTTCCGGAATCTGTGTTCTGCGCATGCGCAGTACACAGCGGACACTATCTGATGGGGGCCTTATATGATGGGACACCTGCCGGGCACTATTAGGAGCAAGGGGTGGGCTGAGTTGCGGGTTTTAAATTTTTTTATTGTAAATGCGGAGCTGGAGGTCGGGTGCTGCTGAGGCTGCAAGTGATTCGTCGAATCCATAGAGAGAGCCAGAGATCCGGACCGGACCATCCGACCCATAGACAGGGGAGAGAGAGCCCGATATCCTGACTGGACCATCCGACCCATAGAGAGGGGAAGCCTGACACTTGGGACCACACCGAGCGCCGTTGGCTCACAGGTGGGTGCTGAGCATCGGGATATCTGACCCTCCATACATTGTCTGATTGTCCGATCTCCTATACACTCTCCATACATTGTATAACCAGATTGATACAATCTTCTTCTATACGTTGTAAGAATATGGTCCTACAAACTCCTATACATTCTCCATACAGCGCATACCCCGACCGACACAACGTATAGGAGATTGTATCAATCCCGTTGTACCAATCCAGTTTACAATCTCCTAAACGTTATATGGGTCGGGGTGTAGAATCTTGTAGCCGTTGTATGGGTCGGGGGTGTAGAATCTTGTAGATGTTGTATGGGTTGGGGGTGTAGAAACTCGTAGCCGTTGTATGGGTTGGGGGTGTAGAATCTCGTAGCCGTTGTATGGGTCGGGGGTGTAGAATCTTGTAGCCGTTGTATGGGTCGGGGGTGTAGAATCTTGTAGCCGTTGTATGGGTCGGGGGTGTAGAATCTTGTAGATGTTGTATGGGTCTGGGGTGTAGAATCTTGTAGATGTTGTATGGGTTGCGGGTGTAGAATCTTGTAGCCGTTGTATGGGTCGGGGGTGTAGAATCTTGTAGATGTTGTATGGGTCAGGGGTGTAGAATCTCGTAGCCGTTGTATGGGTTGCGGGTGTAGAATCTCGTAGCCGTTGTATGGGTCGGGGGTGTAGAATCTTGTAGCTGTTGTATGGGTCGGGGGTGTAGAATCTCGTAGCCGTTGTATGGGTCGGGGGTGTAGAATCTTGTAGCTGTTGTATGGGTCGGGGGTGTAGAATCTCGTAGCCGTTGTATGGGTCGGGGGTGTAGAATCTCGTAGCCGTTGTATGGGTCAGGGGTGTAGAATCTCGTAGCCGTTGTATGGGTCAGGGTGTAGAATCTCCTGGACGTTGTTGTGGGTCGGGGTGTAGAATCAGCCAATGGCAGAAAGCACTGGGTGGGGGGGGGGGTTCCCTCAGAACAACTACAGACTGGTAAAGACTGTAGGTGAGAACCTTCACAGTTCCACTCAATCCCATTAAAGTTCTCTTGGAACATGAAGGCTTCCTTGATAGTTTAAATGTTGGCATGCACTGATGATACCTCTAGGGGCTTTGGAGCTTCTCCTGGAAGCTGTGATGGGGTGGGCTGTGGAGCCTCTGGAAGCTGAGATGGGTTGGGCTGTGGAGCTTCTCGTGGAAGCTGTGCTGGGGTGGGCTGTGGAGCTTCTCGTGGAAGCAGTGATTTTGTTGGGGGGGGGACTGTGTAGGGGTCTCCTGGAAGCTGTGATTTGGGGGGGGGGGGGGACTGTGGAGCGTCTCCTGGAAGCTGTGATTTTGGGGGGGGGGGGGACTGTGGAGCGTCTCCTGGAAGCTGAGATGGGAGGGCCCGTCGAGTTTCTCCTGGAAGCTGAGATGTGGCCTTTTTATATGATGAATGTTGGCACACTTTGACAGTACCATCCCAGGTCCTAAGGGAGGAAGCATCTGTAAAAGTGAACCAGCATTCATCATATAAATGAAACTCCTCAAATTTCATGAGAACATTGCCGGTCCAATTTTGGGTTCCACAAAGGCAGCAAAAGTGAGCTATTATTCAGAATATAAAATAAATTCTCAATGTTTCAGGAGAAGTTTGCCAGCTTCATCTCAGGTCCCTCAAAGGTAGCATCAATGTGTGCCAACATTCAAAGTATCGAAGAAACCAAAATGGAATATATTTTAGATTACCAATTCTTAGATGTAATGGCTGAATTCGTGTTTTTTTGGTTTTGTTAGGAGTTTCCTTTTTAGTTTCTTTTATTTTCCCCTAAATACATGTCCTGTCCCTGGGTGGCTACACTGACTTCTCCACTGTATCTATCGAGGGAGTCATGGTTGTCACCTTACGACAGGGACTACAAATGCTTCATCTCTACCACATGGAAGTGGGGGCGGGGGGGGATAGTGGTAGACTTGGAAGACAAATAACATTGTTCGAGGTGAGTTTAATCCTTTTCCGTGACAAGGGCACGGCATTTCTGGCAGGATCACTGGGTATAAAACCAAATGTGCCGTGCTTTGCTCTGCAATCAAAAATATTTCCTGTCAGTTTGTGCAATATTGAATATCCAGTGCTCGGTATTAACTGACTAGGTGTATAGAGCAATATAATGCCATACATGCATAAAGTTCTCATGTGCTAACAACGTATATCGGCCTTTTTCAACCCGGGTTCCTTGAGGTTTATTCAGGGGTGCTTTGGCAAAATGCCTAAAAATTCCCCAAAAATTGTATAAAAGCCGGTGTGTGGATGAAGGCTTCCTTCTTTTTAGTAACCCTAAGCCACAGGTTTTCATTGTGCACCATTACAACCTTCCAGCTGCTGGCATCCTAATGACCATTGGCATCATCAGTTGATGTTGAGGATGTCAGTTCCATGCACAGCATCCTAGTATCCCCTTCTCCTGCCCCTCTACATCAGCATTGAGGGTCACATTAGCTGAGTCATGGAGAAAAACCTGAGGGAGAAGAGAAACATTAGAATACTAGTCAGTACCAGTTGCAAAAGTGTATTTGCTTTGGAAGAACAAATCGCCTCTAACGTTGGGTTGTCCTACTTGGACTTGTGGATGTTGCTGCATTATGTAAAACTATCAGAATAGCTTTTTATGTTTTTTAGAATGGGGTGCCTCAAGACTGTCCATCATTTTTAAAGGGTACCTTGAGATGCAGACTAGGTACCCTTTTAATTTTGAAGGCCCTGTTTAGAGTGTGAACATCTGCGATTGCCATCTTTTGGGTTACCTCTAAAACTATTGCTAATGGCGCCTTTACAAGAACTTCAGGCCAAAGTGATTGATGCTCTGCAAAAGGTCAAACTTGCAGATCTTCAGATAGAGCAACTGACAAGAACAAAGAAGCACGCAAGCTTACCAATATAGAAAGAGCTTTCCAGATGCAACGCTGATGTATGAAGGTGTGGGAAGGGTTGAATGGCTTAGGAATGGGGGGAGGGGAGTGGGCACGAGATTGTTGACACTTTGGAGCACCATCACAATGATCCGATTCAACTGAAAATCCTTAAGAATATCGATTGATGGACTTATCACTGAGCACTATTTAGGGTTGCCACCTGTCCGGTTTTGACCCAGACAGTCCGGGTTTGGACACATGTGCCCGGGTTTCCACCTGTCGGAAACCCGGGCACACATCAACCGTCCTGTGGCAGCCGGATCTCTGGCTCCGGCCGCAACAAACATCCATGATCATCCCAGGCCTGCTATCAATGTTCAGTTCACACTGCCTAAACATCAGTGCGCTCCGAGTCTGAGCCCAGCTCAGCAAAGGGCAGCAGCGGGTGTTCTGTGATTGGCCGAGTAGGCTGCAGGTCATGTGTGGGATGGACCGGATGGAGGACACGAAGGTCCCTGAATAATTCGCCTCAAGCCGTAGCTGTTAGTCACATGCAGATGCAGGGCTGCACTGTGTCTGGATCATGGCGACAGCCCTGCATGCTCCGGAGTCCTAACCCGCGCTGTGTGTCTGTCTCCCGTCTGTCTCTCTCATCCGCTCTGTCAGCCACCCCCCCCTCTCCTGTCTCTCTCTCTCTGCCAGCCCCCCCCCTCCTCTCTGCCAGACCCCCCTCTGCCAGATCCCCCTCTCCCCTCTGCCAGACCCCCTCCCCTCTCTCTCTCTCTGCCGGACCCCCCTTCCTCTCTCTGCCGGACCCCCCTTCCCCTCTCTGCTGTACCCCCCTTCCCTTCTCTACCGGATCCCCCTCTCCTGTCTCTCTCTCTCTTTCTGCCGGATCCCCCTCTTCTCCCTGCCAGACCCCCCCTCTCCTCTCTGCCAGACCCCCCTTCCCCTCTCCTGTATCTCTCTCTGCCAGACCCCCCTCCCCTCTTTGCCTGACCCCCCCTCCCCTCTCTGCCTGCCCCCCCCTCTCCTCTCTGCCTGCCCCCCCCCTCCTCTCTGCCAGACCCCCCTCTCCTGTCTCTCTCTCTCTCTCTCTCTCTCTCTCTGCCAGACCCCCCTCCTCTCTCTGTCAGACCCCCCTCTCTCTTCTGTATCTCTCTCTCCTGCCCCTTTTTTACCTCCCTCCACCCCCACCTCTTTCCCTCCTCAGATGATGGGGGCCCTAATCATTTCTAACAGCAGCCTGTGAGTGAATGCTCCAGCTCCCACACTTCCTGGCTTGAAGCAGCTCTCGGTAAGGCAGTCTAATAGGGGTCTTTCAGGGCAGGGGACACTGATGTGGGGATCCCTGATGTATCAAGGGGGGGACCGATATAAGGGAAGGGGAATCTGAGCTAATGGGGGGAGTAGTCTGTGGGGAGGGGGTTCTGACTGCTGTTGACCACTTAGAGACCCCCTATTATATCAGCACCCCCTCCCCCTACTTAGAGACCTCTATTAGATAAGGGAAACTCTCTTTATATAAGCACCCCCTTTAGAGACCCACATTATGATATAAGGATCAGTGTGTCCTTATATCAACCCCCTCTTTAGAGACTGGTCTCCTCTCTGCCAGATCCCCCCTCTCTTCTCTGCCAGACCCCCCTCTCCTCTCTGCCAGACCCCACCCCCTCTTCTCTGCCAGACCCCCCTCTCCTCTCAGAGACTGGTCTCTAAAGGGAATCTGATATTAATTCAAATGTGAAAAAATAAATTGTGAATGATGGTGGAAACCCCCCAGGATAATCCAAGTATTAATACACTCCAATCTTATTTAAACATACATATTGTTCAATTTCCACACACATACAATAGTGTATGAATAGTGGTGTAAATCCATTTCACAATGTGCTGTGCTAATATCCAACATATCTAACTCAAAAGGTGTTTATAAATTGGATATTAGCACAACACATTGTGGAATGGATTTACACCATTATTCATACACTATTGTATGTGTGTGGAAATGAACAATACGTATGTTTTTTTTTTTTAAAGATTGGAGTGTATTAATACTTGGATTATCCTGGGGGGTTTCCACCATCATTCACAATTATTGAGGTTGTGCTGCATTTTTTTTTCAATTTAAATTCTTTTGGGTCTCTAAGGGGAGGACTGATATAAAGGGATTCTGATCTAATGGGTTGCTCTATGGGGGTCCCTGTATTATGGAGGGTGTAATATTGATCCATATATTAAGTGTGTGACACTGACCCTGTGTTATGGGGGTTAACACTGACCCCTGTATTATGTCACCTAGGATTGCCACCTGTGGGGGGTCCACTTGAATAGCTCAGGTTTTCAATCGTGACTGAATTTCTGCCTAAGACCCCAGTCACATTATTCAGATCGAACTGTAGCTTCGCAAGTTACCAAGATAGTCAGACACCAATCCGTTGCCACCTGTTAAAATTGTCCACACAAACTGTTTGCCGTGGAGAGCTAAGTGCAACGCATTATTGCTCTCCTCCAGGTCTTTAAAATCCTATAGAGTATAGCACAAAATTTTTTGCCATGCACCGCTAAAGTGTTCGGGTTTGGCTTGAAGAAAAGATGGCAACCCTAGTGTGGTCAGAAGGGTGATTTAGGGGGGAATTAGGGGGTGCTGGGGGGAAAGATTTGCTCTAGGAGGGGAGATTTGTCAGGGGAGATGATTTCTACTGGGGGGGTTGGGGGTGTGGTCAGTAGGGTGATTTAGGGGGGATTTGTGCTTGGAGGGAGGATGGGGGAAGAGAACTTTTGCTAGATTGGGGGGATTTGGGGGCTGTGTGGTCAGCAGGGGGATTTGTGCTGGGGAGGGAGGATGGGGGAAGAGGATTTTTGCTAGATGGGGGGTTTTGGGGTGGTGCTAGAAGAGGTGATTTAGAGGGGGAATTTGGGGGTTGCTGGGGGGAGATGATTTTTTCTAGATGGGGAGATTTGTCAGGGGAGAGGATTTCTGCTGGGGGTGATTTGGGGTGTGTGGTCGGAAAGGGTGATTTAGAGGGGGAATTTGGGGGTTTCTGGGGGGGATTTTCTCTAGGAAAGGAGATTTGTCAGGGGAGAGGATTTCTGCTGCGGGTGATTTGGATGTGTGGTCGGAAGGGTGATTTAGGGGGATTTGTGGTGGGAGGGAGGATGGGGAAGATGACTTTTGCTAGATGGGGGGGGGGATTTGGGGTTGTGCTAGAAGGGGTGATTTAGAGGGGGAATTTGGGGGTTGCTGGGAGAAAAAGATTTGTTCAAGGAGGGGAGATTTGTCAGGGGAGCAGATTTCTGTTGGGGGTGATTTGGGGGGTGTAGTTGGAAGAGTGACTTAGGGGGATATGTGCTGGGGGGGAGGATGGAGGAAGAGGATTTTTTTCTAGATGGGGGGGGGGGGGGGGGGCGGCGGAATTGGGGTTGTGCTAGAAGGGTTGATTTGCAGGAGGAATTTGGGGGTTGCTGAGGGGTAAGATATGTTCTAAAAGGGGAGATTTCTCAGGGCAGAGGATTTCTGCTGGGGGTGATGGGGGGGGGTAGGAAGAAGGATTTAGGGGGATTTGTGCTGGGAGGGAGGATGGGGGAAGAGGATTTTTGCTAGATGGGGGGGGGGGGATTTGGGGTTGTGCTAGAAGGGCTGATTTGGAGGAGGAATTTGGGGGGTTGCTGAGGGGGTAATATTTTTCTAGGAGGGGAGATTTCTCAGGGGAGAGGATTTCTTCTGGGAGTGATTTTGGGGATGTCGTTGGAAGGGTGATTAAGGGGGATTTGTGCTAAGAATTTATTCTTAGGGGTAAAAATTTGTACTCAATTTTTATTTTGGGGGGGGGGGGGGGTGGGAGGCTTATCTTTTGCTGACACACAATGCTCATACATCTTGGGGGGCCTCCGTTAACTTGATGGGGCCCAGGGAAATGAAATTCGAGTCCTGGTAAGCACATAGGAGCGGGGGAGGGGTCTAGTAAAATCCATTTATTAATTTAGGGAGAAATGAAAAATAAAGCTGCTCCCCCTAATATGTTGTTCTACGGAGCACGTCCAAGATGGCTGCCTCACCTCCTGCCCACAACAGCAGATAAAGTGCTTCAATTCCTTAGGCAAAGTTTATTTTCTTTAGAACGTAGCCACAGCCTGAGTTTAAAAAAAAGCCCCTCCCCCTCAGCATTCTGCAAAGAAGGACCTTTGTATGGAAGCAGTGGCCTGTCTGCAGAGGTCCAACACACCATGGGTGTGCCAAACATAACCAAAGAGCCCTCCACTGTATTACTCCATATTACTACGACTTATCCCAACAGGTGACATTGACCTTATATGGCCATGTGGTCAGGTTAGGTCAATGATATCATGGGCACTTTTGCCGGAATCCTGAACCCCCAGCTCATTGGCTCAGTACCGACAGCTGACTTCCTAGTTCGGATAAAAGTAAGAGCCAAATCAGTGCAAAAGTTCATGACAAGAGATGGTCAAACCCAAGTGTTTATTTAACAAAGGTATCAGATCAAGGCAACACATTTCAGGGGAAGTTCCTCACCCTTCCTCAAGGCTGAAATCATGGCCCTCCATTGAACCATAGAAAGGGATCTAGGTGCCTTGTTGTTATGACTATCCCAACAAGAGCCATTGATCTTATCTGGGCATGCGGTCAAGTTAGATCAATGATGTCATGTGCACTTTTGCCGGAATCCCGAAGCCCCACTCATTGGCTCGGTACTGACAGCTGACTTCCAGGTTCGGATCAAAGTAAGAGCCAAATCAGTACACAAGTTCATGACGACAATTGAAGGTCAAACCCAAGTGTTTATTGAACAAAGGTATCAGATCAAGGCAACGCGTTTCAGGGGAAGTTCCTACCCTTCCTCAGGGCTGAAATCATGGATATGATTGGACCCACCATGAGATACAATTAGGAGACTTAAGTGAGGACTTGATCCAAACTGTTGGGTTTATTGGCTCGTGAATACACCATGGGAGGTTGTCTGCTTGTCTTAAGAAATTTCACTCAAAAAACGTATCCGACAAATCAACCTTCTCAGCTTTGCCAGAAAACGTTAAACTTTCGTTTGTCCTGTTCAGCAAATCACAGCTATTGTAGTTTACCTCCAAATCTTGTTCAGAAAATTGGTATTAATAATGACTCATAAAAGGTAACGGGCTATTATATTTCAGACCGTATTGTATTTTGTTATATTTTTGAGGAGGAAATATATATCTATATATATATATATATATATATATATATATATATATATATTTATGGTGTGGAGCCCTCTGACCGATACGGTTAAGGATGACAAACAAGGTTAACATAAACTCGCTTACTTGAAATGGACCTGAAAGTGTGCCCTGGTCTGACGTACGGTATACCAAAATAAGGGGGCATACCTTAGATAGAAAGTGGGTGATAAATGAAATGAATATGAATGGAGTGAAATGAGTACTCTCATGAGGAGTATGATGCTTGAGAAATGCCCTGAAAAAGGGGGTGGGTGGGTGGGTATCGCGCACCGGAACCGACGAGGAAGACAGGCGAACGGGCTGGTTATATACTCCACCGGGCTCCTCCCATAATTTCAGGCCACCATACTGGCCTTTCTATTTATGGTGTGGAGCCCTCTGACCGATACGGTTAAGGATGACAAACAAGGTTAACATAAACTCGCTTACTTGAAATGGACCTGAAAGTGTGCCCTGGTCTGACGTACGGTATACCAAAATAAGGGGGCAAAAACATTCAGGTAGGGGTTGCATTTTATTGATCCAAGTTTGTTACTGGGTGAGCTCGACAAAGGCCTGGGTCATCTCCGCTTGCGGATTGGGTATGTAGCGGGCGAAACAGGTGGACCTCCATCTGCCCAACTTCTTGATAATGTGAGTAGGACAGAGGTGAAGGATACCCGGGAGTATCCTGACACGTTCCACCGGGCAGCGTTCAGAGGTTTAGTGAGAAATGGCAGAAGAGGACTAACTCCTGGTTGATCAGCCAAAAAGGGCCGACAGGCGCGTGAGAATGGCGACCGGGTACCAGCGGTTGTTGGACTTATAGAGGTGTAAGTCCGAACCCGAGCCAAGCTGCTGCGTCTTGGAGACTGCTAAGTGTAAGACGAAATGGTCTTCGTATCGGACCAGGTGGTGCTCGCACAGCATGCGTGCTGTGAGGCTACAACAAGTAAAACTCGCTTGGCCGTAAGAAGCCGTAGAAGGCCAGGTGTATGGCTGTTTGTAAATTACACTAATGTGGAGACCGAAAAGGTGAAGTGGCCAGGAAATCTGACATATTTCTAAACGTCTCCTGTGACAGGCAGTCGTTTTGGTGCCGGCCATCGGCTGGCGCTTTCTGGATACCGCGCATAACAGCCCGAACAGCGTGGTAAAATAGGAAGGGTACGGTAGGGTCCTGGAGGGACGTGAAATGTTGTACACCGGTCAGGTATAGCCGGATCGTATTAAAGGATAACGCCAACTGCGAGTGGCAGTAGGCAATGAAGGCTATGACTTGCTTGACACGGGACGTCTCTGTACTGTGATACGTGATGAAGTTGGTTAAAGGCCCTCCAGGCTGATTGATAGGCTTTGAGGGTATTGCGGGAAAGGGAGTGATCAAATGAGTTGGGTAGCCGCTAGGAGGTGAGGGGCTAATCCAGGGTCAGTCGAGACCAGTCCGGGATAGCTGCTGATGTTAGTCCGGCTCCGGGTACCTGAACGAGAACGAGACAAGGTTAAAAGCGGGAGAGGGCGTCCGCTGCCTGATTGACTCTACCGGGGATAAAGGAAGAATGGATGTTGAACTGAAACAACAACAAGAGCTGGACCAGTCGACGTAGGAAGGACATAACCAACCGAGAGGGTGCCTTTGCGCAGCCATGAATTGCCAGTAACTGGGGAGGCCAGGGAGCTGCGAGCCAGAGGTGGCCAAAAAACAGCCGCAAGCCCGTGGAGGCCGCTGCGTCGGTCATCACCTGGGGAGAAAGGGAAGACACGGAGGGAATGAACAGGGAGACGTCATTCCCAGACGATAGGAATTCCTCCCGCATAGCAAGGACTGCTATTGCCGCAGGAAGCCGGCTGAGGACTTGCTCTGGACCCTGTGAGAGGGACAGTAAGACCAATAGGCGTGACACAAAGGCGCGACCCCTGAGGGATGATGTGCATAGCGACGCTCGACATGCCGTGAAGGGACTGTAGGTGTCTTTTGGATGACTAAACTGGGGAATATGCGAGGATATTATATGTCCGTAAAGATGGCAGTTGTAATGGGCGAGCATTGGCCGATGGCTATGGGCTGATGCCTCTGGACGCCTCGTAGTGGGGATCTTGCTGTATGGGCCGTAACAACAGATGGCTCTCCGAGCATTGTAAGGATAAGAAATGTTGAACGCTGGCTAGAAATAGCCTGGGCGTGCTACAGGAAGAAGCCAGTCGCGTGTGTCAACATGATCCTGGTGCGGACGGAAGTTGAACTCAACTGTCCCAAGGAAGAGACGGACAGACAGGCAACAGTGCGTGGCTTGTAAGAAAAGCCACAGGAGACGAGTGGCCAATTAAGAGCTGCTGAAAAATGACGTGTAGCCAGTTAGCGTGTCACTGAGAACGTGCTTGCAACAAATGATTGCAAGAAGTTATGCTAAGTCGCGAGCCTTGGCATGACTAAAGGTTGTGTTTGAACGTGTGCTTGCGACAATTGCCCGGGAGTTTGTCACATGAGACGTGTACGTGGTGACTGTGAGCAATTCGTGTTACCGCATGTGCACTGCGAAGACTGCGGGAGTTGTGCTTGCATGTATGTTTGGATGCGTGCTTGCGATGGTTGCAAGATGTTACCCAGGATGCGTGCTTGCCATGATTACAAGATGTTATGCTAGGACGCGTGCCTGCAACGATTGCAAGGATTTACAGTAGGCTTCATGGGTAGCCAGGCCGGAAAAGGCAGAAGTCCATCCTGGTCCAACCACAAATCAAAATAATAAGGTATCACACCACCCGACACCCCAATTCTACGCCCGCAGCTGATCCAGAGGAAGGCAAAAACCCCAACAGAGCATAGCCCAATTTGCTACAGTAGGGGAAAAAATTCCTTCCTGACCCCTCGAGAGGCAATCGGATTTTCCCCGGATCAACTATGCCTATAAGTATAAGTACCCTGTAATACAACGAACATTTAGGAAGGTAGCCAGGCTTTCCCCAAAGCAACCTATTGAGCAGCCAGAAGTGCCTGCCAGCAATGATTGCCATAAGTTGTGCCTGGACATCAGCTTGCAATGATTGCAAGAGGCCTATGCTTGAATGCGTGCTTGCCATGATTGCAAGAGGTCTACGCTCGAATGCGTGCTTGCAATGATCGCTAGAGGTCTAGGCTCGAATGCGTGCTTGCAACGATTGAAAGAGGTCTATGCTCGAATGCGTGCTTGCAATGATTGCAAGAGGTTTATGCTCGAATGCGTGCTTGCAACGACTGCAAGAGGTCTATGCTCGAACGCGTGCTTGTAATGAGTGCAAGAGGTCTATACTCGAATGCGTGCTTGTAACGAGTGCAAGAGGTCTAGGCTCGAATGCGTGCTTGCAACGACTGCAAGAGGACTACGCTCGAATGCGTGCTTGCAATGAGTGCGAGAGGTCTACAATGATTGCGATTAGTCTATCTCTGGATGCGTGTTTGCAACGTTTGCAAGAAGTCTACGCTTGGATGTGTATTTACGATGATTGCACGAAGTCTACGCTTGTATGTGGAGAAACACAACGAAACACGCCTAAATGAAGCTGTGTTCTTCCCTTTTGAGGCAACTTTATAATGAAATGAGGCCGAGGAGCAAGGCCCCCTTGGTAGGCATCCAAACCTTGAAAAATCAACTGGACCCAAACCGGGGAGCGGCATGTGACAGTGAGATGAGAGAACCTGCCATGACAGAGATCCGGATCGCCATGCCACAACTTGCGACTGAGCACGAAACGGATTCTGGAGCATGTACTGAAATGAGGCCATTCCTGGGGCACGCCGAGACGAATTTGGTACACCGAAGTGACTATTCGTACCGGAACGTGATAGGTGAAATGAAATGAAAACCCATGACAAAGACAAGAATCAGAGGACGAGCCCTTGAACCAAACGGATGAATCCTGTCCTTGGAGCATGTACTGAAATGAGGCCATTCCTGGGGCACGCCGGGGTGAATTTGGTACACAGATGTGACTATTCGTACCGGAACGTGATAGGTGAAAAGAAATGAAACCCATGACAAAGACAAGAATCAGAGGACGAGCCCTTGAACCAAACAGATGAATCCTGTCTTTGGAGCATGTACTGAAATGAGGCGTAACAGCTGGGCGCACCGGAACGAATCGGTGCATAAATAAATGCAACAGGATTCGAATCGGAGCGTAATAAGTGACCGAAATGATATGCCATGACAGAGATAAGATTCAACGACTGGACTGATGGTTACAACAAAGAATCCGACTCTGGAGCATGTACTGAAATGAGGCGTAGCAGCTGGGCACACCAGAACAAATCGGTGCATAAAAGAATGCGACAGGATTCGAATTGGAGCGTAATAAGTGACAGAAATGATATCCCATGACAGAGACAAGATTCAACGACTGGACTGATGGTAACAATAAAGAATCCGTCTCTGGAGCATGTACTGAAATGAGGCGTAGCAGCTGGGCACACCAGAACGAATCGGTGCATAAACAATGCGACATGATTCGAATTTGGAGTGTAATAAGTGACAGAAATGATATCCCATGACAGAGACAGGATTCAACGACTGGACTGTAGGTTACAAAGAATCCGTCTCTGGAGCATGTACCGAAATGAGGCGTAGCAGCTGGGCACACCAAGACGAATCGGTGCATAGAAGAATGCGACAGGATTCGAATTGGAGCGTAATAAGTGACAGAAATGATATGCCATGACAAAGACAAGAATCAGGGATCGTGCGTGAACCTGCGAGTGATTCAGTCTCTGGAGCATGTACAGAAATGAGGCCAAACCCTGGGGCACTTCAAAGCGAATCGGTGCACCAGAGGTGCGACAGGATTCGCGCCGGAGCGCGACTAGTGACAGAAATGATTCGAAACGGAAGAAATGACTGGGACTGAAATGACTTGGAATGAGATGAAATAAAATACATAACATAACTGCATGAATGAAGA
Source organism: Lithobates pipiens (assembly GCF_037356315.1). Classification (NCBI taxonomy): domain Eukaryota; kingdom Metazoa; phylum Chordata; class Amphibia; order Anura; family Ranidae; genus Lithobates; species Lithobates pipiens. The sequence continues at coordinate 156,443,815 of NW_027507788.1, forward strand.
GATATATTCGAATTGAAGCAGACCAAGCGAAACGTGCGGACTGCTTGCCTTGTCGTAACAAGCAGACGGCTGTGAGTCGAACGATTCGACCGATACTAAATAGAAATGCTCGGGCAGTCGAACGGTTTCGAATGCCGTACCTGCGAATGAATCGCCTGACGTGGCGTAATCGAACGTGTCGAAAGGTGATAACGACTACATCGAAAGTAGAAAACAGTGACATGCGTACGAGGGCCACAGAAAACATTCGATTTGAAAGCAGCGAGCGGCTCGTGAGCACAGGGAATGTTGACGGTACATCGAAATACATGAATTGAAAAGGGGGTGCCGAAGCCCTACCTGCGACAGCCAGCCCGACGTGTGACGATAAATTCGATGGGTACGACGACACTCCGACGGCGAAACCGACGGACGCTGATGAATGAGAAGACGAGTTGTCAAGACGGGAACGAAAATGCGGGAACTGACGAACAGGCTCACTGCGTCTGGTCTGGATAGTCGGCCCTTGATACCTGACGTATCAGGTATCGCGCACCGGAACCGACGAGGAAGACAGGCGAACGGGCTGGTTATATACTCCACCGGGCTCCTCCCATAATTTCAGGCCACCATACTGGCCTTTCTATATATATATATATATACTGTATGTATATTTATATTTATAATATAAATATATATATATAATACCGATTTGGTTTTACAATTTTTTTTCTATGTATTGATTTGAAAGGAAATCAAATATTTTTTGTAAACTAATATTGCCAAAAGAAATCCTAATTTACTTCCCCCCCAAAAATGTATTACTTTGTTAACTTAAGTAGGCATTGCACAATAAACAGGCCCATAGTGAAAACGTAAAAATTACTGATCTGTAAGAAGTGTACAGGTACGAAAGCTGAATAGCTTAGAATTTAAAATAAATGATGCAGAGAAAATAAAATAAACTTGGTGACAACACTATAATCTGTACTTTTTACAAGTGTGTTCATTCTAGTTTTATATTAATTTGTTTTTATATGGTTTTGTTTTGTTTTTTTTATTCAGAGAGAAGATCATAATCCCTGAACCAAAACGTAAGTTAGCTTTGGAGAAAATGATAATGCTGCGCTTCCAGAAAAATGGAACCTTATAAGAAAACGCTAGAGAGCTAATTATTCAGATGGAGATGTATCAGATGGTATGTATTCAGACTAGTATGGTAGAGGAGAGCTCTTCTCCCGGTGTGAAAATTATTCTATCGAAAGTGCTTGCAGCAGTGTGTACACAATGATAACTGTCACAATACAGGGTGCAACTTATATCTCTATGACATAATAATAGTGCTAAGTGCAATAGTCCATATAAAACCACTTACAGTGGTCTGACTGTAAATCAGACTTCTACGGCAAAAAGTGCTGAGTGTATCACAGCAAAACCAAAGTGACTGAAATATAAACAGTTACTAACTAAGTAGGCGCAAACTAGTGACAATGATAAAGTGCAAAAAATGCAAGCAAAGTGCTAAGTGTAACACAAAATATAAATAAAAAAACACATACAATAGTCAAACTATAAATCAAGACTCTATAAACAGAAAGTGCTGAGTGCAAAAAATAGCAAAACAATTGGACTATATCCAGCTGTTCAATGACGTGAACACAGTCCCGTGATGATGTCACATAAGCATATAAAGTGATTCTGTGCTGAAAAATGCCTCAGAGGCTCTTCCTCCACATAGGTGATTCCACGCATAAGTGTGCACACTGGGTAATTACCTTCCCGCTATATAAAGTATAGCGTATATGCAGCCTCCTCTTAGATATACCAGGAGTCCCAGGGAAGGGGGTGAAAGGGGGGGGGGGCCTCAGGGGGTCACTCTCAGATCTCCGTCACAATATACTCCATCAAGATGTTCCAATATAGCTTAGAGAATAAATATAAGAGCAACCATAGTGTAGCATGTATTTAAACTCCACTACTTTTATTAAAAGGTTAAAATTACTCACAAACGAAATGGGGTAAATAGGCAGAATTAGCAGCAAGACAATTTAAATCGACCGCTCTGCCTCCCCCCCCCCCCCCCCCGACCCCTGACTGGGGCCCTTCCCACTGATCCCAGGGCTTTTACTCCCATTGTGGGACCCTTTATCACGGTTGCACAATGGGCCACCTTCCCGACGTCTTGGGTGCCCCCCTGCCCAGTGGCGAAATGCCAGAGCCCAGTCACGACCTTTGCGATCCTGGTATTTCCACCGCTGGTGCCAGTCGTTTTTTGAATTTTTTTTTTTTTTACCTTTTTTTTATTTTTTTAATTTTATTTTAGTTTCGCCACTGGTGGCAGTCGTTTTTTAATTAGATTTATTTTATTTTTTTTACCATTTGATTTTTTTTTAACCATTTGATTTTTTTTATTTTATTTTAGTTCCGCCACTGGTGCCAGTCGTTTTTTAATTACATTTTTTTTTACCAGTTTATTTGATTTTTTTTTTTTTCATTTGATTTTAGTTCCACCACTGGTGCCAGTCGTTTCTTAATTATGTATTTTTTTTTACCATTTTTTTTTCATTTTATTTTAGTCCCACCACTGGTGCCAGTCGTTATTTAATTCCTTTTTTTTTTACCATTTTATTTATTTATTTTTATTTTATTTTAGTTCCGCCACTAGTCCCAGTCATTGTATAATTACATTTTTTTAATTTTTTTTTTACCTTTTTATTTTATTTTTTGTTTTATTTTAGTTCCACCACTGGTGGCAGTTGAGCGCCAGTCGTTTTTTAATTACATTTTTTTTTTACATTTTATTTAATTTTTTAATTTTACTTTATTTCCGCCACTGGTGCCAGTACTTTTTTAATGACATTTTTTAATTATTTTTTTTACCATTTTATTTATTTATTTTTTAAATTTTATTTTAGTTCCACCACTGGTGCTAGTTGTTTCTTAATTAAATTTTTTTACCATTTTATTTTATTTTTTTAATTTAATTACATTTTTATTATTTTTTTTTACTTTTTTTTTTTTACTTTTTGATGAAATATCAGGGGTTTAAACAGACCCCCTGATGTCTCACTTTTGAGACAGGGAAAGGGAGTGAGGACAGATTCATGAGTCCCGTTCTCTGTAGCCTCAGATGCACAGAATGAATGAACAGGAATAGCTCTATACAGAGACTTCCCGTTCATTCGTAAACTGAAGCATAGTAAACACTATTTACTAAGCCTCAGCTATGAATAAATGGGAAAAAACAAACAAAAGAAATCAGTCAATGACTCTATTCATTAAGACAAGGAGGGAGCTGGTAAATGATAAATTTTTAACTGCTCCCCTCCGCCCCCCACTTTTCTTTTATATATAAATACCCCCCTTTAAATCTTATAATGTGGCAGTAAGAAGTTTCTAAGTACAAGACTTTTATAAAGACCCCACATAGAAATGTTTCTATCCTTTTTGTCTTTATTTTCTGTCATGTGATGAAAGTGTTCCTAGAAAACGAAAGCAGCCACCCGATCTAAGGACTGCTAAGCTGTGATATATTCAATGTTTGGTCTTTACTTTTAGACGCGCTTTAAACGCTTCAACGCCAGCCACTTTGAATGACAATGGCGGACGTGTGCCACTGTACCCATATGGCATGTTTTTTATAATTTTCTTCCCACAAATAGAGATTTCTTTTGGTGGTATTTAATCACAGCTCAGGGTTTTTTATTTTTTGCTAAAAAAACAAAACAAAAAAAGATCGTATTGAAGAAAAATAGTTTTTCTTTGTTTTTGTCAGTAAATTTTGTAAATAAGTACTTTTTCTCCTTGAATGAATGAATGAATGAAATACTTGTATAGCGCACAGAACTGAATCGCCTCTAGGCGCTGTGGCGAGGTTTGATCATCTGCTAAAAGAGGAAGGTCTTGAGTTTTTTCCTAAAAGCCAGGTGATTTTCTTCCTGGCGGATGTTGATTGGTAGAGCATTCCATAGCCGAGGCCCTTGGACAGCGAATCTCCGATCCCCCTTGGATTTATACCGGGCTTTGGGCACGAGGAGGAGGTTTTTGTTGGCTGATCGAAGACTGCCGTTTGGTGTGTAATGATTTATTTTCTCCATTAGGTATTGCGGAGCTTCTCTATGCACGCATTTGTGGGTGAGGCAAAGGGTCTTGAACGCGATCCAATATTTTTACCGTTAGCCAATGTAAGCTCCTCAGTGAAGGAGAGATGGATTCCCAGGGTTTTTTTCCTGTTATCAGCCTTGCCGCCGTGTTTTGGATCAGTTGTAATCGCGCAAGTTGATATTGTGGTAATCCTATGTAAAGCGAGTTTGCGTAGTCCAGTCGTGAATTAATGATTGTTCCAACTACCACTGCTTTGTCATTCTTTGGGATAAAAGGGATGAGTCTGCGAAGCATGCGCAGCAGATGGTGAGATCCACTGACTACTACTCCTATTTGCGCATCCATTGACATTTGTGCGTCTAAAATAACCCTGAGACTCTTCGCATTGGTCTTTGGGGAGATAGTCTGCCCAAAGACGGTTGGTGGAGACCAGAAGGTTTTGGTTGCGGGCTTATGATTTGGGTGTAAGATAAGAAGCTATGTCTTTGATTCGTTCAGCTGGAGGGAGTTAGTGGTCATCCAGTCCTCTATTGATTTGAGGCAGTTTTCAAGTTGGTGTTGGTGATCTTTTTTTTCATTGATATGGAAATCACTGATGGGCACTGATGAGGCGACACTGATGGGCACTGATGAAGTGGCACACAAGGGCGCTGATGTGGTGGCACTGATGGGCACTGATGAGGAGGCATTGAAGGGTACTAATGGGGTGGCACTGATGAGGAGGCACTAATATGCCGCACTGATGGGCACTGATGAGCTGGCATTGAAGGGCTCTGATGGGGTGGCACTGATGAGGAGGCACTAATATGCCGCACTGATGGGCACTGATAAGGAGCCACTAATATGCCACACTGATGAGCACTGATGAGGTGGCACTGATGGGCACTAAAGAGGAGGCACTGAAGGGCACTGATGGCGTGGCACTGATGAGGAGGCACTAATAGGCCACACTGAAGGGCATTGATGGAGTGGCACTGATGAGAAGGCACTAATATGCTGCACTGATGGTGGCACTGATGAGATGACACTGTTGAGGTGGCACTGATGGGCACTAATGAGGTGGCATTGAAGGGCACTGATGGGGTGGCACTAATGAGGAGGCACTAATATGCCACACTGATGGGCACTGATGTGGAGGCACTAATATGCCACACTGATGAGCACTGATGAGGTGGCACTGATGGGCACTAAAGAGGAGGCACTGAAGGGCACTGATGGCGTGGCACTGATGAGGAGGCACTAATATGCCACTCTGAAGGGCATTGATGGGGTGGCACTAATGAGGAGGCACTAATATGCTGCACTGATGAGGTGGCACTGATGAGATGGCACTGATGAGGTGGCACTGATGAGGAGGCACTAATATGCCACACTGATGGGCACTAATGAGGTGGCACTGAAGGGCACTGATGAGGAGGCACTAATATGATGCACTGATGGGCACTGATAGGTGGCACTGATGAGGAGGCCCTAATATGCCACAATGATGGGCACTGATGGGGTGGCTCTGATCGGGTGGCACTGATGGGGAGCTATTAATATGCTGCACTGATGGGCACTGATAGTTGGCATTGGTGGGCACTGATAGGTGCCACTTATGAGAACTGATAGGTGGCACTGGTGAGCACAGATAGTGGCACTAATGGGCAATGATGAGCAGCACTGAGTGGCATCACCGATGGGCACTGAGGCCTGGTTCACACATATGCAGGTTGCAGTTTTCATATTCCGGGTGCATTTTGCTGTTTTCAGTGCATGTTTTTGATTTCATTGAAGTCTATGGAACCAAAAACCAGAAAAAAAAGTCCCTGGTCCTTTCCATAAAATGCGCAGATGTGACCCATAGGAAACCATGTTATATGGACTGGATTGTGTTTCTGCAAAACTGAAAACGCACAAAAAATGCATAGTTGTGAACCAGGCCTGATTGGTGTCACTGATGGGCACTGCTGGGGCTACATTGATGATCAGTGCCGTGATTACCTTCATACTCTCTGCTCCGAGGAGATGTCAGTATGAGGCAAGGAGAGCCGAATAACAGAACTTTCATGTTTATTTGTGACTGGCTGTGATTGGCTACAGCCGATCACGTGGGCTCTTTACCCAGATCGGGGGTCGCGCCTTGTCCTGGAGGCACGGCGCAACCACGATTGCTCCGCGGGCACCTCCCAGAGCAGTGACACTGGGACGACGTCAAGAACGAGACAGGATCATTTTACTGTACGGAGGGCGGGAGGTGGTTAAACTTCTTGGCACTCGGCCTTTTGGCTAAGATCAAGTGTAGTATCTGTTCTTATCAGTTGCCAGAGGAGGCGTTGTGCCGCTCCCATTGGGGAGGGCAGGAAAATCCAATGGTGTCATTGCACCTGGAAGGGTCGGTTTCGGTAGTGACTCCGCCATGCTGCACAACACATACTGGGGGCCGGCCCATGGTTGAGTCTGAGCCGTCTAGAAGGGTGCTCCTGGTGAGGATGGGTGCTGCATTGGGTCTGGCTAGAGGGCCAGGTCCCTGGCCTTCTGGCCTAGTTTGGGGTAGCTCTACCTCCGCGTCAGTTTGTTGGGAGAGAACACTGGCTCCTCTCTAGCTGAGGGGGAGCAGCGGTTAGTATTCCCCGAATATAATTAGGAAGGAGTGATGGGAGCAACGGTGGAGCCTGATGCTAAAGGGCTCTCACCAAGCTCTCAGAACGTCATGCGTTCTTGCCTGGGGTAGGGGCTTTTGTGGTCTAGGTCGTGGGTCAAGGTTGGTACTGAAAGCCTATGGTACATGTGCCCATGGAGTTGATTATAGCATCTGACATTGTTGACTGTTCCAGGCCTCCCTTCAGCCACTTGAAAAGTGGTCTGGAGGAATGTTTCTTCAAAGAGACTCACCAACAGGCACAAAGATCTGGCATGGATGGCAATCCAAGGGGGGTTGCCGCTCAGGACATTCGCGCATGCCATAAACCTGTGCAGATACAGGCAATGCCCTTTTTGTATTATCCAGGAGGAAACTGCTTTGCATGTTTTCTGGAAGTGTCCCTTTGCACAGGGCCTGTTGAGGGCCTTGGAACCAGAACTTAAAGACTTTGTTCCACAGACTGCCCCATCACACAGTTTGGTGAGCTGAACGGACTCTTCTGTGGAACTCATTCAAAGGAGGACATTGACAGCGCCTGGCGGGTGCTGTCTTGCTTTAAGGACGCTGTATGGTGTGCCAGAAAGCGCCTCACCCACCAGCAGGAGAGATGTCCATTGAGGACTGTCATAGACTGGTCCACAGTCTGCCCAGAAACTATCACTTGATGGACTTTAAGGAGGAAGAGGAGGTCTGAAGATTTTGTCTGGGAACGGAAGAATTTTTTATTGCTGGCCCGGAGGGCCTGGCCATTGTATTACACAATGGCCACTTTTCACCCTCCTTTAAACTTCCTTCCTCCCCCACTTTATTTTATCTATTCATTTCAACTGTGGCTTCAGGCAACTTAACTTTACAAAAACAATAGCGCCTGCTCGTCAGGAGCCAGCGCTACATATATATATTGTGGCAGCACGCAGGTAAAGTCACCTGGTTGTATCCAGGATGGGGAATATGTGTGCCCTAGATTCAGGCTTTATGCAGACTTTTACAATTAGAGGGGAAGAGTTAATGAGCCCAGCTGAAGTAAGTGGGCTCATTAAGACCTCTACAAAAAACCCCAGCATGCTTAGGGAGATGCTCCATCCTGGAACCAGTTTTGTGTTGTATAGACTGGGGAGTGTGATATCTGTTCTGTGCGGTGAGTTAACGCCTGTGTGGCAAACCTCTACAACAGAGACAGGGACTGGTGCAGCACAAGGCTGCACTCAGTTGTTAGACAGCGAATCTTAGTGTGTAGTTAGAGGTCAAGCTGACCAGGATTTATTTTCATGTTTTATTTTTGTTTGGCTGTTATATGTATCACTGCATGTAGCATAAATAAACCGCATCTTTTGTTTTTTGCACCTACAACGCTGTCTGCTGTGCCTGATTTTGTGTTGTGAACCCATCCAGGGGGTCACACACACCCGCTGCCGAGCTAACCCCTCACAGTTGGTGGAGAATTTTGGCAGTTTTTTTTCAATTTTTTTAAAGGCCAGCATGGAGGAGATACTGAGACAGCTGGCTCTAGCAAATGCAAATCAGCAGCAAACAAATGCGGCTTTACAAAAGAGCCTTGCAGCTCAACAACAGAGCCTTGCAGCCCAGCAGAAAGCTCACCTGCAGAGTCTGTAAGCTCAGCAACAAGCACAGCAGCAATCTGAAGCCCGCTTTATAGACCTGTTGCAGAAGCAAGAGCAGAGTTTTCAACAGAAAATAGAGACATTAATACAGCAACGTCCGCAGACCAATGAAGCAAGTGGTTACAATAATACCGCATCCTTTGGTGTGAGCCGTTTATTGACAAAAATGACTGGAGAGGATGATCCGGAGGTGTTTTTGACCACATTTGAAAGGACTGCTGTAAGGGAAAAGTGGCCTAAGGAGCAATGGGCTGGACTGGTGGCCCCTCTGTTAACTGGGGAATCGCAGAAAGCTTATTATGACCTAGAGCCTGACAAAGCAAAAGACTATGTGGTGCTAAAAACAGAAATATTGGCACGGCTGGGTGTCACCCTGGCCGTCCGGGCTCAGCGTGTGCATAATTGGACTTTTCAGGTTGGAAAACCCCCCAGGTCTCAAATGTATGATCTCATTCACCTGAGCAGGAAGTGGCTGCAGCCAGAGACTTTGACCGCACCAAACATTGTGGAACGTGTTGTTATGGATCGTTTCCTGAGAGCTCTTCCTACTGCCATCCAAAAATGGGTAAGCCATGGAGACCCAGAAAATGCAGATAAACTTGTGGATCTGGTTGAGAGGTACTTGGCTACAGAGAACCTGACCACCTCTTCCAGGGACTCACGGACTTTCCACCCTAAGACCAGATCATCCCCAGTGGCGGGTTAGATGACTCCAAGGGGTGAGGGTGGAGAGAGTGAGAGGGTGGGAGTTCTACCTAAGGTCTGGCGGGAGCAGCCCAGGAAGCCCATGCTGCAAGAGACAGCGAAAAAGATTAGTTGCTACCGCTGCCGGCAAGAGGGACATATTGCAGCCAATTGCTCCGTTGTGGATGAGCCTATGCAATGTGACTTTATAATGGAGAGACATCAGTCGCTGTTTGCGACAGTTGCATGCACTGCCATTCGGGGACCTGAGAAACATTTATGTAAAATGTGTATTAATGGTAGAAATGTTGATGTGTTGCTGGATTCAGGTAGCCTGGTAACATTGATAAAAGCTGAATTAGTTACTACAGAGGTCTCTGGGAAGAACAGGGTGGCTTTTATTTGTGTGCATGGGGACACCCAAGAGTATCCTGTAACTTCAGTGTTTTTTGAGACCCCCAAAGGTAACCTCTCTCATCAGGTGGGGTTAGTGTCTCACTTACCACATGATGCTATTGTGGGAAGGGATTTTCCAAAATTCTGGGAACTCTGGGATTGTCCTGAGCCCCCCACTGGTGCCCCTATAAACCAGGAAGATGACCAGAATTCCTCTGGGAGTGGTGAGGACTCTCCTGAATTTCCCTTGTCGGTATTGGCGGGGGAAACTCGAGAAACTGGGGAGGAGCCAACATCCTCAGATGAAAACATGCCGTCTGTGGAGTTTTCGGATCTTGAGGTTCACAGGGAAAATTTTGCCACAGAACAGTTAAAAGACCCCACCCTAATAAAGGCACAGAAAAATGTGGTGAAAATAGATGGCGAGTTAGTGAACCCAGATAAGACTTGCCCTTATCCTTCACTATGGAAAGGGACCTGCTGTATCGAGTGGCTCAAAGGGCAGAAGAAACCATTGAGCAACTTGTAGTGCCCAAACCTTACAGGAAGTTGGTGTTAGAATTGGCTCATGGGCACATTCTGGGAGGTCATCTGGGGACAGAGAAAACCAGAGAGAGGGTATTGCAGAGATTCTATTGGCCTGGGGTCATGAAGGAAATAGAAAATTATTGTTCCTCCTGCCCTGTGTGTCAGAAGTCGGCACCTATGCCACATTTCCGTAACCCGCTGGTACCTCTTCCTATCATTGAGGTCCCCTTTGAAAGGATCGCAATGGATTTGGTAGGTCCGATAATGATGTCCGCCAGGGGGCATCAGTACATTTTGGTTATATTGGACTATGCCACCCGTTATCCGGAAGCAATTCCTCTCCAAAATACCTCGGCCAAAACCATAGCCAAAGAGCTATCTCTTGTTTTTAGCCGCGTGGGTATTTGTAAGGAACTGCTTACGGACCAAGGTACACCCTTTATGTCCCGGGTTATGAAAGAATTATGCAAGTTGTACAAAGTGACGCAATTGCGTACATCTGTGTATCACCCCCAAACAGATGGGTTGGTTGAAAGATTCAATAAAACCCTTAAACAAATGTTAAAGAAGGTGGTGGATAGAGATGGAAAGAATTGGGACTGTCTAATACCCTATCTAATGTTTGCCATTAGGGAGGTACCCCAATCCTCTACGGGTTGCTCACCCTTCGAGTTGCTCTATGGGAGACACCCAAGAGGGCTGCTGGATATCGCCAAGGAAACTTGGGAAAATGAGAGTTCTCCTCACAGGAGTGTGATTGAGCATGTCGCCCTGATGCAAGATAGAATTGCACAGGTAATGCCAATTGTAAAGGAACATTTAACCCAAGCGCAGTTAGCACAGCAGAGAGTGTACAACCGTGGGGCCTTTTTCCCCGGGGATAGGGTCTTGGTGCTAGTCCCTATGGTTGAAAGCAAATTTCTGGCCAAATGGCAAGGTCCATATGAAGTAATTGAAAAAATTAGTGAGGTGAACTACAGGTTTAGACAGCCAGGAAGGCGAAAGCCGGAGCAGATCTATCACGTCAATCTGCTGAAAGCCTGGAGGGATAGGGAATCCCTAGTCGCAGAGACTTTGTCACAAGTACAGCCTGATTGCTTAGTTCCTGAGGTTGGAATAGCAGACACCTTATCGAAACCCCAACAACAGGAGGTTAAAGAGTTTGTACTTCGTAACAAAGAGATTTTCTCTGAGCTTCCGGGACAAACATCTGGCGTAGAGCATGACATTATCACCCCGCCAGGAGAAAGGGTAAAACTAAAACCTTATAGAATACCAGAGGCCCGACGGGAGGCAATACGTGGGGAGGTTCAAAGGATGTTGGAATTGGGTGTGATAGAGGAGTCCCAGAGTGACTGGTCCAGTCCTATCGTACTAGTGCCCAAACCTGATGGAAGCTGGCGGTTTTGTAACGATTTTCGACAATTAAATAAAGTTACAAAATTTGACACCTACCCCATGCCGTGTATAGATGAGTTGATTGACCGGCTGGGAACAGCCCGATATATGACAACTCTTGATCTCACCAAAGGGTATTGGCAAATTCCCCTGGCCGAGTCTGCCAAGGAGAAAACTGCGTTTGTAACCCCAGATGGGGCATTCCAATATAAGAGAATGCCGTTTGGGTTACAGAATGCACCGGCAACATTCCAGCGGAAAATGGATAAGATTCTGAGGCCCCATCAGAAATATGCTGCAGCTTACCTGGATGATGTGATTATCCATAGCACAGACTGGGTCTCACATTTGCCGAAAGTACAAGCAGTCCTAGACTCTATCCGGGAAGCTGGGTTTACGGCCAATCCAAAGAAGTGTACCATTGGACAGGAGGAGGCCAAATATCTTGGGTACACTATTGGGAGGGGGGTGATAAAACCCCAAGTCAATAAAGTCGAGGCCATAGAGAGTTGGCCACGTCCCAACAGCAAGAAACAGGTACGAGCCTTTCTGGGAATCGCTGGCTATTATCGACGATTCATTCCTCATTTTGCTTCTCAGGCTGTGCCCCTCACCAACCTGACAAAAGGGAAAGAGTCTGTCATGTTAAATGGTCCCCAGAGGCTGAAGAAGCATTTCAGTCCTTAAAAACAGCCTTATGTAGCCAGCCATTGTTGTACTCACCAGACTTCTCTAAGGACTTTGTTGTACAAACTGATGCATCAGACGTTGGGTTAGGAGCAGTGTTATCCCAGGTCTGGAACGGGGAAGAGCACCCAGTCATTTACCTCAGCAGGAAGTTGAAGTCCCATGAGGTAAATTACGCCACGATTGAGAAGGAATGTTTAGCAGTAAGGTGGGCTCTAGATTCCCTTCGGTACTATCTGCTAGGTAGGCACTTTGACCTGGTGACTGATCACGCTCCTTTAAAGTGGATGGCTCAGAACAAGGAGACCAATAGAAGGGTAAATAGGTGGTTCCTGGCCCTACAAGAATTTAACTTTACAGTTAAGCATCGCCCTGGTGTTAAAATGGGGAATGTGGATGCTTTGTCTCGGATACATGCGTGTCTGACTGCTTGTGTTACAACCCCAAGGTTGAAACAAGAGGGGGGGGGGGTATGTGGCAGCACGCAGGTAAAGTCACCTGGTTGTATCCAGGATGGGAAATATGTGTGCCCTAGATTCAGGCTTTATGCAGACTTGTATAATTAGAGGGGAAGAGTTAATGAGCCCAGCTGAAGTAAGTGGGCTCATTAAGACCTCTACAAAAAACACCAGCATGCTTAGGGAGATGCTCCGTCCTGGAACCAGTTTTGTGTTGTATAGACTGGGGAGTGTGATATCTGTTCTATGCGGTGAGTTAACGCCTGTGTGGCAACCCTCTACAACAGAGACAGGGACTGGTGCAGCACAAGTTGTTAGACAGGGAATCTTAGTGTGTAGTTAGAGGTCAAGCTGACCAGGATTTATTTTCATGTTTTATTTTTGTTTGGCTGTTATATGTATCACTGCATGTAGCATAAATAAACCGCATCTTTTGTTTTTTGCACCTACAACGCTGTCTGCTGTGCCTGATTTTGTGTTGTGAACCCATCCAGGGGGTCACACACACCCGCTGCCGAGCTAACCCCTCACAATATATATATATATATATATATATATATATATATATATATATATATAGAGAGAGAGAGACATATTTTAAATACTGTAGCTGGAATGTTTCTAGTTAGAGAATGGCATGGCTTTTACATGAGATCTCTATCAAATGAAAAAAATATAAAAATCTTTTTTTGCAGAACCTGACATTCGAACCAAGAAGATTGTAAAGATTGTCACGCAGATGCTGGTGGACGGGAAAATTGTTGGCGAGTCCAGTGAGGTTAAAGAGTTTGAGAATGCCGAGAAAGCAAATTAGCCAATCCAGTCACTGCTTGAGCTGCCTGCTTAATAATCGTGTAACAAAGTCATCTCTCAGCCATTAATAAAGTTCTTGGATTGTACAGTGTAGAGCAAAATGGCTGTTTTTTTTTTTTTACCCAGGGTTCAAAGTTGTTCATTTATTGTATACGAACTCAAGTCTAGTTATTTATAAAGTGTATGTATAAAGCATTAACTCTATTTAAATTCTATTAGGATAAAAGTGGATGAGAGGTTTCTTACGTTTTTGTTTGGAGATTGTTATATGTGTATTGTGTTTCGGCCTGTGGCCATTTTATTGGTAGCCCTTCAATCTAATACCCACCTTTTTGATATAGTTTTCTGCAACTGGTTTTTCCCTATTTGTGCCCTAAATAAAATCAGACAAAGTTCTCTGTATAAATTATTTTTTGTGGTAATATGGCTCTTTATTGCTCTGAAACACATCCATTTTGTTTGATATTGTAGTTGGAAATGTTTAGAGGACAAAATGTATAACCCAGAATTTTTCAACCTTTTGAACACAGAGAAAACCCTTGAAATAACTATCTGGTCTCAGGGAACCCTTGCTAAAAAAAATTCTATATCTACAAGGCATGATACATTAATGCAGCTTTTCTCAACCTTTTCAACACAGAAGAACCCTAGCCATAGTTCTCCGGTCTCAGGAACCCCTACTAAAAATTAGAAATCTACAACTCATGATACATTAGTGTCATGGTCAGTGGGAAAAATGGTCCTTACACTTGTGGTCATTGGGAAGAATTACCCCCTTACAGATAGCTAAAAAGGTCAAAGGTGTCATTGGGAACTTATCAGAGAGGCAGAAATTGCCCAATGCTGAAGGAACCCCTAGCAACCTCTGGAGGAACCCTAGGGTTCCACGGAACCCTGGTTGAGAATCACCGCATTAATGTGATGGTCAGTGGGAATAATGCTCCTTACACCTGCAGTCAGTGGGAAGAATTACCCCCTTACAGATGCCTAAAAGGTTCAAGGGTGTCAGTGGGTACTTATCTGAGAGGCAGAAATTGCTCATTGCTCAAGGAACCCCCTAGCAACCTCTGGAGGAACCCTAGTTGAGAAAAACCCTGATATAACCCAACTAAATTTTATTGTGCAATTGCCCACAGCTGCAAATTTCAACATTCAATGTATACAGTAGGATCAGTATATAAGTATATCTATGGATCAAAGCATTTCACCCAAAAGCAGGGCTTCCTCCTGATCCATTTCATTGTAAACTCTATCACGCAATGCAGCTGATAAGGAATAAAATGTATATTATTACAAACAGCAATAGTTTATAGATACTACATACAGTCTAGATACTGCATAACATAATGTATGTTTGTTTTGGCACTGTGATTGATAGAGTTTACAATCAAGTGGATCCTGAGAAAGACCAATTTTTGGGGTGAAATGCGTTGGTCCAAATATTGGAATTTGCATTTTTCTTGTTTGTCTAATTTTGGGTACGTTAAATATCCCCATCTCCTCATGATCATTTTTAGAGTTAAAGAGGAAGTGTCTCTCTTTTTTGCAATTTGATATTATAGGGGGTAGTGACATGTATATGTGACAAGGACTCACACTGTTACAGTACATTTACAACTATATTTTACTGTCTAGAAGACAGAGTCAGGGTTGATTTAAGTCGTGCGTGTGTTAAAGAGAGACTTTCACTAGGGAAGGGAGGTGGGTATGGAAAATTGATTCAGATGTAAATTACAGGCAGCCAAAGGTATCTTCACATAACCTGCAGCAGCCGTCCAAATATTCATACCATCAGTTAAAGCTAGGTCATTGTGACAGGTTCGATTTGCATACTTGGCGAGCTCTGGCATGTAGTCCATTCATCTACCCTTGACCCCAGCCAGGATTCAAGAAGGTGGATTCAAGCCACCATGACCTTTAAAGGGTGCCTCTGGAAAGGAGGCTCCTCTGCAGCAGGTCCTCAAGGTGTTTCTTCTGTTGCCCCCTTTAGCAAGGGCAGTTTGAGCTTTTTGACTTTTCCTTTATAATGTCCAGGAGGAAGCTAAAGAGATAATGGTCCCTCTGATTCCACAAACTCTGGGGTCCTTTTGCATGCACTGGAGCATAAAGAAGTCCATCTGCCACAAATCACCAGAGGCAGAGGTTACCAAAGGCGCAAGTTCTCTGAAAACACTGTCCATAGCTATCTCCCCTCACACATATAGAAGTCCCAGGATTTGTGAGGGGTGGAATCCACCCCTTGAAGACTGCTCAATGTTCTCCTCCTTCTGAATGACACCATGACAGTAATGCTCCTCATGCTCTATATGTGCCAGCTGTAGTCTCAGAAGGATGGATTCAGGATAAAGTGGACCCTGAGACACCAGGAAGGCTACCTCAGGTTGCTCTACTTCTAGTGCCCAGTCTATTATCCCATGCTCTATCTGCTCCATCGGATTGAGGACAAGTGTCCAGGAAAGGCAATTGTGTAAACCTTCCCTGCCAAATGGTGAACAGTAAGTTGGTGCCATTGTTGCACACAACCTTTCTTGGCACAAGATGGTGTGGGATTAACAGCCTTTAGGCCTGCCCCTACAGAGCTGAAAGAATTTATGACCTAGTGTTCCTACTTCCCCCTAGGCATACCAGCAGCAAAACTGTGTGGTAGCATTTTGCCTGAGCTGTTGCTTGGGGAGACTGGTGTTTCTAAGAACAGCTCACCGGAAGAGAGTGTTGAGATGAAAGTGACTCCTCTGTCACCGTCACAAGGTATCGGGATGGAAAGTGGTACAACCAGCTCCAGTGGTGTGCCCCATCCTTCATCCTTCCCAGCTACAGCAAGGTGACTCAGTGGGCCATGAACAAGATATAAAGTCCCTGCCTATACTTGCTGGATGCATATTTGTGGCCATGTGGACACTGCACCTGACCACATTGTCCAGGACATGAAAACATTACCTTATTCATGATGGTGGAGGGCAGGGATGGCTTTACGAGATGGCAAACAAATAGCGTCTGGGAACCAGCCACTGCGGTAGGGCAGAAGTGAAAAAAGCATATGGAAAGGAACAGACTGCACCAGCTGGAACATCAGCTGTAAAGCCAAATATTTTGCCAAGCTGGCACTGATAAGCTGGGAATGGGTGTGGCTGAGAGTGCAGTTTTCCTTCTGTTCCAGCATCTGGGGCAAAGAAACCTGCCTGCTCAATGCTAAAGATGGAGATGGCAGATTGGGATTGGCAGAATCAGAGCATGATTGCAGCCAAGGGGTTGCCCCTACTTTGGTGGCTCCACGGAAAGGATTGTAAGGTAAACCTCTGGCACCCTATGACTACTTTCATCCCTATCACTTGAGACTCATGATAGAGAATCTTGTATTGTAGATGGAGAGGTGGAGAAGAGCTGGAAGAAGGAAGAGGAGAAGTGTGGCCCTTTTTTTCCTTATCACTACTGGCACCATGCTCACTGGTTGTATCCTATGCTTGCCCCTTCTCTGCGTGACCCAATGCTGATATTTTTCCCTGCTGGAATAGACCTGTATACAAAAACTTCTAACACCCGTTAAAAACTTTCATCCCTATCACTTGAGGCTGCTGATAGGGATTCTCGTATAGTGCGCTGAGAGGTGGAAATAGAAAAACTGGAAAGAGAAGGAAAAGTGTGGCGCTTTTGCTGCCTACCAATATCCTTCAGGTGCTGCTCTAACCAAGCTGCATGGTAAGCACTTCATACATGTAATAACCAAATGACTGATGTTAATAACAGACTTGAGATGCTGCTGACTGCAAATGACCATGTTGAGGGTTGCATATGTTGAAAAAGGCCCCAGGTAGGCGCATGCGCGGCAGTGTCCAAGATGGCCGCGTAGACCGGGAGCTCCGCGCCACTCCAGCCTAACGACCGCCGATATACCGGTCTGAGCCCTCGTTTTTGCCCGAGCTTATTACCATCAAGTCGGGGATACTCCCGGCTATCCCCCGATGTCCAAACTTCACACCCACTGGATCCTTACTCCCGCCCTGAATTCAGCTGCAGCACAGCCCAGCCGATCTAAAATGGCCGCCATCACCTCACGAGGCCCGGCCTGCAGAGCTGACTCCATAGCAGACCAGGATCAGGCAGCCTTACCGCTCTCCACAGCTCTGGATACCACAGTGAGTAGCCATCTACCTGGGGCCCCCTCACCAGCATCTGCAGAATCACTTATAGGGCGGGTGATTGGTAGACATGTGCAGAGTAAAATATTTCGTTTCGGAATTTCGTTTTCGTCTGAAAACTTAATTTATTTAGTTACTCCCGAAATTCGTTTTTATTTATTTCATTTTTCGTTCAAAAATTGCATTCGTCCGAAAATCCACATGAATCACGGTCGAATCTGTCTTTGAAGGCTTATGGTGTCTGTCGAATGTATAAAGAAGATTCGACGGAGCTAGTATATAGCATACTTTAGAACCCTATTAAAGTCTATGGGACTCCAACGTTCAAAATCTAAAGTGCTCATTTTAAAGGCTAATTTGCAAGTTACTGTCCTAAAAAGTGTTTGGGGACCTGGGTCCTGCCCCAGGGGACATGGATCAATGCAAAAAAAAGTTTTAAAAACGGCCGTTTTTTCGGGAGCAGTGATTTTAATAATGATTAAAGTGAAACAATAAAAGTGTAATATTCCTTTAAATTTCGTAGGGGGGGGTTGTCTATAGTATGCCTGTGAAGGGGCGCATGTTTCCCGTGCTTAGAACTGTCCCTGCACAAAGTGTCATTTATGCAGGAAAAAAAGTCCTTTAAAATCACTCGCAGCTATAATGAATTGTCGGCTCCCGTAATACAGAGAACACTCATTGAAAGTCATTGATAAAAAAATAAATAAATAAATAAAAAAAAAAGCGTGGGGGTCCCCCAAATTCAATTACCAGGCCCTTCAGGTCTGGTATGGATATTAAGGGGAACCCTGCCTCAAATTTTAAAAAAAATTGACGTGGGGTTCCCCCTAAAAATCCATACCAGACCCTTTATCCGAGCACGCAACCTGGCAGGCCGCAGGAAAAGAGGGGGGGACGAGAGAGCGGCCCCCCCTCCCTCCTGAACCGTACCAGGCCACATGCCCTCAACATTGGGAGGATGCTTTGGGGGTCTGTGACCCCTCAAAGCACCTTGTCCCCATGTTGATGAGGACAAGGGCCTCATCCCCACAACCCTGGCCGGTGGTTGTGGAGGTCTGCGGGCGGGGGGCTTATCAGAATCTGGAAGCCCCCTTTAACAAGGGGACCCCCAGATCCCGGCCCCCCCCTGTTTGAAATGGTAAGGGGGTACAAAAGTACCCCTACCATTTCACAAAGAAAGTGTAAAAAATGTTTAAATAAAACAAACACACTTTTGAAAAATTCCTTTATTAAAAATAAAAAAATAAAAAAAAGATTCCAGCGGCGGTAATCCACTCTTGCTGTCCATCGACGGACGGTCATCTCTCCAGCGATGTCTAATATCATCCAGCGCAGCGCAGCATCCTTCTTCTGTCTCCGTGGAGGAGACACTACAGACATTCCGGCGGCTGACGTTTGTTATATACGGAGGGCGGGGCCACCCGTCACCTGACCCCGCCCCCCTCTGACGCAAGGGGAAACCCGGGGTTCCCCGTGACGTAGGGGTGACCCGCACCCCTCTGATGTAACGGAAACCTGCCTGTGTTACATCAGAGGGGTGCGGGTCACCCCTACGTCACGGGGAACCCCGGGTTTCCCCTTGCGTCAGAGGGGGGCGGGGTCAGGTGACGGGTGGCCCCGCCCTCCGTATATAACAAACGTCAGCCGCCGGAATGTCTGTAGTGTCTCCTCCACGGAGACAGAAGAAGGATGCTGCGCTGCGCTGGATGACATGAGACATCGCTGGAGATATGACCGTCCGTCGATGGATAGCAAGAGTGGATTACCGCCGCTGGAATCTTTTTTTTATTTTTTTATTTTTAATAAAGGAATTTTTCAAAAGTGTGTTTGTTTTATTTAAACATTTTTTACACTTTCTTTGTGAAATGGTAGGGGTACTTTTGTACCCCCTTACCATTTCAAACAGGGGGGGGGCCGGGATCTGGGGGTCCCCTTATTAAAGGGGGCTTCCAGATTCTGATAAGCCCCCCGCCCGCAGACCTCCACAACCACCGGCCAGGGTTGTGGGGATGAGGCCCTTGTCCTCATCAACATGGGGACAAGGTGCTTTGAGGGGTCACAGACCCCCAAAGCATCCTCCCAATGTTGAGGGCATGTGGCCTGGTATGGTTCAGGAGGGAGGGGGGGCCGCTCTCTCGTCCCCCCCTCTTTTCCTGCGGCCTGCCAGGTTGCGTGCTCGGATAAAGGGTCTGGTATGGATTTTTAGGGGGAACCCCACGTCAATTTTTTTTTAAATTTGACGCGGGGTTCCCCTTAATATCCATACCAGACCTGAAGGGTCTGGTTATGGATATTTAGGGGGAACCCCACGTCAAATTTTTTCTTAAATTTGAGGCAGGGTTCCCCTTAATATCCATACCAGACCTGAAGGGCCTGGTAATTGAATTTGGGGGACCCCCACGCTTTTTTATTTATTTATTTATTTATTTTTTTATCAATGACTTTCAATGAGTGTTCTCTGTATTACGGGAGCCGACAATTCATAATAGCTGCGAGTGATTTTAAAGGACTTTTTTTCCTGCATAAATGACACTTTGTGCAGGGACAATTCTAAGCACGGGAAACATGCGCCCCTTCACAGGCATACTATAGACAACCCCCCCCTACGAAATTTAAAGGAATATTACACTTTTATTGTTTCACTTTAATCATTATTAAAATCACTGCTCCCGAAAAAACGGCCGTTTTTAAAACTTTTTTTTGCATTGATACATGTCCCCTGGGGCAGGACCCGGGTCCCCAAACACTTTTTAGGACAGTAACTTGCAGAATCTTTTCTCTCTGTCAAATCTTTTTTCTCTGTCGAATATTTTCTCTATATAATCTTGGACTAATAGAGGTAAGGTTAGGCACATTCGAACACAGGTTCTATAGACACGTTGTCAGAGTCACGTCGAATCTCCTATTCTATATCGAACTGTTGTAACAATGAAAACGAAAATAAAGCATTTATTTATGTCGGATCTTTCGTTTTTCGGATTTCTGAACCATGGGACACAGATGCCAGGGACCCTTCCCTCTCTCCCACTGATTTTCCCTCTATGATGACTGAGTTCTCCCAAATGCTGACTAGAGGACTATCACAAACAGCAGCACAGATCACAGCCTCTATTCACACTGATCTGCAACAGATAGGAATGAGGATTGAGGCGATTGAACATAAATCTGACCAAGCGATTCTGCGCATTAACCAAAACACGGCTAGGATCGAAGAGCTCCAAGATCACCTGGAGATTGCTACCGCGAAAATTGCTGACCTTGAAAACAGGTTGAGACGCTATAACTTCCGCATCAGAGGCCTCCCTGAATCTATTAAGGACACCCCCTCAGCGGTCCAGGACTTCATCAAAAGCATAATCCCCAATATTCCAGCGCACCGTTTGGAACTGGACAGGGCCCACAGAGCATTGCAACCTCCTCGTCCTGATGGGCTCCCGAGGGATGTAATAGTTAAACCGCATTATTATGCGGTTAAGGAGGAAGTGATGAAGCTATCCAGAGCATCGGACAATCTGTCCTTTATGGGACATCCAATCCAAATCTTCGCCGACGTGTCCCCATATACGGTACAAAAACTATGTGCACTGAAACTGCTGCTTCAGGTTCTGGCAAGCAAAGAGATTACCTACAGATGGGCTTTCCCACTACGCCTAAACTTCACGTACCGCAACAAGCCCTACAACTTTTCCACATTTCAAGATGAAGAACGTCTTTTATTACAGCTTGGTCTGATCTCTCAGGAAATACCGCAGACCTCTTCTACTAAGGGAGCTCCGTCAACCAAACGTCCATCCCCTCCAAGTCCCCTGACACAAGTGTGGCAGCAGCAACTTCCCAAGAGATCGCGGGAGTCCAAACCGACCTGAGCTAGCTCCTGGACTATTTTTTCTTCTCACCACATCTTCTCTTGCCCCCTCCTGGTTTGTGCCTAGAGACACTCTGTCACCTTGCAGAGGTGGCTGTGGGGCACTATCCACTTTGTAGGCTATCCCGGACTGGTCCGTGGACTCCTTAAGAACTGACTCACAGTACCTGATCGAACTAAGCTCTTTCTTTCCCCCATGGGGATTGCCCCCCCCTTTTTTTTCCGATAGGGCTCAGACTTTCAGTTAGATACACTGAGATTGCTAACCGCCACGGCGGAGCTGACCAGGGAGGGCACAATGCGCCTCCCTTTGACTCCGTTAGAGGAACCTCAGTTCCTTCCCCTACCGGGGCTAGACTCCTACGATCCTACGGGGTCGTCCTGATTTTCTGGCTGGGGTACGGGCAGTAGAAGGTCTCTGCTTGACCCCAGAGGGTTTGGGGTATGTGTTTTGTATGATGTATTTGGTTATTCATCTTCTTTTTCTTCTCTCTCTTTTCCTTTCTTTACTTCCCATCCTCCCCCTTCTTCCCTCCCCCACTTTCCTGCCCCCCCCCCCGCCCATTTTTCACAGCTGCGGGCTCTAGCTGGATCTTCTACATCACCTAATTTTCGATGCTTCCACAAAGGATCCAAGGTCATTTCCTATCTGCCAGGGACAGTATTATTGCCAGTTAAGCTCCTTTTGATCATTAAATTCCACCAACACACCTCATAACTGACACCACAAGGGCAGAATTAAGAATTAGAATATTCTCTAATAACATCCAGGGCCTAAATTCCCCAGTAAAAAGATGCTAAATAATGCAACAGTTTCATGCGCTGAAGGCGGATGTTGCACTACTACAAGAGACACATTTTCCTGCCACATATAATCCCACTTTCCTCCACAAAAATGTCTCTCAATTTTATCTGGCCAATGCGATTAACAAAACCAGAGGGGTGGCAATATGCTTCTCTAACAAAATTCATTTTTCCCACGCGAAAACCATCAGAGACTCCGAAGGTCGCTACATTCTAGTGACCAGAACAATTAACGAGGAAACATACACATTTGTTTCTTACTACACCCCAAATACCCACCAGGACAAATTCTTCGAGACCCTGCAAACCTAAACCCAAAAGACCTTCCAAACGTAGCCTTTGGGTGGCACAGACCATACAATCAGCTGGTCTTATCGACATCTGGAGGGAGATGAATCCACACGCCAGACACT
The DNA here is from genome assembly GCF_037356315.1 of Lithobates pipiens. Lineage (NCBI taxonomy): Eukaryota > Metazoa > Chordata > Amphibia > Anura > Ranidae > Lithobates > Lithobates pipiens. The sequence continues at coordinate 156,466,325 of NW_027507788.1, forward strand.
ATACACACTATTCGGTTACCCATAATACGCTGACCAGGATTGATCACATTTTTGTCCCACCACGTTTTATACCCGAGGTCGAATCCTCTAAAATTCACGAGTCTCCCCTTTCAGATCACTCCTTGGTTTCGCTGATCATCAGAGGAGGAATGGGTGAGAGGGGAACTTTTCGTTGGTGACTTAACGAATCACTTTTGAATAACCCGGCCCACTGCAAATTAGTTGAAACAGCCTTAACGCAATATTTCTCTGAAAACAACACAGAGTCGATCTCACCAGGCTCTCTATGGGCAGCACACAGGGCAGTTCTGAGGGGGAGACTCATACAATTATCCGCCCAACTCAAAAGGGAACACACTGCAGATCTCTTAAGGCTCACAGACAGTTTTCGTCGGCTGAGTAAACGTCATAAGCAAAACCCTACCCCGGATAGCTTAGCAGAACTTTACAGGGCACGAGTACAACTGAACCTCTTACTTACCACCTCCGCTGAAAAGAACCTGCGATGGACAGGGGTCCGCTTCTATTACCAAAAAGACAAAATAGGATCCAAGCTAGCCAGTAAACTAAGCCCAAGAATGCGTACCTTGGTCTTCCCCAAAATCAGAACTCAGACGGGCACTTTGACACAGAACCCAGTAGAGATCCTAAAATCATTCCATGACTACTATGAACAATTCTATGACAAAACGCCCCACACACATTCTAAAGCTAGAGAACAGTTCCTACAGAACCTTAATCTACCACTCTTACAGCAAACACACTGTGAATTACTAGACAAACCCTTCTCTTCAGATGAAATACTGGAAGTCATAAAGTCCTTGAAGTCTGCCTCGGCCCCAGGCCCGGATGGCTTCTCCGTCTGCTACTATAAGAAATTTGGTCCACAGTTGGCCCCCCACATGGCCCGGTTCTTCAACTCCCTCCGGGATGGAGCCCCCCTCCCAAATTACTCAAACACTGCTTTCATATCGGTCATACCCAAGCCTGGTAAAGATACCTGTGAAGTTGGAAATTATCGTCCCATATCATTGATTAATAATGATCTAAAAATTATGACAAAAATTCTTGCCAACAGGTTGTCCAGCTTTATACCCAGCTACATTCATAAAGACAAGGTGGGCTTCATCCTGGGGAGACAGGGACTGGATCAGGTACGAAGGGCAATTGATTTAATATCCCTTCTACATTCCGGATGGGATGGGGGAGTGGCACAGGAGGGCTTCTTGCTATCATTAGATCTACAAAAAGCCTTTGATACTGTATCTTGGCCGTATCTTTTTGATATCCTAACGAGGTGGGGGTTTGGTACTGGGTTTATTAAAATTATGAACACCTTTTATGCCCTTCCCTCTGCCCAAGTGCGCCTATTAGGACATTACTCCTCACCAATTGCTATCCAAAGGGGCACGAGGCAGGGATGACCCCCGTCGCCCCTGATTTTTGCTATAGCAATTGAGACTCTGGCCATGGCCATTAGAGCAAACACAAACATTCAAGGGTTTTTTTGCGGACAAGAGGAGCATAAATGCGCTCTCTTTGCTGACGACCTGTTATTATTTCTAACATCTACACTTATTTCCACCCCCAATCTATTCCAATTACTCCGTGACTTCGGAACCATCTCGGGCCTCCAGGTCAATATCTCGAAATCCATTGCCCTTAGCATTTCTGTGCCTCCACTGACTGTTGAAAGACTTAAACAACACTTTCCCTTCTCTTGGGCCAGTGACAATCCTATCTAGGCATTAAATTAACTAAGTGTGTTAAAGACCTATACAATGCCAATTTCCCTCCCAGTTTTAGAACCTTAGAAGCGGACCTTTCTAAATGGACAAAGGAAGGACTATCATGGTTAGGCAGGCTGAATGCAGTCAAAATGAACTTACTACCTCACCTTTTGTATCTTTTCAGATCCCTACCCATCCCTATTAAAAAATCTACCCTAGCGAAATTTCAATCTAAGGTAGTGGGATTTGTCTGGGGGAGGAGGGGCCACCGGCTGGCTCGGGATGTCCTATTCCGCCTTAAATCCCAGGGTGGTTTAGGGCTTCCTAACCTATGGCTCTACTACCAAGCGGCTCAATTAGCCCAGTTCTCAGTGATTTATGTAAAGGCTAATAGGCCCGACTGGGTCTCGATTGAGAGACAGGCGGTGCCCCACTATACCCTTGATTTTTTGGTATAAAGACCGGCAAAGCACAGACCTTCCATTCTAGTCCCTACCTTATTGCATTCCTTTGCGCTCTGTGACCAATTGCATAAAAACGCCCACCTAATCTCGACACTGAATCCCCTCACTCATCTTTTCCACAACCCTGACTTCCCTAGGACACTGCCTTAGTAAACTGGAAATGCCTGCATCCGAACAATTCAGATTATCACAGATCAGGCATTTTCTCCAATCACTCTGGTCAGATAAACAGATCATGCACAGAGCTACAATGTACGAACAGTGGTGCTCAGACACGAGTCCTCGAAAGGGTGGAATATCCTTGATATATATGTCCCTGGCAGATAGGACTGACAAGCCGGCATATGCCAGATCATGGGAGAATGATCTAGACATACAGCTGGACGCGGACCTGTGGTTTCAGGCTTTCCAGAGATCTTACAAAGGTATTTTGAACATAACTTTGATAGAAGCTAACATCAAAATTCTCACAAAATGGTATTATGTTCCTGCTAGACTTGCCAAAATAATCCCTGATGCTTCTCCCCTTTGTTTTAGAGGTTGTGGTCACGTAGGCATGATGCTTCATGTCTGGTGGACATGCCCCCGAATTAGAAATTTTTGGAATGGGTTTCTTCATTTACTACGAAAAGTCACTAAAACTGCAATACCCCAAGACCCCACCCACATATTGTTAAACCGTAGATTGCAGGATACTCCTAAGGCCACGCAGCAACTTATTTTTTTTATGTGCCTGGGAGCCAAGATCACGCTAGCAAAAGCTTGGAAAACCTCAAACGTTTCCATTTCGGCTACCAAACGCAAAATCTCTTGGACTATGACACAGGAACAAACAGTGGCAAAATTACGGGACACGGTTCAGCTCTTTGAAAGAATCTGGGAACCTTGGGCGTTATACATTAAGGTCCCGCTTTACCCTGGCCATATACAAACCTGAAGGATTTTTACTATGCAACCATATTCTGGCCCCTGCACCCAATCACATCCTTCCCTCAGCCCCCTTGCCCCTTCTTTCTCTTCTTCTCTTTCTTCTTCCTTTCTTAAAGATTTAATGCATTTGTTACTGGTCTGATTTGTACCACATGATTTATTCCTCTCTCTTCAGATAGATTGTATATCTAATCTAGAGTTTTTTTTATTTACGGAAAATGGATGAGGGTTCAGTTGCAAGTCCCATGGACTCCCACCTGGGGGTCACGACTTCAGTGGGTCCCCTGGGGGGGTGGGAGGGCGTCAGATGGGGATCTCCGTAGTGGGGGCTCTCGGAGCTCTCTCTCCACAGTGTGCTCCCATAGGGGTGGAGTGATGATCCCGGGAGTCAGCACAGGAGATTTTCCCCAGGATTTGGATCAGATTCTTATTCCCTCACGCAGACCCTTATCCACTATGACACGCTAGGGATAATTGCCACCGTTCATGAGGCATGTGTGAAGTTCACCCCCGATGCCATGGGGGGCGTGCTCTCTCCAAGCTACCAGAAGACAGCTTTACATAGTTGATAGACATGGTTATAGCTGGGGTTGCACATTAAGGAGAGTCTACTTCTCTAAATGTTCTTTCTTATTCAGGGATGTTTTCTTACTTTGGGTGGGGCTCTCTACCCCTTTAACACAAGGTATGTCCTATCTGTTTGTCACGGGGTTGGTTTTGGGGTGGTATGCCTCTCATGGGGTTTTTTTTTTATATATATTGTTCCATGCCTCAGCACCCACAAACCCTATAACGGAGATATTCTAGAGGATGTACATAGGTTGTTAGGCCTCCCTAGCCTCCAGTTGCCTAACAGAGAAGGGGATAAGGCGATACTTTATTGTATAACTTCATGTACCTCTCTTTACGGGCTATGTTTATGTGCCATTTCATCTTCTCTTATGTCATTGTAAAACGGTTATTGTATCAGTTGAATCTTGCATACTCAATAAATATATTGAAAAGAAGAAAAAGGCCCCAGGAGATAGAAGTGGTCTAGACCCCACAGCTCTGCGATCTGGTGGTATAGGGTGGCTGCTTCTTCCACTTCTCTTTGAGCTGCCCCAAGCTGACCTCCTGTCTCTCTGCTGTTATGCCTGTCCCTCACTTACCTCCTCTAGTATATTTGGCACCAAAGCATGGTCAGAGACCTCAACAACATCATCCAAGTCCAGTCCCTAAGAGGGTTCCATCATGCAGCAGGCCCTAATGAAGGGACCCTGCCGATTAGATGGGTAGACTATACAGCCACCAAGCCACCCCTCCAATGGAACCCCCATCACCAGCCACCATTGCCTCCTCTCCCAAAATGGCTGAATCTCCTTCCTTTTTCTTCTTATGACAAACAGCATTTAAAGTCCCACAACTCCCCCTTTTTCTTCTTACTTTTCAACACCTACCAGGTTAACATGAAGCTGTATGTTTACTGTAAGCAAAACAAAACTGGCAGCTCGATCTTCCACAATGAATGTGTAGTGGATGACATTTTGGACAAAATGTCATACGCATGTAAATTTAGTTCTTGCCTCAGAACAGTAGGGGTTCTGAGGGTTAATTACGTAGGCCTTGACATCAGCCTGACTGGGCTGTGTTGGAAGTTCTGCCTGGGGCATGTGAGCAGTGAGGTGCACATGACAGGCCAGAGCCAGGCCTGGTTGGACGGTTTGAGTATCAACCTTCTTGGAACCAATCAGTGGGAGTGCTGGAGAGTTTGGGAAGGGGTACTTAAGATGTGTGGGTCATGTGTTTAGAGAGAGGAGTTTGTGAGGTCCGTGTGGTCTGTTCTGGTTCCAGGACCGGGGTAGTCCCGTGAGGGGTCCCGGTCACGGGGTGTTTGACACCCCACAACATGTTCCTGTCAGAGGCCCCTGATAGACCAGCCTGGTCTGGGGTAGGGATCTCTTCCCGAGTCTCGGAACTTGCTGGTCCGAGGTGCAGTAACTGAGGGAAGATTCAAGGTGTCCGGGTGTGCTTGGAGAGGCACCACAGCTCGTGGAAGTGACCGGGGGAGGACTCTTCAGAGGAGGGCCAGCAAGTGGCATCCTGGGAAGTGCCTGGTTACTGAGTTGGGAAGGACATTGACGAATTCACGCTTTTCCAGTACCATTGAGGAGACGGGAAACGTTCCAGGTACTGAGGAAAAAGGTTCCTGTTCACCCTTAGTTACAACTTGTATACGTTCATAGGATTGCTTCAAGTTTTGAGTCAACGTGCTGACTGCCATGATCTCTGGCTAGAGATCTGTTCAGCCTTGATATACCCATCTGCGAGTGGCTACTCTCTGGGTGGAATTAGAGACTTGCTAGACTTGCAGTTCAAGGTGCCTGAGTTCTTTTCCCGTGCCTTCTGTTCCCATGAGAGACCTTTTAAAAAGGACTTTATCCATGTCAGTGTTCAAGTTGTTGGGTATCAACCCTGGGAACCCCTAGACGTGGAAGAGCAGGCCAAGAGAAGGTAACTGGTAAGCCCAATAAGTCAAGGCCGCCCTGCAAGGGTTACAAATGCGTTTATTAATCCAGGTGTAGCATAACAGGGGAATTACAACAGGTGTGTTCTACTATATTTAAGGTTAATATGAAGGTGTACACTGCATTTCCCATCCCTATTCACTGTAGAAGGGAGCAACACATTAACACCCTGTGATTTCTTGCTTCGCCTCTGCTTTCAAGCCCATGGCTTTCAATTGACATATCTATTTTCATCTCATGTTGCAATATAACAAAATCAAAACTTGCCCCATACTGTGAAGGAATGTAATGTACATAATGATAATCAGAAAATGTCTATTTGCTTATGTGTATACACATGTTTCTATGCAACTCCTTACTTATTATGTAGTATACAGATTGGCTCTCTGTTTGGAGTTAAAGATGAACCCTACATCCCACGCGTGAGAAGAATGCATATGAGATAACAGAACCTGCTTCAACCAAACTTCAAGAATCAAGTTTCTCCATTTCTCTTGTATTTTAACCAATAAGATGTACCAATTAGACTGACACAGCAATGACGTATCTTTCTGTGTAAAATATTGATACCGCCCAGAAATTAGAAGTAACCGAGCTGAACGTGTCTCAGAGAGTGTTTACTTCTAATGTGCAAGAGAAGCACGGAATAGGGACCAAAGGGACTAGGGAGTGCTGGGCATGACAGGGTGACTGAGGAACTTAGAGGGTTAACAATGCTGTAGGTAGGTGGAGCGGAGTTAGAAGTTAAGTGAAGGAAGTTTGTTTTAGAGGAAGGGGAGGAGCCAAATAAAATTAGGGGAGGAGCGGAAGAAGACCATTCTGAGTCTGGAAGACGACAAAGGAGGCAGTTTTTCACTGCTCCTCTACCATGGCCGACCTGGATGGGATCTTTGCCCAGCTGCGGCGGGCAGCAGAAGTACGAGCAGCGGACTGGCTTCGGGAGTGTGTCGGGGACCTGGAGGACGATGCGCCGGCCAACGGAGAGGAAGGTTTTTCACCAGGGCCTGCACCTCGGCCACCTCGTGTGAGTCAGAGCCCGGGGGAGGACCGATCGGTTCCCCCAGCGAAGAGGATGGTACATAGCTCTCCCTGGTCTGGGCGGTCAACGCGCCGCCAACCGGCGGGGGGCGAGGCTTCGGACCGTCATGGCACCGGTTCCATGCCGGGCCTATATCATGTGGCAGAGGGGGGGTGCAGGAGACTCGGGACATGGCCACCCCGGGGGGGCAGTGGCGGGGGGATGCATGGCCTGGGGGTTCAGGACTGGGGAAGAGCATGGACAAGGGGCGGGGCATGGCGAGGGGGGTGCTGGCTCAGGTGATCATGGATGCGGCTGGAAGAGAACCGCCAAGGTGCCTGGCAGGGCTGGTTCCAGACGCCAGCATGTCACGGGCGGTCGGGAAGCAGATGCACTGCGTGCTGTGACTGGAAGCAAGGAGCAGGCGGGATGCTATTCGCCCAGGGGGATGGCGGCGTCCCCGGCGCGAACCGCAGAGGACAGGTCAGAAGGTGGGCTTTCGCAGGAGGAGGATCATCAACCCACGGCGCAGGAGAGTGGCGGTGCGGCTGTCGGCAGGGCTCCAGTTTGGCCGGGTAAGTCGCATGACCCTTTAATTTTGACGGACGCTAGGGGTGGTGCAGGGGGGTTCAGGGGCCCCGGAGTCGCAGGGCGGTAAGTAGATGTGGGTGATGGGCACGTCCTCTGGAGTGGGAAGTTCTGCTCCTTCGGCGCCCACGGGGCAGCTGTTGGAGGGCCTGGACTGGGCCGTTGGGCGGTGGGTCCGGGGGCACGCCGGTGGGGGACCCCCTGGCAGCTGCGGCCTTGGAGGGGATCGCGGACAGTGGGTTTGGGGGCGCGGGGGTTGCCCCGGTGGCTGCGGAAGCCGGGTGCAGACCGACATGGTCAGGATTGCGGATGCTGCGCGGAGTGAAGTGTACGTCTGCTTCGAGGGCCCGTTGGGGGCGCTCCTGAAGCAGGAGGTGTGCGACAAGATTAGCATGGGTGAGTATGTGGAGATTTTCTCATTGCTTCCCCTTGAGAAGTTCAATTTGGATAGGGTTAAGCCTGACAGTTCCAAGAAGGACGATGAGGAGAAGCATAGGTATCGGCTGATTCCGCGCACTTTCTCCAACTGGCTTCAGGCGTTCGCTATCTTGGCTAGCGTGATAGGGGAGAAGAACCCCGCATGTGCATTGCTCGGCGTTGTTCTGCTATATGGACGCAATTGGGGAGACTTATCGGGTGTATGGGGGGAGTGGCATGGCTGCGCTACAACAAGCAGTTCAGGGAGCGGACAGCGGTGAGGTCGGAGCTGTGCAGGGACCACAAAGACATCAGCCTCTGGATGAGGCTTATGTCTGCGCCTCGGACTCCGCCTCCGTTTCTTCAGGGGGGGCTGGGAGTGCGCCGTCCTCAGGGCTGCCGGCCGGGAAAAAGTGGGGAGTGTGCTGGCCCTTTAACGAGGGGGCTTGTAAATTCGGGGGAGTGTGCAGATTCAATCACGAGTGCTCAGGGTGTGGTGGCGCCCACGCACTGTCCCAGTGTTTTAAGAAGGGAAGGCGTTCCGGCGATGTTGCTCACAAAAGGGATGACGCCGGTGAATCTGGAAAGGATGCTTCCTTTCCTAAGTAAGTATCCGGACAGTGGGGCGGCGCGGGGGTTGGTCTCGGGGTTTCGGGTTGGGTTCAGGATTCCTTGTTAGTTGGCAGAGGTCCTGCCAGTGGCTCGGAACTTGCGATCGGCTCTGGAACACCCGGGGGTGGTGGACGAAAAATTGGGCAAGGAGGTGGTGTTAGGACGTATGGGTGGGCCTTTTGAGGCGCAACCTTGGGGTGACCTGGTGGTGTCCCCGCTGGGGGTGATCCCAAAAAAGAGCCGGGGGAATTTTGCCTGATCCATCAATTGTCCTTTTCCAAAGGGGGGGGGTCGGTCAACGACTTCATCGACCCGGATGCGTGTACGGTCTCTTACACGTCGTTTGATGCGGAGGTGAGATGGGTCAGGCGTTATGGGCGTGGGGCTCTAATGGCCAAGGCGGATGTTGAATCAGTGTTTCGCCTGCTGCCGGTTCACCGGGACAGCTTCCGGCTGTTGGGGTGCCATTGGCGGGGCAAGTTTTACGTGGACAAATGCCTGCCTATGGGCTGTTCCATTTCCTGCGCCTACTTTGAGGCGTTCAGCTCATTTTTGGAGTGGGTGGTGAGAGATGTTTCGGGCCTGGAGTCAGTCATCCATTATTTGGACGACTTTCTGTGCGTGGGCCCACCTGCCTCTGGTCTGTGTGCGATTCTTCTCTCCATGTTGCAGAACATCGCGGGCAGGTTCGGGGTACCATTGGCGGGGGACAAGACGGAGGGACCAGTTACGGAGTTGAGTTTTTTGGGGATAGTGATTGATTCGAGGGCAATGGAGTGTTGATTGCCTGAGAATAAATTACTTGATCTGCAGAGGGAGCTTGCGGAGATTCAGGGGCGGCAGAAGGTCCAGCTGAGGGCCTTACAGTCCTTGCTGGGCAAGCTGAATTTCGCCTGTCGGATCATCCCCATGGGGCGGGTGTTCTGCCAACGGCTGTCGGCGGCCACGGCCGGGGTGACTGTACCCACCCATTTTGTTCGTTTGCGGAAGGAACACAAGGAAGACTTGCGGGGGTGGCATGAATTTTTGGCCTCTTATAATGGGCGGGCCATGTGGATGTCGGGGCCAGTGAGCAATTTTGATGTGGAATTGGTCACTGACGCTGCAGGGTCTGCGGGTTATGGGGCGTATTTTTGGGGCTGTTGGAGCGCAGAACCTTGGCCGCGGTCCTGGGAGGAGGAGGGGTTTTTGGGCAACCTGGTTTTGCTCGAACTCTTTCCGGTGGTGTTGGCTTTGGATTTTCCCAATCTGAAGTTGCGCATTAATTGCGACAACATGGGGGTGGTGCAGGTTATCAACCGTATGACAGCTTCATCACCCCCGGTCATTCGGCTCCTGCGGCAGCTGGTGTTTCGGTGTTTGGGTCTGAATGTTTACGTGTATGCAGTGCACATACCTGGGGTGGAGAATTCTTTGGCTGACTCGCTCTCTCGTTTTCAGTGGGACAAGTTCCGGGAGCTGGCGCCGAGAGCGGGGGAGTCGGGTGCTCCTTGCCCCAGGTGGATGTGGGAGCTGCCCTTGGAGTCGCCGCAGGTTGGATCCAGAGGTCTTTGAGTGAGTCTACGTGGGCGGCCTATTCCAGGGTATAGTCGGAATGGTTGGAATTGGTCCGGGAGGCAGGGGCGGTTGACCGGGGCTCCGGCCAGCGCTGGTTGGTGCTGTATTGGATGGCTCGGAATATTGAAATGGGGATAGCGCCTGCGTCGATTGACCGAAAGTTGGCGGGGTTGGCCTTTTTATTCAAGCTATGGGGTGAATCGGATGGGACTAAGGATTTTTGGGTGCGCCAAACCTTGAAGGGGTATAGGAGGCAACGGAAGTGTCGGGACGCACATAGGCCGGTCACATTTGATAACTTGGTGGCGATTTTTGCTCGGCTTGGGTTAGTCTGTGCTTCCTCTTACGAGGTGCTACTGTTTGCAGCGGCTTTTTCTTTGGAATTTTATGAGGCATTTAGGATTGGGGAGTTGGTGTGCCAGTCTAAGCGGGTTGCCGGGGGGTTGTTGGATCAGGATGTACAGGTGGCTTATGATCGGGTGAGTATCCAACTGAGGGGGTCAAAAACAGATCAGCTCGGCAAGGGGGCGATGGTTGCAATGTTTGCCTTGCCGGGTTCGGTGGGGTGTCCGGTGGCTGCGGCACGGGCATTTAGGGCAGTGCGGCCGGAGGGGGCGGGGCCTTTCTTACGGCATGTGGATGGTTCTTTTCTCTCCAAGTTACAATTTGTGTCGGTTTTTCGATGGTGCCTGCGGGATTTGGGTTTGGATGGCCGGGAGTACGCGTCACACTCCTTCCGCATTGGGGCGGCCACAGAGGCTGCCAGATGTGGGTGGGATAAGCGATTGTTCGCCGGATCGGGCGTTGGGAATCTAGGAGATTCCGTTCTTATGTCCGACCGCAGTTGATCCTGGAGTAACTGGGGTGCGGCCAGGGGTGTTGGGAGCCAGTTTCGGTACTTGCAGGTATTTACGGTACATAAGTTGGTTGGTTGTTATGTGTTGTGTTTTTTTGTTCCAGATGGAAGTTCCACACACCTCATTTGGATCCTAGGGCACTCCTACGTGTGCTGGGGGGCCAGGAGAGGTGATGCAAGGCTGGCAGGCAGGCAACTGGGGATTTCCAGGCGGAGGCTTGTTTGATCTGGTTGGGATTCCCGGGAATGCAGTGGGAGCGAGTGATGAGGGAGGTTGAGCGCTTTGCTCTGAGAGACAGGCCCCCGGATGTGTTAGTCATTCATGCAGGGGGGAATGACCTGGGGATCCGAAAGGTTAAGGACATTCTGGCAGATATTAAGGCGGATGTTTTGCGTCTGCGTGTCTTTTTCCCGGCCACCATTTTGGTTTGGTCGGACATTGTGGCCAGAATGGTGTGGAGGTGGGCTAGGTCTGTGGACAGCATAAACAAGACTAGGATCAGGGTTAACAAGGTGGTGGGGAGGTTTGTAGTGCAGAATGGTGGGATCGTTGTGCGGCATCAGGAGCTGGAGGTCAATGTCAGGCTCTATCTGCAGACGGATGGTGTTGATCTATCCGATGTGGGGATAGACCTCTGGTCCTTGGGTCTGCAGGAGGGCATACAGAAGGCTCTTCGGGTGTGGGGTTGCCCTCAAGGTTGAGGTAGTCACCCTTTTGGGCTGTGGTGGTGTTTCTGGTGGTTTCTGACGGTAGACGGTTACTCAGAAGGGATCTGAGGGTGTGGGGGGCTCATTGAAAGATCGGCCCCTCTGGGTATTCCAGAACAGTGAATGGAATACGGCTATGTTCACTGACGGAAGTTGTCTCCGAAAGGTCACAGGTGGTGGCCTTGGAAAAGTTGGTCATGTATACCGCAGTGAGTTGGTGTTGGTTTAAGTGGGGTCACCGTCAGAGATCACCAGAATGGGCATTTTATGTTGTTGATGTTAAAAAGGTATTTATATATATTTATATATTTATTATATATACAAGTTTATTGGAGTGAGTTTTATTTTGTGTTTAATAAAGGCTGTTGTGGCCAGTTTACTCCAATTAAAGGTGTGGTCTCGTTTCTAAGGGTAAGGTACTTGGTAAAGGTACAAAAGTAGGGGAACATTCAGGCTACACTAGTCAAGAGAAGCACGGAATAGGGACCAAAGGGACTAGGGAGTGCTGGGCATGACAGGGTGACTGAGGGACTTAGAGGGTTAACGATGCTGTAGGTGGAGCGGAGTGAGAAGTTGAGTGAAGGAAGTTTGTTTTAGAGGAAGGGAAGGAGCCAAATAAAAGGAGGGGAGGAGCGGAAGGAGACCATTTGGAGTCTGGAAGACGACAGAGAAGGGCAGTTTTTCCCACCCTCCCACCCTAATTTTAAGTGTTTGTTTGGTGTATTTTTGTTGCTGTTTTTTTCTTCTTTTACAGGTATCGTTAGGCCGTCACGACAGCTGAAGGATGCTAGAAGTTGGGGCGGTGTTTCTGGTGGTTTCTGACGGTAGACAGTTATCAGAAGGGATCTGAGGATGTGGGGGGCTCATCGAAAGATCGGCCCCTCTGGGTATTCCGGAATGGTGGATGGAATACGGCTATGTTCACTGACGGAAGTTTTCTCTGACCGGTCACAGGTGGAGGCCTTGGAAAAGTTGGTCATGTGTACCGTATTGAGTTGGTGTTGGTTTAAGTGGGGTCACCGTCAGAGATCACCAGAATGGGCATTTTATGTTGTTGATGTTAAAAAGGTATTTATATATATTTATATATTTATTATATATACAAGTTTATTGGAGTGAGTTTTATTTTGTGTTTAATAAAGGCTGTTGTGGCCAGTTTACTCCAATTAAAGGTGTGGTCTCGTTTCTAAGGTTAAGGTACTTGGTAAAGGTACAAAAGGAGGGAAACATTCAGGCTACACTAGTCATGCACATTTATACTTTTTAATTAGAAACAGCAGCAGATAACCTTGAACTAGATTGTAGTTCTTATCTATTTCAATAGGAGGTTCGGGAGGATCTGATCTAAAGCTACAAAGGAGCACTTGCAATTGCCAAAACCTGGGATCGAACCAGGGACCTTTAGACCTTCACTGAAAGTCTAACGCTCTCCCAACTGAGCTATTTTGACCTGTTAATGCTCCTAATGGATATGTAAGAATGAACATAATGGTGATAAAATGCTGCATGCCTACCAAAGGGGATGATGGTTCTCCAGTACTAATGACATGGAAATGATTTTGATAGGGGACATGAACTGGGAGGTATAACATTTTTTTAATTACGCATGGAGACAATTTGGAGCTTAACCTTTTGTACTGTCCAAAAACCATAATTTTTTTTTTTTTTTTATCTAATATGGATGTTGTTATGTGAAGTCTTGTTGTGGCACCCTTAAACACACAACATAGTTTGGATATTTTCATATTGAGCTACAGATGGGATGTTGGTGCCAATGTTCTAATCGATTAATTATTTAGGGTTGTACTAATCAGGTTTATCATTATCGTACAGGGGAGTGTAATTACAATTTTTTATCTAATATTTCACAGCAGGGCCTGTTCATGCTCTCAACAAAAGTATCTGTGAGGCTTTACAGTGTTGTGGCACCACCACCTAAGGCCCAATTTTTATGCCCCAGGGGGCACGTAATTACAATTTTTGATCTAATATTTCACAGCAGGGCCTTTTTCTACGCTCAACAAAAGTATCTGTGAGGCTTTACAGTGTTGTGCCGCCCCCCCCCACCCCCCCCCCCCCACCTAAGGCCCAATTTTTGATCTAATATTTCACAGCAGGGCCTGTTCCTGCGCTCAACAAAAGTATCTGTGGGGCTTTACAGTGTTGTTGTTCCACCACCACCACCGCTGCCTAAGGCCCAATTTCTCTGCCCCTGTTTAACAGGGGCACGTAATTACTATTTTTGATCTAATATTTCACAGCAGGGCTTGTTTCTGCGCTCAACAAAAGTATCTGTGAGGCTTTACAGTGTTGTGCCACTGCCTAAGGCCCAATTTTTATGCCCCTGTTTAACAGGGGTGTGTAATTACAATTTTTGATCTAATATTTCACAGCAGGGCCTGTTCCTGCACTCAACAAAAGTATATGTGAGGCTTTACAGTGTTGTGCCACCACCACCACCACCACCACCTTAAGCCCAATTTTTCTGCCCCTGTTTAACAGGGGCACATAATTACAGTTTTTGATCTAATATATCACAGCAGGGCCTGTTCCTGCGCTCAACAAAAGTATCTGTGAGGTTTTACAGTGTTGTGCCACCACCCCCCCCCCCCCCCACCACCACCTAAGGCCCAATTTTTATGCCCCTGTTTAACAGGGTGCGTAAATACAATTTTTGATCTAATATTTAACAGCAGGGCCTGTTCCTGCGCTCAACAAAAGTATCTATGAGGCTTTACAGTGTTGCGCCACCACCACCCCCCCACCTAAGGCCCAATTTTTATGCCCCTGTTTAACAGGGGCACGTAATTACAATTTTTGATCTAATATTTCACAGCATGGCCTGTTCCTGCGCTCAACAAAAGTATCTGTGAGGCTTTACAGTGTTGTGCCACCACCACCCCCCCCCCACCTAAGGCCCATTTTTTTGCCCCTGTTTAACAGGGGCGCGTAATTACAATTTTTGATCTAATATTTCACAGCAGGGCCTGTTCCTGCGCTCAACAAAAGTATATGTGAGGCTTTACAGTGTTGTGCCACCACCACCGCCTTAAGCCCAATTTTTCTGCCCCTGTTTAACAGGGGCACGCAATTACAATTTTTTTTTGGTTTCGGCAATTGCTGTTTCAGTAGGGAATGTACATTGTGGAGTGTATTGTGGGTAGTATGTGCAGGGAGAGGCGAGCGGAGTGTATGGTGCTTCTGCCACTGAAACATGTCTCATCCATGGGTGCAGTGTCTGTCAGAGCACAGTGGGCCCCCCCCCCCCCCAAGGGGCCCCATGTGCAGTGCACACATTGTGCCCATAGAAGATACGTCACTGCACTACGTCCCAATAGACATGAATTGGACTTTTTTCACTGCATTGGATGCATAGGTGTTTTGTGCATCCACATAAGGCAGTCCCATTAATTTCTTGTTTTTTCTTGTGTTTTTTTGTATTTTGCTGGTTTTGTTGTGTTTTTTTTGGTTTCTTGTCTGTCTGATGGTTTGGCATTGCAGCCGTGTGGCTGCAGCATCTGACTGCTCATTTTGATAGTTGTTCATGGTTGCTTCGTTTTGGTAGTTGCCCATGGTTGTTTGGTTTCAGGCGTTGTCTATGGTTGCTTGATAATGGTAGTTGTCCATAGTTTCTCGAATTTGGTGGTTGTCCATGGTTGCTTGGTTTCGGTAATTGCTCATGGTTGCTTTGTGTTGGTAGTTGCCCATGGTTGCTTGGTTTCAGGAGTTGTCCATGGTGGCTTGGTGTTGCTAGTTGTCCATGGTTTCTCGGTTTCAACAGAGGTTCATGGTTGCTTGGTGTTGGTAGTTCTCCATGGTTGCTCGGTGTTGGTAGTTGCCCATGAATGTCCATTTGGCGGCATGAGATTCACAGGTGTTTCGTGCATCCACATAAGGCAGTCCCATTCATTTCTTGTGGTTGTTTTTGTGTTTTTTTGCATTTTGCTGTGGTTTTTGGGGTTCTTGTCTGCTCGATGGTTTGACATTGCAACCCTGTGGCTGCAGCATCCGACTGCTTGGAGTCGGTAGCTGTCCATGGTTTCTTGGTAGTTGTCCATGGTTTCCTGGTAGTTGTCCATGGTTCCTTAGTTTTGGTAGTTGCCCATGGTTGCTTGGTGTTGGTAGTTGTCCATGGTTTCTCAGTTTTGGTAGTTGTCCATGGTTTCTTGGTAGTTGCCCATGGTTGCTTGGTGTTGTTAGTTGCCCATGGTTGCTTGGTGTTGTTAGTTGCCCATGGTTGCTTGGTTTCAGGAGTTGTCCATGGTTGCTTGGTGTTGGTAGTTGTCCATGGTTTCTTGATTTCAGTAGTTGTCCATGGTTGCTCACTGCTGGTAGTTGTCCATGGCTGTCCATTGACTGCAGCTTCTTGCTCTTACTCTCCTTGTTGCAGTCAATGAAATCCAGCGTCTTCTCTGGCACTATTAGTGTTTTATGAGCTTCTTTGTTGGACATCAGCAGTTCCTCGTGCTTTGGTGAATTTTTGATCTTTGGTGGCTTGATCAAACTGTCACCTACGTATGAAAAATTGGCAAACTTCTCCTGATCTTTTGGTGATATTGCAGCCTTCCGTTGATCACAGTCGATAAATTCAGCCAATTTTATACTGCTACATGATGGTTTCTCAATCTGTAAAGAGAAAAAGGCATTAATCACTGTTTATAATTGATACAGAAATTGGTCATAAAGCATGGTGAACCCAACCCCTGTGGTGTGGCAAATTTTACAAAACAGGCTCCCTCCTCCCTAGCTCCCTCTAGAGGTCAAAAGAAACGTTAGACTGCATTATCCCACCCTTGAAGAATATCCAAGCCCAGGAACAAATTAGTATTTTTCCAGCTTAGACCTTGAACCAACTCCCCTCTATACAATGGAGATAAGAAGTGTAGGTGTTTTTAATCCTAATCAGAAGAGCAGGTAAGGGTGACAACCCTGCTTCTCCATAGATACATGGGCAGGAAATGTGCAGCAGACTGGATTAAGTAAAATAAATCAGATCTCAGTGTTGTGCACCTGACCCATACACAGTAATCATCTCCAGTAATAACCAGAATTCATTCAGACCAGGTCATATGACTGTGTAGTGATCACAAGCACATATACATGAATATCTTTGATGGTAAACAGCCTGCGGTGAAAATCCCCCCTCCCGCCAGATATGGTTAGACTCCATTATCCATATACTTACCGGTCCTGATATACATGGCTTTCTTGTCTCTAACTCCATCCAGTCGATAGTCTTGAAGAACGGGTGGTTTCTGATGTCACTGACTTGGTGTTTTCGTTCATCTTGGTCTTTCCACAGAAGCTGTAAAATAGAATGAAATATAATGAAGCACCGAAGGAGCAATAACAATACCCGAACAATAGAGAAGCTGAGGCTCCAAGTATACTTACTCTCTTTAGGAGGTCTTGGAGGTCAGGGTCCATATTCTGTGGATAATCAGGATCCTGGATCTTGATTCTGTCTATACAATTTTGGAAGGCATCCTTGCGTTTGTAGAAGGGGTGTTTGCCAACCGCCATTTCATATACTATTACTCCAAGGGAGAAATAGTCAGCCATGGTATAATAATCCAGATGTTTCAAGACCTGTAGAAACATAAGAGAGACAAAGAAAGATGAGCACATTGTCAGAGCGGGCAGAGGACAGATATGACAATATAGTGACATATATGTTGTAGGAATCTCATGAAGGACTAAAATCATACTTAAACGACACCATGCTGAGGGGGGAGCTTGTTAATATTGGAGGAGGGGTAGGGTCTTCCAAAGTTACTAAACAAAGGGTCAGTTTACAGTCCTTTAAACACTAGGAGGCACAGACTGAGGCTTGTGGCAGTACAAATCCCTCATCTTTGGTATTATGTTGTTGTCAGTTGGAGGAATATGGCCCCACCATTAGTATCAGTTGGAGGAATGGGGGCCCATCATTAGTATCAGTGGGAGGAATAGTGCCCCATCATTCCTATTAGTGGGAGGAATAGTTCCCCGTCACTGGTGTCAGTAGAAAGAATAGTGCCCCATCATTGGTGTGATTGGAAGAATAATGACCGGTTGATTAAGTGGAGGGAATGGAGCCCCAAGGGCCAGATAAAGGCAAGCAAAGGGACACAGTTTAGCGATCACTGGCTTTGGGGTATACTTTCAGTTTGCGCATACTTACTTCGGGCGCCATGTAGATTTCTGTCCCCATAAATCCATTAGTTCTCTTAGACTCGGTGACTCCCCTCACCGCTACTCCAAAATCTGCGATCCTAGCATGGCCGGCGCTGTCTAAGAGAATGTTTTCTGGCTTCAGATCTCTGTGAACGATCTCTTTGGCGTGCAGGAATTGCAGGCCGCACAGCATTTCCGCCGTTAGGTTTCTGATGAAGAAAGAAGTACATGGATTAGCATTAAAATACGTCAAAGACTAGTTAAAGCTAAATATGAAGTGACTTCTCCCTATAGTAAATAGGGGTATGGATGGGTGGGATCAGCTGGAGGGGCCTGGCTAGAATCATTGCCTGTCCTCAGTGGTCAGCCATCCCCGACTCCAAAGTGATCCTGACATCGGACTTACCTTATCTTGTCCACGGGTAGTCGAGCTGAAGGTTTCATCAGTTCACGGAGCTCCCCTTCACTAAGATACTCCATAACATAGACCAGATGAGTCTGTGAAAAAAATAAAACAAGGTTAAGTTATAGACATTGAAGATTTCAGTCTATGGAGGATTATATAGAGATATACTAAGTGCTTTGCATGGGAACTCTGAAAAACCTGGCAGAGAGAGGTGGCATAGGCCACCATCACTGAAATATCTTGTATGGCTGTTAGGGTGATCCCATGACTTCCATACTTTGGCTCCGCATTCTGGAAGATGCATGTAGATCAGGAGATTGGACCTTTCCTGCCTTGCTAGTTGTAGACTTGTTTTGGCTCAGTGACTCAAAATTTTAAGGCCAGAGACAGCCAGGTAGCTAGCAATGTCTAAAGTCAGTAATGGCGGACTCTCAGTGCGTGGTTTATTGAAGGAAAACCTCTACTCTGTATGGTTGTTGTCACCAAGTTCCAGCCTTATAGGAAGCACTCTAGAGTTCTTCTCTTACCTTTACTGCTTTCCACTGATCTACAGCCAGAACCTGATGTGTGGGACACAAGTGAAGCTCTCCCCCAATTTAGCACTTAGTGCCCCCGAAGGACTTTCTGACAGGTCTAAACACTGTCATCTTATGGGTCAAAGTAGGGCTCAAGTCATGCGGGAATGCATGGGAACGGAGTTCCTGTACTTTTTCCACAACAGGAAGTCAGTTCCCGTTAGCAGCCGTGTCCTGCAAGACTTTGAAGTATGCAAGCTGTGGGGCAGGTGCTACACCATCAGCTGCCGACACAGCTCGCAATAGTAAGTGCTGCACACCTGACCATTCAGGCATTGCACAAATGAATGAATGCTGATTATTCAGAGAATTACCATACTTATGTTTATTGAGGATTGTTTTTTAAAATGTACTAACAGTTAAGCTTCATACACACAATATGAAAATTGGATGAAAAATACCCCTTTTGAAGCATTTGTGCATATGAGCGTATAATTTTTTTTTTTTTTTGGTGGGGGAGTGGATCTAGGGTGGGAGTTCCTACACTTTTTTCCCCAGGACTTGACCCCTGGGGCAAAGTGATGCTTAGCCTTGTGCACGTGTTGACTCCAAAAAAAGTCACAATTATTTTAGGGGATGTGGATCAGTAGATGAGCACAGTACAGGGAAGAGAAGAAGAAATTGGTAGATGAACAGACTTACCTTTGTTTGGAATGAGCCATACATATGGACAATGGATGGGTTCTTTCTGCTTTCTTCTAGGATGTATCTCTCAGTAAGGCCAATTCTGGGATTATTTGCCAGGAGTTTTGTCTTTCTGACGAACTTCAATGCCAGCTTTTGGTCAGTGGCGGGATGGGTAGCCAGCACCACTATTCCAAAGCTCCCCTCTCCAACTACCTTATAGAAGGTGAAGCTATTCAACTGTAGCTTGCATGACTTGCCCTTCCTGATATTGCTAGGTGGGACAAGTTCAGCTGTCTTCTTCTTAGTGGTGGGGATGGACGGAGTTGGGAAAGACTTTTTACTTTCAACATCCCTGCTTACTGGAGATCGGTCATTCAACTTTCCACTGTTGATTTTGCTCTGTGGATTCGGCCCAGGCAATTTGGCTCCAAGATGTGAAGACACCATAGGTGATGGTTTGCTCTTTTTGGATTTTGGAGTTTTTTTGCTCTTTAAGGGACTGGTGGATGGAGCCAAAAATATTTTTTTGACTTCAGTGTTGGAAGGAGTGGTCGGATTTTGTCGGCCCTCCTTAACTACATTTGATTTGGTGAGTTTAATCTCACTGGTGGATGGAACCAGTGTTTTCTCACCCTTCATGGTGTTTGACTTGACCATTTTTTGCCGGTCCTCCATTGCTGTGTCCAGTTTGGTTATTATACTTTCACTGGTAGTAGTAGCCAGTGGAGTTTTCTCACTGTTCTTCCCAGATGGGATGACTGGACATTGCTGGTCTTCCACAGACAGAGATACTGTAGTTACCTGAACTACATGCTCACTGGTAGATTGAACCAGTGCAGTATCTGCACTCTCCTTGGTGGATCGGATGACTGCACTTTGCTGGTCATCCACGGTCATAGAAGGTGCTGTTGACTCATCATCACTGGTGGATGGAACCAGTGCAGTGGTCTCACCCTCAGTGGTAGATGGGGTGACTGCACTTTGTTGGTCCTCCACAGATGGTGCTGCTTCCTCACTGTCACTGGTGGATGGAACAAGTGCAGTGGTCTCACCCTCAATGGTAGATGAGGTGACTGCATTTTGTTGGTGCTCCACAGATGGTGCTGCTTCCTCGCTTTCACAGGTAGATGGAACCAGTGCAGTGGTCTCACCCTCAATGGTAGATGGGGTGACTGCACTTTGTTGGTCCTCCACAGATGGTGCTGCTTCCTCACTGTCACTGGTGGATGGAACAAGTGCAGTGGTCTCACCCTCAATGGTAGATGAGGTGACTGCATTTTGTTGGTCCTCCACAGATGGTGCTGCTTCCTCACTGTCACTGGTGGATGGAACCAGTGCAGTGGTCTCACCCTCAATGGTAGATGGGGTGACTGCACTTTGTTGGTGCTCCACAGATGGTGCTGCTTCCTCGCTTTCACAGGTAGATGGAACCAGTGCAGTGGTATCACCCTCAATGGTAGATGGGGTGACTGCACTTTGTTGGTGCTCCACAGATGGTGCTGCTTCCTTGCTTTCACAGGTAGATGGAACCAGTGCAGTGGTCTCACCCTCAATGGTAGATGGGGTGACTGCACTTTGTTGGTCCTCCACAGATGGTCCTGTTTCCTCGCTTTCACTGGTGGATGTAACCAGTGCAGTGGTCTCACCCTCAATGGTAGATGGGGTGACTGCACTTTGTTGGTCCTCCACAGATGGTGCTGCTTCCTCGTTGTCACTGATGGATGGAACAAGTGCAATGGTCTCACCCTTACTGGTGGATGGGGTGACTGCACTTTGTTGGTCCTCCACAGATGGTGCTGCTTCCTCGCTGTCACTGGTGGATGTAACCAGTGCAGTGGTCTCACCCTCAATGGTAGATAGGGTGACTGTACTTTGTTGGTGCTCCACAGATGGTGCTGCTTCCTCGCTTTCACAGGTAGATGGAACCAGTGCAGTGGTCTCACCCTCAATGGTAGATGGGGGGACTGCACTTTGTTGGTCCTCCACAGATGGTCCTGTTTCCTCGCTTTCACTGGTGGATGTAACCAGTGCAGTGGTCTCACCCTCAATGGTAGATGGGGTGACTGCACTTTGTTGGTCCTCCACAGATGGTGCTGCTTCCTCGTTGTCACTGATGGATGGAACAAGTGCAATGGTCTCACCCTTACTGGTGGATGGGGTGACTGCACTTTGTTGGTCCTCCACAGATGGTGCTGCTTCCTCGCTGTCACTGGTGGATGTAACCAGTGCAGTGGTCTCACCCTCAATGGTAGATAGGGTGACTGTACTTTGTTGGTGCTCCACAGATGGTGCTGCTTCCTCGCTTTCACAGGTAGATGGAACCAGTGCAGTGGTCTCACCCTCAATGGTAGATGGGGGGACTACACTTTGTTGGTCCTCCACAGATGGTGCTGCTTCCTCGCTGCTACTGGTGGATGGAACCAGTGGAATGTTCTTACCCTCCAGGGTGGAACTGGTGACACTGGGAGATGAAAAATAATTTTCTCCTGCAGAGAGAAAAAGAAAAGAAAAAGAAAAATGTTATACAAGTCTGAGCACACTTAAATATATTTTCTTTTACATATGTATGTAAGTGCCATGATAATAACATGTGGTACTCATCTATAGAATTTATCTTCTATACACACATGGACAATATTGTTGTTGTCCCCCCAGGAGACCATTCTCAGCTCATGACCATTCTCAGCTCATTCTGTGCCAGAAAACGTGGGCTTCAAAAAGCCCCCATGACATCTCTAACACCAATCCCCCCTCCCCCACCCCCCGGGAATATCCGGACTTTAACTTCGAGGCCACCAAAAGATAACAATCCTAATATGATATCTCACTGTGCTGAGATCTCAGTGCCAAAGACCACTTATCAGCTACGGAGGGGGGGCACCATATTGGTTCAGTATGTATACAGGCTGTGCTGCCTGTTCAGTACTGCTTGTAAACCCTCTGGATGGGGTTTATTTACTAAAGGCAAATCCACTTTGCACTACAAGTGCACTTGGAAGTGCAGTCACTGTAGATCCGAGGGGGGACATGCAATCAAAAGAAAAAACAGCATTTTTGCTTGCACTCGATTGGATGATAGAAATCAGCAGAGCTTCCCTTCAGATCTACAATGACTGCACTTCCAAGTGCACTTGTAGTGCCCAGTGGATTTGCCTTTAGTAAATCAACCCCAAAGCATTTACATCATTCTGCTAAATAATAATAATCCCAGTATGTTTTTTGTTTTGTTTTGATGAAATGTCTCTCTATATATATGTATTTTTCTTTTTTGTCAAATATATACAGTATGTACAGTATGTGTATATATATATATATATATATATATATATTACAAAAATATATATATATATATAAATATATATATATATATATATATATATATATATATATATATATATATATATATATATATATATATATATATACACTGTATACATTTATATATACAATGTATAGATAGAGAGACATCTCATTAAAAATATATATATATATATATTTATTTTTTTCTAACATAATATATATATATATTCTTTTTTTTTTTTGTATACATTTATATATTTATTTATAGAGAGACATTTATATATATATATATATATATATATATATATATATATATATTTTATAACATATTTTTCTAACATTATATATATATATATATATATATATTGTTTTTTTTATTGTATACATTTATATATTTATTTATAGAGAGACATTTCATAAAAAAAAAAAAAAAAAAAAAAAAAAAAATATATATATATATATATATATATATATTATTATTGTATACATTTATATATACAGTCTATAGACAGAGAGACATTTCATAAAAAAAATAAAAAATTAGATGTGGGCATTCCTCCCTCCCTTGATTCATGTCTTCTGCTGGCTAACTGCCACCTAACTGCCACCTGAGAAGATCACCCAACTGCCATCTGAAGGAGTGAGCTGAGATTATATTTGAATAATAAAAATGTATCCAGTATAGAATTCCCTCCAGCTTCCTACATTATAATTAAATGAAATCCTACATACCTTCTCGGTGTCTCTGTCGGGGTTTTAGGTGAATACAGAGGCAGATGGTGTTAAGAACTGCCCTGAACCCCCGCCTGATACCCTTACACACTCCTCTACGAGGGGCTTTGGGCTGTGCGGGGGGCTGGTTTTCCACAACCATTTTTGATTGCATAATTGGCTCTCCTATCTTAATAAACAGAAGATCCGCTGACTTTATCGCACTTCTCTTGCTATGAAAACGCGCCAATTATAAAATAATCAGCAACGTGTCTCAGAGCAACAGAGCTCACGTCCTTTCCCACGAAGAGAAATTCTATGAGTGAGCCCAGCAACTGCCAGAGCTCCTTATATCAGGGACTGTCCATCTGTGACATCATCACGTGGGATGACCATATATGGGCATGTCACATGACCTCTTTTTTTTCCTTCTAACTGACAAGTTAACCCTTCGCTGCCCAGGGACAATTTTGAAATTTCTCACACATTTGTTCAAATAAACATGTTTTTTAGCTAGAAAAAAATGGCTTATAATAATAATAACAATTATTATTATAATAATTTTTATAAAATATAAGACATGAGTTTGAGATGAGTATATAGATAACCAAAAAGTCAGGATTTTATATATATATATATATATATATATATATATATATATATATATATATATTTTTTTTTTTTTTTTTTTTTTTCAGCTGACAAACAATTCAAATATGTATATGGTCATGTCACATGAGCTTTTTTTTTTTTTCTTCTAACTGACAAACAAATTCAAATTTGTAAACCTGTTAACCCTTCGCTGCCAGGGACAGTTTTGACATTTCTCACACACTTGTTACAATAAACATGTTTTTTTTAGCAATAAAATGGCTTATAATAGCTAAACGTGATATATTTTCCGAAAGCAGTGACCCTGGAGAATTAAATGGTGGCTGTTGCCATATTTTGTGTCACACAATATTCGTGCAGCTGTTTATTAAATGCTAATTTTCAGGGAAAAACGCATCTAAATGCATTTTAGTGCACACAAACACCTATAATATATAATACCTATCTTTTTTATATATATATAAAATATAAAACATGAGGTTGAGATGAGTAAATAGATACCCAAAAAGTCAATAATTTATTTTTTTCTAACTGACAAACAATTCAAATATGTATAAGGTCACGTCACATGACCTCTTTTTTTTTGCTAATTTGTAAACAGAGATAATTTTTAAATTTCTCGCACACTTGTCAAAATGTCTTTTAGCAAGAAAATGGATTATAATTACCCAAACATTATATATTTTCTGAAAGCAGTGATCCTGAAGAATTAAATGGTGGCTGCTGCCATATTTTATGTCAGACGATGTTGGCGTAGCCTTTTATTAAATACAAATTTGCATAAAAATAAATGCACCAAAATAAGTTCTAGCGCACACAAACACAATTTAATACCCGATTTTTTTGGGAGGGTAAAATATAAAACATGGTATGGCATTGAGTAAATAAATATCAAATATGTGAAGATTTAATATTGCATATGACTGTGAAATGGTGAAAGAAAACAACAGTATCTAAAATTATCCATAGGTGGCGTTGTAAGAGCCTTTACAGGTTATCAGTTTAGAATTAATGGTGATTTCTGGGAATAGAATTATTATCTAACTGTGATATTCACATGTAGGTGCATTGCATTAGTGTGTGAGCATGGGAGAGGGGTAATTAAAAAAATAATAATAATTCAATTACTTTTATTGTAATTTTTTTTTTACACTTACATTTTTTTTTTACTTTATTGCTGTTACAAAAAAAAAAAAAAAAACAGCCTGTGAAACACATTGCATTAGTGTCTGAGCATGGGGGAGGGGTAATTAAAAAAATAATAATTAAATTACTTTTATTTTAAAAACATTTTTTACACTTAAAAAAAAAGTTTACTTTATTGCTGTTACAAAAAACAAAACAAAAAAATAACCAGCTTGTGAGACACACATTATTCATTATATTTAAAGACAAAGGTATAAAAGTCCTAAAACAATAAAACATGAGAGGATGACATCCAATTTGTGGATGTGTGATGTCTGCAGACATTTTTATTTCCAGGTCAGCTCTGTATTGGGGGAGGGGGAGAAGGTCTTAGGGGTCACCAAAGGCTCCATATTGCTTTTTGCATCACATTGGTGCCACTCCAGGACAGAACATCCTAACCACACCCCCTGCTCCACCTTCTCCCCGCCCCCTTCCATGTAATGTGGGGGCTTAAGGCGAGTTATTTGTAAGCAGGAAATAACATATCATTTTATACACAAAAGTTACATTAAAATAATAATCAGACACACACACACAATGAAAATTAAAAGTTATATATTTAATTTATAATTTATTGTAATAACACTAATAAATAATTTTGATAATATATGAAAAAAAATTCAAAAAAATAAGTTTATACACCCATCAGATGAGAAAGAGAATGTTTTAATCATCCAGAGATGCTTTAATGTCTTCACAAAGAAGAGTCAGCAAACCTTTATCTTCTGGTCTCTCAAATTTAGATCTAAAACAAAAAATTATTAATACGTTTTATTTATTTAACCACTTCAATACCGGCCACTTGCACACCCAGGCCAATTTTCAGCACTGTCGCACTTTGACTGACAATTGTGCGGTCATGCAACGCTGTGACATTTTTATGATTTTCTTCCCACAAATAAAGCTTTCTTTTGGTGGTGTTTAATAACAGCTGGGATTTTTATTCTTTGCTAGAAAAAAAAGAAAGAAAAGACAAAAAAGTTTGAAAAATCAGTCCCCCCTCACACCTGTATATACATCAGTCTCCCCTCACACCTGTATATACATCAGTGCCCTCTCACCTGTATATACATCAGTCCCCCCTCACACCTGTATATACATCAGTCCCCCCTCACACCTGTATATACATCAGTCCCCCCTCACACCTGTATATACATCAGTCCCCCCTCACACCTGTATATACATCAGTCCCCCCTCACACCTGTATATACATCAGTCCCCCCTCACCTGTATATACATCAGTCCCCCCTCACACCTGTATATACATCAGTCCCCCCTCACACCTGTATATACATCAGTCCCCCCCACACCTGTATATACATCAGTCCCCCTCACACCTGTATATACATCAGTCCCCCCTCACACCTGTATATACATCAGTCCCCCCTCACCTGTATATACATCAGTCCCCCCTCACACCTGTATATACATCAGTCCCCCCCACACCTGTATATACATCAGTCCCCCCTCACACCTGTATATACATCAGTCCCCCCCACACCTGTATATACATCAGTCCCCCTCATACCTTTATATACATCAGTGCCCTCTCACCTGTATATACATCAGTCCCCCCTCACCTGTATATACATCAGTCCCCCCTCACACCTGTATATACATCAGTCCCCCCCACACCTGTATATACATCAGTCCCCCTCATACCTTTATATACATCAGTGCCCTCTCACCTGTATATACATCAGTCCCCCCTCACCTGTATATACATCAGTCCCCTCTCACACCTGTGTATACATCAGTCCCCCCCTCACACCTGTATATACATCAGTCCCCCCCTCACACCTGTATATACATCAGTCCCCCCCTCACACCTGTATATACATCAGTCCCCCCTCACACCTGTATATACATCAGTCCCCCCCTCACACCTGTAAATACATCAGTCCCCCCTCACACCTGTATATACATCAGTCCCCCCTCACACCTGTATATACATCAGTCCCCCCTCACACCTGTATATACATCAGTGCCCTCTCACCTGTATATACATCAGTCCCCCCTCACACCGTATATAAGTCAGTCCCCCCCACACCTGTATATACATCAGTGCCCTCTCACCTGTATATACATCAGTCCCCCCCTCACACCTGTATATACATCAGTCCCCCCTCACCTGTATATACATCAGTCCCCCCTTACACCTGTATATACATCAGTCCCCTCTCACACCTGTATATACATCAGTCCCCCCTCACACCTGTATATACATCAGTCCCCCCCTCACACCTGTATATACATCAGTCCCCCCTCACCTGTATATACATCAGTCCCCCCTCACACCTGTATATACATCAGTCCCCTCTCACACCTGTGTATACATCAGTCCCCCCCTCACACCTGTATATACATCAGTGCCCTCTCACCTGTATATACATCAGTCCCCCCTCACCTGTATATACATCAGTCCCCCCTCACACCTGTATATACATCAGTCCCCCCCTCACACCTGTATATACATCAGTCCCCCCTCACCTGTATATACATCAGTCCCCCCTCACCTGTATATACATCAGTCCCCCCTCACACCTGTATATACATCAGTCCCCCCCTCACATCTGTATATACATCAGTCCCCCCCTCACACCTGTATATACATAAGTCCCCTCTCACTTGTATATACATCAGTCCTCCCTCACATGTGTATATATATCAGTCCCCCCTCACACCTATATATACATCAGTCCCCCCTCACACCTGTATATACATCAGTCCCCCCTCACACCTGTATATAAGTCAGTCCCCCCTCACACCTGTATTTACATCAGTCCCCCCTCACACCTGTATATAAATCAGTCCCCCCCCCTCACACCTTTATATACATCAGTTCCCCCCCCACACCTGTATATAAGTCAGCCCCCCCCCCCCCATACCTGTATATACATCAGTCCCCCCTCACACCTGTATATACATCAGTCCCCCCCTCACACCTGTATATACATCAGTCCCCCCTCACACCTGTATATTCATCAGTCCCCCCTCACACCTGTATATACATCAGCCCCCCTCTCACACCTGTATATACATCAGTCCCCCCCTCACACCTGTATATACGTCAGTCCCCCCTCACACCTGTATATACATCAGTCCCCTCTCACACCTGTATATAAATCAGTCCCCCCTCACACCTGTATATACATCAGTCCCCCCTCACACCTGTATATACATCAGTCCCCCCTCACACCTGTATATACGTCAGTCCCCCCTCACACCTGTATATACGTCAGTCCCCCCTCACACCTGTATACATTGTCAGTCCCCCCTCACACCTGTATATATGTCAGCCCCGTCACTCCAGTATATATCAGCCCCCCTCATACCTGTATATATGTCAGCCCCCCTCACACCTGTATATATGTCAGCCCCCCTCACACCTGTATATATGTCAGCCCCCCTCATACCTGCATATATGTCAGCCCTCCTTATTCCTGTATATATGTCAGCCCTCCTCACACCTGTATATATGTCGCCCCCCCCCCCCCCCAAATCTGTAAACACACAAAGCTCTGACCCCTCCCAGTAAACAAACAGCCCCCTCCCTTTCCTTCACAGCCCATACTTGTAAATGAGATCTTCCTACCTACTCCCTGCTCTTGTTTCCACAAAGCTGACATGTTGCTGGGACACAGAGGAGCCGAAGCAGATCACACTACATAACACAGTAAAGGCAGCTCACATGAGGGGCACATGCATATGGTAACCAGAGGTGGCAGTAACGAGCTTGATGTCTGAGCTCAATGACACAGAGAAGCAGAAGCTGCTGAGTTTGTTTCTGTATTTTACAATATAGCACCTCTTCACCGACTCCTGATTTCTCCTGGTCTGGGAGAGAGAGAGAGAAAATGGGGGGGAGACAGGGGGAGAAAGAGAGAGCGGGAAAGAGAAAGAGAGGGAGGAAAAGAGAGGCAGGGGTGAGACAGGGGAGCAAGAGAGAGACAGGGGGGAGAAAGAGAGGGGGGAGAGAAACAGGAGGGAGAGAACATGGGGGGGGGGAGGGGAGACAGGGGGAGAAAGAGGGAGCGGGAAAGAGAAAGAGAGGGAGGAAAATAGAGGCAGGGGAGAGACAGGGGAGCAAGAGAGAGACAGGGGGGAGAAAGAGAGGGGAGAGAGAAACAGGAGGGAGAGAGAGAAAATGGGGGAGAGGAGGGGAGAAAGAGAGAGGGGGAGAGAGAAAGAGACAGGGGGTTAAAGAGAGGAGGGATAGAGAAAAAAAGAGGGGGAGATAGGAGGGGGGGGGAGAAAGACAGGGGGGAGAGAGGGGAGCAAGAGAAAGACGGGGAGAAAGAGAGGAGGGGGAGAATGGGGGAGAGAGAGAGACAGGGAGAAAGAGAGAGGCAGGGAGAAAGAGAGTCAGGGGGTGAACGAGAGAGAGGGGAGAGAGAAAGAGGGGAAGATAGGAGGTGGGAAGAGAGAGAGACAGGGGTAAGAGAGGGGAACAAGAGAAAAACGGGGGAGAGAGAGAGAAAATGGGGAGAGGGGGGGAGAAAGAAAGAGGAGGAGAGAGAATTTGGAAGAGAGAGGGAGAAAGAGAGAGAGAGAGGGTGAGGGAGACAAGGAGGAGAAAAAATCAAGAGGGTGAGAGAGAAAATGGGGGGAGGTGGAGGAGGGAGAGAGAGGGGGGAGAAAGGGAAAAAGAGAAAGAATGGGGGCAAGAGACAGAGAGGGGATGAAGCAAAAGAGAGAGGAGGGGAGAGGGGGGAAGAGAGACAGAGGGGTGTGAGAGAGAGAATGGGGAGAGAGAGAGAGGAAGAGAAAGGGGAGAGAGGGGGGATGAAGTGAGAGAGAGGAGGGAGAGAGAAAATGGAGGAGAGAGAGGGGGAGAGAAAGAGGAAGAGAAAGGGGCAGAGAGAGAGAGGGGATGAAGCGAGAGAGAGGAGGGGGAGAGGGAGGAAGAGAGACAGGGGGGTGTGAGAGAGAGAATGGGGAGAGAGAGAGAGGGGGAGAGAGGAAGAGAAAGGGGGGGGAGAGAGGGGATGAAGCGAGAGAGAGGAGGGGAGAGAGGAGGGGAGAGAGAGGGGGGAAGAGAGACAGGGGGGTGTGAGAGAGAGAATGGGGGAGAGAGAGAGGAAAAGAAAGGGGAAGAGAGAGAGGGGGAGAGTGGGGGGAGAGAGAGGGGGAGAGAGAATGGGGGCGAGAGAGAAAAAGGGGGGATAGAGGGGGAAGAGAAAGAAAATGGGGGAGAGAGGGGAGAAAGAGAGAGAAGAGCAGGGAGAGAGCAGGGAGTGACTGGGAAGAAACAGAGAGGGGGGAGTGATAGAGAGACAGGGGGGGGGAAGAAAGAGAAAGGGGGAGAGTGAGAGAGACAAAGACAGAATGGGTTGAAATAAGGGGAAAAAAAATCAGTTTTTGTGGTAATAAAAGGGTTAAAGTGATCATAAAGGTACTTTTTTTTGTTTTGTTTCTTTTTAAATAACAAACATGTCATACTTACCCACCAGCCCCAATCCTCCTTTTCTGGGATCCCCGGTGGCGCTCCTGGCTCCTTCCCTTCATTGAGTGCCCCTACAGAGAGCTGCATTCCATGGGGGGCACTCATGCGGGCACGCTCCCGGGTCCTGCTGCTGCGTCCATTGACACAGACAGCAGGACTCGGCCCCGCCCCCGTGTCACTGGATTTGATTGACATCAGCGGGAGCCAATAGCGTCTGTTGCTATCAATCTATCCAATGAGGACTGGAGCTGCTCCGCTCGTTGTTGGAATGATCGGCCTGCACCTGTAAAGAAAAAAGGACGTGCCTCAAAAACACACCAAAAACACAACTGTGGGTGCGATTTTGATGCATTTTTCATGGTGAGGTGCGTGCTGCTGTATGACGATGGGAGCATGTTCTAGCGTTGTGAGCCCTTCAGTATCACATGAATGGGGTCCATCGTTCGGTTTAAAGTGGTTGTAAATCCTTACAAACCACTTTGACCTACAGGCAAGCCTAGATTAAGGCCGCGTACACACGGGCGGACTGTCTGACGGACTTGGTCCGCTGAAACGTGTTTCAGCGGACAATCCGCTCGTGTGTGGGCTTCAGCGGACTTTTTCAGCGTGCAGTCTGGCGGACTAAGTCTTTCGGAATTTCCGTAATATTGTCCGTCCAAACTTGGTTTCAGCGGACAGTCCGCTCGTGAGTAGGCTAGTTCAACGGACTAAGTATGGCGCATGCTCAGAAAGGATTTACACGGCCGAAGGTTGCATTGCAGTGTATTGGACGTCGAATTTCTAGTCCCGTCGTACGTGCCGTACACGTCATCGCGCAAGCTTTCAGCGGACTGTCTGTTCGTCGTGTGTGGTCAAGTCCGTTCATTCAAAAGTAGGACGGACTGTCTGTCGGATTGTCTGACGGACTTAGTTGGATGGATAGTCCGCCCGTGTGTACGCGGCCTAAGGCTTACCTGTAGGTCCAAGAAATATCTCCTAAACCTACACGGTTTAGGAGATATTTGCCAAAATACAGGCACCGCTGTCTATGGCGCATGCGCTGTAGACAGCGGCACACAGGAGCACTGAGCCGCCGCTGTCAACGGCGATATGCCGCAAGTGGCGGCTCCCATGCGCATGCGCGGGAGTGACGTCACCGCGGCTTTGTCGAATGACAGCGGCGGAGCAGAGAGATCCACGAGAAGATGGATGCTCCGGACTACAGGGGACAGCAGTGACTTCGCTGGCTCCTGTGTCAGGTAAGTGACACATAATGGACTACTATATGATGCATAGTAGTCCATTATGCTTTACCTTTGCAGGGAATCAGAGGAAGTCAACCCATCAGGGTTTAATTCCTCTTTAAAGCATCTTTAGGTCCAAAAACTCCCCCCAAAAACTGCACCAGATTGCGGGTGCCGCAGTACCGCGCGTTTGGGTTGCGGTGCCTTTTTGAACAGTAGTGCATGCCGTATTTTTTGTGAGACACGCTGTGATTTTTGGCTCATTCAATTGAATGGGGACAATGCAGAACCGCACAGCAATGTGGACCGCCAATCCTGCGTGATCCGACCTGAAGGCCTCCCCATCACATCAAAGTAGAACATGTACATAAACTGTGTGTATCTAGGTGTGGATGAGAATGTTCTCAACGCGTTTGGGAAATACCTAACAATACATGGAAGTCATTCCGAGGCCTTATAATGCATGAGACTAGAAGACATAATTTCTTCACTTTACCAGCAGATGGCGTACAGAAATCCATCCATACATGGGGGGGGCATCACCTCCAGAGAGCTTCCAGGGGAGTGGGGGGACACCAGCTGGGTACACGTCACCAACACCAATATGTACCCTAAAAATAAGAATTGTAGAATATAAGATCATGGGGGAGGGGAAAGTCGAACTGAAGAACTCCACAGAAACCACACAGAATCCCCAAATATAGATCCACTGATATCTCTACCCACTACTATATCCAATGTATACTGCCCCCCAGACTGAGGGACTCTCCCCAACTGATAGACTCTCCTAGACTGACTGGCCCGAAACGGACCGACCCCCCTAAATGAAGGAACCCCCCAGACTCACAGACCTCCTGTACCCCCTCTTGATTTAGGGACCCCCCCAACTGACAGACCCTCCTAGACTGAGGGACCCAGCCCAAGACTGACAAATCACCATAGACTGAAGGTCCTCCCGGCTCCTCCCTCCTTAAACTGAGGGCCCCCCAGACTGACAGACCCCCTTACCCCCTCTAGACTTAGGAACCCCCCCAACTAACAGACCCTTCTACACTGACGAGCCCCCCTGATTTCCCTCAAATGACTGACCCCCCTAAACGGAGGAATACCCAGACTGACAAACCCCTCTTACCCCCACTAGACTTAGAGACCCATATCAGACTGATGGACCCTCCTAGACTGATGGGACCCCTGACTTCCCCCCTCATTGATGGTCCACCAAATGACCAACCCTCCTAAACTGAGGACCCCCCCCCCAGATTGACAGACCCCCCTTACCCCTCTAGATTTAGGGACCTTCCCAGACTGACCCCCCCAATTAACAGACCCTCCTAGACTGAGGAGCCCCTAAGACCGACAAACCCTCCTAGACTGAGGGTACCCCTGACTGATCCCTCCTAGACTAACAGTTCCCCAAATGACCAGCCCCCCTAAATTGAGGAACCCTCTAGAATGACAGACCCCCTGTACCCCCTCTAGATTTAGGGACACCCTCAGACTGGCAAACCCTCCTAGACTGAGGGGCCCCTTGACTGACAGAAACCCTCCCCTTAGACTGAGAAACCCCCCTGCCAGACTGAAAAACCCTGCTAGACTGAGGGTCCCCCAATTCTCCCCTCCTTATACTGAGGCCCAGACCCCTCTAGACTGACAGACCCCCCTAGATTGAGAGCCCCCAGACCCCCCTAGCCTGACAGACCCCTCTAGACTGAGGTACCCCCAGACTGACAGACCCCCCTAGACTGAGAGCCCCCAGACCCCCCTAGACTGAGGGCCCCCCAGATTGAGGGCACCTAAGACTGATAGACCCCCCTGGACTGAGGGACCCTCAGACTGGCAGGCCCCCTGTACCCCCTCTAGACTTAGGGACCCCGCCAGACTGACAAACCCCCCTAGACTGACTCCACCCTCTAGACTTAGGAACCCCCCAACTGACAGACCCCTCTACACTGACAAGCCCCCCAAATAACTGACCAACCTCTAGAATTAGGGACCCCTCCACAACTGACAGACCCCTCTAGCTTTAGGGACACCCCCAGACTGATGGACCCCCGTCCTCCCCCCCCTTACCCCTCTAGGCTGATGCCTCGCCTTCTTGTACAATGACATGTAAACCATCCAGAGAGTGCTCTGTGCGGTTTCCATGGTGAAGGTGTCGGCTCCTCCCCCTTGTGGCTGTGTAGTGAGGTGTGTGCCGTCTGGCTCCTCCCCTCCCTGTACCTCACACGCTGCCCGACATTTATGGGTTAACCGCTTTCAGCTATTTGTTTTGCTGCGCGTGCGCAGAAGGTACAGGGACGCCGCATTTACTACTACTACTACTACTACGGCACAGATTCCGCCCACACTCATTAGGCGCCGCCCCCGGGCCAAGCCGCCCCCGCCTACTTACACTCTCCCTGCGCTCCAACAACACAACAGTGCCCGCCCACACCCCTTCCTTAGGTAACGCCCCCCATTCTAAGTATATATATATATATATATATATATATATATATATATATATATATATATATATATATATATATATATATATATATATATATATATATATAATCTATACATTATATAGTACAATATTATTATAGTACAATACTATTACTCCTTCCATATACACACACACACATATATATATATATATATATATATATATATATATATATATATATATATATATATATATATATATATATATATATAATATCTATATGTGTATATATCTATATATCTATATATAT
Organism: Lithobates pipiens; assembly: GCF_037356315.1. NCBI lineage: Eukaryota > Metazoa > Chordata > Amphibia > Anura > Ranidae > Lithobates > Lithobates pipiens. Next base: position 156,500,694 of record NW_027507788.1, read on the forward strand.
CTATATCTCTCTCTCTCTTTCTATATCTCTCTCTCTCTTTATTCTTACCCCTCCTACATCTTCATCATTTTTATCCCCTCCTAATATTTCATATAATTTATTATCATCTCTTCCTATTATTTTATATAATTTTTTATTGCCCCTCCTATTATTTTATTTATTATTACACCTCCTATTATTTAATATTTATTGTTAACCATTCTCTTATTTTGCATTATTATTTACATTATTAACCACTTGCCGACCGCCTCACGCCGATCTACGTCATCAGAATGGCACGGGCAGGCATAAGCACATATATGTACGTCCTTTGCCTCCCGCGGGTCGGGGGCCCGATCGGGCCCCCGCCCGGTGCCTGCGGCGGTCGGTTTTCGTTCGGGAGCGATCCCGGACGAGGGGACGGCCATTCATTCATGGCCACCCCCTCGCGATCGCTCCCGACGAATGGAAATCCCCGGTGACATCACTTCCTCTCCTGTAATGTAAACACAGGAGAGGAAGTGATGTATTCTCTCCTCCGTGTCGGTATTTTTCGTTCCGACACGGAGGAGAGCGGATCAGTGAGTTGCACCAACACATCCCACACACAGTAGAACATGCCAGGCACACTCACACCCCCCCTTTACCCCCCGATCACCCCCCCAATTACCCCTGCCCCCCAGTCACAGTGACACCAATGTCATTTTTTTTTTTTTTTTTTTTTTTTTTGCATTGGTGTCATTTGTGACTGTAATAACTGTTAGGGCAGTTAGGGTTAGCCCCCTTTAGTTCTAATGTACCCCCCTAACCCCCCCAATAAAGGTTTAACCCCGTGATCACCCCCCGTCGCCAGTGTCACTAAGGCTGGGTTCACATTGCAGCGGTTTATGAGAACGAATGTGATTCGCACCGCACTGCAGTGCAAATCACATCCGATCTCTGTGCGATTCGAGTTCAGCCATTCGCCGCACCCGCCGCACCCGCCACACCCGCCGCACCCGCCGCAAATTCGCACGGGACCCTTTTTTTGGCCCGCAGCAGAATCGGATCGCATGGGTGTTCACACCATGCGATCCGAGTTTGCAGATCGCTGTATTAGTGTCACAGGTGACGCTAGTTAGGCAGGTAGGTATTTAGGTTCGCCGCAGCTTTTTATAGCGCCAGGGACCCCCATATACTACCGCATAAAGCCCCCTGATTGCCCCCTAGTTAACCCTTTCACCAGTGATCACCATATAACTGTTACAGGTGACGCTGGTTGGTTAGTTATTTTTTTATAGTTTCAGGGCACCCGCCATTTATTACCTAGTCTCACTAGTGTACCCCTAAATTTAGGGGTGTCTACTTTCTAAAATGGGGTCATTTGGGGGGGGGGGGTTTGTGCCATCTTGGCATTTTATGGCCTTCAAAACTGTAACGCCCTTAGAAAGCCTGAAGGCGGTGCTTGGTTTTTGGGGCCCCGTACGCGGCTAGGCTCCCAAAAAGTCCCACATATGTGGTATCCCCGTACTCAGGAGAAGCAGCAGAATTTATTTTGGGGTGTCATTTCACATATGCCCATGGCATGCGTGAGCAATATATCATTTAGTGACAACTTTGTGAAAAAAAAAAAAAGTTTGTAATTTTCCCGCAACTTGTGGCAAAATATAAAATATTCCATGGACTCAACATGCCTCTCAGCAAATAGCTTGGGGTGTCTACTTTCTAAAATGGGGTCATTTGTGGGGGTTTTGTGCCATCTTGGCATTTTATGGCCTTCAAAACTGTAATAGGTAGTGAGAAGTGAACTCAAAAAATTACGCCCTTAGAAAGCCTGAAGGCGGTGCTTGGTTTTCGGGGCCCCGTACGCGGCTAGGCTCCCAAAAAGTCCCACATATGTGGTATCCCCGTACTCAGGAGAAGCAGCAGAATTTATTTTGGGGTGTCATTTCACATATGCCCATGGCATGCATGAGCAATATATCATTTAGTGACAACTTTGTGAAAAAAAAAAAAAAAAAAAAAAGTTTGTAATTTTCCCGCAACTTGTGGCAAAATATAAAATATTCCATGGACTCAACATGCCTCTCAGCAAATAGCTTGGGGTGTCTACTTTCTAAAATGGGGTCATTTGTGGGGGTTTTGTGCCATCTTGGCATTTTATGGCCTTCAAAACTGTAATAGGTAGTGAGGCGTGAAATCAAAAATTGACGCCCTTAGAAAGCCTGAAGGCGGTGCTTGGTTTTCGGGGCCCTGTACGCGGCTAGGCTCCCAAAAAGTCCCACATATGTGGTATCCCCGTACTCAGGAGAAGCAGCAGAATTTATTTTGGGGTGTCATTTCACATACGCCCATAGCATGTGTGAGCAATATATCATTTAGTGACAACTTTGTGTAAAAAAAAAAAAAAAATTTTTTTTTTGTTATTATTCAATCGCTTGAGGCAAAAAAATAAAATATTCAATGGGCTCAACATGCCTCTTATCAATTTCCTTAGGGGGTCTACTTTCCAAAATGGGGTCATTTGGGGGGGTTTTGTACTGCCCTGTCATTTTAGCACCTCAAGAAATGAGATAGGCAGTCGTAAACTAAAAGCTGCGTAAATTCCAGAAAACGTACCTTAGTTTGTAGATGTGACAACTTTTGCGCAAACCAATAAATATACAATTATTGACTTTTTTTTTACCAAAGACATGTGGCTGAATACATTTTGTCCTAAATGTATGACTAAAATTGAGTTTATTGGATTTTTCTAATAACAAAAAGTAGAAAATATCATTTTTTTTCAAAATTTGCGGTCTTTTTACGTTTATATCGCAAAAAATAAAAATCGCAGAGGCAATCAAATACCATCAAAAGAAAGCTCTATTTGTGGGAAGAAAAGGACGCAAATTTTGTTTGGGTACAACATTGCATGACCGCGCAATTACCAGTTAAAGCAGCGCAGTGCCAAAGTGTAAAAAGACCTCTGGTCATTTACCAGCAAAATGGTCCGGTCTGAAAGTGGTTAAATAATTATCCAATTATTTTATCTAATTTATTATTACCCCCTCCCAGTGGCAGTTGGTGCTGAAAATTTTTGGGGGGCGCAAACAAACTGGAAAATTCTGATAAAAGATCAATTCCAGGCTCACTGTGCCCATCAATTGCTGCCACTATGCCATTAAACGCAGCCACAATGCACATCTGTTTCTCCGACTGCTCTAGTCTTTGTATAAATCATCCTCACTCTTCTTTCTTACCCCAGACCCTTTCTGTCCAGGGGAAGCGGAATATGATAGCAAACTGACTATTACTGTCAGATTTGGTTCCCCCTCCCAATATAGATTCCACGGCATTTCTAGGGTTAAAAACACTTGTATGTGTGGCGTGGAAAAAGCTGACTTTTTTTTAAGCTAAGTGGCACATAATGTGCTAGTATGCAATGCTCCAGCTATTCTAATATCTACAGATATTTCTGAGGCTGAACAGGTAAAAACAAAATTATTCTACAGTATTAACTCTTTCCCGCCGAGCGTACGCAGATATGCGTACTCGGCTTCCGGGGGTTATACCGGGATGATGCCCGCACCTGCAGGCATCATCCCGGTACCGTTTTTTGCAGCAGGCGATTGGCTATCCAGGTATAACAACCGATGCGGCTAAAAGCCGCTCGGCTGTTATGCCGGAGGAGCGGGAGGGGACGTCCCCCCCTCCCGCCGCCTCTCGCCGCTGCTACCGGTGCTCCCGCTCGATCGGGAGCACCGATCAGTGTTCCGCCGCTTCCGGCTGCTGCGGAGGAACTGGAACGAAGCTGTAATCGGCTTCGTTCCAGTCTCCTCATCGTAAACACGGAAGCGATGTCATGACGTCACTTCCCGTTTACTCGGCTGCCAATGGCGCCGGTTTAAAAAAAATATCCGGTATTCAGAATCGCCGTTTTCGGCGATCTGAATACATTGAAGTGTAAAGGAGGGGTGAGGGGTCTTTTAGACCCCCGATCCCTCCATAAAGAGGACCTGTCACCACTTATTACTGTCACAAGGGATGTTTACATTCCTTGTGACAGCAATAAAAGTGATCAATTTTTATTTTATTTTTTAAAAACAATTTAGTTATTTTAAAATAAATAAAATAAATAAAAAAATAAAAAAATTTTTTTTTAAATGCCCCCCGTCCCCGCGAGCTCGCGAAGCAAAGAAAACGCATACGGAAGTCGCGCCCGCGTATGTAAACGGTGTTCAAATCACACATGTGAGGTATCGCCACGATCGCCAGAGCGAGAGCAATAATTCTAGCACTAGACCTCCTCTGTAACGCTAACCTGGTAACCGTAACATTTTTTTAAAGCGTCGCCTATTGAGATTTTTAGGTACCGTACTTTGTCGTCAATCTACAAGTGCGTGCAATTATAAAGTGTGACATGTTTGGTATCTATTTACTCGGCGTAACATTATCTTTCACATTACGCAAAAAAATTGGGCTAATTTTACTGTTTTGTTTTTTTTTTATTCATGAAAGTGTCCCTTTTCCCAAAAAGTTGTGTTTAAAACACCACTGCGCAAATACCGTGTGACATAAAATATTGTAACAATCGCCGTTTTATTCTCTAGAGTCTCTGCTAAAAAAATATATATAATGTTTGGGGATTCCAAGTAATTTTCTAGCAAAAAATATGGATTTTAACTTGTAAACACCAAATTCCAAAAATAGGCTTAGTCGTGAAAGGGTTAAACTTTATACCAGTATAAAAAATCCCTTTGTGAAACAAAAAAAAAAAAAAAATCCCTCATAGATAGAAATTCATAATGTGTTATTGTTTTGCTGCATTGATACAACAGTGACGACAGATTTTACCTGTATCAATAAAGTGATACAATGAACAATTTTTTACAACATACCGTGTTTCCCCGAAAGTAAGACAGTGTCTTACTTTCTTTTTATCCCCAAAAGCCCCACTATGTCTTACTTTCGGGGTATGTCTTATATTGGAAAAAAATCCCAGCATGCAGAGCTGCACTGCGCTACAGAAGAGGACTACAAGTCCCAGCAAGCAAGGCTGCACTGCATTACAGAGGACTACAAGTCCCAGCATGCAAGGCTGCACTGTACTACAGAGGAGGCCTACAAGTCCCAGCATGCAAGGCTGCACTATGGAGGACTACAAGTCCAAGCATACAAAGCTGCTATGCTCAGCAGAGGAGAACTGTAAGCCCACACAGCCCGGTATGTTGGGACTTGTAGTCCTCCTCAGCTGCATCTTGCGGTTACATAATAAGAGCTGCAGAGAATCTCTTCACACCCCCCCTCCCCCTCCCCCTCCTTGGTCTCTCTCTGTATGACCAGCACTGACCTGTGTATGGAGGAGGAGGGGGAGGCGGCTTCAGTGAAGCCGCCTTCCCCTCCTTCTCCTTCATGGACAGCACTGTGTAGCCATACAAGAGGAGGGGGAGGCGGCTTCACTCTGCTCGGCTGTGAGTGACAGCCGCTGCCCGAGACTGATCAGAACGGCGCTGTCTCTTCAGTCGGAGGGGGAGGGCGCTGGCCTGGCACCCCCCCCAGGGTGTGGCACCCGGTGCGGCCCGCACCCCTGCCCCACTCTTAGTACGTCACTGGAGGCGGCAATACCCCCGTGTTTCCCCGAAAGTAAGACATATGTCTTACTTTCGGGGTACGGCTTATATTAGCCGACCCCTCTGAAACTCCCGATACGTCTTACAATCGGGGGTGTCTTACTATCGGGGAAACACGGTATCTCTCTGAACCTACAGAAACTGAACTGACGTTAATTGTTATGTAATTAAATATATTAGGGCTGAAACGATTAATCGATAAAATTGATAATAATCGATAATGAAAATTGTTGACAACGATTTTCATTAACGATTAGTTGGTCTGCTCTTCCTTGCCTTTCAGTCCCGCATCTGTCCGAGTGTTACAATCCCCTGTGTAAAAGGCCGGCGCCGCTTTATACCTCTCATAGCGGCTCTCATGTGATCAGGCACGTCCGCCTCTCTCCTCCTCTCTCTGCTGACGTCAGCGCGGTATTCTCAGCCCCGCTCGCTTTGCTGCCTCGAGGGAGAAGAGAGAGAGACAGAGAGAGAGAGGAGAGGAGAGGAGTGCCCCATCATTGGTGTTCCTGCGGGGGGGTAGTGCCCCATCATTGGTGTTCCTGGGGAGAGAATAGTGCCTCATCATTGGTGTTCGGGGGGGGATAGTGCCTCATCATTGGTGTTCGGGGGGGGAGGATAGTGCCTCATCATTGGTGTTCCTGGGGGGGATAGTGCCTCATCATTGGTGTTCCTTGGGGGGGATAGTGCCTCATCATTGGTGTTCCCATTATTGCTGTTCCTGGGAGGGGGAATAGTGCCCCATCATTGGTGTTCCTGGGGGGGAATATTGCCCGATCATTGGTGTTCTGGGGGGAGGGAATAGTACCCCATCATTTGTGTCAGTTTGAGGAATACACAGACCTCTCCCACCCACACTCTGGTCCAGAGCCGCCACCACTCCTTCCCACAGTCCAGTTCGGTTCCTCCCGCCTGCTTTGGTCCGCTCCCTTACCCCTGCCCACTCCCCCCCTTTTGGGTCTGGTTCTTTGTCCAACCAAACTCCCTTTCTATCACAACCTCTCTGGTCTGGTTCCTCTCCCACATGTCTCTTTTTGCAAACTCACTCCCAACCTACTCCCTCTAACGCCTGGTCTCAAAACTAGCCAACTCCCTCCCACCCTCCAGTATGGTCCCCTCTCCCAATTAGGGCCAGCCCCCTCGCTGCATTGTCAGTAATGAATGAGGAATTTACTTTAATAGTTATGTTGTGATGCAGTTTGAGTGAAAACACTCCGTTTTGTCATTATTATTTTAAATAAAGAATTTTTTTTTTTTTATGATTTTATCCGATTAATCAAAAAATAATCGGCCGATTAATCGATTATGAAAATAATCGTTAGTTGCAGCCCTAAAATATATTAATATATCTTATCTATTATTTCTCTTTAATTTTATATTGCATACTTGTTTATAAATCTATCCCAGTCATACGTGTGAAGCTATTAGGTTTCCCACATTTCCCATAGTTCATGGTACATATATACATTTAATGTGGTCATAGAGACTGGATGAGTGTGTTTACCAGTTTTTTTAATCAATGTTCTCTTTCTGTCCCGGAAGTACGATGGTAAAACTCTTGATGTCATAATAATTTTTCCAAGCTTTTCATGTCCTCATATGATTGCTATCCACTAGCAGCCCACATGCACTAGTGATTTTTAGGCTCCAGTGGCGGTGCGTCCATAAGGGCTAGAGGGGCTCTCCTGCCACCCCCTCTAGCACCAATAGACAGATTGATGCAATGGTTGAATCTATCTGTGGCCACCACTGCCACCCCCTATTGAGGCTCGCGGCCCATTTTCGGGTGCAGGGCGCCCGAATTACAGCGGAGGGAGGTGGTTTTGAAGCACCTGATTAGAGCCATAGGCTCTAATAGGCGTCAAAAAACATGACCTGCGAGAGCCACGCTGGGCGCTCGCAGGTCACTCAGCTGTGTTAGAGAAGCAAATGAATATTCGCTTTCCTAACACTAAATCGCCTCTCTACGCCAATCAGGTGCTCTGATCTGTTACCCGTCACCTTATTAGCTGAAACGACAGGTGCTGTGATTGGATGCCTATCAGGAGTCCAATCATAGCAGAGGACAGGAAGAGAGGACACAGTGGCTGCGTTTGATGGGCACAGTGAGGCAGTAATGGATGGGCACAGTGAAGCTGCAATGGATGGGCATAGTTAAGCTGCAATGAATGGGAACAGTGAGGCTGCAATGGATGGGCAGGTGGTCTGACTCCTTTATCCGAGGCCTCTGCTCTCCTCCAAGTCCAATCACGTACACACGTTTGCAGGCAGCATAGCAAGGGGCGGTGCCAGAGCGTCAGTGGAGCTCAAGGCCCCGGCCACCCACGGCCCACACCTTGACACTGGTTGCTGCACTGTGTGTGCGTGCTGCTGAGCTGATGCCAGCTGATGTCTCTCGGTGCCGATTTGCGGACAGCGCATGGGCTTAAAGGGAAGCTCTGCTTTGGGCCCCAAACAGTGAAAGGACACTGGGCAGCTGCCCTGTTTGCCCTGCAGTAAAGACGGCCCTGCCCAAGCCAAGCACACAAGCCTAGGCTGGTTTTCTGTTGAATACTGATGTAAGGGAGAACTCCACTGGGAAGACTGGGGTAAGGGAGATCTCCGCAGGGAACACTGATGTAAGGGAGAACTCCGCAGAGAACACTGATGTAAGAGAGAACTCTGCAGGGAACACTGATGTAAGGGAGAACTCCAATGGGAACACTGAGGTAAGAGATAACTCTGCAGGGAAAACTGATGTAAGGGAGAACTCCACAGGAAACACCGATGTAAGGGAAAACTCAGCAGAGAACACTGAGGTAAGCGAGAACTCCGCTGGGAACACTGATGTAAGAGAGAAATCCGCAGGGAACACTGATGTAAGGAAGAACTCCGCTGGCTACACTCATGTAATGTAGAAAACTGGAGGGATAATAATTAATAATGTAAAATAATAGGTGGGTTAACAATACATATTATAAAATAATAGGTGGGGTAAGTATACATAATATAAGATAATTGCAAGGTTAACAAGAAAAAATATAAAATAATAAGGTTAACAATAAATAAAATAAAATAATAGGAGAGGTAATAATATATAATGTAAAATAATAGGAGGGTTAACAATAAATAATATAAAATAATAGACGGGTGTAAGATAATATAATATGTGGGAGGAGTAATAATAATAATAGGAGAGTCTTCATTCTTCCAGGTGATAGTGTTGGACTGGTAATGATAACATAATAATAGAGATTGCGGGGAAAACTTCCAGTGTCTATACCGAAATAGGTTTCTCCAGAAAACCGGGGACGTGCATGGGGGCAGGGGCGGTAGGAGGATGATTAGCATTTGGGGTAGAGTAGGAGGAGCAGCAGTGCAGAGGGCTGGAGAAGCGGAGTTCTGATCTCAGCCGAGAGCCAAGAGGAACAGATTTCATTGGGAAAACGTTCTCGGCATAACACCGGTTTTGTGCCGAGAATGGTTTACCTTAAAAATCCACTTCCCCTGGACAGGAAGGGTCTGGGCATGGGCGTCCGCAGCAGGGGGCCAGGGGGGTCAAGTGCCCCCCCCTGGAATCCCCAAGGTGTTGCAGCCGCCGGCATGCTACATTTTTTTTACTGAGTCCGCCGGCGGCTGCATCCTCCGCTCTCTCCTCTGGATCACAGCGCTGGCTGCCTCTATGTTCGGCGGCCGCTCTGTAACATGGCCCCGCCCCCCCAGACCTGCTTGTGTGATAGTAGAGAGAATCAACGTTCCGCCTATCAGGCGAGCCGGTCTGGGGGGCGGGGCCATGTTACACAGCGGCCACCATACACAGCCAGCCAGCGCTTTTATCCATAGGAGGAGATGCTGCAGGTACAGCCCGCCATGTGTGCCACAGTGCCTGGATAGGAGGATGGGGGGGGGGGGCTGCAGGGGGCCCCCCTGCCAATTCTCCTATCCAATTTACTTTACTGTCCCCAGTTCACCTTGTGCTCCCTGCCCCCCCCCCAGTGCTCTCCTCCACCACACTCTCCTGCCCCCCCCGTGCTCTCCTCCTCCACTACCACACTCTCCTGCCCCCCCCCCAGTGCTCTACTCCACCACCACACTCTCCTGCCCCCCCCCCCTGTGCTCTCTTCCACCACCACCCTCTCCTGCCCCCCCAGTGATCTCTTCCACCACCACACTCTCCTGCCCCCCCAGTGCTTTCCTCCACCACCGCACTCTCCTGCCCCCCCAGTGCTCTCCTCCACCACCACACTCTCCTGCCCTCCCAGTGCTCTCCTCCACCACCACACTCTCCTGCCCCCCCCAGTGCTCTCCTCCACCACCACACTCTCCTGCCCCCCCCCAGTGCTCTCCTCCACCACCACACTCTCCTGCCCCCCCCCCAGTGCTCTCCTCCACCACCACACTCTCCTGCCCCCCCCCAGTGCTCTACTCCACCACCACACTCTTCTGCCCCCCCAGTGCTCTCCTCCACCACCACACTCTTCTGCCCCCCAGTGCTCTCCTCCACCACCACACTCTCCTGCCCCCCCCCAGTGCTCTCTTCCACCACCACACTCTCCTGCCCCCCCCAGTGATCTCTTCCACCACCACACTCTCCTGCCCCCCAGTGCTTTCCTCCACCACCGCACTCTCCTGCCCCCCCAGTGCTCTCCTCCATCACCACACTCTCCTGCCCTCCCAGTGCTCTCCTCCACCACCACACTCTCCTGCCCTCCCAGTGCTCTCCTCCACCACCACACTCTCCTGCCCCCCCCAGTGCTCTCCTCCACCACCACACTCTCCTGCCCCCCCCCCCAGTGCTCTCCTCCACCATCGCACTCTCCTGCCCCCCCCAGTGCTCTCCTCCACCACCACACTCTCCTGCCCCCCCCCCCAGTGCTCTCTTCCACCACCACACTCTCCTGCCCCCCCCCAGTGCTTTCCTCCACCACCACACTCTTCTGCCCCCCCAGTGCTCTCCTCCACCACCGCACTCTCCTGCCCCCCCAGTGCTCTCCTCCACCACCACACTCTCCTGCCCCCCCAGTGCTCTCCTCCACCACCACATTCTCCTGCCCCCCCCCAGTGCTCTCCTCCACCACCGCACTCTCCTGCCCCCCCAGTGCTCTCCTCCACCACCACACTCTCCTGCCCCCCCCAGTGCTCTCCTCCCCCACCACACTCTCCTGCCCCCCCAGTGCTCTCCTCCACCACCACACTCTCCTGCCCCCCCCCCCAGTGCTCTCCTCCACCACCGCACTCTCCTGCCCCCCCCCCCCCCCAGTGCTCTCTTCCACCACCACACTCTCCTGCCCCCCCAATGCTTTCCTCCACCACCACACTGTCCTGTCCCCCCAGTGCTCTCCTCCACCACGCACTCTCCTGCCCCCCCAGTGCTCTCCTCCACCACCACACTCTCCTGCCCCCCCAGTGCTCTCCTCCACCACCACATTCTCCTGCCCCCCCCAGTGCTCTCCTCCACCACCGCACTCTCCTGCCCCCCCAGTGCTCTCCTCCACCACCACACTCTCCTGCCCCCCCCAGTGCCCTCCTCCACCACCGCACTCTCCTGCCCCCCCCACAGTGCTCTCCTCCCCCACCACACTCTCCTGCCCCCCCCCAGTGCTCTCCTCCATCACCACACTCTCCTGCCCCCCCCCCAGTGCTCTCCTCCATCACCACACTCTCCTGCCCCCCCTGTGCTCTCCTCCACCACCACACTCTCTTGCCCCCCGTGCTCTCCTCCACCACCACACTCTCCTGCCCCCGCCCAGTGCTCTCCTCAACCACCACACTCTCCTGCTCCCCCCCCCCCACAGTTCTCTCCTCCCCTGTTCTTGCTGCCCCCCCTGCTCTCCCCATCCTTCTCTAGCCACCATCCCAGTGCTTTCCACTCCCCCATTCTCCCCACCCCTGTTCTTTCTGCTCCCCTGGTGTTTTCCAGCCCCCCCAGTGCTCCCTACCCTCCGTGCTCTCCACCCCTGTTCTTTTTGGCTCCCCCAGCACTCTCCACTCCCCACCCCTGTACTCTCCACTCCCCCTGCATTTTGCCCCCACCCATGTGCTCTCCAACCCTACCAGTGCTCTCCAACCCCCATAGTGCTCTCCAGTCCCCCATGCTTTCCACCCCTGTTCTTTCTGGCCCCCACTGGTGCTCTCAAGCTCCCCCCCATTGCTCTCCACTCCCCCCTGCTCTTTGTACCCCCCAGTACTCTCCAGCCCTCGTGCTCTCCACCCCTATTTTTCTGCCCCCCCATGCTCTTCACCACCCCACACTCTTAGCCCCCCCCCCAGTGCTCTCAGCCTACCGTGCTCTCTACCCCTGTTCTTATTGGCCCCTCCAGTGCTCTCAAGTTCCCCCCCCAGCGCTCTCCGCTCCCCACCCCTGTGATCTCCACTCCCCCTCGCTCTTTGCCCCCACCCATGTGTTCTCCAACCCCGCCAGTACTCTTTGCTCCCCCTTCTCTCCAGCTCCCACCCAGTGCTCTCCACTTCCCCAGGACCAGAGGACAGGCTGACTGGGGCTGCAAAATGAGGACGGCTGAAGGTCCAGGTGGCCAGGGACCACTCCATCTCACAGCAGACAGATCCTCTGGAAGGAGCACCGTCCCCATCCAAAACGAGAACAGACCCTGCCTGCTGCTGGCCGTCATGGATATCCTGCTGGCATGCAAGGTACCGTACCGAGCATCAACACCACACCTTCCCACAGACAGGGACTGCAGACTGGGACATGGGGCACAGGAGGGGCTGCAATGATGGGCACAGTGAGACTGCATTCACGGCACAGTAAAGCTGCATTTGGTGGGCACAGTGAGGCTGCATTTGGTGGGCACAGTGAGGCTGCATTTGGTGGGCACAGCGAGGCTGCATTTGGTGGGCACAGTGAGGCTGCATTGGTGGGCACAGTGAGGCTGTATTTGGTGGGCACAGTGAGGCTGCCTTGGTGGGCACAGTGAGGCTGCATTTGATGGGCACTGGTGAGGCTGCATTGAACTCTTGCATCAAGTCTGCAGTCTCTGACCATCTCCTGTAGCATGTCTGCAGTCTCTGAGGGAGTCTGGAGAGGAGGCAAGAGTGGGAGCGCCGCCGGGATGGGGGTCATGGGAGAAGTCAGACTTTTGTGGACTGTGGACAGGAGACTATAGGATAAAACCAGAGCCACCAAGCTGGAGCCGACTGACTGAGCCCTGCACAGTGCACCTGAGAGGAGGTCAGTGAAAGCACCGCCAGGCCAGTCGGGGGGGGGGGGGGGTCACTGATGTAAGGGGGAGTGAATACGATAATGTAAGGGGCACTGATATAAAGGGTTCCCCCCTTATATTAGTAACCCACCCCCCTTACCTTAGAGTATTCTTTCTGCAGAATGTGGTTCCCCCCCCACGCTCTGAGTTCCTGGGGTCCCCCTTGATGATTGATCACTTACCACTATTAACTGGAATTTGAATATATATATATATATATATATATATATATTTTTTTTTTTATAAGCCCTATGTGATTTCATATCTATATCTAATACTCTCTTCATCAAATATGCTTTAAAATGTATGGTTTTCCCTTTCATGAACAAGAAAATAATGACATTATGCTGTTGGGCTGGTATAATAATGCTGTGAGGCTGGTATGACATTTTTTCCAGGGCTGGTTTTTGAAAGCATGGGCGTCCGGAAGGTTACTCAGATGGCTGCGTACCATGCCCACATAGCCTAGAGAATGTACATCTTTTTACATTGCAATACATCTGTTTTTGCCATATTTTTATCTTGATGAAAACAGCCTCTACAGTGACAGTAATGCCACGTACACACGAGCAAATTGTCCGGCGTACTTAGTCCACCGAAATGCATTTCAGCTGACAATTTGATCGTGTGTGGGCTTCAGCGGACTTTTCCAGCGTAAAGTCCGGCGGACTTAGAAAGTAGTTTTGCAATCCAATCTTTCCGCCGGACTTGGGTTTCAGCAGACAATACATTCGTGAGTATGCTAGTCCGGCGGACTAAGAATGACGCATGCTCACAAGCAAGTACGAAAAAGGAAGCTATTGGCTACTGACTATTGAACTTCCTTTTTCTAGTCCCGTCGTACGTGCTGTACGTCATCGCGCTAGCAAATGCCAGACTTTCTGTGTGTCCGTGTGTGGCCAAGTCCGTTCGGTAGAAAGTCCGCTGGATTGTTTGCCGGACTAAGTACGCCGGACAATTTGCTCGTGTGTACGCGGCATATGAGATCAAAATATGGCCACGACAGATGTATTGCAATGTAAAAAGATGTATATTCTCTAGGCTATATGGGCATGGAACACAGCCGCCAGAGTAACTTCCAATACAAAGTGAAGATGAATGATCTGTTATATAACACATATGTATTTCCAGTGGAAAGATTTTCATGAGATTGTCGAAAAGGGGCAGAGCATGAGTGGCCTTAGAATGATGCCCCCCCCCCGGAAAAAGTTCTGCGGCTGCCCATGATTAGAGTCTCTGGCTTTAACGACATGTTTAAAAAAAAAACACTGTATGTGGATCAGGGGGCCATACACATGAATGGAGGGGCGGCGCCTGTGCACCCTCTATGGATGGGCCGCCACTGAGTGATAGACTGTCTCTCTGGCCAATAGTTTTCACAGGCCAGTCATGGGGAATTCAAATGACAGAGCCCTTAGCACCCTTTCACACAGGCTTTGTCTGCTCCATTAAGCAGAAGATCCATGAGCAGACCCCCTGCTGAGACAGAGCTGAACAGGACATAAGTCAGTTTTTTTCCTCCGCGCCAGTTCACTTATAGTGTCCATTTACATCAGGCTACCTCCGATCCATCACATATAGATAGAAAAAAAGGGGAAACAAACTGCGCTAAGGTGAAAGATTGTGAAGTGTGTGAAATAATTGTGAATTTCTTAAATAATAAAAAGTATCAAAGGTGTTCAGCTGCGGCTTCACTGTATCACATACAAGCAAAATAGGTAAACGAAAAAACATAAGCCGCGCTTAAACAAAGAAAGATGTGACCAACTACTTGTACAGTAGTATTAAGATATGCACTATACAGGGTACAACAACCCTATATATATGTGTACGTAATGTAGAACACATATGTATTAATGTTCCAGATTCAAAACCTCACTACTGTGATTCACTATATATAATAAGAATACATGACATAACTTATAAATACGAGAAATATATAAAGCATCAACACCCAGTGTATAAACAATAAGTCCGTGTATAGAACGCCAAAATGATTGACGTAAGGCTGTAAATAAAAAAAACCTCTAAGAATAAAACATAATGTTCATGTAATCCAAACTGAGAAAAGTCGTGTTCAATCCACCACCAACGTATGTTGAGATTTGCTGCTTACCAGACGGATATGACCCCCCACTACAGAGGGTCACACAGAGCTCTATGAAATTGTGTACCACTTCCAGCCACAGGGGAGGGGATTCCACGGTGTCCTCCTGACCTTGCTGCTTTAAAGACTCTTTCGAAGAAAAGCTCACTCCCGTATACTTGGCTCAGGGTCCAAAAGAAGGACTCAAAGGCAGGGGCATCAAAATCATAAAGGGAGATAAAACTCAAAATAGTGTAAAACCCTTTTATTTTGGGATAAAAAAATATAAAAATGCACTTACAGATGTGTAAAAGAAAATACGCCTTAAGTCTGTGGCGCCGGCCGGACGCACACGGACAGACCCGTTCTCCTGGAACCCGTCACAAACACTCAGGGCTGAGCGGTACGCTACTTATCACCTCGTGTTTGTGACGGGTTCCCGGCGCCACGGACTTAAGGCGTATTTTCTTTTACACATCTGTAAGTGCATTTTTATATTTTTTTATCCCAAAATAAAAGGGTTTTACACTATTTTGAGTTTTATCTCCCTTTATGATTTTGATGCCCCTGCCTTTGAGTCCTTCTTTTGGACCCTGAGCCAAGTATACGGGAGTGAGCTTTTCTTCGAAAGAGTCTTTAAAGCAGCAAGGTCAGGAGGACACCGTGGAATCCCCTCCCCCGTGGCTGGAAGTGGTACACAATTTCATAGAGCTCTGTGTGACCCTCTGTAGTGGGGGGTCATATCCGTCTGGTAAGCAGCAGATCTCAACATATGTTGGTGGTGGATTGAACACGACTTTTCTCAGTTTGGATTACATGAACATTATGTTTTATTCTTAGAGGTTTTTTTATTTACAGCCTTACGTCAATCATTTTGGCGTTCTATACACGGACTTATTGTTTATACACTGGGTGTTGATGCTTTATATATTTCTCGTATTTATAAGTTATGTCATGTATTCTTATTATATATAGTGAATCACAGTAGTGAGGTTTTGAATCTGGAACATTAATACATATGTGTTCTACATTACGTACACATATATATAGGGTTGTTGTACCCTGTATAGTGCATATCTTAATACTACTGTACAAGTAGTTGGTCACATCTTTCTTTGTTTAAGCGCGGCTTATGTTTTTTCGTTTACCCATCACATATAGATGCAGAAAAAATAGAAGGAAGACACAGCCTTGTCTTCAGCCCTAAGAATTTACTGAGGGAGCGAAGGCAGCTAAAACCACTCCATCAAGGAAAGGATTTGGGCAGCCACAGCTGGCCGTAACTTTGAGTATCGAGACCTGCAGGGCCAGCTTATGCATTTACCAGCTTATTCACCTGCATGCCGAAAATTAAGAAACTCTCCCTTTTTGCTTCTGCCAACTGGACTTCTCTGTTCAACTGAGATTCCTGAGGAAATGTAAATGAAGTCCTGGCAAGTGGCAAGCCTGGGAATGATGGTGGTCATCTATTAACACTGATTGCATAAGCCCATAAATGAACAATAATGTTGTCCAGACCCCCCTGTTGAGCGGATGGGGCCCAGGCTCTGTATAAGAGAGTCAGTGGTATTGCCTATCGGCAGCCTCGTCTTCAGCTACAGTATATAACACAGATTTCGATCTCACCATCTGCTGCGCATGCTTCGCAGACTCATCCCTTTTATCCCAAAGAATGACAAAGCAGTGGTAGTTGGAACAATCATTAATTCACGACTGGACTACGCAAACTCGCTTTACATAGGATTACCACAATATCAACTTGCGCGATTACAACTGATCCAAAACACAGCGGCAAGGCTGATAACAGGAAAAAAACCCTGGGAATCCATTTCTCCTTCACTGAGGAGCTTACATTGGCTAACCGTAAAAAATCGGATCACGTTCAAGACCCTTTGCCTCACCCACAAATGCGTGCATAGAGAAGCTCCGCAATACCTAATGGAGAAAATAAATCATTACACACCAAACCGCAGTCTTCGATCAGCCAACAAAAACCTCCTCCTCGTGCCCAAAGCCCGGTATAAATCCAAGGGGGATCGGAGATTCGCTGTCCAAGGGCCTCGGCTATGGAATGCTCTACCAATCAACATCCGCCTGGAAGAAAATCACCTGGCTTTTAGGAAAAAACTCAAGACCTTCCTCTTTTAGCAGATGATCAAAGCTCGCCACAGCGCCTAGAGGCGATTCAGTTCGCATTGTGCGCTATATAAGTATTTCATTCATTCATTCATTCACAGTGTTCTCACAGTGGGATGGCAACTTACCTTCCTACTTCCAGATAAAAACTCAGGCTGAGCACCACTCAGCTTTGCATTCTTTGATTGGCTGAGACAGAGAGGCAGGTGAATGACATTATGATTTCCAGTTCAGCCAATCAGAGGAAGTTTGCATTCTCATTCAGAGAATACAAATATGTTTTTAAAAAAAATCCAGGATGCATTCCTAAATACAACAGATATTAAGATATATTAATAGCACCAGAGATGGTTGATGCAGAGAATTATTTATACACATATTTATGAAATTCATTGTTTTTTGTTATTATAATTTCTTATAAACTACTAGGAATTTTTATACATTGAATCAGATAATGTGATTTTTTGAAAAAAATGTTTTTTAATGTATTATTCAATTATTACATCTTATGCTATATTTTAATAACATCTTAATTTATGGTCCTGATAAAGAGGACCCTGTAATTGCCCTAGGTCAATAGTTGCTAAATGATTAAAGTGTAAGTTCATCTTTACAAAAAAAGAACAGCAGCCACTGGGACCAACGCCCCCTAGTGTGACAGAAGGGATCACCATCCTGTCCCTTTGTGCCTCACATGTTCAGTTTATACTCTCTCCTGCCACAGCTGCTGTCTTTGAGCCAATGAGGAAGGAAAGAGCTGGGAGAGATGCTGCTCTTGTGCGCATCTCTGGATCGAGATCGTGCTCAAGTAGGTATAAGGGGAGGGGGAGCTGAGCATTGAAGGTTTTTTTACCTTAATGCAAAGAATGCATTGGCTACTTGAAGACCAGGCTTTTTCTAGCACTTTTTGTTTACATGTAACAATCTTTTTTTTTTTTTTGCTAGAAAATATCTTAGAACCCACAAACATTATATATATATTTTTTTAAAGCAGAGGCCCTAGAGAATAAATTGGTGTGTTTTGCAATTTTTTATGTCACACAGTACTTGTGCAGTGGTTTTCAAACGCAATTTATTGGAAAAAAATACACCTTTTTTGAATTTTAATGCAAAAAAACACAATACATAACCCAATTTTTTTGGAAAATATAAAAGATGATGTTACTCCAAGTAAATACATACCAAACATGTCATGCTTTAAAATTGTGCATGCCTTGCAGCGGTGACAAGCAGCGTATATTTTACTATACATAGGTGACATTTTAAAAGGCGTTATAGGTAACCACTTTAGAAAAAAAAATTCAAATCACTTTTTCAACATTTTTTTTATAGTGCTTCTGGAGAAGGGGGGTGGGGGGTATGTGGCAGTGGGTGGTGTCAGTAGTTTTTCATTTTTACGTATTGATTTTTTTACAATTTAATTTGTTTTTAATATTTTTTCATAATGCCTTTTGGTGGGAGGGGGTTGGGGCAGTGCACAGTGTTGTTATGGCAAGGGAGAGTGGTGTCAGTATTTTTTATTTATTTTTTACACTTTAATTTTTTTGAATTTTTTTTACAATCTCTTTTTTTATATTTTTTGCGGGCTTTGGTGAGATATCAGGGGTCTAAACAGACCCCTGACATCTCCCCTTTGAGACAGAGAGAGGGACTGAGGACATAGATTCCCCAGTCCCTTTCTCAGCACTGAAGATGAATGAAGAGGAGACAGAGGGTCTTGTTCATTCATAAACTGAGCAGAGTAAACACAGTTTACTCTGCTCAATTATCACAGCAGACAGGAGCGATCTTGTTCACTGTGTCCAATTTCCGACAGATCCCCCCGCAGCCGTCGAGAGAGGAGGGGATTCGGCTGTGGGGGATGAGAAGAGGGGCGGAGGAGAAGGAAGGGGGGGCGGAGGAGAACGGGGGGTTGGAGAAGAACACAGAGGGCGCCAGAGGAAAAGGACACAAAGGGGGCAGGGGGAGGAGCACACAGAACAGCTGGGAATGATCGGTGTTGCGGAAGGGACAGCTTTGAACACCGATCTCCCTGTATAGCTTTTCAGCTGACAGCCGCTTCTCCTTCTCTCCCTCCCACAACTGTCAGCTAAAAAGCTATACAGGGAGATCGGTGTTCAAAGCTGTCCCTCCCGCCGCACTGATCATTCCTGGGAAATCCTGAGGCGCTTGCGGGTGTGTAAATGTGGGAGACTCCCACACCTCGTGGGAGACTTGGGATGTCTGGGCTTATCATTATGGGCAGCCCATCAAAGATACTCGGGCCACCCGATGGGACATAAGAGCCAGAGAGAGCCGCAGAAGGCGGCTGGGGGGGGGGGGGGGGGGATTTCCCCTTCCACTGCTTGTAATAGCAATCAAGCAGCTAGTTAGGCTCTACTTAGGCACTAAAAACCAGAACCGAGGTGAAGCTGCAGGCATCACCCTGGTACAATTACTTGAAGCACAATGACATAACAGGTAGGTGATTATGTGGCAAGGACTTTAAAACTGAGAATAATGCAAACGAATATTTCTAACTTTAGCAAAGTTGTAACACAATGAGATGAATGCGGTCATCTACAATCCCCTACTCCCCCTTGTGGGCTGCGGTGAACATAATAGCTTTATAATCATTGCAATCATTCATATGGCGTCTTCTCTGCACTGCGCAGTAATCGATAACTAACCCCAGATTATTAAAGGCATTTTTTACAAAGCTCTCATTGTATTTAAAAAAATGAAACCGTTCCCCTCTGACAATCGTGTAACTTTTATCTATTAACAAAAAAAGTAACAGTTGGCCTCCAGGTTTCAGCAGCTTTATAATCTTTTCCAGGTTCCTCATATAATCATCTTCATTTTTACTGATATAATCCAGTAGCAAACCACTGACAATGCAGTCAGCGAGCGGTAACGTCACCGGGGAGGTTATGTTTTCCTGGTCAAAGTCACATTTCAAAACCTCCTTGATTGACGACTTTAGGCGCATTTCTATGTCCTCATGTTGGCCTCTAAAAAACAAAATACGGGCATTACAGGGAGAGTTTCCAGTATGCCTGACTACAATTATACAATTAAATGAGAGACATCTGCTGCCTATAAGATCAGCTTCTTTTCTCTGCTGAAAAACTCTGCTCTGTAGAGGACTCTGCTCCTTCCTCTATCCAACTCTCCTTTCTTGAAATACTCTGCACTGCTGGAGGACTCTACTCCTTCCTCTTATGACGTGTACACACGGACGGACTTTCCGGTAGACTAGGTCTGACGGTCTTCCGCTGAAACGGACTTGTCTACACACAATCACACCAAGTCCAACGGATTCGACTGCGATGACGTACAACCAGATAGTGCTCATCCATGCCATCACAGTGCTCATCCATGCCATCACAGTGCTCATTAGTACCACATCAGTGCTATCACAGTGCTCATCCGTGCCACATCAGTGCCATCACAGTTCTCATCCGTGCCACATACTCTGCATTGCTGGAATACGCCACTATTTTTGCTGTCTATAGCTATATGATATGAATTTAACCACTTGACAACCACGCTATAGCCGAATGACGGCTACAGCGCGGCCGGTTAGTTCTGGGAGGCCGTCATATGATGGCCTCCTGTGCTCACTGAGCCAGGAGTGTCTGTGATGGCTGGGTCCTAGAGCCCTGGCGCATCCCGGATCGGGGTAAAAAGGGACAATCACAGCAGTCCTTTACCATGTAATCGCTCCATCCAATGATGAATCGATCACTTTGTAAACAAACCATCGTCATGTCCAATTCAGCTCTCTCCTCTTCTCACACTAATCGATACAGCGTGTGAGGAGAGGAGGGAGACAGTGGCAGCCTGAGTGGGTAGGATTTGGATTGCCCACAGTGCTCATCTGTACCACATCAGTGCCATCACAGTGTTCATCAGTGCCACATCAGTGCCATCTCAGTGCCCCATCAGTGCCATCACAGTGCCACATCAATGACATCACAGTGCTCATCCATGCCACATCAGTACCATCACAGTGCTTATTCTGTGCTACATCAGTGCCATTACAGTACCTACCAGTGCCATCACACTGCCCATCAGTGCCATCACAGTGCCCATCCATGCCACATCAGTGCCATCACAGTGCTAATGCGTGCCACATCAGTGCCATCACAGTGCTCATCAGTGCCACACCAGTGCCACACCAGTGCCAGCACAGTGCCACATCAGTGCCATCACAGTGCTCATCAGTGACACATCAGTGCCATCTCAGTGCCATCACAGTGCTCATCTGTGGCACATCAGTACCACCACAGTGCTCATCCATGTCACATCAGTGCCATCACGGTGCTCATCCATGCCACATCAGTGCCATCACACTGCCCATCGGTGCCACATCAGTGCCCATCAGTGCCATCACAGTTCTCATCCGTGTCACATCAGTGCCATCACAGAGCTCTTCAGTGCCATCACAGTGCTCATTCATGCCATCAAAGTGGCCATCAGTGCCACGACAGTGCCCATCAGTGCCATCACAGTGCTCATCCTTGCTACATCAGTGCCCATCAGTGCCATCACAGTGTTCATCAGTGCCACACCAGTACCAGCACAGTGCCATCACATTGCTCATCAGTGCTCATCCATGCTACATCAGTGCCATCACAGTGCTCATTTGTGCCACATCAGTGCCATAACAGTGCTCATCCATGCCACATCAGTGCTATCACAGTGCTCATCAGTGCCATCACAGTGCTCAACAGTGCCAAATTTGTGACATCACAGTGCTCATTAGTGCCACTACAGTGCCCTACAGTATCCGTCAGTGTCACTACAGTGCTCATCAGTACCCCTACAGTGCCCTACAGTGTCTCACAAAAGTGTAATAGGTAGTCAAGAAATTAGATGTGTAATTTATGTCCCTAGAACACCTGATGGTGCTCCCTGAATGTTGGGCCTCTGTATGTTGCCAGACTGTGTAAAATTCTCACACATGTGGTAGCACCATACTCAGGAGGTGTAGCAGCATGTATTTTGGGGTGTAATTTTTGGCAATTACATGCTATGTTTTATAAATATTATATAAATTGACAACTTTGGGACATGTCCGCTGACACCCGCCACTATCCGATCCAATCCTTTCCGTGAATTCTAGATGGGTGGAGACCCTATTTTCGATCTGTCTGGTGGATCGGGTGGGATTGGATGAAAACGGACAGCCGGTCTATTTTCATCCAATCTCCCCATAGAGGATAGTGGGACTCTGACAGGTCCATCTCTGCACAGTGAGCGGAGATGGACCTGTTATTCGCCTGCTTAGCAGGGATTAGAAGATCGATCCACCGCTGAGCAAAGTCCATCATGCCCCAGTCGGTGACATCATGAGGGGGCGGGGTCTCTGGATGACGTCACTGGATGGCCACACCTCATGTCTATAAAAGAACCAGCAGAGAGCAGAGCTCCCACAACTGTGGGAGCTAGCATCAGGAGAAGATCAGAGGAAGAACCGGCAGATGAAGAAGACAGCAAAAAGAGAGAGAAGAACCCGGAGGAAGAACCGACAGTGGAATAAGACATCAGCAAAACAAGAAGTACCGGCAGAGGAAGAAAACACCAGTGGAGGGAGAAGAACTGGAGGATGAAGATATCACCGGAGAGAGAAGAACCGGTTGGAGAAGAAATTGGAAGGAGAAGAGACGCTGGAGCTTCTATAATAAATTACTTTGTCAAAAACATGTGTACTGTTTTTATTTCTTGACACTTTTTTTGGGTGAATGAGTAGGGGTACAATGTACCCCTACTCATTCACATAGGGTGGGGGGACAGGATCTGAGGGCCCCCCTTTCAGCTTCCGATAAGCCCCACCACCAACAGACCGCGACAACCACTGCGCAGGGTTGTCGGGAAGAGGCCCTTGTACCCATCAACATGGGGATAAGGTGCTTTGGGGTGGGGGGCGCAAAGCCCCCCTGCCCCAAAGCACCCACATCACCATGCTGAGGGCATGTGGCCTGGTATGGTCCAGGAGGTGGGGGGCCGCTCGCTCACCCCCCCTTTCTGACCTGTCTGGCTGCATGCTTGGATAAGGGTTTGGTATGGATTTTAGGGGGGCCCCACGCTGTTTTTTTGGGTATGGAGGTTCTCCTTAAAATCTATACTAGACAGAAGGGCCTGGTATGGAATTGGGTGGTAACCAGTTAAGACGGCTCTCATAGGGAACCATTGATTTATACAAGTCATGCGACATGTGCTGCCAATGTTGGAGT
Organism: Lithobates pipiens; assembly: GCF_037356315.1. Lineage (NCBI taxonomy): Eukaryota > Metazoa > Chordata > Amphibia > Anura > Ranidae > Lithobates > Lithobates pipiens. The sequence goes on from NW_027507788.1 coordinate 156,523,903, forward strand.
GTATGTTGTACCAGGGTGAACCCAGCCTCAGGCTGGGTTCACCCTGGAACATGCAGCGGCTTCCAGCAGGAGAGAGCCAGGCACAATCTCCCATTATGTGAATTGGATGTAGCGAAAACCGCATCCAATTCGCATAGGTGTGAGCCCAGCCTCAGTGTCTCAAGAAATGAGATAGGCCTTTAGTACATCAGGTGTGATCAATTTTCAGTTTTCAATGATTGGCACCATAGCTTGTAGATGTAGACTCTATCAGCTTCACAAAGACCAAATAATATACACTGATTTGGGTTATTTTTACCAAAGATTTGCAGCAGTATAACTTTTGGCCAAAATTTATGAAGAAAAATTACACATTTTCAAAGTTTTATAACAAAACTGATTTTTTTTTACAAAATTTGTGGTCTTTTTTTATTTAGAGTGGTGATTAAATACCACCAAAAGAAAGCTCTATATGTGTGAAAAAAAGGACACAATATGGGTATAGTGTTGCATAAGTAATTGTCATTCAAAGTGTGAGAGCGCTGAAAGCTGAAAACTGGCCTGGTTAGGAAGGGAGTATAAGTGTTAAGTGGGCAAGTAGTTAATGGACCAGTGCACAGTTTATTTTTATTTTATTTTTATTTTTTTTAACATATAACCAAAAATATAAAATTATTTAGAAAAAATCAAAAAGGGGCAGTTTTGGTGGGAGGAGTTGTTTTGTTTTCCGTTAATATTTTAAAAACCTCTAAAAAAATCAACAGAAATATTTTCACACCTATTTTTTTTTTTTCTAGTGACAATTTTACATTTTGGACCGCACCACAAGCCAGCGTCTGGTTTGCATTTGCTGTGCGAATCCCACCCTCTGCAGGCCGAGTTGAAATCACAGCCATGGCATATGTATAGTGCTGTCAGACTGTAATATTAAAATTGGGTGGGTTGGAGGTGGTAAAACCATGACTCAGCTACCTGTTCCCCCCCCCCCCCCACCCTTCCTTTTCTGCAGGTGTGAGAGATCCTCTATAAATGGACATGGTGTGGTTAAAAAAAAAAATCTGACAAGTACTGAAAAATAAAGCCAACAATTGTGGAACCATTAAGGGACATGTTACCTTTTTTCTTCTAACTCAGCAACAACAGATGATGCATGCTTAAAATCATACGCTCCGGTGCGGTCGTGTAGCCATCTGCTCAGTTCCATGATACATTTCTCATTGGATTTTAGTACAACCATTTCTTTGAAGAAATTGGATGCAGAATAGAGATGGTGGATGATAGAACCAACAGTGATGTCAATGCAAAAATCACCCTTACAGTGGTGTGAAAAAGTGTTTGCCCCCTTCCTCATTTCCTGTTCCTTTGCATGTTTGTCACACTTAAGTGTTTCGGAACATGAAACCAATTTAAACAATAGTCAAGGACAACACAAGTAAACACAAAATGCAATTTGTAAATGAAGGTGTTTATTATTAAAGGTGAAAAAAAATCCAAACCATCATGGCCCTGTGTGAAAAAGTGATTGCCCCCTAAACCTAATAACTGGTTGGGCCACCCTTAGCAGCAACAACTGCAACCAAGCGTTTGCGATAACGTGCAATGAGGCTTTTACAGCGTCCTGGAGGAATTTTGGCCCACTCATCTTTGCAGAATTGTCCTAATTCAGTTACATTAGAGGGTTTTCGAGCATTTACGGCCTTTTTAAGGTCATACCACAACATCTCAATAGGATTCAGGTCAGGACTTTGGCTAGGCCACTCCAAAGTCTTCATTTTGTTTTTCTTCAGCCATTCGGTGGTGGACTTGCTGGTGTGTTTAGGATCATTGTCCTGCTGCAGAACCCAAGTTCGTTTCAGCTTGAGTACACGAACAGATGGTCGGACATTCTCCTTCAGGATCCTTGGTAGACAGCAGAATTCATAGTTCCTTTTATCACGGCAAGTCTTCCAGGTCCTGAAGCAGCAAAACAGCCCCAGATTATCACACTACCACCACCATATTTTACTGTTGGTATAATGTTCTTTTTATGAAATGAAGTGTTCCTTCTACGCCAGATATACTTGGACACACACCTTCCAAAGAGTTCCACTTTTGTCTCATCGGTCCACAGAATGTTGTCCCAAAAGTCTTGGGGATCATCAAGATGTGTTGTGGAGAAATTGAGACGAGCTTTGATGTTCTTTTTGCTCAGCAGTGGTTTTCTCCTTGGAACTCTGCCATGCAGACCATTTTTGCCCAGTCTTTTCCTGATGGTGGAGGCATGAACGCTGACCTTAACTGAGGCAAGTGAGGCCTGCAGTTCCTTGGACATTGTTGTGGGGTCTTTTGTGACCTCTTGGATGAGTCGTTGCTGCGCTCTTGGGGTAATTTTGGGCGGCCGGCCACTCCTGGGAAGGTTCACCACTGTTCCATGTCTTCGCCATTTGTGGATAATGGCTCTCACTGTGGTTCGCTGGATTCCCAAAGCTTTGGAAATGGCTTTATAGCCCTTTCCAGACTGATAGATCTCAATTACTTTCTTTCTCAATTGTTCCTGAATTTATTTGGGTCTCGGCATGATGTGTAGCTTTTAAGGATCTTCTGGTGGACCTTACTGTGTCAAGCAGCTCCTATTTAAGTGATGCCTTTATTGTGAACAGGTGTGGCAATAATCAGGCCTGGGTGTGGCTAGAGAAATTGAACTCAGGTGTGGACAACCACAGTTATAGTATGTTTTAACAAGGGGGGCAATCACTTTTTCACACAGGGCCATGATGGTTTGGATTTTTTTTCACCTTTAATAATAAACACCTTCATTTACAAATTGCATTTTGTGTTTACTTGTGTTGTCCTTGACTATTGTTTAAATTGGTTTGATGTTCCGAAACACTTAAGTGTGACAAACATGCAAAGGGACAGGAAATGAGGAAGGGGGCAAACACTTTTTCACACCACTGTAGCTTGACCTGCAGGAATATTACAAAATCAGATGTTATATACATTGTAATCAAAATAATTCCATTCATACAATTAACCCTGGTACATGAGGCTCTGGTGCTTAATTGCATCTGGAGGGCAGAGGCAAACCGTCCAGCCCTCCAGTTGGCAGCCTGTCAAACTCTATGACATTCTGACAGCTGCTATGACTGGATGGGGCTGGGGGGTGCATCTAGCTGTATGTACGTTTAGGGCTGTATGCACCCAGGGATAAATGCCCAGAAGCATTGAGGGGGATACAAGCTGCAACCAGCAGGAAGCGTAACCACTTCAGCCCCAGAGGATTTGGCTGGCTAAAGACCAGAGCACTTTTTACGAATCAACACAGAGTCGCTTTAAAGCGGTAGTAAACCCGCTATTTTTTTTTTTTTTTAACACCTGCAAAGCAAAAGGCATAATGAGCTAGTATGCACCGCATACTAGCTCATTATGAAATACTTACCTTAGAACGAGGCCCCGACATCTGGCACGATCCACGCCGAGGGAGCTGACATGCTCCCTCGGCGTTTCTTCCGGGTATCGCGGCTCCGGCGCTGTGAGTGGCCGGAGCTGCAATATCGTCACTCCCGCGCATGCGCGCGGGAGATTTCTTTCCGGCCGCCGGCCACTGCCGGATTTTCAGGCCGAGAATCCCCTCGTGCGCATGTGCCGCTGCAGTCAGCGGCGCATACCGAGGGGAATATCTCCTAAACCGTACAGGTTTAGGAGATATTTTTTTTACCTACAGGTAAGCCTTATTATAGGCTTTCCTGTAGGTAAAAGTTACAAAAAAGGGTATACAACCACTTTAACAATTGCGCGGTCATGCAACATTGCTCACAAACAAAATTGATGTCCTTTTTTTCTCACAAATAGAGCTTTCTTTTGGTGGTATTTGATTGGTTTTGATTTTTTGCGCCTAAAACAAAAAAAAGCAACAATTTAGAATTTTTTACTTTTTGCTATAATAAATATCCCCAAAAAATACATAATTTTTTTCCCTCAGTTTAGGCTGATATGTATTCTTCTACATATTCTTGGTTAAAGAAATCACAATAAGCTTTTATTGATTGGTTTCTGCAAAAGTTATAGCGTCTACAAAATAGGGGATAGTTTTATGGCATTTTTATAATTTTTTTTATTTTACTAGTAAAGGGAGGCCCGCAGTGTATGGACTGAAGGGGAAGTAACGAAGGGCCGGGTATGACAGTGAGGATAAGGGCTGGAAGGGTTAAGCTGTGGAAGGAGGTAATAGAGGGAGGAGCAGACAAAGAATTGAAGCCGAATGGGAGGAGCGGTATAAAAGGAGGAGGGGGAGGAGTTACAGGCAGTGCGGAGGCAAAGAACAGTGAGAGGAGGTAGTTTTGCTCAACTGTTTATTATGGCCGACATTGAAGCGATGCTGGACGGATTGCGGCGGCGTGCAGTGGAGCGTGGACCGGAGTGACTGCGGGACAGGCTGGGCGACCTGGCGGGGACGGCCTCCAGCGCGCTTTTCACCGAGGCCTGCTACTCGCCCACCTTGTGTAGTCAGGAGCCCTGGGGAGGACCACTCGATCCCCCTGGCAAAACGTTCGCAGGGGGACACTGGAGGCCTTGAGCGGCCTACACGCCGCGGGCCAGTGATGGTGGGCGGGGCGGACGCACCACGAGGAAGGGGTTCACCTCAGGCTGTTGACCATGGGGGGAGGGGGGCTGCTGCAGTGGTGCCTCATGCTCCAGGAGGGATTGCTGAGCAGGATGGATCGGCTCAGGGGACAATGACCAGAGGCAGAGGAGCTGTGTCCAGGCCTGGGCAGGTGCGGGGACCGCCTGCGGGCTGCTCCGGTCACAAGAACAGCAGGGGCGCCCGGGTGTCCACTTCCCCAGAGGCTGACAGGGCTGGGCCGCGCCGACAGTCTGCCGGGGATGTCTCGGCCGGTGGGGTCTCTTTCCCCGGGGGGCTTACACCTCCTCCTACCTGGGACCAGGATGATCGGTCCGAAGGGGAGGTATCGGATGAAGAGGATCCTCTGGCACCAGCAGGGGAGAGCACCGGTCCGGCTGTGGGGAGAGCCCCCGGACAGCCAGGTGAGCCACAAGATGCTGCCTTGTTATCGCATGCCTTGCAGGGTCTGTTGGGAGTGGTACAGGCAGGCACTGGGAGGCCACTGCCGCTTGTGGGGCAGGACAAGGGGGTGGTGGGTGTGGAGGCAGTGGTGGGACATGCCCCTGTGGTGGCGGAGCATGCCACTCAGATGCAGGATTTGCTGGAGGGTTTGTGGGCGCTGGTGGGGCGGTTTGATGGTGGGTTAGCACAGCCGGCGCCGGTGGCCCCGCGGGCCGCTCCCCCGCTGGGGGATCAGTGATACTGGCACCTTCCATGCCAACTTCGGTGGGGGACGGGGTGGTTCAGGCGCCGGTGGTTGATGCGGGTAAGAAGGAGGCGGTGGCTAGATTGGACATTGTTCGGTTGGCCGAAGCGGCGCGGTGTGAAGTGTATGTCTGTTTCAAGGGGCCACTAGGGGCCCACTTGAAACAGGAGGTGCGGGAGAAGATCACGAAGGGTTAGTACGTGGAGATCTTCTCGCTACTCCCATTGGAGAAGTTTAACTTGGATAGGGTTAAGCCTGATGACTCCAAGAAGGAGAACGAGGAAAAGAGGCGGTATTGGTTGATACTAGACATGTGCATTCGTTTTCGTCCGAATGCATTTTCGTCCGAATTTCAGCTATTTTCGTTTTCGTTTTGACAAACGATAACGAAAGCACAAAATCCGAAAAACGAAAGATCCGACATAAATAAATGCTTTATTTTCGTTTTCATTGTTACAACAGTTCGATATAGAATAGGAGATTCGACATGACTCTGACAACAATCTGTCTATAGAACCTGTGGTCGAATGTGCTTAACCTTACCTCTATTAGTCCAAGATTATATAGAGAAAATATTCGACAGAGAAAAAAGATTTGACAGAGAGAAAAGATTCTGCAAGTTACTGTCCTAAAAAGTGTTTGGGGACCCGGGTCCTGCCCCAGGGGACATGTATCAATGCAAAAAACAGTTTTAAAAACGGCCGTTTTTTCGGGAGCAGTGATTTTAATAATGATTAAAGTGAAACAATAAAAGTGTAATATTCCTTTAAATTTCGTAGGGGGGGGGGTTGTCTATAGTATGCCTGTGAAGGGGCGCATGTTTCCCGTGCTTAGAATTGTCCCTGCACAAAGTGTCATTTATGCAGGAAAAAAAGTCCTTTAAAATCACTCGCAGCTATTATGAATTGTCGGCTCCCGTAATACAGAGAACACTCATTGAAAGTCATTGATAAAAAAATAAATAAATAAATTAAAAAAAAAGCGTGGGGGTCCCCCAAATTCAATTACCAGGCCCTTCAGGTCTGGTATGGATATTAAGGGGAACCCTGCCTCAAATTTAAGAAAAAAATTGACGTGGGGTTCCCCCTAAATATCCATACCAGACCCTTCAGGTCTGGTATGGATATTAAGGGGAACCCCGCATCAAATTTAAAAAAAATTTGACATGGGGTTCCCCCTAAAAATCCATACCAGACCCTTTATCCGAGCACGCAACCTGGCAGGCCGCAGGAAAAGAGGGGGGGACGAGAGAGCGGCCCCCCTCCCTCCTGAACCGTACCAGGCCACATGCCCTCAACATTGGGAGGATGCTTTGGGGGTCCGTGACCCCTCAAAGCACCTTGTCCCCATGTTGATGAGGACAAGGGCCTCATCTCCACAACCCTGGCCGGTGGTTGTGGAGGTCTGCGGGCGGGGGGCTTATCAGAATCTGGAAGCCCCCTTTAACAAGGGGACCCCCAGATCCCGGCCCCCCCCCTGTTTGAAATGGTAAGGGGGTACAAAAGTACCCCTACCATTTCACAAAGAAAGTGTAAAAAATGGTTAAATAAAACAAACACACTTTTGAAAAATTCCTTTATTAAAAATAAAAAAAAGATTCCAGCGGCGGTAATCCACTCTTGCTATCCAGCGACGGACGGTCAGCTCTCCATCGATGTCTAATGTCATCCAGCGCAGCGCAGCATCCTTCTTCTGTCTCCGTGGAGGAGACACTACAGACATTCCGGCGGCTTGACGTTTCTTATATACGGTGGGCGGGGCCACCCGTCACCCCGGGTTTCCCCTTGCGTCAGAGGGGGGCGGGGTCAGGTGACGGGTGGCCCCGCCCTCCGTATATAAGAAACGTCAGCGCCGGAATGCCTGCAATGTCTCCTACACGGAGACAGAAGAAGGATGCTGCGCTGCGCTGGATGACATTAGACATCGATGGAGAGCTGACCGTCCGTCGCTGGATAGCAAGAGTGGATTACCGCCGCTGGAATCTTTTTTTTATTTTTAATAAAGGAATTTTTAAAAAGTGTGTTTGTTTTATTTAAACATTTTTTACACTTTCTTTGTGAAATGGTAGGGGTACTTTTGTACCCCCTTACCATTTCAAACAGGGGGGGGGCCGGGATCTGGGGGTCCCCTTGTTAAAGGGGGCTTCCAGATTCTGATAAGCCCCCCGCCCGCAGACCTCCACAACCACCGGCCAGGGTTGTGGGGATGAGGCCCTTGTCCTCATCAACATGGGGACAAGGTGCTTTGAGGGGTCACGGACCCCCAAAGCATCCTCCCAATGTTGAGGGCATGTGGCCTGGTACGGTTCAGGAGGGAGGGGGGGCCGCTCTCTCGTCCCCTTCTCTTTTCCTGCGGCCTGCCAGGTTGCGTGCTCGGATAAAGGGTCTGGTATGGATTTTTAGGGGGAACCCCACGTCAATTTTTTTTTTAATTTGACACGGGGTTCCCCTTAATATCCATACCAGACCTGAAGGGTCTGGTTATGGATATTTAGGGGGAACCCCACGTCAAATTTTTTCTTAAATTTGAGGCAGGGTTCTCCTTAATATCCATACCAGACCTGAAGGGCCTGGTAATTGAATTTGGGGGACCCCCACGCTTTTTTTTTTATTTATTTTTTTTTTTTTTTTTTATCAATGACTTTCAATGAGTGTTCTCTGTATTACGGGAGCCGACAATTCATTATAGCTGCGAGTGATTTTAAAGGACTTTTTTTCCTGCATAAATGACACTTTGTGCAGGGACAATTCTAAGCACGGGAAACATGCGCCCCTTCACAGGCATACTATAGACAACCCCCCCCCTACGAAATTTAAAGGAATATTACACTTTTATTGTTTCACTTTAATCATTATTAAAATCACTGCTCCCGAAAAAACGGCCGTTTTTAAAACTTTTTTTTGCATTGATACATGTCCCCTGGGGCAGGACCCGGGTCCCCAAACACTTTTTAGGACAGTAACTTGCAAATTAGCCTTTAAAATTAGCACTTTAGATTTTGAACGTTGGAGTCCCATAGACTTTAATAGGGTTCTAAAGTATGCTATATAGTTAGCTCCGTCGAATCTTCTTTATACATTCGACAGACACCATAAGCCTTCCAAGACAGATTCGACCGTAATTCATGTGGATTTTCGGACGAATGCAATTTTTGAACGAAAAACGAAATAAATAAAAACGAATTTCGGGAGTAACTAAATAAATTAAGTTTTCAGACGAAAACGAAATTCCGAAACGAAATATTTTACTCTGCACATGTCTAGTTGATACCGCGCACTTTTTCTAACTGGTTGCAGGCATTTGCCATTCTGGCAAGTGTCATTGGGGAGAAGAGCCCAGAGCATTGCTCTGCGCTCTTTTGTTATATGGATGCGATTGGGGAGGCCAATAGGGTGTATGGGGGGGTGGCGTGGCTCCGGTACGACGAGCAATTCCGGCAGCGCAAGGCGGTGCGGCCAGAATTGCGCTGGGACCACAAAGACATCAGCCTCCGGATGAGGCTTATGACGTCGGCGCGGGCCCCCCTCAGTTTCTTCAGGGGGGGCCGGGAGTGCGCCTACCTCAGGACTGCCCGCCGGAAACAAATGGGGGGTGTGCTGGCAGTACAATGAGGGAGCCTGCAAGTTCGGGGGAACGTGCAGGTTCAAGCATGAGTGTTCCGGTTGCGGTGGCGCACACATGCTGTCTCGGTGCTTCCGCAAAGGCAAGCGGGTCAGGGATGTTACTCAGAAAAGGGAAGACGCCGGTGATACTGGCAAGGATGCTTCCTTTTCTAAGTAGGTATCTGGAGAGGGAGGCAGCGCGGGTGCTGGTGACTGGATTTCGGGATGGTTTTAGGATACCCTGTTCACTGCCAGCGGTGCCGCTGGTGGCGAAGAACTTGAAGTCAGCGTTGCAACATCCGGGGGTGGTGGATGAGAAGCTGGACAAGGAGGTGGCGCTGGGGCGTATGGGGGGCCGTTTGAGGGGAAGCCTTGGCCCGACTTGGTGGTTTCCCTGTTGGGGGTGGTCCCCAAGAAGGAAGCGGGTAAATTTCGACTCATTCATCACCTGTCATTCCCAAAGGGGGGCTCGGTCAATGATTTTATTGAGCCGGGGGCGTGCACGGTGTCTTACACATTGTTCAACGCGGCAGTCCGGTGGGTGCGGAAGTACGGACGGGGGGCGCTGATGGCCAAGGCCGACGTGGAATCGCGTTCCGGTTGCTCCCGGTCCATCCTGACAGCTTTCGGCTGTTGGGGTGCCACTGGCGCGACAAATTTTACGTGGATATGTGCCTGCCGATGGGTTGTTTGATTTCGTGCTCTTACTTCGAGACTTTTAGCTCCTTTTTGGAATGAGTGGTGAGGAATGTGTCGGGAATTGAGTCGGTTATCCATTATTTTGGTGACTTCCTCTTTGTGGGCCCGCCTGCCTCCGCTGTGTGTGCAATTCTGCTGTCCACGTTGCAGCACATCGCAGGCAGGTTCGAGGTTCCTTTGGCGGCAGATAAAACTGAAGGCCCGACGTCGGAACTCAGTTTTCTGGGAATAGTGATCGATTCCCAGGCGATGGAGTGCCGGCTACCTAGGAACAAGCTGGAGGAGTTGCAGCAGGAGATTGCGGACATTCAAGGCCGGAGTAAGGTTCAGTTGAGGATGTTGCACTCCCTCCTGGGTAAGCTGAACTTCGCTTGTAGGATCATTCCGATGGGGAGGATTTTCTGCCGACGGCTGTCGACGGCTACAGCGGGGGTCAGTGTTCCGACTCATTTCATTCGGCTGGGTAGGGAACATAGGGAGGACTTGCGGGTTTGGCACGAGTTCTTGGATTCCTATAATGGGAGGGCGATGTGGATGTCGGGCCCAGTCAGTAACTTTGATGTGGACCTGGTTACGGATGCGGCAGGCTCTACCGGGTACGGTGCGTTTTTCAAAGGCAGGTGGAGTGCGGGGCCGTGGCCGCGGTTCTGGGAGACGGCGGATTTCCTGGGCAATCTGGTCTTGTTAGAGCTGTTCCCAGTGGTGTTGGCTTTGGAGCTCTGGGGGGAAGAGTTTAGGAATCTTAAGTTACGCATTAATTGCGACAACATGGGGGTGGTACAGGTGGTTAACCGCATGTCGGCCACTTCTCCCCCTGTTGTTCGGCTGATGCGACAGCTGGTTTTTCAGTGCTTACAACTGAACGTGTTTATTTACGCTGTACACATCCCAGGCGTGGATAATGAGTTGGCTGACTCCTTGTCTCGTTTCCAGTGGGACAGGTTCAGGGCACTGGCTCCAGGCACGGACGCAGAGGGGGTCACTTGCCCGGAGTGGATTTGGAAGCTGCCTTTGGAATTGCTGCGGGATGGATCAAACAGTCGGTAAGTGCGTCCACGTGGTCGGCTTACTCCAAGGTTTGGACGGAATGGTTCGGACTGGTATGCGAGGCAGGGGTAAGTGAGCGGGGTCCTGAGGGACGGTTGCTGGTACTCTACTTTGTTGCCCGGAATATGGAGCAGGGGGTATCGATGTCCTCGATTGACCGGAAGCTGGCGGGTTTGGCGTTTTTGTTTAAATTGTTATGGGAGGAGGACTGGACCAAGGATTTTTGGGTATGACAAGCCTTAAAGGGCTATCGGAAACCTAACAGGACGAGGGATGTGACTTTGCAGGCGCTCTGTGCTCGGCTGCAGTTTGTCTGCGCTTCGGGTTACAAAGCACGGCTGTTTACAGCGGCATTTTCCTTGGCCTTTTATGGGGCATTTCGGATTGGGGAGTTAGTGAGCCCGAACAAGTGAGTGGCCGGGGGTTTGTTGGAAGAGGAGGTTCGCTTGGATGGGGACCGGGTGGGGCTTTGGCTGCACAGGTCCAAGACGGATCAGTGGGGGAAAGGTGTGTTTGTATCTGTTTGCCCTTCCCGGATCAACGGTGTGCCCAGTAGCGGCGGTTCGGGATCTCCGGGCAGTGAGTGGAGGGGTGCGGGGGTCCTTTCCTGCGGCATGAGGATGGGTCCTTCCTATCCAGGTATCAATTTGTCTCAGTGTTCCGGAAGTGTTTGCGGGACGTGGGTTTGGATGGTAGGGAATTAGCTTCACACTCCTTCCATATCGGGGCGGCCACGGAGGCTGCCCGGTATGGGTTGGACGAAGCAGTGGTATGCCGGATCGGGAGGTGGGGATCTCAGCGGTTCAGGTCATATGTCAGGCCACAGTTGGCATTGGATTGAGTTGTGGAACAAAAAATAAAAAATAAAATAAAATGACAGAGTAAAGAAACGAGTGCGAGCAACCGGTAGGGTTGCAGGGAAGTGTTGATGGGGTTTGTTTCTGTTATGCGGGGTTCTTGGGTGGTCATGTTACTGTTTTATGATGTTGGTTTTCTTTTCAGATGGAGGTCTGGCTCGCCTTGTCTGGATCGTGGGGCACTCCTACGTGTGTTTGGGAGCCAGGAGGGGAGACCAGCGATGATGGCAGGCAACTTGGTATTTCCAGGAGGGAGGCATGCCTGAGATGGTTGGGGATCCCGGGGATGAAGTGGGAACGTGTGCTGGGGGAGGTGCGGAGTCACACGGCACGGGAAGGGCCCCCGGCGGTACTAGTGATCCATGCTGGGGGGAACGACCTTGCGGTCCGTAAGGTCAGGGATCTGATGGCGAACATCAAGTCCGATTTTATGCGGTTGCAATTCCTTTTCCCGGGTACAGTGGTGGTTTGGTCGGACATTGTAGCCAGGACGGTGTGGCGCTGGGCTCGGTCGGTCAAGAGCAAACAAGACCTGGATTCGGATCAACAAAGTGGTGGGGCGGTTTGTGGTTCAGCATGGGGGGATTGTGGTTCGACACCGGGAGCTTGAATGCAATGTAGGCTTGTACCTCCGACGGGATGGGGTGCATCTATCCGATGTCGGGATTGATCTGTGGTCTTTGGGATTGCAGGAGGATATCCAGAAGGCTTTGAGGGTGTGGGGTGGCCCTCAAGGCTGAGGGGGTCATCCTTTTGGGCTGTGGCGGTGCTGGTCTGGTAGTCTTTGACGGTTGGCGGTAAATTCAGAGGTCACCTGAAAGGTTGCTAGTATGGGTCCCTCCGGTGTATTCCTGAACATTGGATGGAATACCGTTATAGTTATCACTGTCGGATGTTTGTCTCCGAGCGGTCAAAGCTGGAGGCCTGGTTAAGTGGAAGTGGGTACCGCAGTGAGTTGGTGTTTGTTAAAGTTATGGGTCACCGTCAGAGATCACCAGATTGGGCAATTCGTTGGACCGGATGTTTTGTTATGGTTATAAATATATATATATATTTATGGTTATTTATTATATACAGTAGATATATATATTTTATTGGAGTGTTTGAGTAATGTTAATAAAGGCTGTTATGGCCATTTTACTCCAAAAGCAAGGTGTGGTCTTATCTTTCCGGGTTATGTGCAAAAGGGGTGGGATTGGAGAGAATGGTAATGGGTAATTAAAGGGGACCTTTAGGCCGCGTACACACGGGCGGACTGTTCGCCCAACCTTGTCCGCTGAACAGTGTTTGGGCGGACAGTCCGCCCGTGTGTGGGCTTTCAGCGGACAGTTTCAGCGGACAGTTGGACGGACAAAGTCTTTCGGAAATTCCGAAAAACTGTCCGCTGAAACTGTGTTTGAGCGAACAGTCCGCCCGTGTGTAGGCTACTTTCGAAATGAGCAAACTGTTCCCGCTCGGAAAGTCCGCCCATTTCGAGCGCGTGTACAGGTAGGCGGGGCCCGCGAAGGAGACGTCGCAGGCTCCGCCGCCTGGAATGGGCTTAAAGGGGAACCCCAACGCCGAAAAAAATCGGCGTGGGGGTTCCCCCAAAGTCCACACCAGACCCTTGTCCGAGCACGCTACCCGGCCGGCCAGGAAAGGGGGGCGAGCGAGCGCGCCCCCCCTCCTGAGCCGTACCAGGCCGCGTGCCCTCAACATGGGGGGTGCCTTGGGGAAGGGGGGGCCGCGCGGCCCCCCCACCCCAAAGCACCTTGTCCCCATGTTGATGAGGACAAGGGCCTCTTCCCGACAACCCTGGCCGTTGGTTGTCGGGGTCTACGGGCGGGGGGCTTATCGGAATCCGGGAGCCCCCTTTAAGAAGGGGGCCCCCGGATACCGGCCCCCCACCCTATGTGAATGAGTATGGAGTACAATGTACCCCTACCCATTCACCTGTGAAATAAAGTACAAAAAAAAACACAACACAGGGAAAAAATATTTTATTGCACAGCTCCGGGGGTCTTCCGTCTTCGGGGGTCTTCTCGCCGGACTCCTCCGCTATCTGTGTGTAGCTCTTTTACTAGCGGAGGAGTCCGGCTTTCTTCCTCCCCGCCGCCGGCCTCTTCTCCCGACTTCGGGGGTCTTGTCCCCCTCTTCGGTTCTTCTGCCGGGCCACCGCGCCTTCTTCTAGCTCTTTTACAGGCGGTGGCCCGGTCTTCTGTCGCCGCTGCCTTCCGTTCTTCTGTCGCCGCCTTCGGTTCTTCTGCCGGACCACCGCGCCTTCTTGTAGCTCTTTTACAGGCGGTGGCCCGGTCTTCTGTCGCCGCTGTCGCCGCCGCCGCCTTCCGTTCTTGTTCTTCTTCTTGTTCTTCTTCTTCTTCTCCTGGAGATGTTGACTCGACGAGCTCTCCGGCCGGAATGCCAGAGCCGCGCTGTGCGGTCACTTATATAGTGACAATGGGGCGGTGTCACATGGTATATGTCACATGGGTTGGTCACATGGGTTGATGTCACATGGGGACTATGACATCGTAAGGGGGCGGGGTCACCATGTGACCAACCCATGTGACATATACCATGTGACACCGCCCCATTGTCACTATATAAGTGACCGCACAGCGCGGCTCTGGCATTCCGGCCGGAGAGCTCGTCGAGTCAACATCTCCAGGAGAAGAAGAAGAACAACAAGAAGAAGAACAAGAACGGAAGGCGGCGGCGGCGGCGACGACAGCGGCGACAGAAGACCGGGCCACCGCCTGTAAAAGAGCTAGAAGAAGGCGCGGTGGCCCGGCAGAAGAACCGAAGAGGGGGACAAGACCCCCGAAGTCGGGAGAAGAGGCCGGCGGCGGGGAGGAAGAAAGCCGGACTCCTCCGCTAGTAAAAGAGCTACACACAGATAGCGGAGGAGTCCGGCGAGAAGACCCCCGAAGACGGAAGACCCCCGGAGCTGTGCAATAAATTATTTTTTCCCTGTGTTGTGTTTTTTTTTGTACTTTATTTCACAGGTGAATGGGTAGGGGTACATTGTACCCCATACTCATTCACATAGGGTGGGGGGCCGGTATCCGGGGCCCCCTTCTTAAAGGGGGCTCCCGGATTCCGATAAGCCCCCCGCCCGCAGACCCCGACAACCAACGGCCAGGGTTGTCGGGAAGAGGCCCTTGTCCTCATCAACATGGGGACAAGGTGCTTTGGGGTGGGGGGGCCGCGCGGCCCCCCCTTCCCCAAGGCACCCCCCATGTTGAGGGCACGCGGCCTGGTACGGCTCAGGAGGGGGGGCGCGCTCGCTCGCCCCCCTTTCCTGGCCGGCCGGGTAGCGTGCTCGGACAAGGGTCTGGTGTGGACTTTGGGGGAACCCCCACGCCGATTTTTTTCGGCGTTGGGGTTCCCCTTTAAGCCCATTCCAGGCGGCGAGGCCCGCGACGTCTCCTTCGCGGGCCCCGCCTACCTGTACACGCGCTCGAAATGGGCGGATTTGCCTCCTCCTTACGTGGGCGAGTCCGTTCATTTCAAAAGTTGAGCCAACTGTTTGGCAAACAGTTCGCTGAAACAGTCCGCTCGTGTGTGGGCAAGTCCGCTCATGCAAATTTTGAGCGGACTGTTTGCCGAAACTGTTTGACGAACAAGGTTGGGCAAACAGTCCGCGCGTGTGTACGCGGCCTTAGACTACACTGGTCAAGGGAGGCCCACAGTGTATGGACTGAAGGGAAAGTAACGAAGGGTCGGGCATGACAGTGAGGATAAGGGCTGGAAGGGTTAAGCTGGGGAAGGAGGTAATAGAGGGAGGAGCAGAGAAAGAATCAAAGCCAAATGGGAGGGGCGGTATAAAAGGAGGAGGGGGAGGAGTTACAGGCAGTGCGGAGGGAAAGAACAGTGAGAGGAGGCAGTTTTCCCACCCTCCCTCCCTAACTTTGGGGGTGATGGATGTGTTGGTTGTTGTTTCTGTTCTTATTTTGCAGGTTACAAGGATCAGTCGTCATGACAGCGGATGGATGGCAGTGGACGTTGGCGGTGTTGGTCTGGTGGTCTTTGACGGTCTTTGATGGTTGGCGGTAAATTCAGAGGTCATCTGAAAGGGGTGGAGGGCCAATTGCTAGTTTGGATCCCTCCGGTGTATTCCTGAATGTTGGATGGAATACCATTATAGTAATCTTTGTCGGATGTTTGTCTCCGAGCGGTCACCTGCACTCTTGCAGAACGAAGCTTCGGCGCACGTGCGTTCATGGCAAAACATAGTTTCAGCTCACACACATTCGTTGCCCCACCAGACGGTGCACACACATGCGCACTAGTACACGCATAACGTGACCTCTTGCTGCCTATAATAGCTGCCTCCTCCCTCAGACAAATCGCTGGTTTGTCTTCAGCTTCCTGTGCAACTTTTCCTGCTTCCTGTTTTGCTGATTACCTGTTGTGACCCGGATTGACCTCGACCTGCCTTGATCTTCTCCTGGACCTGACCTTTGGCTTGTTTAGTGGACTTTGCTTGCTTCTCTGGTGTTTAACCCTCAGCCTGTGATCCAGGTTACCTTCTGTCTCCTGTGCCTTGACCCGCTGCTTGTGACCCCGGATTTGCCTTGGCCTTCAGCCTGCTTACGGATGATCTTCTGGTGTTTGACCTTCAGCCGCGCCTCTCTGCAAGCTTCAGTTACCTGTTCATGCACAGCTACCAAGTCCCACGCTGATCTTCACGCAAGTCCTGCCCAGCCTGCTTTGTGCCATTCACCCTCGGTACCATCTCCAGTCTCTTAGTCGCAAGAGTGAACCGCTCTCTGCATTTTGGCTTCGGTGAGTACCCCACTTCCTGACACTGGCAGTGAAGGAGTTAACACTAGGTGGTGCTGTAGGGGTTAAGTGTGCCCTAGGGAGTGATTCTAACTGTGGGGGGAGGGGCTGTGTGTGACACATCACTGATAATTGGGAGCTATGATCAGTGACACTGTCACTAGGCAGAATGGGGAGATGCTTGTTTACATTAGCATCTCCCCGTTCTTCTTCTCTGTGAGGCGATCACGAGTATGCTGACTCACGGAGCTTATGGCGGGCACGCACAATAACGTGATTTTGTGCAGCGCTGCCGGGAGGGCAAAACTGCGGCGGTTGGTACGCAAGCGGTTAACCTTCTGTGGACTCACATTGAGTCCCAGGTCCTTGTAAGGGAAAGGCTTCCTTGCTGGATGCAGCTGTGTGACATCCGCTCCAGGGAGACCACTCCGGAAGTGGGAGAAGTGGGAGGAGATCTCCCAAAAAGTTGAGGAGATGCAGCGCCATTAGTGTGACCTGTCTGCCTGTCGTAAAAATTCAGTGACATAAAACGGTAAGTAACGTGTCTGATTATTTTTTTACATTTTAAAAATCCCATAGTATGCCCAAAAACAAGTGCCCCCCCCCCCCCCCACACACACGTAAAGCTAAGTTAATTTTTTTTTTTTTAAAGGAAAAAATAATTTTTAAATCATCCTCCCTCCTGTGAAA
This sequence comes from Lithobates pipiens, assembly GCF_037356315.1. NCBI lineage: Eukaryota > Metazoa > Chordata > Amphibia > Anura > Ranidae > Lithobates > Lithobates pipiens. The sequence goes on from NW_027507788.1 coordinate 156,540,850, forward strand.
ATATAATTTGCACATAGGTGTACCTAGACTACACATGCAAGCATAGTTTGCACATGTTATATATTATCCCCATGATCGTTGTGAGAGGAATATTTCCCTGGCCGTTATTTGTTCACTAAATTGATGAGCAGTAAGTGCTTTTAAGTTCCACTTGACCACCTGAAGGTTACGCCACCTTCCTGACCAGGCCATATTGCTGAAAATGGGACACAGGAGTGCCGTGACTTTAGAGACGTGACATCATGAAACATTGCGGGACGGAATTGGAGAAGAAGAAAAAAGTAAGGAAAATTAGACAGGCAGCAATCGGTAGCTATAGTAATGAGGATTAAAATGACCTGGTTAGGATTGAGCGTTTACAACCACTTTAAGGACAAGACGGCTTCGCTCCTTAACCACCCCACGCCTGCCCTATAGCCGAATGATGGCCGTAGAGCAGGCGCTTTCGTCCGGGAGGCCGTCCCTGGACGTCCTAATGTTTACTTCCGCAATGCGCGCCGCCACGGGCGCGCATCGCAGAAGTTCTGTGTTCGCCGTGTCCCCCGGGGACAGGCAAACACAGATCGCTGTAAACGGCCAATCACATCGGCCGTTTACAGTGCGATCGGCGTGTCCAATGGGAGATGATCTCATATGTAAACATATGAGATCATCTCTCAGCGCCGCTCTCCCTCCTCACACAGACAGAGTGTGAGAGGGGAGAGATGAACGGCTGCAGCGGCAGCCGTTCTGCTTTGAGTTGATTAAAAAAAAAAAAAAGTAAAAAAAAAAAAGTGCCATCCGCCCCAGTGCCATCCACCCCAGTGCTACCTGCCCCCAGTGCTACCTGCCCCCAGTGCCACCTGTTGTCAGTGCCATCTGTCATCAGTGCCACGTATAAGTGCCATCTGTCATCAGTGCCACATAGTGCCATCTGTCATTAGTGCCACGTATTAGTGCCATCTGTCATCAGTGCCACGTATCAGTGCTATTTGTCATCAGTGCCACCTGTCAGTGTCACGTGCCATCTGTTGTCAGTGTCACGTGTCATCAATGCCACTTATCAGTGCCATCTGTCATCAGTGTCACGCGTCATCGGTGCCATGTATTAGTGCCATCTGTCATTGGTGGCACGTATTAGTGCCACGTATTAGTTCCATCTGTCATCAGTGCCACGTATTAGTGCCACGTGTCTTCAGTGCCATGTATTAGTGCCACGTGTCATCAGTGCCACGTATAAATGCCACGTGTCATCAGTGCCACATATTAGTGCCATCTGTCATCAGTGCCACATATTAGTGCCATCTGTAATCAGTGCCACGTGTCATCAGTGCCACGTATAAGTGTCATAATTGCCACGTATCAGTGCCATCTGTCATCAGTGTCACGTGTCATTGTCCTGGTGCTTCAAAAGTGTAATAAATAGTCAACAAGTTAGATGTGTAATTTATGTTCCTAGAACACATGATGGCGCTACCTGCATGTTGGGCCTCTCTATGTGGCCAGGCTGTGAAAAAGTCCCACACATGTGGTATTGTAATACTCAGGAGGAGTAGCAGAATTTTTTGGGGGGTGTCATTTGTGGTATACACATGCCATGTGAGAGAAATAACCTATTACAATGACAATTTTGTGGAGAAAAATAAAAAAAAATGAAAAATCTTAATTTTGCAAAGAATTGTGGGAAAAAAATGACAACATCAAAAAGCTCACCATGCCTCTTACTAAATACCTTGGAATGTCTACTTTCCAAAAAGGGGTCATTTGGGAGGTATTTGTACTTTCCTGACTTGTTCGGGTCACAAGAAGCGAGATAGGCCACCAGTACATCAGATGTGATCAATTTTGTGCGATTCGCACCACAGCTTGTAGACTCTCTAACTTTCACAAAGACCAAATAATATCCACTAATTTGTTTTGTTTTTTACCAAAGATGTGTAGCAGTATAAATTGTGGCCAAAATTTATGAAGAAAAATTCATAATTTACATAATTCTGTCACAGAAACAAAGAAATATGCGTTTTTTTTCAAAATTTTCGGTCTTTTTTTATTTATAGCACAAAAAATAAAAACCCCAGAGGTGATCAAATACCACCAAAAGAAAGCTCTATTTGTGGGAAAAAAGGACAAAAAATTCATTTGGGTACAGTGTTGCATGACTGAGTAATTGTCATTCAAAGTGTGAGAGCACCGAAAGCTGAAAATTGGTCTGGGCAGGAAGGGTGTTTAAGTGCCCAGTAAGCAAGTGGTTAACAACCGATAATTGCCTGCATTCTTTTGTATACATTTAATCTGTCAGTGTGGAATCCCATTGACAGATGAAAGAACCGAACCTGAAGGTATCAGTTTCTAGTATTGGTGCATTTGCATGAGTACTAATACTCATGTACATGCTTAGTATCGGCACAGATAACGATACCAGTATCGGTATGGCTGTGACCCTGATGCCCCGTACACACGAGCGGAATTTCCGACAGGAAAAGTCTGTCACAAGCTTTTCATTGTATATTCCGATCGTGTGTATGCCCCATCAGACCTTTTACATCGATAATTTTGACGGACCTATACGTGTTCTATATTTTTCCGACGGAACCAATTCCTATTGGGAAAACGGCTCGTCTGTATGCTGTTCCAATGTACCAAAAATTATGCATGCTCTGAAGCAAGTATGAGAAGGAATCTATTGGCTACTGGCCATTGAACTTCCGTTTTCTAGTTCCGTTGTACGTGTTGTATGTCATTGCGTTCTTGACGGTCGGACTTTGGTGTGACCGTTTGTATGAAATGACAGCTTGAGCGGAATTCCATCACAAATCTGTCGGAAAACCCTTCAGAGTTTATTCCAGCAGGAAAACTGGTCGTGTGTACAGGGCATAAGGCTTACCTATAGGTACTGTAAATATCCCCTAAACATGCGTTGTTTAGGAGATATTTACTGTACACGCTGCCGGCTACGTTACCAGCACATGCACTCTGAAGGGCTGTTCCTTCAGAGTCCTGTTTTGTAAACGGCGGCTCGGGAGTGACGTCATGAAGGCTCCAGCCAGTCACACAGCCGGAGTCCGCAAACCTGAGACGAAGATGGGTGAAGGTGGAAGCCACGTCAGCCGTGACAGCTCGCTGCTGGAAGGGCTTCGTTCTAAGGCAAGTTTGACATAATGTGCTAGTATGCAATGCATTTAACTTTACCTTGCAGATTTGGAAAAAAAACAATGTGGTTTGCTACTGCTTTAACCACTTCAATACTGGGCACTTTCGCCCCTTTCCTTCCCAGGCCAATGTTCATCTTTCAGCGCTCTTGCATTTTCAGTAAGAATTGCACTGTCATGCAACACTGTACCTAGATGAAATTTTTATCATTTTGTTCACACAAATATTGCTTTCTTTTGGTGGTATTTGTTCACAAATCAATTTTTAATTTTTTGCAATATAAGCGAAAAAAAGAGCGGACATTTAAAAAAAATATATATTTTCTACTTTCTGTTTTGAAAAAGATCCAATAAAATAATAATTGGTTTGTGTGATCATGGACATATGTACGCAGATGATCATGTACAGATGTGTGCAGATGATCATTGGGACATATGATTTTAGTATTACATATGTGGGGACAGGTGTTTTTACTGTGTGGGGACAGTGTTTTGGAGACACTATTTTGGGCACATTATGTGTTTACATTGTGTGTTTACACTGTGTGGGGACCCTGTGCCAGTGATCAGTGTGTAAAAAACAGCTCATACTCACTGATCACCGCCTGGCTGCAGCGATCTGCTCTCCTCTCCTCACTGACAACTTCCGTGCGAGGAGAGGAAAGCCGATCGCTTTGCAACCAGCTCTATATTTACATCACATGATGGCTCTGATTGGACACAGCTGACATGTAATCAGGAGGGCCAATCACAGAGCCCTCCTGCCGATCAGAGATGCACCATGTCTGGGTGACACGAGCGCCTCGAGATCGTGCCGCTGCACAGGCACGTGCGCACGTGATCCCCTTCCTTCTGAAGGACGTTCTTTTTTTTTTTTTTTTTTTTACTTTGAATTCTCTTTATTTGTTATATTTTTTTTTTTTCCCATTGTACAAAATATCATAACAAACAGCTTATATACACAACAGTTAATCTTATCCACTATACATATTCACACTTCCTGTATTAATTTATCCCACATTCTATTACCCCCCCCCCTCTTCTCCCAACCCATCCCTCCCTCCTTACCCCATCCTCCCCCCCTCCCTCCCTCTCCTAGTGCCCCTCTTTTCTAGGTTTATCTTTATTATCTCTAGACTAGTTTTCAAACCTGTATTCCATGGTTTTCAAGCTGCTTTGTACTTTACCCTTTTCTTTCTTTTTTCTTTCTTTCCTTTCCTTCCTCCCTTCTTTTCTTTCTACTACTATTGTTGATCAGGTGGATACCCTATTTCGTTCAGCCACGGCCTCCATATTTTCTCAAACCCTATAAGGTTTCCTCTACGTATATATACAGTTTTCTCCTTCCATATTAAATCATTGATAACCTGGGTCCATTCACTCACAAGAGGTGCACTCTCGGACTGCCATTTCTGTGCTATCAGTTTCCGCGCTTGAAATAAGCAGCGTATAACTGCAAGCATAGTACTTTTCTGTTCGCCCGGCATTTTCCTGTATCCTAGTATACAGGTTTTACGGTCCAGGTCCAGCTTAATCCCAAATATTTTGTTTATAATTTCTGCTATTCCTTCCCAATATCGAAACAGCTTTGGGCACCTCCACATCATATGTAGAAGGTCCCCATGGCCTCGGCATCTAGGACAGTTGGCGTCCGTCCTCCTTCCAAACAGAAACAGTCTCTTGGGAGTATAGTAGGCCCTGTATATCAGCATCAGATGTGACACTTTCTGTGATGGAGAAACCGATAGTAGAGGCCCCAGTTCCAGTATTCTCTTCCACTGTTCCTCCGTGATCTCTCCTATGTCCTCTTCCCACTTCTTCTTTTGCTTGGCTAAGTCAGGTTCTATTTTGAGACCCCTGCCTAGTAACCCATAAAGGGTAGATATAACTCCCCTAGATTTATCTATTTTAATTATCTCCTGGGGTAAGGATATCTTGTCCCACTCAGGGATCTGTGGACCAAACTGCGCTTTCAGAGCATGCCGGAGCTGTAAATATTGAAAGAATGTCTGTTGCGATAGGTCATATTCCCTTTTTAGATCCGTAAATGTTTTCAAAATTCTACCATCGTAGATTTGACCCAGCCTAACTATTCCTTTCTTCTCCCATGTGTTAATTCTCCCAATTGACAACATTTCCTGCAAGTTCTTGTTATCCCACAGGGGTGTGTATTCTGACCAACCTGTACATCCCAACATCTTTTTTACCGTTCTCCATACTTTACTCAGCATATTTATTATGGGGTCCTTGTGCTGAAAAGAACTTGCTTCCAGTGCATCTACCAGTTTTTTATGTGGGGCTCCTATCAGCATTGCTCTGCCATTTGGATTACCCTCCCCCTCCTGATTACATCCCACCAGATGTTGCAGTTGCGCTGCTAAATAATAATTCCTAGGGTTGGGCACGGCTAATCCCCCCCTATCCATTGGCTGCTGTAGCACCTGGAGTCGAATTCTCGCCTGTCCCTTTTTCCAGATTAACTCCCGAAAGTTTCAAACTTTTTAAACCATTTTTTCCCTATCCAAACCGGGGCATTGTGCAGAACGTACAACAATTGTGGCAACCATATCATTTTTATCAGGCTACAACGACCCGCTACCGACAAGGGGAGTCGACTCCAGGCGTCACAGCTTCGCTTAAATTTACCCAATAGCGGAAGCATATTTTTATCAACATATTGCTCTAAGTTTGTTGTTAAATATATACCTAGGTATTTCATTGAGTCTACCATTTCTAGTTGCGGTATCCCAGTCGCGGTCACTGCGGCTGGGGTATCTACTTGGAGCAGCTCTGACTTCCCCCAGTTGATTGTCAAACCCGTGAAACCTCCAAAGTCCTCTACAAGTTTATTTGCCTTCACCAGAGATTGACCAGTGTCCCCTAGAAAGAGGAGAACATCATCTGCATAAAGTGCGATTCTTTCCTCTCTGCCCTCTTCCCTTTGAAAACCAGATATCTCAGGATCTGACCTAATGGCGATCGCCAACGGCTCCATTGCAATAGCGAAGAGCAGAGGGGAAAGAGGACACCCCTGCCTTGTCCCTCTGCTCATCTCTATTCTTCCAGATTGTTCTTTATTTATTCTTACTTTTGCACTAGGGTCACTGTACATCATTTTAATCCATCCGATTAATCCACCCACCCCTCCAGGACATGCCATAAATATCCCCATTCTAGACTATCAAAAGCCTTTGTCATGTCCAAAGATAGGATGGCCCTCGAGCCCGCGTTCATCGGAGGGGTCTGAATGTTTAAAAATGCCCTTCTTATATTCATACTGGTTGATTGTCCGGCAATAAAACCTGTCTGATCTATGTGTATCAGCCTATTAATGACTTTATTTAACCTATTTGACAGTACCTTCGCTAGAATTTTAGCATCAGAACATAAAAGTGATATCGGCCTATACGAAGCTACCTCTTGAGGATCTTTTCCTTCTTTAGGTATTACAATAATGGTCGCCTCCATCATAGATGCGGGCAGTTTCCCCTCTACCTTTGCCCCTTTCAAAGTCCTAAGTAGTTCTGGGAGTAAAATTTCACTATATTTCTTGTATAGTTCCACCGGTAGGCCATCTGGCCCAGGGGACTTTTGGTTAGCCATACCAGTCACTGCCTGCTGTATCTCACTAAGGGTTATAGGGGCTTCCAGATCATCCCTCTCCTCTTGAGTGAGGGTTGGGAGTTTCACTTTCGCCCATATCTTCTTCGTTCCTCTGGCCTCGAGTTCTCTATAGTTCCTCATAGAAAACCCTGAAGGTTTCTACAATCTCCTTTTCGCTTGTAAGAACTGTCCCATTCATGGACTTAATCGCTGGGATTATAGCTGAGGGGGAGTTAGTTTTTACTAGCTGGGCCAATGTTCTCCCAACACTCTCTCCCTCCCCAAAATAGCGTTGCTTCTGAAATAATCGCTTATTTTCTTCCCTTTTAATAATTGCCGACCTATACCCATGCTGTTTGTTCAACCATATTCTTTGTTTTTCATAGGTGGGATCCTGAACATAGTTCTCCTCTGCCTCTATTACTTCCTTCCTGATTTTCCCCTCCCAGCTCCTAGATTTCTGTTTGATTTTAGCCACCTGGTGGATCAGAATACCTCTACTATATGCTTTTAGTGTATCCCATGTTGTATTAGTTGGGGCGGTATCTATATTGAATACTAAAAACTCTTTTAATCTTTTTGGAATTTCTTCTACATCCTTCATTAGTTCAAGCCAGAATGGACTTATTCTCCAACCCCCCGGTATTTTTCTTTTTTCCCCTGTACTCAATACTATTTTCAAAAATGAGTGGTCAGATATTCCCCTAGGGAGATACTCTATATTTCTTACATCTTGCAGCACTTCCTCATTGCCCAAGGCTAGATCTATTCTGGATAGTGTTGACTGAGAACTTGAAAAACAAGAATATTGCCTTACATTCATATTCCTCACCCTCCACATATCCAACAGTCCTACTTCCTTCAGGAAATAACTTAATCTTGTTAACCCCGTCTCTCCCAATTGAAGTTTAATGGGGAACCTGTCAGCCCCTCTATCAAGCACTTCATTAAAATCCCCCAAAATTATAACCGGTACATCCTCCTTGTCTGACAAAAAATCCGTTAGTCTATACACCACCTCCATCTTAAACGGGGGTGGCACATAGACACACGCCAGAACACATGGCTTATCCTCCAAAACACAATATAAAAAGATATAACGACCCAGTTCGTCTATACTGGCCTGCCTGCAGACGAATCTCACCCCTGTTCCTATCATCATGCACACTCCCCTTGAGTAGGATGTGTGGGTGGAGTGGTATTGATTTTGATACCTCCTATTTTTAAGTTGGGGAATAGTTGATTTTGTTAAATGTGTCTCCTGCAGACAGGCCAGACCGATCGCATGCCTATCCAGCATCGAAAAAACTGCTGCTCGTTTAATTGGGCTCCCCAAGCCTCTTATATTCCAAGAGGCAACATTAAGTACCTTATCCAACATTATTCAGCATATGATGGAAAAAAAAAAATAGAAAAAGGGGGTGAAACTTCAAATTTTGTGAAAAATATCCTATAATATCTCATTCTACCCGTGCTCCCCCCATATCCACCTAGTTTACAAAATCCCTGCAGGTGTGTCATCTTTATAGTAGTAGCTTCCAATTGAGCTACTGTTTGTGTGCAAAATATACAATGTACAGCTTTCAACCTTCTGTGATCCTCTATATTAAAATTTTTTTGACCCCTTCTACCTTCTCTCCCTTTCCAGCCCCTCCCTCCCTATCCCCCCAACCCACCACCTATCTAGGTACTCCCTTAAGGGGGTATACATGGCCCATTCACACTCCTCCCTTCCATCCTTCCCTCCCTTCACTTCCCCACACTTATTACACTCATCTTCCACCATAGGGGAGACAAACACCACAGGTAAAATAAAACAGATATAAAGAAGAAAAAGTGAAACCTTAATCCCTATCTCCCCTACTATCATTGTTTCATACCTCATTTAAATCTCCTTCAACTCTCTCCCTGTACTCCAAAAAAAGATATTCAAAAAAAAGACCCCAATTCCCCTCCCCCACCCCCTTAATGCATCTGTAATGACTCCTTGTTAGCCTCCAGCCATAAGGTTACATCTCCCGGGGAGTCAAACAACCGTATTCCCCCCAGTGTCGCTATTCGCAAGCGTGCTGGGTATAAAAGGGCATATGTAATCTTATGGGTTCTTAAGGTACGTTTAACCTCTAAAAAATCAGCCCTGCGCCTCTGCAGTTCTGGTGAGTAATCTGAATAAAAGGAGATCTTCACACCATCATACATAACACTCCCCATATCCCTAGCCTTACACATCAACGTCACTTTGTCATTATAATTAAAAAATTTCAAAATCATTGGTCTAGGATGGCCCCCAGGAGGCGGGGCTTTAAAAGGAACCCGATGGGCCCTTTCTATTGAAAAAAAAGGTGAAAATTTTCCTCTGCCAAATAGTTCTATAAACCATGACTCTAAAAATTTTATAGGGTCAGAGCCTTCGCATCTCTCAGGCAGTCCCAGCACCCTAATATTGTCTCTTCGAAGTCTATTTTCTACTTCATCCATTCTGGCGGTTTGGCTAGTTAGTTGTTTTCTCATACTGTTAACCTCTTGATGTAGTGGATGTAAAACATCTTCCATTTGGCTTATCCTTATTTCTAATGCTGCCGTTCTTTCCGCTGCGTTATGTATGTCCTGTCTAATCAATAGTAGCTCCTCCTTCATACTTTTAAATTGGCCACATAGTTCTCCCAGCGAGTTTTTACATGCATTAACAGCTTGAAGGACCTCTCTTAATGTTGGGTCCTCCTCAGCAGGGGGGTTACCTTTAGTGCCCACTTCGGTCTCATTTTGGGTTGTCCCTTGATGTTTGCTTACATTCTTTAAGCTGGGTACTGCTGCAGTTTTTGAGCCTGAAGGACCTTGGCTTTTTCTGTCCACTAATCCCCCCTGTTGTGTTTTTACTTGAATAGGCTGGGCCTGTTGTTCCGTTTGCTCTCCCTTTATTGGAGACTGACCCGGTGTACGGGTATACTGTTCTAATTTTGCTGCAGCTGATCGCGCTACCTGAGCATTTTTTTCTTTTGAGGAGCGGAGGTGTTGTGTCCCTTCATTCTCCTCCAGTGCCTGATCCTCTCCTCGCCTCCTTGACATCTTTGTTGCTCAGGATTGGTATAAAGAATGTAGGCCTGACCCCCAAAAAAAAAAAAAAAAAAAAAAAAAAAGGGGCAGCACGGCCAAAGAGTAAGTGGGGGGTGGTAACAAAGTGATAGCTCAAAGCAGCTAAAAAATAACAAGAGGGGGGAGGGGGGGTGAATCCCTGTGCTGGGTCAACCGAGTGTATATAGACCAGTCAGTTTTCCTTCAGCGAGAGCGTGCGTCAAATGTCTTGCTATTATACCGCGCCTGCGGAGCATTTACAAAACATTTAACCTTTAAGCAGCTGTCCTTTCAGGGTTCTTTTTGCCCGGATAGCAAGACACTGGGGCAAGACACAGGGCCACAAAAACATCAGCCAGCCTGGGATATCCTCCAAGAGCCTCCTCAAATACACAGCTTATTTCCACAAAAAAAAAGAGCAGAAGTTTTCCTGCCAGGAGCACTCGTGTCTGGGATAGGTACATAAATAAATGCTTACTCCAATCCTGATCCCTGCTGCTCAGCGCTCTGCTTTCTGTCAGGTCTCCCCCACCTCCGCTTCACATACCTCGGGAGCCTTCTAGCTTCCTCCAGGCTCAGCTGCTGGGGCGTCTCTCAAGGCGATATTCAACTCGCCGCTATCCGTGCCGCGTCTCGCTGTACTCTCGCGGTCTTCGCACTACTCTCCGACAGTCCTCGGCTTCTCTCGGCGGCCTTCGGCGTAACTCGGTAATCTCCAGCTATTTCCGGGTATACTCGGGTACCTTCGGAAATCTCCGACCTCAATGAACTCTCCAGAACTCCTCGAGCGTTCACATAGGGCCGCTTCGCCGCTCTGCCTTCCCAGCCAGGATACACTAGACGTCGGAGCACAGGGAGAGAATCCGCCGGCGGGTCATTCACCTCACATCACCTCGCCGTCTCCACGCCTCCCACACCTTCCACATCCGGCCACTCCCCTCCTGAAGGACATTCCTGAATGTCCACTCAGAAGGAGGAAGCGCCCACCCAGTCGTATATGTGCAGTGGCCAGGTGAGAGGTGGTTAATAAGACACAGAGGTTGAATCCAATGCAAATTTACTTCCGATAATTGCAGTACAGAGGATGTTTTTACAATCTTTTGGAGTATAAGAAGACAATGACTTTACTAAGCCCTGTCTCTGTGAATTACTTATAGTGACTGGAAGAACTTTGATGGTTTTACCAGGATGGAACTAACTAGCACTAAATGGGAGGGGAGGAAAGGGGGAGAATCCAAAATCACATTGTAAACACTTTTTGTAATGGCCCAAAAACCTCAACATACTACAAAACTATAATAGTCTGAGGCAGTTCAATACAACATAGAAAAAAAAAAATACATACAAATGGGGCATAACAGTAAAAGCCCAAACTTCAGTTTTTTTTAACTATTTATTATATTTTTCTACTTTAGCATTATGTTCTATTTTGTGTACATAGGTAGTATAAAATCTCAGTCAAATTCTGTTTCATTTTAGATTGTAACACAAAAACACGCAGGGAAGCACAGGGGCGACCATTGAATCATTTTTTCCCAGAGAAACAAATGAATTCTCCGGTAAGAAATAAAGCATATTCCATTAACATAATTTAAATAGGAGGATAGAGCTATGGGGACTTTCATTCCCAACTGGCTCCTCCAGGCAGCCACAATACCAGGCAGATGTAGGAGCGTTTATGTATACGACTGATGCTCTTAGAGCTGGTTAAAATTGGTAGCAGAGGGAAGGGGGGAAGGGCTTTGGAAGGCAAAAACAGGGGGTCGAGCTGCAATTTTACTGCTCCCTGACTGCCCACCGGAATACAGATACGCATTTGCTCAGGACTGTACACATGCCACGATCACAATGCTTTGTTTCACAGCCATGGCAAAAATTAAACCCCCTATTATGTTTTTTGCCATACTGCATTTCAAGTAAATGGGGCTGCACCGCAACCGCCCTCCAACCGCTTGAAATGTATGTGTTTGCGGCACAATGAGTCCTAATTTTGAGGGTTAAAACAGGCAGTGAGGAGGCGGCATGTCGCTTCTTCACTGCCTGTCAAACTCTCTCTGAAAAGCAATCCACTGCAGATTGCTTTTCAGAGGGACGGCAATAATAGCCACATTTGTGAACGAGCCCCTAAAGAGGTCTTGTATATTTAATCTACTGCTATATATTGTACATACCACGGCAGAACCAGTAGTGAAGATTCATCATTGGAAACCTCAAAGAATCATCTGCAAAGGCCGTGTCCTTGTCAGAGAAAAATGAATTGGAATATTCTCTGGAATCCATTCCATGTATATGATAGAATTGATGTGTTGAGGGATCCATCGTTCTACAATGCTGAACAGACCTTATTTCACCTCTTTGGTATCTACTTTCTATTATACTAATGCTGACATTCAATTTAAAGTCATCTGGAATAAGACAGCAAATTCATTAGCATGTAATTCAATAGCATCAAGAAACTATTATTTATTTTCCCAGAACAGTCACGAGGATCCACCTGACTGAGGGATGATCTCCGCATTGGGTTTAAATACCGTATTTGCCGGCGTATAAGACGACTGGGCGTATAAGACGACCCCCTATTTTTCAAGTGAAAACATTGGTTTTGGGCAATACTCGTGGTATAAGACTACCCCCTTCTGAGGCAACACCATTTTAAAAAAACATTAGAACGATTAAAAAATACAAAGCAAGAATGCCAACTACTCATCCGCCATGCTGTGTTATGTCATAAAGTAAATCAAACAATAATAACACAAACAGAGATCTATTGAATGCCACAACTCTGGAAAGTAGAATTTTTCACTAACCAAACCTATACCACTTTTGGGTTACATTCTATGGGAATTGTCCACCAAAATGCATTTAATAACCCCCCTGTCATATGTCCCAGATTTACCTGTCCCTCTTGGGTGCCTGAGACCTCAAAGGCAAATAGCAGGATGTATAGTAGTAGGAGATCAGTGAATGGATTTACCCAGGGAAGTATGGTGAGTGGTGTATTATTTTAATGAATACAACGCCTGCTTGGATTGGCAGAGGCTGTAGCATCATCAGCCCTTGCCTCTCTCTCTCTCTCTCTCTCTCAAAGCTAATCCGAGCAGGCTACTCTATGTAGCCTGCTCGGATTGGCAGTGGTTGTTACTCCAATCCAAGCAGGCTCTGTATTCATTAATAGAATACATCGCTCGCCGGGATTGGCTCAACGGCGTATACTGTTTGTTGCTGAAGCCACATACAATATTAGCAGACATTTGGGGGCTGACATCCATCGGGCAGCATTGTATACCTGTATACCCGGCGTATAAGACGACCCCCAATTTTTGGGCATTTTGTTTAAGTGTAAAAGGTAGTCTTATATGCCAGCAAATACAGTATGTTTATTTTTCAATATACCGGTAATATCCGTAAGAATTAAAAAATAAATCCGTCAAAATAAAAATACAAGAAGAAAGACTAAAGTAAAAATGTGTTGACCAATGTAACTAGACACCACCTGAAATGAGGACTGTAGTCCCTGAAAATAAATTTTGATTGGCCACTCGCCCCTATTTATAGGCACAGTCATACCATGCTACATTGGCTATGATTAAGCACCAACTCATGGTGTGAAACGTGTAAGTTTTGCCTCTACCTCTGCATAGCATGGACTGACTGTTTTGGATTTTAATTCACAAATAAAGGTGTTGTATCTTGCTCTTAAAATGAATTTTGGGGTGTAATTCCACATATACCCATGGCATGTGTGAGCAATAATGGGATTTTTATATACAGCTTACCTGTAAAATCCTTTTCTTGAGAGTACATCACGGGACACAGGAGCTTCATTACATAGTGGGTTATATAGGCACCTCTGGTGATTGGACACTGGTTGACCCTAATTAAGGAGAATTCCTCCCCTATATAACCCCTCCCATTTGGGAGGCACCTCAGTTTTGTAGCAAAGCAATAAGAAACCACGTAAAACCCAAGAGGGGCGGGAGCCCTGTGTCCCGTGATGTACTCTCAAGAAAAGGATTTTACAATGTAAGCTGTATATAAAAATCCCATTTTCTTGATCATACATCACGGGACACAGGAGCTTCATTACATAGTGGGATGTCCCATAGCAATGCTCAGATTGAGGGGAGGGAGACACAGATCATAAACATAGACCGCCAGGGACCTGGGGACCTAAACTGCAGCCTGCAGTACACTGCGCCCGAAGGCGATATCCTCTTGCCCTCTGACATCCACCTGATAGAATCTGGTGAATGTGTGGACTGATGACCAAGTCGCAGCCTTACAGATCTGAGCCAGGGAGGCCTGGTGATGCACTGCCCAAGAAGCACTGACAGCCCTAGTAGAGTGCGCTTTCACCTGAAAAGGAGGAATCTTCCCCTTTAAGCCATAGGCCTGAGAAATAACTTGTCTGATCCACCTTGAGAGAGTGGACTTTGACGCTGCCTGACCCTTTCTAGGGCCTTCCGGCAGAATAAATAAACAATCAGTTTTCCTTATCTGAGAAGTTGCTTGAAGATAAACACTGATTACTCTAACTACATCCAAAGTGTGTAAAGACTCTTCCTCTGTGGACTGAGGGTCCGGAAAAAAGGATGGTAGGATTACATCCTGATTCAAATGGAAACCCGAAACCACCTTAGGTAGAAAGGACCTGTTGGGACGCATAACCACCCGGTCCTTATGGATAATTAAATACGGCTCTTTACTGGAAAGAGCTGCCAACTCTGATACTCTTCTAGCCGTGGATATGGCTACTAAGAAGACCAGCTTTTTAGTCAGGAGAGCTAAAGAAGCCAGATGCAAAGGTTCAAATGGTTGCCCCTGTAAGGCCGAGAGAACCAAATTCAGATCCCATGGGCATACCGGAGGTTTAACTGGCGGTTTTGTCCGCATAGCCCCCTGGATAAAAGCCCGTACCAGGGAATGTGATGCAAGCGGTTTTTGAAAAAATACCGACAGGGCCGAAATCTGCACTTTGATAGTGCTTATGGCCAAATTCATTTCTAGGCCTGACTGGAGAAAGGCCAAGATTCTGTTAATGACATACTTTCTAGGATGCCACTTCCTGAGTTCACACCAGGAAACATATGTCCTCCAGATCTTGTAATAAATACGCCTGGAGGCCGGCTTTCTGGCATTGACCAGAGTAGAAAGGACTGGCCCCGAAAGGCCACGGTCTCTCAGAATGTGGGTCTCAGCAGCCAAACCGTCAAATTCAGACTGCGTAAAGCAGGATGGTAGATTGGACCCTGTGAGAGCAGATCTGGCCGGAGAGGGAGGGTCCATGGCCTGCCTACTGCCAACTTCATGATTTCTGCATACCATGGTCGCCTGGGCCAAGCCGAGGCCACCAAAAGGACCGACTTCGTCTCCCTCTTGACCCTTCCCAGGAACCGCGACAGTAGCGGGCTTGGGGGGAAGGCATAGATCAGATTGTACTGATCCCAGGGAACCATCAGAGCATCTGACCCCTGAGCAAGTGCATCTCTTGTCCTTGACACAAACTTGTCCAGTTTCCTGTTGAACCTGGATGCAAACAGATCTACGTCTGGAGTGCCCCACTTGTGACATATGTTCTGAAACACGTCGGGGTGCAGAGCCCATTCTCCTGGGCACAACTGCTGGCGGCTGAGAAAATCCGCCTGCCAATTCTCCACTCCTGGGATGAAGACTGCAGAAAGACACGGAACATGCTTTTCTGCCCAGACAAGTATGCGATTCACCTCCTTTTGGGCCACCAGACTTCTGGTACCGCCCTGGTGATTGATATAAGCCACTGCGGTGGCATTGTCGGACTGAACCCGAACCGGGAAACCTCGCAGTCTGTAAGACCACTCTATGAGTGCCATGTAAACTGCCCGAATCTCCAAGATATTTATGGGCAGTAGATCTTCGGTCGCAGACCATTTCCCCTGCGAGCACGTTCCCTCCAATACAGCTCCCCAGCCTGTCAGGCTGGCATCTGTTGTGATAATCTTCCATGAGAGAGGAAGAAAAGTTTTGCCTTTCAGCAAATTCCTGGTTTGTAACCACCAGACAAGACTTTTGCGTGTCCCGGGGGATAAACGCATAGGAAGATCCAGGGATTGGGGCTTCCTGTTCCAAGCCGCAAGGATACATCCTTGCAGAGGCCTTGAGTGGAACTGGGCGAATGGGACGGCCTTGAAGGAGGCGACCATCTTCCCCAATAGTCTCATGCACAACCGAATGGAGGAAGATCTTCTGCCCAGAATCAGGCGCACCAGATCTCCAATGGCCAAGGCCTTTAGCCTTGGAAGAAACACCCTGCCCTGAGCGGTGTCGATAATCATACCTAGGTATTCCAACCTGGTAGTCGGTTGTAGGGACGACTTTTCTAGGTTTATAATCCAACCTAGGCGTTCTAGATGTTCTAGCGTTTTGGTGACGCTGCGACTTAGGAACGCTGCAGTTCTCTCCACGAGAAGCAAGTCGTCTAGATAAGCCATGACGGCTATACCCTGAACTCTTAAGATTGCTAAGAGAGGGTCCAGAATCTTTGTGAAGACTCGAGGGGCTGTAGCAAGCCCGAACGGCAAGGCCACAAATTGAAAATGGTGCCGCTCTACCGCGAACCTTAGAAATTTCCGGTGTGCGGGAAAAATTGGCACATGGAGATATGCATCCTTGATATCTATTGATGCCATGAATTCTCCCCCTTGCAGGGAGGAGACCACAGTGCGGATTGACTGCATTCGGAAGGTCTGGATGTGTAAAAACCGGTTTAGGTCTTTCAGATCCAGGATAGGTCTGACACTTCCATTTGGTTTTGGAACGGTGAAGAGATTTGAATAAAACCCTGAACCCTGATCTTTCGGGCTCACTTCTACTATCACACCCTGGGATAGCAATTGATCTAAGGCCAGGAATAGCGGTTTTTGCTTTATTGGATCCCTGGGGATCCTTGACCTTAGGAAACGAGAAGGTGGAATCTCCTGAAACTCTAGCTTGTAGCCCAGAGATACTGAAGAGATCACCCACTTGTCCTGAATCTCTTCCCGCCAGGCACCTGCAAACTGCAGGAGCCTTCCCCCCACTCTGCCGAGCGGGGGCGCCCCTTCACAAGGAAGTTTTGGGGCTCTGCTTGGCAGGCTTTCGCCCCCAAGTCTTTTTCTGTCCCTGGGCTCGGCCTTGAGCCTTTCTAGCAGAGGAGGACTGAAAAGGCCGTCGCCACTGTTTGGAGCTAAATGCTTCGGGAGAGAGAGCACGCCTAAATGAAGGACGCTTGCTCTTTTTGACTGGAAGGAGAGTAGACTTACCTCCTGAAATATTTTGGACGAATTTATCTAATTCTTCCCCAAACAAACGCTCCCCTTCAAACGGGAACCCAGTCAAATGCTTTTTGCATGACAGCTCAGCAGCCCAATTCTTTAGCCATAGGGCCCTACGCATGTGTACCAACATGAGGGACAAACGTGATGCTTGTTGGACAGAATCCAAAATCGCATCAATTATGAAACGCAGGATGTGAGGCAATTCTGCATAATTTTCTACTTCCTCACTGGGAAGGAGCTCAAACATCTGTTTAACCTGTTCCTTGAGGAACTGACACAACCCCACGGCTGTGACTGTAGGTTGCACCACAGCGCCGGCCATGGAAAAGGAGGCTTTTAATAAGGTTTCCAGCCTTTTATCAGTTGGATCCTTGAATACCTGTGCATTATCCAAAGGACAAGTTAGGTTTTTATTCACACAAGAAACAGCCGCATCGACAGATGGGACCCCCCACTTCTTGGTGAAACTTTCCTCCACAGTATAATGCATGGAAAACCTCTTGGGAGGAGTAAACAGTTTATCGGGATGTCCCCAATCCTCATACATCAATTTATCCATTAAAGGATGAATTGGGAAGGAATAAGCAGTCTGTGGGGCTTTCCTGACTCCTAGGGAAGAAACAGAGGACGTAGCGACTTCAGCAGCAGGCATTCTGAATGTGGTACGCACCAATTCAGTATAATACTGCACCTGCTTTCTGAGTGCCTGGGAGGAGGGGACTATCTCCTCTTCCTCTGACTCATCCGACTGCTCATGATCCCTATCCAAAGATAGGGATCCCTCCTCATTTTCAGAAGAACCATCCGAGAGAGGGATTTCAGCAGAGGGAGGGGATCTACCCCTTTTCCTGCTATCTTTTAGGGAAGCAGAAATAAAATTCATGATTCTCCCTTCAAAACCCTCCAATGTAGCCCTAAGGGAGTCCTCAGTGACATAAACCGGGGCTGCGACATTAGGAAAGGCTGCAAAACCTGACAGGGGCACCGACTCGTCTTGAGAGGCTGGCTCCAGTCTTGCAGAGGGGGATGGTAATTTACAGGCACTTTTGGAACCCCTGGACCTAGGCGGTGACTTGCCAGTGCTCTTATTACCTCCCCCTGAGACCCTCTTACGAGGAGACATAGTACTAGGCTACAAAGCAGAGGTACTAGTACAAGTGCGATCACTGTTGCGCTTAAAGTCTCACAATAAATAAATATATGCTTAAACTGCACAACCTGATGCTGAGTAGGTGTCTTAAGGTTTGCCTGGATCCAATCCCCACGGATGCTTACTGCCCACAGCTCCTGTGTCTCCAGTTACAGTCCCCTGACGCTCTGGGCTTTTAAAACTGCCGCCTGGCGCCTGCGCAGTATAGCGCCGTGCACACTGACGTGCACGGCTCGCAACCACACCCCCCTCCTCCTCCATTAGGCCGGGAGCGCGCCCGCGCGCGTGCACGAGGACCGCGGAATGCGGGGGGGGGGGGGAGGAGAACCCAAAACGGAGCAGCGTGGGACCCCTGAACTGCGTGGGACCCCTGTTTACCTTCATCTGTGGCAGGGACTGCAATGGAGACGTGAGTTAGCTGGAGAAACCAGGCTTTCACTGAGCGTGTGTATTGAAAGGCATGTAAGTATGCATCAGGCTGCTCTTACTCCCTCTAGTGGTGGAAACCAGGTAAGACATACAACTACTCACAATGAAGAAATCCATTCATATATTTAAATATACAGGATGACTTCCCTTACCTGTCCCCGCCGCAGGAATTGCTGAACCAGACCAATTCCAGCCTTCACCCATCACGGCGGGTATTGCTAGCCAACCTTCAGGTATATCTGGGGCTCTTACGGGAAGAACCTCCCACCTGGGCCATGTAAAAAGCTCTGCCAGAAACTTTCGTGCGCTCTGTATAAACAGTACACCAAGTCTGGTTTTCCCAGAGCCCAGTCTTCCAATGGAGAGGACTTACAGGCAAAACCTCGCTTCTTCGGCAGACGAGGCCCGGGTACCATACCATCTTGGGAGTCAAATATCGGCCCGAGGTATGGATCCGGTTTGTTGTACCCCTTCGGCCCTTGCAGGGACCTGCATAGAGCTAAAGTTTTACGTGACCATCATCCAGACACTGGCAAAAAAACTGAGGTGCCTCCCAAATGGGAGGGGTTATATAGGGGAGGAATTCTCCTTAATTAGGGTCAACCAGTGTCCAATCACCAGAGGTGCCTATATAACCCACTATGTAATGAAGCTCCTGTGTCCCGTGATGTATGATCAAGAAATATAATTTCAGTGACAACTTTGTGGGAAAAAAAAAGATAATTTTTTTCATATTCCAGAAACTTGTGGCAAACAATAAAATCTTCCATGGACTCAACATGTATCTCTGCAAATAGCTTGGAGTGTTTACTTTCCATTCCTGCACAGATGTCTTTGAAATCGCGGCCGAAATTGGGACTGACATGCGGGAGTGAAATTGTGCACGTTCAGTTGAACTCTCACTGTTTCATTCCCGCAGCTCAGTGTAAACCGGGGCTGAAAAGCCTAAAGGTGCTTCTTGGATTTGGGGGTTCTGTACGTGGCTAGACTTCCAAAAGTTCACTCATATGTGGTATTTTCATACTCGAAAGAAGGCACAGAATGTGTTTTGGGGTATAATTCCACATATACCCATGGCATGTGTGAGAAATATTTAATTTAAGTGACAACTTTGTGCAAAAAACAAAAAAAAAGTGTAATTTTCCAAAAACTTGTAGCAAAGTTTTTTCCCATGGACTCAGCATGCCTCTCATCAAATACCTTAGTGTGTCTACTTTCCAAAAAGTGGTAATTTGGGGGTGTTTGAACTGTCCTGGCATTTTATACCCAACATTAGAAGCTTATGCCACATATCATCCACTCTTCTAGCCACTTGAATGCCTTATGCCGTGTACACACGATCAAACAATCCGGTGGAAAAGTCCGACAAACTCAAGTCCGCCGGACAATCCCCCCATGTGTAGCCTCCGGCGGACTTTTTTTACCCAAAAGTACGACAGACTTAGAAAGTAGTTTTGCACTCCAATCTTCCCGTTGGACTCGCATTTCGGCGGACAATCCCGCCGTTGGTATGCCAGTCCACCGTACTTTTGAAATGAGCAGACTTTTCTCGCGCGGAGAAAAGTCCGCTCATTTTGAGCGCGTCTCCAGGTAGACGAGGCCAGCGAAGGAGGCGTAAAAAATTGGCGTGGGGGTCCCCCCCAGGTCCACATCAGACCCTTGTCCGAACACGCTACCCAGTCGGCCAGGAAAGGGGGGGACGAGCGTGCGCCCCCCCCCCTTAAGCCGCACCAGGCCGCGTGCCCTCAACATGGGGGGGGTGCCTTGGGGAAAGCACCTTGTCCCCATGTTGATGAGGACAAGGGCCTCTTCCCGACAACCCTGGCCATTGGTTGTCGGGGTCTGCGGGCGGGGGGCTTATTGCAATCAGGGAGCCCCCTTTAATAAGGGGGCCCGGATACCGGCTCCCCACCCTATGTGAATGAGTATGGGGTACAATGTACCCCTACCCATTCACCTGTAAAAAAAAAGTAAAAAAAACACAACACACAAGGGTTAAAATTGTTTATTGCACAGCTCCGGGGGTCTTCCGTCTTCGGGGGTCTTCTCACCGGACTCCTCCGCTATCTTCTGCTAGCACTTTTGCTAGCGGAGGAGCCTGGCTTTCTTCTTCGCCGCCGCCCTCTTCTTCTGACTTCAGGGGTCTTGGCCCCCCCTTCTTCGGTTCTTCTTGCCGGGCCACTGCGCCTTCTTCTAGCTCTTTTACAGGCAGTGGCCCGGTCTTCTGTCGCCGCTTTCGCCGTCTTCTGTTCTTCTCTTCTCCTCTTCAGATGTTGCCTCGTCGCATCCTCTGCTCACAATGGCACAGACGCAACGCGCTTCGACTTATATAGGGACATCACCGGATATTGTCCCCGCCTATTATGATGTCACAATCCCAGAGGATGCTTCCCCAAGACACCCCCCTATGTTGAGGGCACGCGGCCTGGTACGGCTCAGGAGGGGGGGTGCTCGCTCATCCCCCCTTTTCTGGCCGGCCGTGTAGCGTGATGGGACAAGGGTCTGATGTGGACCTGGGGGGGACCCCCACGCGGATTTTTTTCGGCGTTGGGGTTCCCATTTAAGTCCATACCAGGTGACAGGGCCAGCGATGCCTCCTTCGCTGGCCCCGTCTACCTGGAGACTCGCTCAAAACGAGCGGACTTTCCTTCGCGTGTGTGGGCGAGTCCGTTCATTTAAAAAGTACGGCGGATAGTCCGGCGGACTTAGTATGCCGTATTAGTCTGCTGAAAAAGTGCCGTGTGTGGGCAAGTAGCCCGTTTTGAAAGTCCGGCGAGAAGTCCGCCGGACTAAGTCTGCCGGATAGTCGGCTACGTGTGTACGCGGCATTATACACAGTGGTAAATTCTGATGGAAAAGGTCCGATCGGATTATATTGTCGGAAAATCTGATCGTGTGTGGGCTCTATCAGACTTTTTCAGTCGAAAATTCAGACGGAAAAAATTTGAGAGCAGGATCTCAAATTTTCCGACAAAAAAATCCAATCAGACTTTTTCCGATCATTTGTAGAGAATTCCGATTGGATAAAGTGCCACGTATGCTCAGATCAAATTACGAGACCAAAGCTATTGGCTAGCAGCCTCAACGTAGTCCCGTATTAACAAACGAACCTCATCACGTTCCGAACGATCTGATTTTCCGACAACTTTGTCCGACCATGTGTATGCAACACCAGTTTAGGAAAAAATCTGTTGTAAAAAATCAGACGGATTTTGTTGTCGGAATGCCCGACCGTGTGTACAAGGCATATGACCAAACCTTTTCTGACATTTCCCTTTAAAAAATATTTTTTTTTTTGCTAGAAAATTAAGTTGAATCCCAAACTTTATAAGTTATAAAAAAAAAAAAGATATATATTTTTAAAGCAGAGGCCCTAGAGAATAAAATGGGGGTTGTTGCAATTATTTATCTCACACAGTATTTGTGCAGCGATTTTTGAAACACAATTTTTTGGGGAATATACACTTTTTTTAATTTTAATGCACAAAAACACAATATATTGTCCAATTGTTTGATAACGTATACAAGATGATCTTATGCTGAGTAAATTGATACCAAACATGACATGCTTTAAAATTGTGCATGACCGTGCAACGATGACAAACTACATACATTTTTAAGAAACATAGGTGACGATATCAGAGCCTTTACAGGTAATCACTTTTACACAGGAGGTCTATGCCAGAATTACTGCCCTTGATCTGACATTTGCAGTGATACCTCACATGCATGATGTAATGACTGATGCTTGCGTTCACCTTTGCGTGCAAGCACGGGGGGGGGGGGGGGGGACAGGGGTGCTTTAAAAAATCTTTTTTTTTTGTCATTTCTTTTTCTTTTTTCTTTTTTAAATTTTTTTTTTTTTTTTAAACATTTTTACATTTCTTTATCGCTTTTATTGTTATCACAGGAGAAATGTAAATATCACCTGTGATAATAATAGGCAGTGATAGGTACTCTTTTATGAGAAATCTGGGGTCTATTAGAGTCTAGATCTCTCCTCTAACCTAAAAGTATCTGATCACACCAAGATCGATGTGATCAGATGCTTTCCCAATTTAAAATTGGCGTTTTTATATCCGGCAAAAATGAAGTGATAAAATTGTGATAGCTTTGAGTTTCTTAGACCATAGAGTTGATTGGAGCCATTTCGGTCTCTGATCAGCTTTTTGGTCATCTGGCAAAGCCACCAGCTGCATTCTCTAATTCGACGGTGGGACAGGAGAGCCTGAGAAAACTGGGGAAGGTGGTGGGAGGGGAGGGGGATGTCTCCTCCCACTGTTTGTAAAAGCAATCTAGTGGGTAATTAGCCACTAGGATTGCTTTTACAGGAAAGCCAGCTGAAAAAAACAATACCAAGATGATATCCACACCTGCAGGCAGCATCCTGGTATAACCACTCTAAGTCCAGCGACGTATCAGAACATTGTTGGTCCTTGTTTAGCATATATACAATGTTCTTTTTTTTTTACTGCAGCCTGGAATTGATGTGGATGAAGAAATCTCTGCCAAAGAAAGTGTGTGGTATGCCCGCCATTAGAATATAACACCCTGCATCCACCCACTTCTAATGATGGGCATCCAAGCAATGTTCTTTTTTTTCGGGCTGAACAAAACAAATAACCTAACAGATTCCTCCATTCATATCGATCGATGTGGATGAAGAAATCTGCCAAAAAAATAGAAAAAAATATATGCCGAAGCATAGAGGCGAGCTGTCCAAAGACCACCCCAGGCCCCCATGATTAGGCATAAGCTCTGATGGTTTTCCCGACGGAATTCCGATGGGTTTTCGCTCAAGCTGTCTTGCATACACACGGTCACACCAAATACCGACCGTCAAGAACGCGGTGATGTACAACACGTACAAGGGGACTAGAAGAAGGAAGTTCAATAGCCAGTAGCCAATAGCTTCCATCTCGTAGTTGAATCTGAGCATGCGGGAGTTTTTGCATGTCGGAATTGCATACACACGATCGGAATTTCCAATAGAAAGTTTTTCCGTCTGGAAAATTGAGAACATGCTATCAATTTTTTGCTGGCGGAAATCCAGACAGCTAAATTCCTACCTACACACGGTCGCATTTTCCGATGCAAAGCTCTCATCTGCCTTTTTCTGGCCGGAATTCTGATCGTGTGTACGTGGCATAAGTCGGATATTTACAAGTCGTTGGGGGAATTCCCGGCAATTAGGTTGCAGGTTGCAATTTCAAATTCAAAAAGGTGTCTAAAAAATGACATGCTTGTATAAAATTTTTCCATGAACAAATGATACCCTTTAAGCAACAAAGGAGATATCAAGTCCCAAACTATCTTGCCATTGTTCCCCATGTAGTTTGGCATCCAGGGGGTGCCGCGAGACTATCGCTTCCCTTGTAAATCAAAAAATGACATATATAGCTTGTTGCCCTCTCACAGAGCTTATACATTTTGACCCCAGATCTGGCACGCTTGCTGGGGAGAAACTGTTTGAATGCAAGGCAACCAGAAAAATGAATGAGGGACTCATCTACACAGACAACTTGTTGGGGCGTATACAAGTCTGCAAATTTCTGGTTAAGGTGATTTACGAGGGGCATCATTTTTATATTCAGAGTCACCCTGAGGAAGATAGAGTTCATTGTCATTAAAATGCATAAATCACATTATATTTTCTGGCCTTGGCAGCAGAGAACACGGGCATGTGATGAATCAGGTCTGTAGAACAATATGACCGTGACTTATGTTGAGGGCTAGGCTCAAAAAAAGTTTTAAATTTGGAAACCGTGATACATTTTCATCCCAATTGGTCTGAAAAGGTACATATTTGGGTTGGTTGGGCAATAAATAGCTCGGCAATCAATTGATACAGATTTTCTGTAAAAAAACAGCTAAAAAAAATCAAGGGGAGTTACATTTTGCTGTTTCCCCCTCAATTCTGGGTTGGCCATTGAATGGGGGAAGTACAGGTGCTGCAGAATCTGTTAGCTGCCAATCAGGATTTGCAAGCACACCAGGAAGGACACTATTGGCTCTAGAGACCTGTCTTCTTAGGCCGCGTACACACGGGCGGATTGTCTGCCCAACTAAGTTCGTCAGACAATCCGACAGACAGTCCGTTCAACTTTTGAATGAACGGACTTGACCACACACGATGAACAGACAGTCCGCTGAAAACGACATCCAATACAGTGCAATGCAACCTTCGGCCGTGTAAATCCTTTCTGAGCATGCGCCATACTTAGTCCGTCCAACTTGCCTACACACGAGCGGACTGTCCGCTGAAACCAAGTTTGGACGGACAAAACCAAGTTTGGACGGACAAAATTACGGAAATTCCGAAAGACTAAGTCCGTCAGACTGTCCGCTGAAAAAGTCCGCTGAAGCCCACACACAAGCGGATTGTCCGCTGAAACACGGTTCAGCGGACTAAGTTGGGCAGACAATCCGCCCGCGTGTACGCGGCCTAAGCCCTTGTACACACGGTCGGAGATTCCGACAACCAAATCCGTTGAATTTTGTCCGTCAGATTTTGTCCGATGGATTTTGTCCGAAACTGTTGCATACACACGGTCGGACAAAGTTGGCAGAAAATCCGACGTGATGACGTTATTTCGTTACGAAGGGACTACGTTCACGCTAGTAGCCAATAGCTTTGGTGAAGGAATTTGATCTGAGCATGCGTGGCACTTTGTCCGATCGTAATTCTCTACACATGATCGGAGTATGTCCGATCGGAGCATTTTGTTGGAAAATTTTACCAACAAGTTGAAAAACTTGGTCCGTCAGATACTCCGACTGAAACAGTCCGATGTAGACCACACACAGTCTGAATATCTGACAAAACGGTCTGATCGGACACATTCCGTCGGAATCTCCGACCGTGTGTACAAGGGCTAATTCTTGGTGGTTGTGGGACACTACTTGTTCTAGCTACTGCACCAACTTGGACTGCCCTTATGGGACTCACCACATCACCAAGTGATACTGCAGTGCTGGTATGTAAAAGATGTACTAGGCCATTGGTGCTCGCTAGGTCACCAAAAGGTAGCATGGCACTAATAGAGATGGATGAACTTTCGACGGACGTTTCGCGAACACGAACCGCGAACACGGCCGAAAGTTCGCGAACCGCAAAGTTCGCGGCGGGCCCCATTGACTTCAATGGCAGGCGAACTTTAAAAACCTACAGGTCATATTTCCAGCCACAAAATAATTACTAGCTGTGCACACATAGTTCCACCACATGGCCACTGACATAACACATGTATGAAGTGAATCTGGGATCGACAACTACAAGCATTCTTTTTTTATATGTGAAATTTTGACAATTCAGGACTCAGGAGTAGTGATGGCCGAACGGTTCGCCCGGCGGTCGTTTCGCGGCGAATTTCCGACTTTCGCCGTCCGCGGGTTCGAACGCCTTTTTCCGTCGTTCGCCCCGGCGGACTTACGTGTTTAATGTATACAAGAACTTTAACCTTTCGTGACACGTTTATCATGTGTTACAGGACAACCAATTGAGACATGACAGCTCATGGACACTTGGACATTCCCCCTAACCTATAAATACACCCGATCCGGTGGCCATTTTACATTCTTTCTTCTGTCACTGTAGGGAAAGGATCCTGTGTGGAGTAGGGACAGAGAAAACGCTAGCTATTTGGTACACAAAAGTTCTTTTCAGGACTGGTATAGGTGTTAGGTCAGCAGCCTGAGTTTCTTTTGTCAGTTTAGATAAAGGGACAGAGCGCTGTATGCTGCTATTTTAGGGACAGCTCAGCCAGATTAGTCTTTCTTCATCATCATCATCATCATCATCATTAGCTGTTACTATCAGGTCCACAAAAGAGCTGTTCCAGCTAATCGTTCCAGCCTACTCTTTTTTGCCAATTTGTATAGGGACAGGCAGGAAGCAGTGTGTCAGGCAGTGAGGATAATTTTAAAGACTTGCTGTTACTATTAGTTCCACAAAGGTTCTTTTCAGGACTGGTATCAGTGGTACGGTAATAGGCTTGTACACGTATAATATTCTTTCTTCCAAATATAGAAAGAATATTATACTTGACTGCTGCCCTTCTGCTGCAGTCTGCTAATCATTCACAACTCACTTGTTCCACAAAGCTCTTTATCAGGACTGGTAACTTGGTCTGTCTAGGGTGCTACGGTACATAGGCTTGGGTGCGGTACAGTCTGCTGTTCTGTAAGGACCGCTATCGGTCCACAATACATAGGGTTGCCGTGCACTACTGCTGACCGCTGCCCTATACTGCAGCAGTCCTTCATTGGTATAGGGACTGACGTACAGTCTGCTAATCACTAACACACAACCTGCTTGGTCCACAAAAGTTCTTATAAGGACTGGTAACTTGGTATAGGGTGCTACGGTACATAGGCCTGAGTGCGTTACAGTCTGCTGTTCTGTAAGGACCGCTATCGGTCCACAATACATAGGGTTGCCGTGCACTACTGCTGACCGCTGCCCTATACTGCAGCAGTCCTTCAGCGGTATAGGGACTGACGCACAGTCTGCTAAACACTAACACACAACCTGCTTGGTCCACAAAAGTTTTTATAAGGACTGGTAACTTGGTATAGGGTGCTACGGTACATAGGCCTGAGTGCAGTACAGTCTGCTGTTCTGTAAGGACCGCTATCGGTCCACAATACATAGGGTTGCCGTGCACTACTGCTGACCGCTGCCCTATACTGCAGCAGTCCTTCATTGGTATAGGGACTGACGTACAGTCTGCTAATCACTAACACACAACCTGCTTGGTCCACAAAAGTTCTTATAAGGACTGGTAACTTGGTATAGGGTGCTACGGTACATAGGCCTGAGTGCGTTACAGTCTGCTGTTCTGTAAGGACCGCTATCGGTCCACAATACATAGGGTTGACGTGCACCACTGCTGACCGCTGCCCTATACTGCAGCAGTCCTTCAGCGGTATAGGGACTGACGTACAGTCTGCTAAACACTAATACACAACCTGCTTGGTCCACAAAAGTTCTTATAAGGACTGGTAACTTGGTATAGGGTGCTACGGTACATAGGCTTGAGTGCGGTACAGTCTGCTGTTCTGTAAGGACCGCTATCGGTCCACAATAGATAGGGTTGACGTGCACCACTGCTGACCGCTGCCCTATACTGCAGCAGTCCTTCAGCGGTATAGGGACTGACGCACAGTCTGCTAAACACTAACACACAACCTGCTTGGTCCACAAAAGTTTTTATAAGGACTGGTAACTTGGTATAGGGTGCTACGGTACATAGGCCTGAGTGCGTTACAGTCTGCTGTTCTGTAAGGACCGCTATCGGTCCACAATACATAGGGTTGCCGTGCACTACTGCTGACCGCTGCCCTATACTGCAGCAGTCCTTCATTGGTATAGGGACTGACGTACAGTCTGCTAATCACTAACACACAACCTGCTTGGTCCACAAAAGTTCTTATAAGGACTGGTAACTTGGTATAGGGTGCTACGGTACATAGGCCTGAGTGCGTTACAGTCTGCTGTTCTGTAAGGACCGCTATCGGTCCACAATACATAGGGTTGACGTGCACCACTGCTGACCGCTGCCCTATACTGCAGCAGTCCTTCAGCGGTATAGGGACTGACGTACAGTCTGCTAAACACTAATACACAACCTGCTTGGTCCACAAAAGTTCTTATAAGGACTGGTAACTTGGTATAGGGTGCTACGGTACATAGGCTTGAGTGCGGTACAGTCTGCTGTTCTGTAAGGACCGCTATCGGTCCACAATACATAGGGTTGCCGTGCACTACTGCTGACCGCTGCCCTATACTGCAGCAGTCCTTCATTGGTATAGGGACTGACGTACAGTCTGCTAATCACTAACACACAACCTGCTTGGTCCACAAAAGTTCTTATAAGGACTGGTAACTTGGTATAGGGTGCTACGGTACATAGGCCTGAGTGCGTTACAGTCTGCTGTTCTGTAAGGACCGCTATCGGTCCACAATACATAGGGTTGCCGTGCACTACTGCTGACCGCTGCCCTATACTGCAGCAGTCCTTCATTGGTATAGGGACTGACGTACAGTCTGCTAAACACTAATACACAACCTGCTTGGTCCACAAAAGTTCTTATAAGGACTGGTAACTTGGTATAGGGTGCTACGGTACATAGGCTTGAGTGCGGTACAGTCTGCTGTTCTGTAAGGACCGCTATCGGTCCACAATACATAGGGTTGCCGTGCACTACTGCTGACCGCTGCCCTATACTGCAGCAGTCCTTCATTGGTATAGGGACTGACGTACAGTCTGCTAAACACTAACACACAACCTGCTTGGTCCACAAAAGTTCTTATAAGGACTGGTAACTTGGTATAGGGTGCTACGGTACATAGGCTTGAGTGCGGTACAGTCTGCTGTTCTGTAAGGACCGCTATCGGTCCACAATAGATAGGGTTGACGTGCACCACTGCTGACCGCTGCCCTATACTGCAGCAGTCCTTCAGCGGTATAGGGACTGACGTACAGTCTGCTAAACACTAATACACAACCTGCTTGGTCCACAAAAGTTCTTATAAGGACTGGTAACTTGGTATAGGGTGCTACGGTACATAGGCTTGAGTGCGGTACAGTCTGCTGTTCTGTAAGGACCGCTATCGGTCCACAATACATAGGGTTGCCGTGCACTACTGCTGACCGCTGCCCTATACTGCAGCAGTCCTTCATTGGTATAGGGACTGACGTACAGTCTGCTAATCACTAACACACAACCTGCTTGTTCCACAAAAGTTCTTATAAGGACTGGTAACTTGGTATAGGGTGCTACGGTACATAGGCTTGAGTGCGGTACAGTCTGCTGTTCTGTAAGGACCGCTATCGGTCCACAATAGATAGGGTTGACGTGCACCACTGCTGACCGCTGCCCTATACTGCAGCAGTCCTTCAGCGGTATAGGGACTGACGTACAGTCTGCTAAACACTAATACACAACCTGCTTGGTCCACAAAAGTTCTTATAAGGACTGGTAACTTGGTATAGGGTGCTACGGTACATAGGCTTGAGTGCGGTACAGTCTGCTGTTCTGTAAGGACCGCTATCGGTCCACAATAGATAGGGTTGACGTGCACCACTGCTGACCGCTGCCCTATACTGCAGCAGTCCTTCAGCGGTATAGGGACTGACGTACAGTCTGCTAAACACTAATACACAACCTGCTTGGTCCACAAAAGTTCTTATAAGGACTGGTAACTTGGTATAGGGTGCTACGGTACATAGGCTTGAGTGCGGTACAGTCTGCTGTTCTGTAAGGACCGCTATAGGTCCACAATAGATAGGGTTGACGTGCACCACTGCTGACCGCTCACCTATACTGCAGCAGTCCTTCAGCGGTATAGGGACTAAGAGTTTTGTCACAGGGTCATTTAAAAAATGACATGCAGAGGAAGAGGCAGGCCCTTCCGCAGGGGTGGTAGGGGTAGGGCAGGAGCAACAGGCTTGAGCCAAAGTGGGAAGTTGCAGAAGGTGCGTTCAATTACTTTAAAGGATGCACCAGACTTGGTTGAGTGGCTCGCTCAGCCTTACTCTTCTGCACCCTCCTCATCCTCTCGATCTGCACCCTCTTCTTCACTCTCTGCTATGTGCACCCCCAAAGACACTACCACCAACAACACGACCACCACCACCACCACCACATACCTTCCGCTTGAGTCACTGGAATTATTTTCCGATCCATATCAAGAGGACATTTCTGATGCGCAGCCACTCTTGGTATTGGATCAGGAAGAGGAGGTAGCAACAAGCGCTACTCAGCAGTCTGACGCCAGTACCCAGATCAGCCCAAGGAGGAGGTTGGTCCCCGGTGTTGCTGCCTACTCTACTTATAGCGGTGGGGAAGGTGACGTTGATGATGACGTGTCTAGTGATGTCACGTGGGTGCCCACAAGAGAGGAAGAGGAGGGGAGTTCAGAGGGAGATATGGACCAGCAGATAGGGAGGAGAAGCAGCAATGACTTACATTGCACAGCAGGGACAAAGCAGACTGCAAATGTATCAGGAGCGAGTCATCGACCATGTACGGTCACATCTGGCGCTCCCAGGACACCGGCACATGGCTCCGCAGTGTGGGCTTTTTTTAACGTGTCCGCTGCTGACAATAGCGTTGCCATCTGCAATCTTTGCAGTCAACGCGTTAGTCGCGGTAAGCCCAATACTCACCTAGGGACGACCGCCTTAAGAAGGCACATGAGCAGCCATCACCGAGCCCAGTGGGAGCAACGGAACACACAAAGCCACACTGCAGGCTCTCACCGTCCAGCCTCGTCTTCTACTTCTCCTTCTCCTCTCTCCTCACAATTGTCCTCCACTCCACCTTCCATCACGCCAAGCTCACATTTTTCTGCAAAAAGGCAGGCTTCCGTGGGCCTAATGTTTGAGCGTAAAAAAATGATGACGCCGGATAACCCTCTTGCCCAACGGTTGGCGGCTGGCTTGTCAGAACTCATAGCCCGCCAACTACTGCCATATAAACTGGTGGACTCGGAGGCCTTTCGCAAATTTGTGGCCATTGGAACACCACAATGGAAGGTCCCAGGAAGGAAGTATTTCTCAGAGAAGGGCATCCCAGAGCTATATGGCCATGTTCAGCGGCAAGTGAATGTATCTCTGGCACACAGTGTCGGTGCCAAGATACATCTGACCACAGACACGTGGTCTAGCAAACACGGGCAGGGAAGGTATATCAGTTTTACTGCCCACTGGGTGAACCTTCTGACGGCCGTCAAGCATGTAACCCGTGGCACCCGTGTAGATTTGGTTTTACCGCCACGGATTGCATGCAGGCCTGACTCTTCTTCTCCTCCTCCTACTCCATCCTCCTCCCTCTCCTCCTCAGCTGCCTCCTCCTTTTCCGCTGCTAGCGTCTCTTCCACTGCACCGCCCAAGCTCCCCAGAACCTATTCCACATGCCAGGTGAGACGTTGCCATGCCGTGCTGCGTCTGTTGTGCCTGGAAGCAAAGAGCCACACTGGCCCGGCACTCCTTTCAGCTTTGCGTTCACAGGCAGATGAGTGGCTAACACCGCTCAATTTGACAGTTGGTAAAGTGGTGTGTGACAACGGTGCCAATCTGCTTAGCGCATTGAAACAGGGCAAAATCACGCACGTGCCGTGCATGGCACACGTCTTAAACTTGGTCGTGCAGCGATTCCTTGTCAAATACCCTGGGGTCCAGGACATCTTGCGGCAGGCAAGGAAAATCTCGGCCCATTTCAGAAGATCTTACACGGCCATGGCTCGCCTTGCTGACATTCAGCGGCGACACCATCTGCCGGTCAGACGTCTTATTTGCGATTGCCCGACGCGATGGAACTCAACCTTCTATATGCTTGATAGGCTGCTCCAGCAGAAACGTGCAGTTAACGTCTACCTGTATGAACTCTGCGAAAGAAACGGTTCTGGGGAGCTGGGTTTTTTTTCACCGCGCCAGTGGCTGCTCATGCGCGACACATGCAGACTTCTGCGGCCATTTGAGGAGATCACCAAACTGGTCAGTCGCAGCCATGGCGCCATCAGTGACATGGTACCTTATGCCTTCTTTCTGGAGCGTGCATTGCGTCGTGTCATTGATCAGGCTGTGGAGGAGCAGGAGCGGGAAGATGAGGAAGTCGCAATGCTGGATGAATTCCCAGGGGGGGCTACTCTATCTGAGACAAGTCAACAACAGGAGTCTGATGAGGAGTCAGAGGAGGATGGTGCCGGGGCGGATGAGCAGGAGCAAGAAGAGCATGCTTTAAACCTTTCTGGGATCCCTGTTGTGCGAGGATGGGGAGAGGAGAATGAAGAGGACGACATTATCCTGGATGATGAGCAGGAGCCAGGCCACCACACCGCTTCCACTTTAGTGCAAATGGGGGCCTTCATGCTCCAGTGTTTTAATAGGGACCCCCGTATAAAAAGCATGAGGGTCAAGGACCAGTACTGGGTGGCAACGTACTTAGACCCCCGGTACAAACACAAAATGGCGGAAATGTTACCGCCGTCGCAGAGGGCTGTCAGAATGCAGCACTTCCAGGCCTTGCTTCGAGAAATGCTGCATTCTGCTTTTGCGTGCGCTGGCAGAGGAGCAATTCCCACTCCCAGAGAAGGATTTGCGGGTACCAATCCAACAGCGCCTGCAAGAAGAGGCCGGTTTGAAGATGTGTTGGTGACTTCGGATATGAGGTCATTCTTTCAGCCGACCCATCGACAGGTGTCATCCGGATCCAGCATCAGGGAACGCCTAGACCGTCAGGTGTCCGACTACATTGGGTTAACGGCCGATGTGGACGCTCTGAGGAGTGATGAACCCCTAGACTACTGGGTGGGCAGGCTTGACCTCTGGCCAGAGCTTGCCCAATTTGCAATCGAACTGTTGGCTTGCCCCTCATCCAGTGTCCTGTCCGAAAGGACGTTCAGCGCAGCAGGGGGGATTGTGACCGATAAGCGTACTCGCCTAGCTCACCACAGTGTTAACTACCTCACATTTCTAAAAATGAATGAGGCATGGATCTCGGAGGAATTCAACACATGTGATCAGTAGACCATGTATATGTCTATAAACAATTTTTGGAATCAAGCACACAGACCTTCTTAATTCATTTGGCTCACTTCCCTGACCCAAAAAAGCACACCGTACTATATGCCCCTACCCTCCTCTTTGAAGAGGTTGAGCGGTGTCATATTTCTACTGGGGCTGCTTATTATGAGGGGTTCCCACCATCCCTGTGCTGTGCTGACTTCCTCCTGGGTGTTCTTATTATGAGGGGCTCCCACCATCCCTGTGCTGTGCTGACTTCCTCCTGGGGGTTCTTATTATGAGGGGATCACACCATCCCTGTGCTGTGCTGACTTCCTCCTGGGGCTGCTTACGGTGCTGCTGTCAGCGCTGTATGTCACGGAGCTGCTGTCAGCGCTGTATGTCACGGAGCTGCTGTCAGCGCTGTATGTCACGGAGCTGCTGTCAGCGCTGTATGTCACGGAGCTGCTGTCAGCGCTGTATGTCACGGAGCTGCTGTCAGCGCTGTATGTCACGGAGCTGCTGTCAGCGCTGTATGTCACGGAGCTGCTGTCAGCGCTGTATGTCACGGAGCTGCTGTCAGCGCTGTATGTCACGGAGCTGCTGTCAGCGCTGTATGTCACGGAGCTGCTGTCAGCGCTGTATGTCACGGAGCTGCTGTCAGCGCTGTATGTCACGGAGCTGCTGTCAGCGCTGTATGTCACGGTGCTGCTGTCAGCGCTGTATGTCACGGAGCTGCTGTCAGCGCTGTATGTCACGGAGCTGCTGTCAGTGCTGTATGTCACGGAGCTGCTGTCAGCGCTGTATGTCACGGAGCTGCTGTCAGCGCTGTATGTCACGGAGCTGCTGTCAGCGCTGTATGTCACGGTGCTGCTGTCAGCGCTGTATGTCACGGAGCTGCTGTCAGCGCTGTATGTCACGGAGCTGCTGTCAGCGCTGTATGTCACGGAGCTGCTGTCAGCGCTGTATGTCACGGAGCTGCTGTCAGCGCTGTATGTCACGGAGCTGCTGTCAGCGCTGTATGTCACGGTGCTGCTGTCAGCGCTGTATGTCACGGAGCTGCTGTCAGCGCTGTATGTCACGGAGCTGCTGTCAGTGCTGTATGTCACGGAGCTGCTGTCAGCGCTGTATGTCACGGAGCTGCTGTCAGCGCTGTATGTCACGGAGCTGCTGTCAGCGCTGTATGTCACGGTGCTGCTGTCAGCGCTGTATGTCACGGAGCTGCTGTCAGCGCTGTATGTCACGGAGCTGCTGTCAGCGCTGTATGTCACGGAGCTGCTGTCAGCGCTGTATGTCACGGAGCTGCTGTCAGCGCTGTATGTCACGGAGCTGCTGTCAGCGCTGTATGTCACGGTGCTGATGTCAGTGCTCTGTATTACGGTGCTGCTGTCAGTGCTCTGTATCTCCTGCACCCTCTTGTTTGCCTACCCTGGTCCCTGACCTTCCCTCTCCTCCATTGCCTTCATTAGCTCCATAGTCCTGAATTGTCAGAACAATTTCCCAAATAAAAAAAAAATGCTTGTAGTTATCGATCCCAAATTCACCTCATACATGTATTATGCTATTGTCCAGGTGGTGGGACTACGTGCTACCCCCTAATAATTACCCCGTGGCCGCAAATTCGACCTAAAGGTTTGCGAAATTCGCCTCCCATTGAAGTCAATGGAGCCCGCGGCGAACGGTCGTTTTCGCGAACGTTTGTGTCCGTTCGCGTTTCGCGTTCGCGAAACGTCCCGTCGGAAGTTCGTCCATCACTACTCAGGAGCGCATGAAGGCAATGAAAGGTCAGGGTAGGCTATGAAGAGGGTGCAGGAGATGATCACAAGCACCGTGATATAGAGCACTGACACCAGCACCGTGATAGAGTGCACTGACACCAGCACCGTGATAGAGTGCACTGACACCAGCACCGTGATAGAGAGCACTGAGACCAGCACCGTAATAGAGTGCACTGACGCCGGCACCGAGATATAGAGCCCTGACACCAGCACCGAGATATAGAGCACTGACACCAGCACCATGATAGAGTGCACTGACACCACACCAGCACCGTGATAGAGAGCACTGAGACCAGCACTGAGATAGAGTGCACTGACACCAGCACCGTGATAGAGAGCACTGACACCAGCACCGTGATAGAGAGCACTGACACCAGCACCGTGATAGAGAGCACTGAGACCAGCACTGAGATAGAGTGCACTGACACCAGCACCGTGATATAGAGCACTGACACCAGCACCGTGATATAGTGCACTGACACCAGCACCGCGATATAGTGCACTGACACCAGCACCGTGATAGAGTGCACTGACACCAGCACCGTGATAGAGTGCACTGACACCAGCACCGTGATAGAGAGCACTGAGACCAGCACCGTAATAGAGTGCACTGACGCCGGCACCGAGATATAGAGCACTGACACCAGCACCGAGATATAGAGCACTGACACCAGCACCATGATAGAGTGCACTGACACCACACCAGCACCGTGATAGAGAGCACTGAGACCAGCACTGAGATAGAGTGCACTGACACCAGCACCGTGATATAGAGCACTGACACCAGCACCGTGATATAGTGCACTGACACCAGCACCGCGATATAGTGCACTGACACCAGCACCGTGATATAGAGCACTGACACCAGCACCGTGATAGAGTGCACTGACACCAGCACCGTGATAGAGAGCACTGAGACCAGCACCGTAATAGAGTGCACTGACGCCGGCACCGAGATATAGAGCACTGACACCAGCACCGAGATATAGAGCACTGACACCAGCACCATGATAGAGTGCACTGACACCACACCAGCACCGTGATAGAGAGCACTGAGACCAGCACTGAGATAGAGTGCACTGACACCAGCACCGTGATAGAGAGCACTGACACCAGCACCGTGATAGAGAGCACTGAGACCAACATTGAGATAGAGTGCACTGACACCAGCACCGTGATATAGTGCACTGACACCAGCACCGCGATATAGTGCACTGACACCAGCACCGCGATATAGAGCACTGACACCAGCACCGCGATATAGAGCACTGACACCAGCACCATGATATAGAGCACTGACACCAGCACCATGATATAGAGCACTGACACCAGCACCATGATAGAGTGCACTGACACCAGCACTGAGATAGTGTGCACTGACACCAGCACTGGGATATAGAGCACTGACACCAGCACCGAGATATAGAGCACTGACACCCACAACGTGATATAGAGCACTGACACCAGCACCGTGATATAGAGCACTGACACCAGCACTGTGATATAGAGCACTGACACCAGCACCGTGATAGAGTGCACTGACACCACACCAGGACTGTGAGAGAGAGCACTGACACCAGCACCGAGATATAGAGCACTGACACCCACAACGTGATATAGAGCACTGACACCAGCACCGTGATATAGAGCACTGACACCAGCACTGTGATATAGAGCACTGACACCAGCACCGTGATAGAGTGCACTGACACCACACCAGCACCGTGAGAGAGAGCACTGACACCAGCACTGAGATAGAGTGCACTGACACCAGCACCATAATATAGAGCACTGACACCAGCACCGTGATAGAGTTCACTGACACCAGCACCATGACATATAGAGCACTGACACCAGCACCATGATAGAGTGCACTGACACCAGCACCGAGATAGAGTGCACTGACACCGGCACCGTGATATAGAGCACTGACACCAGCACCGTGATAGAGTGCACTGACCCCACACCAGCACTGTGAGAGAGAGCACTGACACCAGCACCGAGATATAGAGCACTGACACCCACAACGTGATATAGAGCACTGACACCAGCACCGTGATATAGAGCACTGACACCAGCACTGTGATATAGAGCACTGACACCAGCACCGTGATAGAGTGCACTGACACCACACCAGCACCGTGAGAGAGAGCACTGACACCAACACTGAGATAGAGTGCACTGACACCAGCACCATAGTATAGAGCACTGACACCAGCACCGTGATAGAGTTCACTGACACCAGCACCATGACATATAGAGCACTGACACGAGCACAGTGATATAGAGCAATGACACCAGCACGGCGATATGGAGCACTGACACCAGCACCGCGATATAGAGCACTGACACCAGCACCATGATAGAGTGCACTGACACCAGCACCGAGATATAGAGCACTGACACTAGTACCGAGATATAGAGAACTGACACCAGCACCGTGATAGAGAGCACTGACACCAGCACCGGGATATAGAGCACTGACACCAGCACCGTGATAGAGTGCACTGACACCAGCACCGTAATATAGAGCAATGACACCAGCACTATGATATAGAGCACTGACACCAGCACCGTGATATAGAGCACTGACAACAGCACCGTGATAGAGTGCACTGACACCCGCACCGAGATATAGAGCACTGACACCAGCACCGAGATATAGAGCACTGACACCCGCAACGTGATATAGAGCACTGACACCAGCACCGTGATATAGAGCACTGACACCAGCACTGTGATATAGAGCACTGACACCAGCACCGTGATAGAGTGCACTGACACCACACCAGCACCGAGATATAGAGCACTGACACCAGCACCGCGATATAGAGCACTGACACCAGCACCGTGATATAGAGCACTGACCCCAGCACTGAGATATAGAGCACTGACAACAGCACCGTGATATAGAGCACTGACACCAGCACCGTGATAGAGTGCACTGACACCAGCACCATGATATAGAGCACTGACACCAGCACTGTGATAGAGTGCACTGACACCACACCAGCACCGTGATCGAGAGCACTGACACCAGCACTGTGATAGAGAGCACTGAGATAGAGTGCACTGACACCAGCATCGTGATATAGAGCAATGACACCAGCACCGCGATATAGAGCACTGACACCAGCACCGTGATATAGAGCACTGACACCAGCACCATGATAGAGTGCACTGACACCAGCACCGTGATAGAGTGCACGGACACCACACCAGCACCGTGATCGAGAGCACTGACACCAGCACTGTGATAGAGAGCACTGAGACCAGCACTGAGCTAGAGTGCACTGACACCAGCACCGTGATATAGAGCACTGACACCAGCACCGTGATAGAGTGCACTGACACCAGAACCGTGATATAGCGCAATGACACCAGCACCATGATATAGAGCACTGACACCAGCACCGTGATATAGAGCACTGACACCAGCACCGTGATAGAGTGCACTGACACCTGCACGAGATATAGAGCATTGACACCAGCACCGAGATATAGAGCACTGACACCAGCACCGTGATATAGAGCACTGACACCAGCACCGTAATATAGAGCACTGACACCAGCACTGTGATATAGAGCACTGACACCAGCACCGTGATAGAGTGCACTGACACAACACCAGCACCGTGAGAGAGAGCACTGACACCAGCACCGTGATAGAGAGCACTGACACCAGCACTGAGATAGAGTGCACTGACACCAGCACCATGATATAGAGCAATGACACCAGCACCGTGATAGAGTTCACTGACACCAGCACCATGATATATAGAGCACTGACACCAGCACCGTGATATAGAGCAATGACACCAGCACCGTGATATAGAGCACTGACACCAGCACCGTGATAGAGTGCACTGACACCAGCACCAAGATATATAGCACTGACACCAGCACCGTGATATAGAGCACTGACACCAGCACCGTGATATAGAGCACAGACACCAGCACCGTGATAGAGAGCACTGACAACAGCACTGAGATAGAGTGCACTGACACCAGCACCATGATATAGAGCACTGACACCAGCACCGTGATAGAGTTCACTGACACCAGCACCATGATATATAGAGCACTGACACCAGCACCGTGATATAGAGCAATGACACCAGCACCGTGATATAGAGCAATGACACCAGCACCGTGATATAGAGCACTGACACCAGCAACATCATATAGAGCACTGACACCAGCACCATCATATAGAGCACTGACACCCGCAACGTGATATAGAGCACTGACACCAGCACCGTGATATAGAGCACTGACACCAGCACTGTGATATAGAGCACTGACACCAGCACCGTGATAAAGTGCACTGACACAACACCAGCACCGTGATAGAGAGCACTGACACCAGCACTGAGATAGAGTGCACTGACACCAGCACCGTGATATAGAGCACTGACACCAGCACCGTGATAGAGTGCACTGACACCAGCACCGTGATAGAGAGCACTGAGACCAGCACCGTAATAGAGTGCACTGACACCGGCACCGAGATATAGAGCACTGACACCAGCACCGAGATATAGAGCACTGACACCAGCACCATGTGATATAGAGCACTGACACCAGCACCATGATAGAGTGCACTGACACCACACCAGCACCGTGATAGAGAGCACTGAGACCAGCACTGAGATAGAGTGCACTGACACCAGCACCATGATAGAGAGCACTGACACCAGCACCGTGATAGAGAGCACTGAGACCAGCACCGTGATAGAGAGCACTGAGACCAGCACTGAGATAGAGTGCACTGACACCAGCACCGTGATATAGAGCACTGACACCAGCACCGTGATATATTGCACTGAAACCAGCACCGTGATATAGTGCACTGACACCAGCACCGCGATATAGAGCACTGACACCAGCACCATGATATAGAGCACTGACACCAGCACCATGATAGAGTGCACTGACACCAGCACCGGGATATAGAGCACTGACACCAGCACCGAGATATAGAGCACTGACACCCACAACGTGATATAGAGCACTGACACCAGCACCGTGATATAGAGCACTGACACCAGCACTGTGATATAGAGCACTGACACCAGCACCGTGATAGAGTGCACTGACACCACACCAGCACTGTGAGAGAGAGCACTGACACCAGCACCGAGATATAGAGCACTGACACCCACAACGTGATATAGAGCACTGACACCAGCACCGTGATATAGAGCACTGACACCAGCACTGTGATATAGAGCACTGACACCAGCACCGTGATAGAGTGCACTGACACCACACCAGCACCGTGAGAGAGAGCACTGACACCAGCACTGAGATAGAGCGCACTGACACCAGCACCATAATATAGAGCACTGACACCAGCACCGTGATAGAGTTCACTGACACCAGCACCATGACATATAGAGCACTGACACCAGCACAGTGATATAGAGCAATGACACCAGTACCGCGATATAGAGCACTGACACCAGCACCGCGATATAGAGCACTGACACCAGCACCATGATAGAGTGCACTGACACCAGCACCGAGATATAGAGCACTGACACTAGTACCGAGATATAGAGAACTGACACCAGCACCGTGATAGAGAGCACTGACACCAGCACCGTGATAGAGAGCACTGACACCAGCACCGGGATAGAGTGCACTGACACCAGCACCGTGATAGAGTGCACTGACACCAGCACCGTGATAGAGTGCACTGACACCAGCACCATGATATAGAGCACTGACACCAGCACCGTGATATAGAGCACTGACACCAGCACCGAGATATAGAGCACTGACACCAGCACCGTGATATAGAGCACTGACACCAGCACTGTGATATAGAGCACTGACACCAGCACCGTGATAGAGTGCACTGACACCACACCAGCACCGAGATATAGAGCACTGACACCAGCACCGCGATATAGAGCACTGACACCAGCACCGTGATATAGAGCACTGACCCCAGCACTGAGATATAGAGCACTGACACCAGCACCGTGATATAGAGCACTGACACCAGCACCGTGATAGAGTGCACTGACACCAGCACAATGATATAGAGCACTGACACCAGCACTGTGATAGAGTGCACTGACACCAGCACCATGATATTGAGCACTGACACCAGCACTGTGATATAGAGCACTGACACCAGCACCGTGATAGAGTGCACTGACACCACACCAGCACCGTGATCGAGAGCACTGACACCAGCACTGTGATAGAGAGCACTGAGACCAGCACAGAGATAGAGTGCACTGACACCAGCATGGTGATATAGAGCAATGACACCAGCACCGCGATATAGAGCACTGACACCAGCACCGTGATATAGAGCACTGACACCAGCACCGTGATATAGAGCACTGACACCAGCACCGTGATAGAGTGCACTGACACCACACCAGCACCGTGATCGAGACCACTGACACCAGCACTGTGATAGAGAGTACTGAGACCAGCACTGAGATAGAGTGCACTTACACCAGCACCCGGATATAGAGCTCTGACACCAGCACCGTGATAGAGTGCACTGACACCAGAACCGTGGTATAGAGCAATGACACCAGCACCATGATATAGAGCACTGACACCAGCACCGTGATAGAGAGCACTGAGACCAGCACTGAGATAGAGTGCACTGACACCAGCACCCGGATATAGAGCTCTGACACCAGCACCGTGATAGAGTGCACTGACACCAGAACCGTGGTATAGAGCAATGACACCAGCACCATGATATAGAGCACTGACACCAGCACCGTGATATAGAGCACTGACACCAGCACCGAGATATAGAGCACTGACACCAGCACCGAGATATAGAGCACTGACACCAGCACCGAGATATAGAGCACTGACACCAGCACCGTGATATAGAGCACTGACACCAGCACCGTGATATAGAGCACTGACACCAGCACTGTGATATAGAGCACTGACACCAGCACCGTGATAGAGTGCACTGACACAACACCAGCACCGTGAGAGAGAGCACTGACACCAGCACCGTGATAGAGAGCACTGACACCAGCACTGAGATAGAGTGCACTGACACCAGCACGATGATATAGAGCACTGACACCAGCACCGTGATAGAGTTCATTGACACCAGCACCATGATATATAGAGCACTGACACCAGCACCGTGATATAGAGCAATGACACCAGCACCGTGATATAGAGCACTGACACCAGCAACATCATATAGAGCACTGACACCAGCACCATCATATAGAGCACTGACACCAGCACCGTGATAGAGTGCACTGACACCAGCACCAAGATATATAGCACTGACACCAGCACCGTGATATAGAGCACTGACACCAGCACCGTGATATAGAGCACAGACACCAGCACCGTGATATAGAGCACAGACACCAGCACCGTGATATAGAGCACAGACACCAGCACCGTGATAGAGTTCACTGACACCAGCACCATGATATATAGAGCACTGACACCAGCACCGTGATATAGAGCAATGACACCAGCACCGTGATATAGAGCAATGACACCAGCACCGTGATATAGAGCAATGACACCAGCACTG
Source organism: Lithobates pipiens (assembly GCF_037356315.1). Classification (NCBI taxonomy): domain Eukaryota; kingdom Metazoa; phylum Chordata; class Amphibia; order Anura; family Ranidae; genus Lithobates; species Lithobates pipiens. Next base: position 156,583,361 of record NW_027507788.1, read on the forward strand.
AGATAGAGTGCACTGACACCAGCACCATGATATAGAGCACTGACACCAGCACCGTGATAGAGTTCACTGACACCAGCACCATGATATATAGAGCACTGACACCAGCACCGTGATATAGAGCAATGACACCAGCACCGTGATATAGAGCAATGACACCAGCACCGTGATATAGAGCACTGACACCAGCAACATCATATAGAGCACTGACACCAGCACCATCATATAGAGCACTGACACCCGCAACGTGATATAGAGCACTGACACCAGCACCGTGATATAGAGCACTGACACCAGCACTGTGATATAGAGCACTGACACCAGCACCGTGATAGAGTGCACTGACACAACACCAGCACCGTGAGAGAGAGCACTGACACCAGCACCGTGATATAGAGCACTGACACCAGCACTGTGATATAGAGCACTGACACCAGCACCGTGATAGAGTGCACTGACACAACACCAGCACCGTGAGAGAGAGCACTGACACCAGCACCGTGATAGAGAGCACTGACAACAGCACTGAGATAGAGTGCACTGACACCAGCACCATGATATAGAGCACTGACACCAGCACCGTGATAGAGTTCACTGACACCAGCACCATGATATATAGAGCACTGACACCAGCACTGTGATATAGAGCAATGACACCAGCACCGTGATATAGAGCACTGACACCAGCAACATCATATAGAGCACTGACACCAGCACCATCATATAGAGCACTGACACCAGCACCGTGATAGAGTGCACTGACACCAGCACCAAGATATATAGCACTGACACCAGCACCGTGATATAGAGCACTGACACCAGCACCGTGATATAGAGCACTGACACTAGCACCGAGATATAGAGCACTGACACCAGCACCGTGATATAGAGCACTGACACCAGCACCGTGATATAGAGCACTGACACCAGCACCGCGATATAGAGCACTGACACCAGCACCGTGATATAGAGCACTGACCCCAGCACTGAGATATAGAGCACTGACAACAGCACCGTGATATAGAGCACTGACACCAGCACCGTGATATAGAGCACTGACACCAGCACCGTGATAGAGTGCACTGACACCAGCAACATGATATAGAGCACTGACACCAGCACTGTGATATAGAGCACTGACACCAGCACCGTGATAGAGTGCACTGACACCAGCACCATGATATAGAGCACTGACACCAGCACTGTGATATAGAGCACTGACACCAGCACCGTGATAGAGTGCACTGACACCACACCAGCACCGTGATCGAGAGCACTGACACCAGCACTGTGATAGAGAGCACTGAGACCAGCACTGAGATAGAGTGCACTGACACCAGCACCGTGATATAGAGCAATGACACCAGCACCGCGATATAGAGCACTGACACCAGCACCGTGATATAGAGCACTGACACCAGCACCATGATAGAGTGCACTGACACTAGCACCGTGATATAGAGCACTGACACCAGCACCGCGATATAGAGCACTGACACCAGCACCATGATATAGAGCACTGACCCCAGCACTGAGATATAGAGCACGGACAACAGCACCGTGATATAGAGCACTGACACCAGCACCGTGATAGAGTGCACTGATACCAGCAACATGATATAGAGCACTGACACCAGCACCATGATATAGAGCACTGACACCAGCACTGTGATATAGAGCACTGACACCAGCACTGTGATATAGAGCACTGACACCAGCACCGTGATAGAGTGCACTGACACCACACCAGCACCGTGATAGAGAGCACTGACACCAGCACCGTGATAGAGAGCACTGAGACCAGCACTGAGATAGAGTGCACTGACACCAGCACCGTGATATAGAGCACTGACACCAGCACCGTGATAGAGTGCACTGACACCAGCACCGTGATATATAGAGCACTGACACCAGCACTGTGATATAGAGCACTGACACCAGCACCGTGATATAGAGCACTGACACCAGCACCGAGATAGAGAGCACTGACAGCAGCACTGATACCAGCAACTCGCTGCTGGGCCCCAAAAATATGACACCGCTCAACCTCTTCAAACAGGCGGGTATGGGTATATAGTACGGTGTGCTGGACGAGAGGCAAGCCAACAGTTCCATTGCAAATTGTGCAAGCTCTGGCCAGAGGTTAAGCCTGCCCACCCAGTAGTCCAGGGGTTCATCACTCCTCAGAGTGTCCACATCGGCCGTTAACCCGATGTAGTTGGACACCTGTTGGTCTAGGCGTTCCCTGATGCTGGATCCGGATGAGACCTCTCGATGGGTCAGCTGAAAGAATGACCTCATTTCAGAAGTCACCAACACATCTTCAAACCACCCTCTTCTTGCAGGCGCTGTTTTATTGGTACCCGCAACTCTTTCTCTGGGAGTGTGAATTGCTTCTCTGCCAGTGTACGCAAAAGCAGAATGCAGCATTTCTCGAAGCAAGGCCTGGAAGTGCTCCATTCTGACAGCCCCCTGTGACGGTGGTAACATTTCCGCCATTTTGTGTTTGTATCAGGGGTCTAAGTACGTTGCCACCCAGTACTGGTCCTTGACCCTTATGCTTTTTATACGGGGGTTCCTGTTAAAACACTGGAGCATAAAGGCCCCCATTTGCACTAAACTGGAAGTGGTGTGGTGGTCAGGCTCCTGCTCATTATCCAGGATAATGTCGTCCTCCTCGTTCACCTCTCCCCATCCACGCACAACAACAGGGATCCCAGAAAGGTTTAAAGCATGCTCTTCTTGCTCCTCCTCATCCGCCCCGCCACCATCCTCCTCTGACTCCTCTTCAGACTCCTGTTGTTGACTTGTCTCAGATAAAGTAGCCCCCCCCCCCCCAGGAATTCATCCAGCATTGTGACTTCCTCATCTTGCCGCTCCTGCTCCTCCACGGCTTGATCAATGACACGACGCAATGCACGCTTCATAAAGAAGGCATAAGGTACCATGTCACTGATGGCGCCATGGCTGCGACTGACCAGTTTGGTGATCTCCCCAGAACCTGTTCTACTGCAAAGTTCATACAGGTAGACGTTAACTGCACGTTTCTGCTGGAGCAGCCTATCAAGCATATAGAAGGTTGAGTTCCATCGCGTCGGGCAATTGCAAATAAGATGTCTGACCGGCAGATTGTGTCACCGCAGAATGTCAGCAAGGCGAGCCATGGCCGTGTAAGATCTTCTGAAATGGGCCGAGATTTTCCTTGCCTGCGCAAGATGTCCTGGACCCCAGGATATTTGACAACGAATCGCTGCACGACCAAGTTTAAGACGTGTGCCATGCATGGCACGTGCGTAATTTTGCCCTGTTTCAATGCGCTAAGCAGATTGGCACCGTTGTCACACACCACTTTACCAACTGTCAAATTGAGCGGTGTTAGCCACTGATCTGCCTGTGAACGCAAAGCTGAAAGGAGTGCCGGGCCAGTGTGGCTCTTGGCTTCCAGGCACAACAGATGCAGCACGGCATAGCAACGTCTCACCTGGCATGTCGAATAGGTTCTGGGGATCTTGGGCGGCACAGCGGAAGAGACGCTAGCAGCGGAAAAGGAGGAGTCAGCCGAGGAGGAGAGGGCGGAGGATGGAGTAGGAGTAGGAGGAGAGGAAGAGGCAGACCTGCATGCAATCCTTGGCGGTAAAACCAAATCTACACGGGTGCCACGGGTTACATGCTTGACCGCCGTCAGAAGGTTCACCCAGTGGGCAGTAAAAGTGATATACCTTCCCTGCCCGTGTTTGCTAGACCACATTTCTGTGGTCAGATGTATCTTGGCACCGACACTGTGTGCCAGAGATACATTCACTTACCACTGAACATGGCCATATAGCTCTGGGATGCCCTTCTGTGAGAAATACTTCCTTCCTGGGACCTTCCATTGTGGTGTTCCAATGGCCACAAATTTTCGAAAGGCCTCTGAATCCACCAGTTTATATGGCAGTAGTTGGCGGGCTATGAGTTCTGGCAAGCCAGTCGTCAACCATAGGGCAAGAGGGTTATCCGGCGTCATCATTTTTTTACGCTCGAACATTTGGTCCACGGAAGCCTGCCTTTTTGCAGAAAAACATGAGCTTGCCGTGATGGAAGGTGGAGTGGAGGACAATTGTGAGGAGAGAGGAGAAGGAGAAGTAGAAGACAAGGCTGAACGGTGAGAGCCTGGAGTGTGGCTTTGTGTGTTCCGTTGCTCCCACTGGGCTTAGTGGTGGCAGCTCATGTGCCTTCTTACGGCGGTCGTTCCTAGGTGAGTGTTGGGATTACCGCAACTTATGCATTAACTGCAAAAATTGCAGATGGCAACACTATTGTTATTAGCGGACACGTTAAAAAAAGCCCACACTGCGGAGCCATGTGCCGGCATCCTGGGAGCGCCATATGTGACCGTACATGGGTGATGCCTTGCTCCTGATACATTCGCATTCTGCTTTGTCCCTCCTGTGCAATCTAAGTTCTTCCTGCTTCTCCTCCCTATCTGCTGGTCCATCATATCTCCCTCTGAACTCCCCTCGTCTTCCTCTCTTGTGGGCACCCACGTGTCATCACTAGACACGTTATCGATGTCACCTTCCCCACCGCCATAATTAGAGATCTCTGAGTAGGCAGCAACAGCGGGGACAAACCTCCTCCTTGGGCTGATCTGGGTACTGTCGTCAGACTGCTGAGTGGCGGTTGTTGCTACCTCCTCTTCCTGATCCAATGCCAAGAGTGGCCGCGCATCGGAAATGTCTTGATATGGATCAGAAAATAATTTCTGTGACTCAAGCGGAAGGTATATGGTGGGGGTGGTGTTGGTGGTAGTGTCTTTGGGGGTGCACATAGCAGAGAGTGAAGAAGAGGGTGCAGATCGAGAGGATGAGGAGGGTGGAGAAGAGTAAGGCTGAGTGAGCCACTCAACCAAGTCTGGTGCGTCCTTTGACGTAATCGCACACACCTTCTGCAATTTGCCACTTTGGTTCAAGTCTGTTGCTCCTGCCCTACCCCTACCACCCCTGCGGAAGGGCCTGCCTCTTCCTCTGCCTGTCATTTCTTAAATTACCCTGTGACAAAAGTCTCTAGAGAAGTGCAGTATGTATGTGGAAGAAGGTATATAACACCCCGCTTCAATCTGTTGTTTTTGGGGGCCACTGGTCTATCACACCAGTTTTAATACTTTTTTTTTATTGCGTTTGTCGCTCTTTGTAGTATCACTGCAGAACCGCTCAGCAGTCACAATGCTGCACAGTGGAAATGCACTATACTATGCTTTCTATATGTGCAAGTATTTTATACGTGTATTACACACCTATATACTGCACACCAAATAGTACACCTATATCAGTCCTTACAAGGACCTTTGTGGACCAAGTAGCTAGTGATTTGCAGACTGTACCTCAGTCCCTACACTGATATAGGACTGCTGCAGAATAGAGCAGCAATCTGCAGCAGTGCACCACAACCCTCCAAACAGTACACCTATACCAGTCCTTACAAGGACCTTTTTGGGACAAGTAGCTAGTGTTTTGCAGACTGTACCTCAGTCCCTACACTGATAAAGGACTGCTGTAGAATAGGGGGGCAGCAATCTGCAGCAGTATACCACAACCCTCCAAACAGTACACCTATACCATTCCTTACAAGGACCTTTTTGGACCAAGTAGCTAGTGATTTGCAGACTGTACCTCAGTTCCTACACTGATAAAGGACTGCTGCAGAATAGGGCAGCAATCTGCAGCAGTGCACCACAACCCTCCAAACAGTACACCTATACCAGTCCTTATAAGGACCTTTGTGGACCAAGTAGCTAGTGATTTGCAGACTGTACCTCAGTCCCTACACTGATAAAGGACTGCTGCAGAATAGGGCAGTAATCTGCAGCAGTGCACCACAACCCTCCAAACAGTACACCTATACCTGTCCTTACAAGGACCTTTGTGGACCAAGTAGCTAGTGATTTGCAGACTGTACCTCAGTCCCTACACTGATAAAGGACTGCTGTAGAATAGGGGGGCAGCAATCTGCAGCAGTACACAACAACCCTCCAAACAGTACACCTATACCAGTCCTTACAAGGACCTTTTTGGACCAAGTAGCTAGTGATTTGCAGACTGTACCTCAGTTCCTACACTGATAAAGGACTGCTGCAGAATAGGGCAGCAATCTGCAGCAGTGCACCACAACCCTCCAAACAGTACACCTATACCAGTCCTTACAAGGACCATTGTGGACCGAGTAGCTAGTGATTGCAGACTGTACCTCAGTCCCTACACTGATAAAGGACTGCTGCAGAACAGGGCAGCAATCTGCAGCAGTGCACCACAACCCTCCAAACAGTACACCTATACCAGTCTTTACAAGGACCTTTGTGGGTCAAGTAGCTAGTGATTTGCAGACTGTACCTCAGTCCCTACACTGATAAAGGACTGCTGCAGAATAGGGCAGCAATATGCAGCAGTGCACCACAACCCTTCAAACAGTACACCTATACCTGTCCTTACAAGGACCTTTGTGGACCAAGTAGCTAGTGATTTGCAGACTGTACCTCAATCCCTACACTGATAAAGGACTGCTGCAGAATAAGGCAGCAGTCAAGTATAATATTATTTCTATATTTGGAAGAAAGTATATTATACGTGTACAACCCTATATACTGTACACCTATACCAGTCCTTAAAAGGACCTTTGTGGACCTAATAGGAATAGCTAGCTAGTGATTAAACTGACTTTCCCTGCTGCACACAGCATCCTGTCCCTCCCTGCACTGACAAAAGACAGGCTGCTGCAATCACCAGCACAGCAGTGCACTCAACCCTATATACTGTACTACACCTATACCATACCAGTCCTTAAAATGACTTTTGTGGACCTAATAGCTAGCGATTTGTGTCACTACAGTCTCTCCCTGCTCTACACAGCGTCCTGTCCCTACACTGAAATAAGACAGAATGTAAAATGACCGCCAGATCAGGTCTATTTATAAAGTAGGGGGAATGTCCAATTGTCCATGTGCTGAAATGTCTCAATTGGCTGTCTTGTACCCCATGATGGATGTGTCATCATGGGTCAAAGTTCTTTCACACTGTAAACACATATGTCCTCCGGGCGAACAGCGGCAATAGTCTGCCGATCGGACGAAACGCAAACACTCAAAATTTGCCGCGAAACGACCGCCGAGCGAACAGTTCGGCCATCCCTAGGCACTAATACTGCTGCATACGAGAATCATCATGCTATTGTAGCACCTCAGCAATCTGAGCACGGGGTCTGGTACGTCTGACCTTAGCATGGACTGGAAACCCATCCCACTGGCTTTCAATCATAACCCTTGACCAAGAACCATCAGTGACATCTCAGTCAGTGTGCTAGGAGCACAGTCTAAGCTCTTTAGCCAGTACTTGGGGATGTAGAAGACTATTTCTCAAAGCGTATCCCAGATAATACCTCTGTTTCTTCAGGGAAAAGGCGGTGATAAATAATGTATTTTTTTGTAAGCTGGACCCCCAGGAAATTTCCATGTAGCTGACACATGCAGATGGGTCCACCAATGCATACAGGGTTGCAAGATGCCATAAGGTGTTCAGCCCAAACTACATACTGCCACATGCAGGGATGACAGTTCAAGACCTTTAATTCACAGCCCCCTGGAGATTTCACCTTTAACTCCTTCCCCCCTGGAGTACTCCCACACATAGACATATGTTTAAACCGTGGTTCAGACAGAAGCTCCTGAAGCCCAACTGTTCACCTGAGTTCTCTCTCATCGTCATGTGGGGGACTACCTTTCCTCCATCACCACCCACTCCAAAGCCAACCAGTCTTGCAGCAGTAAAGAACACATAATTCTCTCCTCACCCCAGACATTGGCTTTACTCAACACTACTCTTTTAGGTCATCACACAGAATCTCTTGATTGCAAAAGAAATCCTATATTCTGTAGCACTGCCCCCTTGGGGATTGCTTACATTTACCTGCTCATCTGCACCCTCATGACCCTGGGAACACTCCAACCCACTTGACACTCTGGGTTCAGACATCTTTGCACCACCTTAGAGTAATAAATCAAACCAATCAGTTTGTATTCTATTAACGTTTACTGAATAACTCAAGGAAGATTTTGTTACACAAAGGAGGTAATCAATCAACTGAACTTCGGATAACAATCCTAGTTCAGAAGAAGAATTCCTCCACAATAATACAAGTTAAGACAATATCAAAGTAACAGTATACTTATATATAGGTATGTACAATGTAGTACCACTTGAGTATGACATGAAAAGGATAAGCAAGAGTTAAGCATTAATTCTGGAAAAACTTCTAAAGAGGAAACCTAGCCCGGCCTTTTCAACTTTTAATCCCGATGAGAGATCAATTAAACAAGAACAGTAAGAGGGCCCTTTTTGTAGTGCTGACAGTAATGTCCCTGTTGCAGGCCTGATGGTTATCGCTAACAGTTGGAACTCTTTAACTGTATCCTATAGGGTGCAGCAACAAGGTAATGATACTTCTTGGAAAAGGGTTGATGCAACAAGTGCATATGTACAGTGTTCAAATAGTGATGCAGTAAAGTTGTTCCCTAGGGTAAAGCTGTCTGTGAACAGTGTCCCAGTGAAGCAGCAAAGAAAGGTTTGTAAAGGTGGGAAATTGCCCTCTCACTAATGACCAGGTCGATTGAATGTCTTCCAAACAGCGAACACCTTGTAGCGGTCACACTCGAGACTATCATCCGATGAAAAGCAGGAAGCGCAGAATATTGGACTGTCAGGGTAATGCTGTATAGATGCCTGATGATCAGCAAGCAGGGACGGGTCCTTCTTGACCGGGTTGGAATGTCTTACATTGCGTGGTAGGCTGCAACCTCACCCTCTCAGAACTGAGAAGTCCGTCACATGCCAGGCCCAGGAGGAAGAGTGTAATCTAACAATGTTCCAAAGGCCAGGTCCACTGGTAATCAAGCCTCTCTCCCGAACATTAATCTATAGGGGGAGTGTCTAGTAGAATAATTTGAAGTGCTATTATAGGCATGGATCACTGCAGCTATATGGTCTCCCCAGTGCTGCTTCTTTTCCAAGGGAAGGGTTTATAATAGACATGTGCACTGACAAAAAACTTGTTCATTTTCGTTTCATTCATTGTTTTTGCTTAATTTGGAAATTTGAAAATTCGGATTTTCAAATTTCCGAAATTACGAAATTACGAATTTCCAAATATTCAAATGTTCGAATATTCAAATGTTCGAATTTTAGAATTTCCAAATTTTAGAATTTCCAAATTTTAGAATTTCCAAATTTTCGAATTTCCAAATTTTCGAATTTCCAAATTTTCGAATTTTCGAATTCCAAACTTAAAAGTTACAAATTTTTGGAAATTCAAAAATGTGAAAATCTGAACATTCGAAAATCTGAAAAAAGAAAGCAGTAAGCTATATATATATATATATATATATATATATATATATATATATATATATATATATATATATATATATATATATATAAATAAAATAAAAAAACTAATAATAACTATTAAATTACCAAATTTTTGAATTTTCAAATTTTCGATTTTTCAAATTTTCGAATTTCTGAATTTACACATTTTCGAATTCCGAATTTACACATTTTCGGAAATTTGAAAATTAAATAATTTAAAAATCAGAAAATTCGAAAATCGGAAAAAAGAAAGAAAAATCAGTAAAATTTGAAATAATAACTAACCAATAATAACTAACTATTAAATTATAGGTATCGGAATTTCCTTTCAAATTTGGCTGTTTGTGAATAGGGATGGCCTTGCGGTTCGCCCGGCGGTCGGTTCGCGGCGAATTTTGCGTGTTCATGATTCGCCTAACCGGCGGACTTCTGGTGCTGTTAATGCGGCAGACATATGCGTTTACATTGTGAAAGAACTTTAACCGATGATGACACATCCATCATGGGGTACAGAACAGCCAATTGAGACATTTCAGCACATGGACCTGATCTGGCGGCCATTTTGCATTCTGTCTTTTGTCAGTGTAGGGAGAGGTTGATGTGTGGAGCAGGGACAGATTGTAGTGACACAAATCACTAGCTATTAGGTCCAGAAAAGTCCTTTTAAGGACTGGTATAGGTGTGCAGTATATAGGGTTCTGGTGCAGTGCTGCTGACTGCTGTGCTGCTGATTGCTGAGTGCACTGCTGACCGATTCTGCAGCTGTCTTTGTCAGTGTAGGGACAGGATGCTGTGTGGAGCAGGGACAGTCAGTTTAATCACTAGCTATTACTATTAGGTCCACAAAGGTCCTTTTAAGGACTGGTATAGGTGTACAGTATATAGGGTTGTACACATCTAATATACTTTCTTTCAAATATAGAAAGCCTATTATACTTGACTGCTGAGCTGAGTGCTGACCGATTCTGCAGCTGTCTTTTATCAGTGTAGGGACTGAGGGAGGACAGTCTGCAAATCACTAGCTACTAGGTCCACAATTGTCCTGTTAACCACTTGCCGACCGCCGCACAACGATGTACGTCGACAGAATGGCACGGGCAGGCATATGGGCGTACCTGTACGTCCCTGCCTTCCCGCGGGTGGGGGGCCCGATCGGGCCTCCCCCGGTGCCTGCGGCGGTCGGTATCCGTTCAGGAGCGATCCGGGATAAGGGGGCGGCCATTCATTCATGGCCACCCCCTCGCGATCGCTTCTGACGAATGGAAATGCTGTGTGACATCACTTCCTCTCCTGTAATGTAAACACAGGCAGAGGAAGTGATGTAATCTCTCCTCGTGTCGGTCTTTTTTGTTCCGGCACCGAGGAGAGAGGATCGGTGAGTTGCACCTAACACTACACTAACAGTAGAACACGCCAGGCACACTTTTCACCCCCCCTTCACCCCCCGATCACCCCCCCAATCACCCCTGCACCCCCAGTCACAGTGACACCAATTGCATTTTTTTTTTTTTTGCATTGGTGTCATTTGTGACTGTAATAACTGTTAGGGCAGTTAGGGTTAGCCCCCTTTAGCTCTAGGGTACCCCCCTAACCCCCCCAATAAAGGTTTAACCCCGTGATCACCCCCCGTCGCCAGTGTCACTAATAAGCGATTGTTTTTCTGATCGCTGTATTAGTGTCACAGGTGACGCTAGTTAGGCAGGTAAGTATTTAGGTTCGCCGCAGCTTTTTATAGCGTCAGGGACCCCCATATACTACCACATAAAGCCCCCTGATTGCCCCCTAGTTAACCCTTTCACCAGTGATCACCATATAACTGTTACAGGTGACGCTGGTTGGTTAGTTATTTTTTTTTTGTTTCAGGGCACCCGCCATTTATTACCTAATAAAGGTTTAACCCCCTGATCACCCGGCGGGTGATATAAGTTTGAGGGTCAGATAAGGTCTGCGTCGCCCCAGCGTCAGGTTAGTGCCAGTACCGCTAACACCCACGCGCAAAGCATACACCTCCCTTAGTAATATAGTATCTGATCAGATCTATATTAGCGTTGCCAGCATTTTAGGTATCCCAAAACGCATTGTTAGCGGGATCAGCCCAGATACCTGCTAGCACCTGCGTTTAGCCCCTCCGCTAAGCCCAGCCCAGCCCACCCAAGTGCAGTATCGATCGATCACTGTCACTTACAAAACACAACAAGTTTTTTTTGTAGCGTTTTGAAACAGTCGCTGACAGGCTAGGTGCTTTTTTACCTGTGAGTCTCACTAGTGTACCCCTAAATTTAGAGCCCAAAATGGCAAAGCGAAGGTACACTAGTGAAGAGGCCTACACGTTTCTGAGCATGACAGATAGTGAAGAGGACGTCACTCATCTGTCAGATTCAGGCTCAGAATACGATCCTGTAGAGGACAGCGGCTCCATGACAGATAGCTCTGACGACGGAGATGAGGTCCCTGTTAAGGACAGGTGTGCCCGATCCCGAATGTATTCTGTTGTTCAGGTGCAGGAACCGCAGGTCACTCGTATGGAGCAGAGACGTACTAGAGCCGCTCATCCTTCTGGTGAACTGGCAAGCACCAGCGGCCTAGTACACCCTGGACGTACATCCAGCACTGCAGTAACACGTGGTGACGTGGCGAGTCCCATAAGTGCAGTTCAAGCTGGCGAGGTGGCAAGCACAAGTAGTGTCCCGCTGCCACCAAGACAAAGACAAAGACAGGCCCGTCGTACCCATAGTGCCCTTCCTGCAGAATTCGCCAATCCTAATTGGGTAACCACCACTTCTGCAGAACCCGTACTTCCCCCATTCACTGGCCAACCTGGCATTAACGTGGAAACAGTTGATTTTACGACACTTGACTTTTACTCACTGTTTTTCACCGAAGATCTCTATAGATCTATTGTGGACCAAACCAATTTGTACGCTGGTCAACACATCGCCACTATTCCCCAGTCCGCCTTTGCCAGACAATGGAAACCAGTTACGGTTTCCGAATTTAAAATCTTTCTGGGCCTCTCCCTCAACATGGGCATAACCAAAAAGAGTGAGTTGCGGTCATATTGGTCCACTGACCCAATTCACCATATGCGCGTGTTCTCTGCTTCCATGTCCAGGGCACGATACGAGCAGATTTTGCATTTCATGCACTTCAGCGACAATGAACTCTGTCGTCCTCGTGGAGACCCTGAATACGATTGGCTCTACAAAATTCGGCCCCTCATAAACCACTTCAACCAACGTTTTGCAGACTTGTTTACTCCCCATTAAGTTGTCTGCGTTGATGAGTCCCTGATTAAGTTTTCTGGTCGCTTGTCATTCAAACAATACGTCCCCAACAAGCGTTCCAGATACGGGGTCAAGATATATAAGCTCTGTGACAGGGCCACAGGCTATACACGCAGTTTTATGGTTTATGAGGGTAAAGATAGTCACGTAGAGCCGGAGAACTGCCCTGACTACATAGGAAGCGCTGGCAAGATAGTGTGGGACATGGTGTCACCCTTATTCGGAAAGGGGTACCGCTTGTACGTGGACAATTATTACACAAGCGTGCCACTGTTTAGTCACTTGTTTGATCAGCAGATTGGAGCATGTGGCACCGTGCGACCTAATCGCCAGGGCTTTCCCCAGCGGCTTGTAGAGTCCCGTCTTAGGCTGGGGGAGAGAGCCTGCTTGCGCAGTAATAATTTGCTCGCTATGAAGTGGAGGGATAATAAGAATGTTTTCGTTCTTACCTCCCTTCATGCAGACACGACGGTCCAAATTCCTACGGCGACTGGTATTGTGGAGAAACCCCTCTGTGTCCACAAATATAACCTTAATATGGGAGGGGTGGACCTCAATGACCAGTTGTTGGCGCCGTATCTAGTTCCCCGTAAGGCCAGACGCTGGTACAAAAAAGTGTCTGTTTATTTATTTCAATTGGCTATACTGAATGCTTATGTACTACACAAAGCTTCAGGACGGACTGGATCCTTCCTTAAATTCCAGGAGGATATCGTCAGAGCCCTTCTGTATCCAGGCGGTGCTCCACCTCACGTTCCCCAACCAGATGCAGTATGCCGGCTGCATGAGAGGCATTATCCTTATGTCCTCCCGAGTACCTCTACCCAACGAGCCCCCCAAAGAAAATGTTGTGTCTGCAGAAAGCGCGGATATAGGCGTGACACCCGTCATTATTGTCCCCGCTGTCCTGACAATCCTGGTCTTTGCATTGGTGAATGTTTTGAACGCTACCATGAACTGGTTGAGTTTTAGAGTACGGTACAGCATTGCACAGGCTAGGCACACCTTCACAGGGTCTCCCAAGATGCCATCGCATTTTGAGAGACCCAAACCGCTGGAACCGTTACAACAGAAGTGTTAAAGTTACATAAAAAAGTGTTTAAAAAAAAAAAATGTAAAAAAAACAAAAAAACAAAAAAAATATAAAATAAAAAAATCAAAAATAGTTGTCGTTTTATTGTTCTCTCTCTCTCTATTCTCTCTCTATTGTTCTGCTCCTTTGTACTGTATTCTATTCTGCAATGTTTTATTGTTAACCATCATTTGCTTAGCAGGTACGCCATTCTGCTGCAGCGCGGATTTATTTATCTTGACAGCAACAGCGTTTGCTCCCACGATACGTAAAGCCGCGACTCCAGCACTGTCGGAGGTGATTTCACCACCACAGTTAAAAAAGAGCATATATGCCGAAGCATGGGGGCATACGGGGTGGAGGAGCGATCTGCTCCTACCTTTTGCGGGAGGATGCCCCCATGCTTCGGCATATATATATTTTAGGCACAGATTGTGTTAAATGTGTTATTTTTTGCTATTTTTTTTTGTATTTGCTTTGCAGGTATGGTAAGTCCTACTGTTATACTGTAATGTTACTTTGTTTTATTGTTAACCATCATTTGCTTAGCAGGTACACCATTCAGTTGCAGCGTGGATTTATTTATCTTGACAGCAACAGCGTTTGCTCCCACGATACATAAAGCCACGACTCCAGCACTGTCAGGGGTGATTTCACCACCACAGTTAAAAAAGAGCATATATGCCGAAGCATGGGGGCATAAGGGGTGGAGGAGCGATCTGCTCCTACCTTTTGCGGGAGGATGCCCCCATGCTTCGGCATATATAAATGGTGCATGTATGCCCACCATTAGAAGTGGGTGGATGAAGGGAGGTATCTAATGGTGGGCATACCCACCGATCAATATTTTTTTTTCGTTCAGCCCACAGGCTGCATGAAAAAAAAATTACAATATATGCCCAACCAGTTCCAGCAACATACTGGTATGTTGCTGGACTTTGAGTGCTTATACCAGAATGATGCCTGCAGGTTTAGGTATCATCTTGGTATCATTCTTTTCAGCCAGTGGTCGGCTTTTATGTAAAAGCAATCCTAGCGGCTAATTAGCCTCTAGACTACTTTTACAAGCAGTGGGAGGGAATGTCCCCCCCCCCGCACCATCTTCCATGGTTTTCTCAGGCTCTCCTGTCCCAACAGGGAACCTGAGAATGCAGCCGGTGGTTCCGCCAGCTGACCATAGAGCTGATCAGAGACCAGAATGGCTCCAATCATCTCTATGGCCTAAGACACCGGAAGCTACGAGCATTTCATGACTTAGATTTTGCGGGATGTAAACAGCGCCATTGGGAAATTGGGAAAGCATTTTATCACACCGATCTTGGTGTGGTCAGATGCTTTGAGGACAGAGGAGAGATCTAGGGTCTGATAGACCCTAATTTTTTCAAAAAAGAGTACCTGTCACTACCTATTGCAATCATAGGGGATATTTACATTCCCTGAGATAACAATAAAAATCATAAAAAATATATATATAAATGAAAGGAACAGTTTAAAAATAAAATAAAAAAGCAAAATAAATAATAAAAAAAAAAAAAAAAAACCCTGTCCCCCCCTGCTAAGGTGCAACGTCGAACGCAAGCGTTGGTCTGGTGTCATATGTAAACAGCAATTGCACCATGCATGTGAGGTATCACCACGAAGGTCAGATCGAGGGTACTAATTTTAGCAGTAGACTTCCTCCGTAAATCTAAAGTGGTCACCTGTAAAGGCATTTAAAGGCTTTTAAAAATGTACGTAGTTTGTCGCCGCTGCACGTTTCTGCGCAATTTTAAAGCATGTCGTGTTTGGTATCCATGTACTCGGCCTAAGATCATATTTTTTATTTCATCAAACATTTGGGCAATATAGTGATTTTTAGTGCATTAAAATAAAAAAAGTGTGTTTTTTCCCCAAAAAATGCGTTTGAAAAATCGCTGCGCAAATACCGTGTGAAAAAAAAAATGAAACACCCACCATTTTAATCGGTAGGGCTTTTGCTTAAAAAAAAACACTTCATGTTTGGGGGTTCAAAGTAATTTTCTTGCAAAAAAAAATATTTTTTCATGTAAACAAAAAGTATCAGAAAGGGCTTTTTCTTCAAGTGGTTAGAAGAGTGGGTGATGTGTGACATAAGCTTCTAAATGTTGTGTATAAAATGCCAGGACAGTTCAAAACCTTCCCAAATGACCCCATTTTAGAAAGTAGACACCCCAAGCTATTTGCTGAGAGGCATGTCGAGTCCATGGAATATTTTATATTTTGACAAAAGTTTGGAAAAAAGACATTATTATTATTTTTTTTTTTTGCACAAAGTTGTCATTAAATGATATATTGCTCAAACATGCCATGGTTATATGTAAAATTACACCCAAAATACATTCTGTTGCTTCTCCTGAGTACGGGGATACCACAAGTGTGAGACCTTTTGGGAGCCTAACCGCGTACGGTACCCCAAAATCCAAGCACCACCTTCAGGATTTCTAAGGGTGTAAATTTTTGATTTCATTCCTCACTGCCTATCACAGTTTCGGAGGCCATGGAATGCCCAGATAGCACAAAATCCCCCCAAGTGACCCCATTTTGGAAAGGAGACACCCCAAGCTATTTGCCGAGAGGTATGGTGAGTATTTTGCAGACCTTCATTTTTGTCACAAAGTTTTGAAATTTGAAAAAAAGAAAAAAAATATACATTATTTTTTTTTCTTCATTTTCAAAAACAAATGAGAGCTGCAAAATACCATGCCTCTCGACAAATAGCTTGGGGAGTCTACTTTCCAAAATGGGGTCATTTTGGGGGGTTTTGAGCTATTTTGGCATTTTATGGCCTTCAAAACTGTGATAGGTAGTGAGGTGTGAAATCAAAAATTTACACCCTTAGAAATCCTGAAGGCGGTTCTTGGTTTTCGGGGCCCCGTACGCGACTAGGCTCCCAAAAAGTCCCACACATGTGGTATCCCCATACTCAGGAGAAGCAGCAGAATTTATTTTGGCATGTCATTTCACATGTGCCCCTGGCATGTGTGAGCAATATATCATTTAGTGACAACTTTGTGGAAGAAAAAAAAAAAAAAAAGTTTGTAATTTTCCCACAACTTGCGGCAAAATATAAAATATTCCATGGACTCAACATGCCTCTCAGCAAATAGCTTGGGGTGTCTACTTTCTAAAATGGGGTCATTTGTGGGGGTTTTGTGCCATCTTGGCATTTTATGGCCTTCAAAACTGTAACAGGTAGTGAGGAGTGAACTCAAAAATGTACGCCCTTAGAAAGCCTGAAGGCGGTTCTTGGCTTTCGGGGCCCCATATGCTGCTAGGCTCCCAAAAAATCCCACACATGTGGTATCCCCGTACTCAGGAGAAGCAGCAGAATTTATTTTGGGGTGTCATTTCACATATGCCCATGGCATGCTAGAGCAATATATCATTTAGTGACAACTTTGTGAAAAAAAAAAAAAAAAAAAAGTTTGTAATTTTCCCGCAACTTGTGGCAAAATATAAAATATTCCATGGACTCAACATGCCTCTCAGCAAATAGCTTGGGGTGTCTACTTTCTAAAATGGGGTCATTTGGGGGGGTTTTGTGCCATCTTGGCATTTTATGGCCTTCAAAACTGTAATAGGTAGTGAGGAGTGAAATGAAAAATTTACGCCCTTATAAAGCCTGAAGCTGGTGCTTGGTTTTCGGGGCCCCGTACGCGGCTAGGCTCCCAAAAAGTCCCACACATGTGGTATCCCCGTACTCAGGAGAAGCAGCAGAATTTATTTTGAGGTGTAATTTCACATATGCCCATAGCATGTGTGAGCAATATATCATTTAGTGACAACTTTGTGAAAAATTAATAAAGTTTGTAATTTTCCCGCAACTTGTGGCAAAATATAAAATATTCCATGGACTCAATTAGTGTATAAAGTACCTCTGCGCCAACCACCTTGACAAGGGGAATAGAGGGATGCTGCAAACACTGAAGGGAGCTTCACCTGCTCCCTGGGCAATATCGATTAAGTGGTTTTAGTGTTGCGCAAATGGGGGAATACAAGAAAGGAGGGGAGAGGGAGGGGGGGGGGGAAAGGGGGAGAAAGAGAGGGAAGGAGAAAAGAAAAAGGGGAAGGGGAAGAAAGGGCAGGGAGGGGGGAAGGGGAACAGATGAGTATGCAGGTAAAGGATAAAAGGGTAAAGGCCAAAAAGTGCTAGTGTAAAATTATATGTGTCTGGGTGTGCACAAATCCTTGTTCGGTACGTGCTGAACTAAAATAAATGTTAGAGAGTGGCAATCAAATATAGATTCTGATAGAGTGCCATACAAATAAAAACTCACAGTAATGGATGAATGCCTGAAACAATAGACATACAAATCGTGGGTGCTGTGCAAAACTGCAATAAAATATGCTGACAATAAATGAGTATATAACTTAAGGTGATAGTCCAAAATATATGACTAAAAGTGTACAGTGAGAATAATCACATAAGCACAATCCCATGTGACATGCCAAGTGGAAAAAACACAGATATCAATCAATCCAATATAACAAAATGCATGTTCCATGCGGTGTTTATAAAGTGCCAAGTGAAAAAAATACAGATAACAATCAATCCAATATAACAAAATGCATGTTCCATGCGGTGTTTATAAAGTGCAAATAGTGCTAGCAGCAAAAAAAAAAAAAAAAAAACGTTACAACACAAGTGAAATGATAAACACATAAAAATAAGGTGCTGGTACTCAGTCTGGGATATTCAGTCCTGTGGACGTGCTGTGTTCTAAGGGGAAGCACTAGCTTTGAACTTCAGTGATCCATGCAGGCATACATGTGCAGTGACTTAATCCTCCTATTTATCCAATACGTGGATGGATGTGCCCTTACCTCACAGCTGTGAGGTTACAGCCTTAATAATATAGGTGGGTAACTGGCTCCTGTTCCTGGGATAGGTATGCCTCACGGCTGTGAGGTTACAGCCTTAATAGTATAGATGGGTAACTGGCTCCTGTTCCTGGGATAGGTATGCCTCACAAGATAAAGAGATAATGTCCCATAGTGTAGTAGTTTCAACCAATTGAATTTTATTTAAGTATAGTGACAGGGTACTCACATTCTGAGTGAATAAAAACTGCAGTAATAGAGCAACAAGCAGAGTAACGAACGGTGCGTTCCAATGTCCTTCCTAGTGTCTCTCTCACTTCCTTCCTTGCGCATTCGTCACCGTCACGTGACTTCTTCAGGGAAATGAATAGAGAGAAAGGAGTTGTGTTTTTATGCTGATCGCTCGTACTTACGGTGGCTATTTTCTTGTAGACCGGAACAGGAAGTTCCATGGCGGCCATTTTTGGTAAGGTATGTCGCCGGAAATATACCAGCATTCATTGAATTGGAGGTATATCAAGCTAAATTACACCAAGCTCAGGTTAGAGGGAGAGTGACACCAGGGGACTACTCAGCACCTTGAAATATATCGCTGGGCTCATATAAAGTGCAGTGAAATACAATATTATATAAAAATACCCTTTTAAATACGTGGAAATGAAAAATATAAAAAATAGTATGCTGCACCAAGGTATATATAAAAACTATAAAATATAATGTGAGAGGAAAAAGTATATTTGTATCGATATGCATGCCTAAAAATTAGAAATATATTAAAATATAAAAGCTATATTAGATAAAAACTAGATTTGTGTATGTAAAATAGAGCATAGGAATAATATAACGCGCCAAGGTGAATTGAGAGAGGAGAGTATAAATAAATTTACGTCATTGTGCACTTATATAAATATAAAATCTGTTGGTTATGTTAGGGGGAAAGAGTGTAAATGTGTTTGTACATCGGTGTACACATAATTAAAGGAGGAGAGGTTTATCCGAATTAATTATTAAAAAATATTAATAAATATAAAAAATATATAATGACTTTAAAGGTTAGATAAAGCACTCATAAGAGGCAAAAATGATTAAAATTTAGTGGGAGGAGTCTAATGAAAAAACATGTATGTATTAAAAATCGCTGATGAAACAGTTCAGGTCAAACTCTATATTTAACCCTTGAGGGGCAAAAGTGTCTAAGGTGAAAATCCACTTCGATTCCAATTGGCTTAATGTTCTGACTTTGTGTCCTCCACGCCAATGTTTGGTGTAAGGTTCTATGCCCCAAAATTTTAGTTGGGATGGGTCTTTGTTGTGGACAGCAGCAAAGTGCCTGGATACACTGTGCTTGTCGAAGCCTTTTGAGATGTTCTTTACATGTTCCTTCAGACGAACTCTAAGGGGTCTTTTTGTGCAGCCCACGTACTGGAGGCCGCAATTGCACTCCAGTGCGTAGACCGCTCCCTCAGTGTTGCAACTTATAAAATCTCTTATCTCATATGTGTTTCCAGTAGTTGTAGATGTGAACTCCTTTCAGTTCTTATTCTGGCATCCCGTTTTTAAACAAGCATAACATCTTCTACAAGGAAAGAAACCTTTTCCAGTAAAGAATGAAAAGTTATTTTTAGGGGGATCCGGGACATTTTTTACTAGCTTGTCTCGAATAGTCGGAGCCCGCCTATATATAAATTTGGGTTTTGAAGGGAGTATCTGTTGTAGCTGTTGGTCTGCTAGTAAGATATTCCAATTTCGTCTGATGATTTTCTCCACTTCTTTAAATTGGGAACTATAGTCGAGGATAATTGGTACTACATCGTCTTTAGGTATATGTTTCGATTTATCTTCTAGTAGTGTTTTTCGGTCTATCTCCGCAACTTCCATGATCTTTTTATTGATAAATTTATTGTCATATCCTTTTTCCAAGAATTTATCTCTCAGGGTTTCTGCTTGTACTTTGAAAATTTGATCGTCAGTGCAGTTCCGCTTTATTCGCATTAATTGTCCTTTGGGTATATTGAACAGCCAGTTGTTATGATGGCAACTTCCTATTGGAAGGTAACTGTTCCTGTCTACCTCTTTAAAGTGTGTTTGGGAGGAAATTTTATTGTCCTTCTGTATAATTTCTAAATCTAGAAATTTGATATTCTTATCGCTGATCTCCCATGTTAATTGGATATTTCTGTTATTGGTATTCAGGCCTACTAGGAAGTTGATGAGTGATTCCTTCTTACCCTTCCATATTATTATTATGTCATCAATATACCTCTTGTATAGATGTAAGTCTTCTGGGATGTTTTTTAGTGCCTCTTCTTCTTCCCATTGCACCATAAATAGGCCCGCCACACTCGGGGCAAATTTGGCTCCCATAGCCACCCCTGTTTTTTGGAAAAAGTAATTGCGGTTGTACCAAAAATAGCTATTTTTCAAAGTAAAATCCAGGCATTTTATTATATATTTCCTCTGACTGCATGGTAAGGTTGTATATTTCCTCAGTCCCCATTTTACTGCCTCACATGCTTGGTGATGTAAAATTACTGTGTACAAAGAAGCTACATCTGCTGTGGCCAAGAGCCACGGTTCTTCATTGACAGGGAGATTGTCTAGTATTTGTAGAATTTGTTTAGTGTCCCTTAAATATGCTTGTGTCTTCTGGACTGCGGGTTGTAAATAAAAGTCGATGTATTGTCCCATGCGTGATGTTAATGAATCTATCCCATTGACTATTGGTCTTGGTGGGGGATTACTCTGGTCTTTATGTATTTTTGGGACTGTATTTATAATGGGAGTACGACACGATTCCGGTATGAGATATTTTGCTTCTTTCTTAGTCAAGATTTCCCTTTTAAGACCCAAGTGGACTACTTGTTCTAGTGCCTTTCTGCATCTGAACATAGCGTTACTTGGTAGACGTGTGTATGTGTTTTCATCTTCTAATAAATTTTTCCATACTTAAATTATATTGTTCCTTGGAGAGGATCACAATTCCTCCCCCTTTATCCGCTGGTCGGATTACCAGGTCTTTTCTTTTTGTTAGTTTCCGAATTCCACTCTTGATGTGTTTGGGGTCTTCTTTCTTTCAAATTTTTAGAGACTTTAATTCGTCTGTTACAATTCTCTTAAACACATTGATGTGTTTATTATCTTTTGCTGGTGGATTGAAGGTAGATTTATTCCTCAAGGTACTATGTAGGGTATTGTCATTGGTGTGGGATATTTTGGTTTTGCAAGGGTTACTGGCAATGTATTTCTTGATGTTGAGTTTCCTTATATACTTCTGAATGCCTATATATGTCTGAAATTTATCTAAATTTTTTATGGGGGCATATTTGAGACCCTTGTCTAATGTACCAATTTCCTCATGTGTAAGTTGTTTCCCACTAAGATTAAAAATGCCTCCTCCTTTCACTCTCTTTTTCTTTTGTACTCTCTTCCCTCCTCTTCGTCCTCTCTTCTTTCTGGGGTGCATCTTACGTATCTCATTTCTTCGGCATTTCTTACCGGATGGTTTTCCCTGCCCCGTTCCAAAAAAGACCTGTCATGTTCTGTGTCTGAGTGTTGTCGTCTGTCGGGTCGATCTTCCTCTGGTCTGTTTAATAGGGGCGCATAATAGTTATAGGTTCGGATTGGACTCCTCTCGTGCGGTCTATATGAACTATGTGGTTGTGGACCTCTGTTGTCTCCATCTCTTCTCTCATAATTGTGCGTTCGGGTTGGGCTCCTCTCATATGGTCTGTACAGCCCTTGTGTTTGTGGTCCTCTGCCGTCTCCATCTCTTCTATCATATTGGTGTTGGTATTCTGGGCTTCTCGCTCTTAGTCTATTTGTATCTTGTGGGCGATCCCTGTTGTGATAGGGTGTCCCCCTGTACGTTTGTGGGTATCTTCTTTCATCTCTCTGTTCGTATGGGGGCCTCTGTTCGTATACAGGTTTTTGTTTATAATTATTCTTCCTAAAGTTTTTCCAAAATGGCTTTTTCCAGCCATTTCTTGGGGTCCGTTCCTGTTGGTATCTTCTTTCGTTATTATACGGTGTATATTGTTGGTAAGTAATATGTCTTTCATCATATCTTTGATGTTCTGTGGTTTCCCCTCTGTGATTTTGATGGTCATCTTGAGGTAGATGTTGTGTGTCATTTCTGCTTGGTTGGGGGGGGGTTAACTCTCACTGTTTTCTCTGGTGTTGAGTACGTAGATATTGGGTCTGCTTGGTTATGCTGGTTCTGCCATTTAAAAGTATGATCCATTTTAAAATCATTTATGTCCCTGATGTATTTTTTACTTTTTTTCTGTTGGACTTCTTTATCCCTTTTAGTGAGATCCTTGTTCAATTGTGATGTGAGAGTAAGGAATTCAGCCTTATCCTTCCAGGGTTCCAGGTCCCTTTTAATCTGAGAGATCAATTCCTCTATTAGTCTCAATTTCTTCTTTTTTCTTTCTAATAGGAAGGCAAGTAATTCTAAGCCTTTCTCATTGAAGAACTTGAACCATTCATTGATGGATTCCTGATCCATGAGTCCATCATTAGGGGTTATGTCCCATCTTAGTCTTCTCGGGACAATACTGTCTTTCATGTATTGTTCAAAAGTTACTATATCCCACCATAGATTGACTTTCTTCTCCATAGCATGGCCCAATCTCCTCATTAGTCTCTCCAGGTCGTTGCTTTTTTTGCTAGGGATGGTGGTACTAAAAATTTCCTCCAGATTAATTTGTCGTTTATCCAAGAATGAAAATATGTCCATGGTGGCAGCAAAGGTTGGGAGGAAAAGTGGGTAGCAAACAATTAGTGTATAAAGTACCTCTGCGCCAACCACCTTGACAAGGGGAATAGAGGGATGCTGCAAACACTGAAGGGAGCTTCACCTGCTCCCTGGGCAATATCGATTAAGTGGTTTTAGTGTTACGCAAATGGGGGAATACAAGAAAGGAGGGGAGAGGGAGGGGGGGGGGGAGGGGGAGAAAGAGAGGGAAGGAGAAAAGAAAAAGGGGAAGGGGAAGAAAGGGCAGGGAGGGGGAAGGGGAACAGATGAGTATGCAGGTAAAGGATAAAAGGGTAAAGGTCAAAAAGTGCTAGTGTAAAATTATATGTGTCTGGGTGTGCACAAATCCTTGTTCGGTACGTGCTGAACTAAAATAAATGTTAGAGAGTGGCAATCAAATATAGATTCTGATAGAGTGCCATACAAATAAAAACTCACAGTAATGGATGAATGCCTGAAACAATAGACATACAAAATATATGACTAAAAGTGTACAGTGAGAATAATCACATAAGCACAATCCCATGTGACATGCCAAGTGGAAAAAACACAGATATCAATCAATCCAATATAACAAAATGCATGTTCCATGCAGTGTTTATAAAGTGCCAAGTGGAAAAAATACAGATAACAATCAATCCAATATAACAAAATGCATGTTCCATGCGGTGTTTATAAAGTGCAAATAGTGCTAGCAGCAAAAAAAAAAAAAAAAAAACGTTACAACACAAGTGAAATGATAAACACATAAAAATAAGGTGCTGGTACTCAGTCTGGGATATTCAGTCCTGTGGACGTGCTGTGTTCTAAGGGGAAGCACTAGCTTTGAACTTCAGTGATCCATGCAGGCATACATGGGCAGTGATTTAATCCTCCTATTTATCCAATACGTGGATGGATGTGCCCTTACCTCACGGCTGTGAGGTTACAGCCTTAATAGTATAGGTGGGTAACTGGCTCCTGTTCCTGGGATAGGTATGCCTCACGGCTGTGAGGTTACAGCCTTAATAGTATAGGTGGGTAACTGGCTCCTGTTCCTGGGATAGGTATGCCTCACAAGATAAAGAGATAATGTCCCATAGTGTAGTAGTTTCAACCAATTGAATTTTATTTAAGTATAGTGACAGGGTACTCACATTCTGAGTGAATAAAAACTGCAGTAATAGAGCAACAAGCAGAGTAACGAATGGTGCGTTCCAATGTCCTTCCTAGTGTCTCTCTCACTTCCTTCCTTGCGCATTCGTCACCGTCACGTGACTTCTTCAGGGAAATGAATAGAGAGAAAGGAGTTGTGTTTTTATGCTGATCGTTCGTACTTACGGTGGCCATTTTCTTGTAGACCGGAACAGGAAGTTCCATGGCGGCCATTTTTGGTAAGGTATGTCGCCGGAAATATACCAGCATTCATTGAATTGGAGGTATATCAAGCTAAATTACACCAAGCTCAGGTTAGAGGGAGAGTGACACCAGGGGACTACTCAGCACCTTGAAATATATAGCTGGGCTCATATAAAGTGCAGTGAAATACAATATTATATAAAAATACCCTTTTAAATATGTGGAAATGAAAAATATAAAAAATAGTATGCTGCACCAAGGTATATATAAAAACTATAAAATATAATGTGAGAGGAAAAAGTATATTTGTATCGATATGCATGCCTAAAAATTAGAAATATATTAAAATATAAAAGCTATATTAGATAAAAACTAGATTTGTGTATGTAAAATAGAGCATAGGAATAATATAACGCGCCAAGGTGAATTGAGAGAGGAGAGTATAAATAAATTTATGTCATTGTGCACTTATATAAATATAAAATCTGTCGGTTATGTTAGGGGGAAAGAGTGTAAATGTGTTTGTACATCTGTGTACACATAATTAAAGGAGGAGAGGTTTATCCGAATTAATTATTAAAAATATTAATAAATATAAAAATATAAAAAATATATAATGACTTTAAAGGTTAGATAAAGCACTCATAAGAGGCAAAAATGATTAAAGTTTAGTGGGAGGAGTCTAATGAAAAAACATGTATGTATTAAAAATCGCTGATGAAACAGTTCAGGTCAAACTCTATATTTAACCCTTGAGGGGCAAAAGTGTCTAAGGTGAAAATCCACTTCGATTCCAATTGGCTTAATGTTCTGACTTTGTGTCCTCCGCGCCAATGTTTGGTGTAAGGTTCTATGCCCCAAAATTTTAGTTGGGATGGGTCTTTGTTGTGGACAGCAGCAAAGTGCCTGGATACACTGTGCTTGTCAAAGCCTTTTGAGATGTTCTTTACATGTTCCTTCAGACGAACTCTAAGGGATCTTTTTGTGCGGCCCACGTACTGGAGGCCGCAATTGCACTCCAGTGCGTAGACCGCTCCCTCAGTGTTGCAAATTATAAAATCTCTTATCTCATATGTGTTTCCAGTAGTTGTAGATGTGAACTCCTTTCGTTTCTTATTCTGGCATCCCGTTTTTAAACAAGCATAACATCTTCTACAAGGAAAGAAACCTTTTCCAGTAAAGAATGAAAAGTTATTTTTAGGGGGATCCGGAACATTTTTTACAACCGTGGCTCTTGGCCACAGCAGATGTAGCTTCTTTATACACAGTAATTTTACATCACCAAGCATGTGAGGCAGTAAAATGGGGACTGAGGAAATATACAACCTTACCATGCAGTCAGAGGAAATATATAATAAAATGCCTGGATTTTACTTTGAAAAATAGCTATTTTTGGTACAACCGCAATTACTTTTTCCAAAAAACAGGGGTGGCTATGGGAGCCAAATTTGCCCCGAGTGTGGCGGGCCTATTTATGGCGCAATGGGAAGAAGAAGAGGCACTAAAAAACATCCCAGAAGACTTACATCTATACAAGAGGTATATTGATGACATAATAATAATATGGAAGGGTAAGAAGGAATCACTCATCAACTTCCTAGTAGGCCTGAATACCAATAACAGAAATATCCAATTAACATGGGAGATCAGCGATAAGAATATCAAATTTCTAGATTTAGAAATTATACAGAAGGACAATAAAATTTCCTCCCAAACACACTTTAAAGAGGTAGACAGGAACAGTTACCTTCCAATAGGAAGTTGCCATCATAACAACTGGCTGTTCAATATACCCAAAGGACAATTAATGCGAATAAAGCGGAACTGCACTGACGATCAAATTTTCAAAGTACAAGCAGAAACCCTGAGAGATAAATTCTTGGAAAAAGGATATGACAATAAATTTATCAATAAAAAGATCATGGAAGTTGCGGAGATAGACCAAAAAACACTACTAGAAGATAAATCGAAACATATACCGTATATACTCGAGTATAAGCCGAGATTTTCAGCCTCTTTTTTGAGGCTGAAAGTGCCCCCCTCGGCTTATACTCGAGTCATCGCTGTCTGCCTGCTCGATCAGCGTGTCGAGCAGACAGACAGCGGCCATTCTATAATTCAAAAGCCGCGCCTCCGGCTCCGCCTTCGCCTGTGATAGGCGGAACACTGAATTTCCCAGCAGCCTGTGTTCCGCCTATCACGGACATCGTCTCATCCTCGTACTACGGACGAGGATGAGACGATGTCCGTGATAGGCGGAACACAGGCTGCTGGGAAATTCAGTGTTCCGCCTATCACAGGCGAAGGCGGAGGCGCGGCTTTTGAATTTTACAATGGCCGCCGAGGCGCCGACGAAGAGCGGCGATCCTGGCAAGGCACGGGACGGAGGCAAGGCACGGCACGGCACGGGACGGGATGGAGGCAAGGCACGACACGGGACGGAGGCAAGGCACGACACGGGACGGAGGCAAGGCACGGCACGGGACGGAGGCAAGGAGGCAAGGCACGGGACGGAGGCTCGGGACAAAGGCTCGGGACACAGGTAGGCTGGACACACACACACACACACACACACACACACACACACACACACACGGACACACACACACGGACACACACACACAGGGATGGATGGATGGAGACACACACACACAGGGATGGATGGATACACACACACACAGGGATGGATGGATGGATGGAGACACACACACACAGGGATGGATGGATGGATGGAGACACACACACACAGGGATGGATGGATGGATGGACACACACACACACACAGGGATGGATGGATGGATGGACACACACACACACAGGGATGGATGGACGGACACACAGGGATGGACGGACACACAGGGATGGACGGACACACAGGGATGGACGGACACACAGGGATGGACGGACACACACACAGGGATGGACAGGCATGTCTCACCCTCGGCTTATACACGAGTCAATAAGTTTGCCAGTTTTTTTGGGGGTAAATTGGGGGCCTCGGCTTATATTCGGGTCGGCCTATACTCGAGTATATACGGTACCTAAAGACGATGTAGTACCAATTATCCTCGACTATAGTTCCCAATTTAAAGAAGTGGAGAAAATCATCAGACGAAATTGCAATATCTTACTAGCAGACCAACAGCTACAACAGATACTCCCTTCAAAACCCAAATTTATATATAGGCGGGCTCCGACTATTCAAGACAAGCTAGTAAAAAATGTCCCGGATCCCCCTAAAAATAACTTTTCATTCTTTACTGGAAAAGGTTTCTTTCCTTGTAGAAGATGTTATGCTTGTTTAAAAACGGGATGCCAGAATAAGAAACGAAAGGAGTTCACATCTCCAACTACTGGAAACACATATGAGATAAGAGATTTTATAAGTTGCAACACTGAGGGAGCGGTCTACGCACTGGAGTGCAATTGCGGCCTCCAGTACGTGGGCCACACAAAAAGACCCCTTAGAGTTCGTTTGAAGGAACATGTAAAGAACATCTCAAAAGGCTTCGACAAGCACAGTGTATCCAGGCACTTTGCTGCTGTCCACAACAAAGATCCATCCCAACTAAAATTTTGGGGCATAGAACCTTACACCAAACATTGGCGCGGAGGACACAAAGTCAGAACATTAAGCCAATTGGAATCGAAGTGGATTTTCACCTTAGGCCGCGTACACACGCGGGGACTGTTCGCTCAACTTTGTTCGTCAAACAGTTTGAGCGGACAGTCCGCTCAAAATTAGCATGGACGGACATGGCCACACACGACGTACGAACAGTTTGCTGAAACCGTGCGCGATGACGTGAACGGCACGTACGACGGGACTAGAAAACGACGTCCTATACACTGCAATGCAACCTTCGGCGTATAAATTCTTTCTGAGCATGCACGGAACTTTGTTTGACGAACAAGCCTACACACGAGGGGACTGTTCGCTGAAACAAGGTTTCAGCGGACAGTTTTTCGGAAATTCCGAAAAACCTTGTTCAGCAGACTGTTCGCTGAAACTGTCCGCTGAAAGCCCACACACGAGCGGACTGTCCGCTGAAACACTGTTCAGCGGACAAAGTTGAGCGAACAGTCCCCGCGTGTGTACGCGGCCTTAGACACTTTTGCCCCTCAAGGGTTAAATATAGAGTTTGACCTGAACTGTTTCATCAGCGATTTTTAACCACTTCAGGACCGCCGTATTGCCAATGTACGTCAACACAATGGCACAGGCAGGCACAATCACGTAGATGTACGTGCCTGCCTTCCAGCGGGTGGGGGGTCCGATCGGACCCCCTCCCGCTGGATACGGCGGTCCGGTTCGCTCCAGGAGCGCTCCGTGATGAGGGGATGGCCGTTGGTTTTCGGCCACCCCCTCTGGATCGCTCCTGGCCAATGAGAAGCTTCCTCCCACTGTGTATTGTTTACACAGGAAGGAGGAAGTGATGTCATTCTCCTCGGGGCGGTCTTTTTGACCGGACTACGAGGAGAAGACTAATAGTAAGTGTGCACCAACACTACACTGACATGTAGGTACACACAGGCACACAAACCCCCCCCCGATCCCCCCCCGATCGCCCCCCGCCCCCCCTCCCCCCCCAGTCACAGTGTCACTGATTGCATTGATCATTTCTTTACTGATCAATGCATTCAGTGTCAGTTGTGACAGTAAAAACTGTCAGGACAGTTAGTGTTAGGTCCAGGGTAGCCCCCTATCACCCCCAAATAAAGATTTAACCCCCTGATTGCCCCTAGAGTTAACCCTTTCACCCCCTTTTGCCAGTGTCACTAAGCGATCATTTTTCTGATCGCTGCATGTGTCGCTAGGTAGCTAGTTATTTTTTTAGGTTCACCGCCAGGTTTTTATATCGCTAGGTACCCCGATATACTACCCAATAATGGTTTTAACCCCCTGATTGCCGCTAGTTAACCCTTTCACCCCCTTTTGCCAGTGTCACTAAGCGATCGTTTTTCTGATCGCTGCATTAGTGTCGCTACAGTCGCTAGGTAGCTAGTTATTTTTTTAGGTTCACCGCCAGGTTTTTATAGCGCTAGGTACCCCGATATACTACCCAATAATGGTTTTAACCCCCTGATTGCCCCTAGTTAACCCTTTCACCCCCTTTTGCCAGTGTCACTAAGCGATCATTTTTCTGATCGCTGCATGTGTCGCTAGGTAACTAGTTATTTTTTTAGGTTCACCGCCAGGTTTTTATAGCGCTAGGTACCCCGATATACTACCCAATAATGGTTTTAACCCCCTGATTGCCGCTAGTTAACCCTTTCACCCCCTTTTGCCAGTGTCACTAAGCGATCATTTTTCTGATCGCTGCATGTGTCGCTAGGTAGCTAGTTATTTTTTTAGGTTCACCGCCAGGTTTTTATAGCGCTAGGTACCCCGATATACTACCCAATAATGGTTTTAACCCCCTGATTGCCGCTAGTTAACCCTTTCACCCCCTTTTGCCAGTGTCACTAAGCGATCATTTTTCTGATCGCTGCATGTGTCGCTAGGTAGCTAGTTATTTTTTTAGGTTCACCGCCAGGTTTTTATAGCGCTAGGTACCCCGATATACTACCCAATAATGGTTTTAACCCCCTGATTGCTGCTAGTTAACCCTTTCACCCCCTTTCACCAGCGATCACAGTATAAGTGTCACTGGTGACGCTGGTTAGCCAGTTAGTTATTTAGGTTCCCCGTCAGGTTTTTATATAGCGCCAGGGACCCCCATATACTACCTAATAAAAATTTGAACCCCCTGATTGCCCCTAGTTAACCCTTTCACCACTGATCACCGTATAAGTGTTACGGGTGACTCTGGTTAGTTTGTTTTTTATAGCATCAGGGCACCCACCATTTATTACCCAATAAAGGTTTAACCCCCTGATCACCCGGCGGGTGATATCAATTAGGTTTTAGGGTCAGGGTCTGCGTCGCCCCAGGCAGCGCTAGGTTAGTGCCAGTACCGCTAACACCCACACGCAAAGCATACACCTCCCGTAGTGCTATAGAATCTGAACAGATCAATATCTGATCTGATCAGATCTATACTAGCGTCCCCAGCAGTTTAGGGTTCCAAAAAAACGCATTGTTAGCGGGATCAGCCCAGATACCTGCTAGCACCTGCATTTTGCCCCTCTGCCCAGCCCACCCAAGTGCAGTATCGATCGATCATTGTCACTTACAAAACACTAAACACATAACTGCAGCGATCGCAGAGTCAGGCCTGATCCCTGCCATCGCTAACAGGTTTTTTGGTAGCATTTTATATTTAAATCCGGAAGGCAGTGCTTGGTTTTCGGGGTTCCGTACGTGGCTAGGCTCCCAAAAAGTCCCCCACATGTGGTATCCCCGTACTCGGGAGAAGCAGCAGAATTTATTTTGGGGTGTAATTTGACTTCTGCCCATAGCATGTGTGAGCAATATATCATTTAGTGACAACTTTGTGCAAAAAAAAAAAAGTTTGTAATATTCCCGCAACTTTTGGCAAAATATAAAATATTCCATGGACTCAACATGCCTCTCAGTAAATAGCTTGGGGTGTCTACTTTCCAAAATGGGGTCATTTGGGGGGGTTTTGTGCTATTTTGGCATTTTTTGGCCTTCGAAACTGTGATAGGTAGTGAGGAGTTAAATCAAAAATTTGCACCCTTAGAAATCCTGAAGGTGGTGATTGGTTTTCGGGGTGCCATGCGCGACTAGACTCCCAAAAAGTCCCACACATGTGGTATCCCCGTACTCAGGAGAAGCAGCAGAATGTATTTTGGGGTGTCATTTCACATATGCCCATAGCATGTGTGAGCAATATATCATTTAGTGACAACTTTGTGCAAAAAAAAAAAGTTTGTAATATTCCCGCAACTTGTGGCAAAATATAAAATATTCCATGGACTCAACATGCCTCTCAGTAAATAGCTTGGGGTGTCTACTTTCCAAAATGGGGTCATTTTGGGGGGTTTTGTGCTATTTTGGCATTTTATGGCCTTCGAAACTGTGATAGGTAGTGAGGAGTTAAATCAAAAATTTGCACCCTTAGAAATCCTGAAGGTGGTGATTGGTTTTCGGGGTGCCGTGCGCGACTAGACTCCCAAAAAGTCCCACACATGTGGTATCCCCATACTCGGGAGAAGTAGCGGAATATATTTTGGGGTGCAATTCCACATATAACCATGGCATGTGTGAGCAATATATCATTTAGTGACAACTTTTTGTAAAAAAATTTTTTTGTCATTATTCAATCCTTTAGGACAAAAAAAATAAATATTCAATAGGCTCAACATACCCATCAGCAATTTCCTTGGGGTGTCTACTTTCCAAAATGGGGTCATTTGGGGGGGATTTGTACTGCCCTGCCATTTTAGCACCTCAAGAAATGAGATCGGCAGTCATAAATTAAATGCTGTGTAAATTCCAGAAAATGTACTCTAGTTTGTAGACGCTATAACTTTTGCGCAAACCAAAAAATATACGCTTATTGACATTTTTTTTACTAAAGACATGTGGCTGAATAAATTTTGCCCTCAATGTATGACTAAAATTTAGTTTATTCGATTTTTCTTATAACAAAAAGAAGAAAATATCTTTTTTTTTCAAAATTTTCGCTCTTTTTCCATTTATATCGCAAAAAAAAAAAATTGCAGAGGCAATCAAATACCATCAAAAGAAAGCTCTATTTGTGGGAAGAAAAGGACGCAAATTTCGTTTGGGTGCAATATTGCATGACCGCGCAATTACCAGTTAAAGCAGCGCAGTGCGAAATTGCAAAAAGACCTCTGGTCCTTAAGGTGTTTATTGGTCCGGAGCTGAAGTGGTTAATACATACATGTTTTTTCATTAGACTCCTCCCACTAAATTTTAATCATTTTTGCCTCTTATGAGTGCTTTATCTAACCTTTAAAGTCATTATATATTTTTTTTATATTTTTATATTTATTAATATTTGTAATAATTAATTCGGATAAACCTCTCCTCCTTTAATTATGTGTACACCGATGTACAAACACATTTACACTCTTTCCCCCTAACATAACCGACAGATTTTATATTTATATAAGTGCACAATGACGTAAATTTATTTATACTCTCCTCTCTCAATTCACCTTGGCGCGTTATATTATTCCTATGCTCTATTTTACATACACAAATCTAGTTTTTATCTAATATAGCTTTTATATTTTAATATATTTCTAATTTTTAGGCATGCATATCGATACAAATATACTTTTTCCTCTCACATTATATTTTATAGTTTTTATATATACCTTGGTGCAGCATACTATTTTTTATATTTTTCATTTCCACATATTTAAAAGGGTATTTTTATATAATATTGTATTTCACTGCACTTTATATGAGCCCAGCGATATATTTCAAGGTGCTGAGTAGTCCCCTGGTGTCACTCTCCCTCTAACCTGAGCTTGGTGTAATTTAGCTTGATATACCTCCAATTCAATGAATGCTGGTATATTTCCGGCGACATACCTTACCAAAAATGGCCGCCATGGAACTTCCTGTTCCGGTCTACAAGAAAATGGCCACCGTAAGTACGAACGATCAGCATAAAAACACAACTCCTTTCTCTCTATTCATTTCCCTGAAGAAGTCATGTGACGTTGACGAATGCGCAAGGAAGGAAGTGAGAGAGACACTAGGAAGGACATTGGAACGCACCATTCGTTACTCTGCTTGTTGCTCTATTACTGCAGTTTTTATTCACTCAGAATGTGAGTACCCTGTCACTATACTTAAATAAAATTCAATTGGTTGAAACTACTACACTATGGGACATTATCTCTTTATCTTGTGAGGCATACCTATCCCAGGAACAGGAGCCAGTTACCCACCTATACTATTAGGCTGTAACCTCACAGCTGTGAGGCATACCTATCCCAGGAACAGGAGCCAGTTACCCACCTATACCATTAAGGCTGTAACCTCACAGCCGTGAGGTAAGGGCACATCCATCCACGTATTGGATAAATAGGAGGATTAAGTCACTGCACATGTATGCCTGCATGGATCACTGAAGTTCAAAGCTAGTGCTTCCCCTTAGAACACAGCACGTCCACAGGACTGAATATCCCAGACTGAGTACCAGCACCTTATTTTTATGTGTTTATCATTTCACTTGTGTTGTAACGTTTTTTTTTTTTTTTTTTTGCTGCTAGCACTATTTGCACTTTATAAACACCGCATGGAACATGCATTTTGTTATATTGGATTGATTGTTATCTGTATTTTTTTCACTTGGCACTTTATAAACACCGCATGGAACATGCATTTTGTTATATTGGATTGATTGATATCTGTGTTTTTTCCACTTGGCATGTCACATGGGATTGTGCTTATGTGATTATTCTCACTGTACACTTTTAGTCATATATTTTGGACTATCACCTTAAGTTATATACTCATTTATTGTCAGCATATTTTATTGCAGTTTTGCACAGCACCCACGATTTGTATGTCTATTGTTTCAGGCATTCATCCATTACTGTGAGTTTTTATTTGTATGGCACTCTATCAGAATCTATATTTGATTGCCACTCTCTAACATTTATTTTAGTTCAGCACGTACCGAACAAGGATTTGTGCACACCCAGACACATATAATTTTACACTAGCACTTTTTGACCTTTACCCTTTTATCCTTTACCTGCATACTCATCTGTTCCCCTTCCCCCTCCCTGCCCTTTCTTCCCCTTCCCCTTTTTCTTTTCTCCTTCCCTCTCTTTCTCCCCCTTTCCCCCCCCCCCCTCCCTCTCCCCTCATTCCATGGACTCAACATGCCTCTCAGCAAATAGCTTGGGGTGTCTACTTTCTAAAATGGGGTCATTTGTGGGGGTTTTGTGCCATCTTGGCATTTTATGGCCTTCAAAACTGTGATAGGTAGTGAGGAGTAAAATGACATATGTATGCCCTTAGAAATCCTGAAGGCGGTGCTTGGCTTTCGGGGCCCCGTACGCGGCTCGGTTTCCAAAAAGTCGACCACATGTGGTATCCACGTACTTAGGAGAAGCAGCAGAATGTATTTTGGGGTACAATTCCACATATAACCATGGCATGTGTGAGCAATATATCATTTAGTGACAACTTTGTGTAAAAAAAATGTTTTTTTTTTGTCATTATTCAATCGCTTGCGGCAAAAAAATAAAATATTCAATGGGCTCAACATGCCTCTTATCAATTTCCTTAGGGTGTCTACTTTCCAAAATGGGGTCATTTGGGGGGGGGTTTTGTACTGCCCTGCCATTTTAGCACCTCAAGAAATTAGATAGGCAGTCATAAACTAAAAGCTGCGTAAATTCCAGAAAATGTACCTTAGTTTGTAGATGTGACAACTTTTTTGTGCAAACCAATAAATATACAGTTATTGACTTTTTTTTTTTACCAAAGACATGTGGCTGAATACATTTTGGCCTAAATGTATGACTAAAATTGAGTTTATTGGATTTTTCTAATAACAAAAAGTAGAAAATATAATTTTTTAAAAAAAATTTGCGGTCTTTTTACGTTTATATTGCAAAAATAAAAATCGCAGAGTCAGTCAAATACCTTTTTAAAAGAAAGCTCTATTTGTGGGAAAAAAAGGACGCAAATTTCGTTTGGGTACAACATTGCATGACCGCGCAATTACTAGTTAAAGCAGCGCAGTGCCAAATTGTAAAAAGACCTCTGGTCATTGACCAGCAAAATGGTCCGGTCTGAAAGTGGTTAAGGACTGGTATAGGTGTACTATTTGGTGTGCAGTATATAGGGGTGTAATACAGGTATAAAATACTTGCATATATAGAAAGCATAGTATAGTGCATTTCCACTGTGCAGCATTGTGACTGCTGAGCGGTTCTGCAGCTATACTACAAAGAGTGACAAACGCAATTTAAAAAAAAGTATTATAACTGGTGTGATAGACCAGTGGCCCCCAAAAACGACAGATTGAAGCGGAGTGTTATATACCTTCTTCCACATACATACTGCACTTCTCTAGAGACTTTTGTCACAGGGTCATTTAAAAAATGACAGGCAGAGGAAGAGGCAGGCCCTTCTGCAGGGGTGGTAGGGGTAGGGCAGGAGCAACAGACTTGAGCCAAAGTGGCAAATTGCAGAAGGTGCGTGCGATTACGTCAAAGGACGCACCAGACTTGGTTGAGTGGCTTACTCAGCCTTAATCTTCTGCACCCTCCTCATCCTCTCGATCTGCACCCTCTTCACTCTCTACTGTGTGCACCCCCAAAGACACTACCACCAACACCACCACCACCATATACCTTCCGCTTGAGTCACAGGAATTATTTTCCGATCCATCACAAGACATTTCCGATGTGCAGCCATTCTTGGCATTGGACCAGGAAGAGGAGGTAGCAACAACCGCGACGACAGTACCCAGATCAGCCCAAGGAGGAGGTTTTGGTCCCCGCTGTTGCTGCCTACTCTGAGAGCTCTAATTATAGCGGTGGGGAAGGTGACGTTGATGATGACGTGTCTAGTGATGTCACGTGGGTGCCCACAAGAGAGGAAGAGGAGG
Source organism: Lithobates pipiens (assembly GCF_037356315.1). Lineage (NCBI taxonomy): Eukaryota > Metazoa > Chordata > Amphibia > Anura > Ranidae > Lithobates > Lithobates pipiens. The sequence continues at coordinate 156,619,558 of NW_027507788.1, forward strand.
GGAGTTCAGAGGGAGATATGGACCAGCAGATAGAGAGGAGAAGCAGGTGGAACTTAGATTGCACAGATTTAACGTGTCCGCTGCTGACAATAGTGTTGCCATCTGCAATCTTTGCAGTCAACGCATAAGTCACGGTAAGCCCAACACTCACCAAGGAACGACCGCCTTAAGAAGGCACATGAGCTGCCATCACCGAGTCCAGTGGGAGCAACGGAACCCACAAATCCACACTCCAGGCTCTCACCGTCCAGCCTTGTCTTCTACTTCTCCTCTCTCCTCACAATTGTCCTCCACTCCACCTTCCATCATGCCGTCCTCACGTTTTTCTGCAAAAAGTCAGGCTTCCCTGGACCAAATGTTCGAGCGTAAAAAAATGATGACGCCGTCAAGCATGTAACCCGTGGCACCCGTGTAGATTTGGTTTTACCACCATGGATTGCATGCAGGCCTGCCTCTTCTTCTCCTCCTCCTACTCCATCCTCCTCCTTCTCCTCCTCGGCTGACTCCTCCTTTTCCGCTGCTAGCGTCTCTTCTGCTGCGCCACCCAAGATCCCCAGAACCTATTCGACATGCCAGGTGAGACGTTGCCATGCTGTGCTGCGTCTGTTGTGCCTGGAAGCCAAGAGCCACACTGGCCCTGCAGTCCTTTCAGCTTTGCGTTCACAGGCAGATCAGTGGCTAACACCACTCAATTTGACAGTTGATAAAGTGGTGTGTGACAACAGTGCCAATCTGCTTAGCGCTTTGAAACAGTGCAAAATTACACACGTGCCATGCATGGCATACGTCTTAAACTTGGTTGTGCAGTGATTCGTTGTCCAATACCCTGGGGTCCAGGACATCTTGCAGCAGGCAAGAAAAATCTCGGCCCATTTCAGAAGATCTTACACAGCCACAGCTCTCTTTGCTGACATTCAGCTGCAACACAATCTGCCGGTCAGATGTCTTATTTGCGATTGCCCGACGCGATGGAACTCAACCTTCTATATGCTTGATAGGCTGCTCCAGCAGAAACATGCAGTTAATGACTACCTGTAGGAACTCTGCAGCAGAACAGGTTCTGGGGAGCTGTTTTTTTTTCACTGCACCAGTGGCTGCTCATGCGCGACGCATGCAGACTTCTGCGGCCATTTGATGAGATCACCAAACTGGTCAGTTGCAGCCATGGCACCATCAGTGACATGGTGCCTTATACCTTCTTTATGGAGCATGCATTGCGTCGAGTCATTGATCAATCCGTGGAGGAGCAGGAAGATAAGGAAGTCGCAATGCTGGATGAATTCCCGGGGGGGGGGGGGCTACTCTATCTAAGACAAGTCAACAACAGGAGTCTGAAGAGGAGTCAGTGGAGGATGGTGATGGGGCGGATGAGGAGGAGCAAGAAGTGCATGCTTTAAACTTTCTAGGATCCCTGTTGTTGTGTGTGGATGGGGAGAGGAGAACGAGGAAGACGACATTATCCTGGATGATGAGCAGGAGCCAGGCCACCACACCGCTTCCAGTTTAGTGCAAATGGGGGCCTTCATGCTCCAGTGTTTTAACAGGGATCCCTGTATAAAAAGAATAAAGGTCAAGGATCAGTACTGGGTGGCAACGTACTTAGACCCCGATACAAACACAAAATGGCGGAAATTATACCACCGTCACAGAAGGCTGTCAGAATGGAGCACTTCCAGGCCTTGCTTAGTGAAATGTTGCATTCTGCTTTTGCGTGCCCTGGCAGAGGAGCAATTCCCACTCCCAGAGAAAGAGTTGCGTGTACTAATCCAACAGCGCCTGCAAGAAGAGGGCGATTTGAAGATGTGTTGGTGACTTCTGATATGAGGTCATTCTTTCAGCCGACCCATCGACAGGTCTCATCCGGATTCAGTATCAGGGAACGCCTAGACCGACAGGTGTCCAACTACATCGGGTTAACGGCCGATGTGGACACTCTGAGGAGTGATGAACCCCTGGACTACTGGGTGGGCAGGCTTGACCTCTGGCCAGAGCTTGCCCAATTTGCAATGGAACTGTTGGCTTGCCCCTCGTCCAGTGTCCAGCCCGAAAGGACGTTCAGCACATCAGGGGGGATCGTGACCGATAAGTGCACTCGCCTAGCTCACGACAGTGTTGACTACCTCACATTTCTAAAAATGAATGAGGCATGGATCTTGGAAGAATTCAACACATGTGACCAGTAGACCATGTATATGCATAACTCTATAAACAATTTATTTAATTGACCACATGGACCTTTTTTTTACCTTTTGGCTCACTTCCTTGTACAAAAAAGCACACTGTACTATATGCCCGTACGCTCTTGTTTAAAGAGGTTGAGTGGTATCAGTGCTGCTGTCAGTGCTCTCTATCTTGGTGCTGCTGTCAGTGCTCTCTCTCTATCTTGGTGCTGGTGTCAGTGCTCTCTCTCTATCTCGGTGCTGGTGTGGTGTCAGTGCTCTCTATCTCGGTGCTGGTGTGGTCTCGGTGCTGGTGTGGTCTCGGTGCTGGTGTGGTCTCAGTGCTGGTGTGGTCTCAGTGCTCTCTATCACGGTGCTATTGTGGTGTCAGTGTTCTCTGTCTCGCTGCTGGTGTCAGTGCTCTCTCTCTATCTCGGTGCTGGTGTCAGTGCTCTCTATCACGGTGCTGGCGTCAGTGCTCTCTATCATGGTGCTGGTGTGGTGTCAGTGCTCTCTATCTCGGTGCTGGTGTCAGTGCTCTCTATCTTGGTTCTGGTGTCAATGCTCTCTATCTCGGTGCTGGTGTGGTCTTAGTGCTCTCTATCACGGTGCTGGTGTCAGTGCTCTCTATCATGGTGCTGGTGTGGTGTCAGTGCTCTCTATCTCGGCGCTGGTGTGGTCTCAGTGCTCTCTATCACGGTGCTGGTGTGGTGTCAGTGCTCTCTGTCTCGCTGCTGGTGTCAGTGCTCTCTATCACGGTGCTGGTGTCAGTGCTCTCTATCATGGTGCTGGTGTGGTGTCAGTGCTCTCTATCTGGGTGCTGGTGTGGTCTCAGTGCTCACTATCATGGTGCTGGTGTGGTGTCAGTGCTCTCTATCTCTGTGCTGGTGTCAGTGCTCTCTATCATGGTGCTGGTGTCAGTGCTCTCTATCACGGTGCTGGTGTGGTGTCAGTGCTCTCTATCTTGGTGCTGGTATCAGTGCTCTCTGTCACGGTGCTGGTGTCAGTGCTCTCTTTTATGGTGCTGGTGTCAGTGCTCTCTGTCACGGTGCTGGTGTCAGTGCTCTCTTTTATGGTGCTGGTGTCAGTGCTCTCTATCTTGGTGCTGGTGTCAGTGCTCTCTATCACGGTGCTGGTGTCAGTGCTCTCTATCACGGTGCTGGTGTCAGTGCTCTCTATCACGGTGCTGGTGTCAGTGCTCTCTATCACGGTGCTGGTGTCAGTGCTCTCTATCTCGGTGCTGGTGTCAGTGCTCTCTATCTCGGTGCTGGTGTCAGTGCTCTCTATCACGGTGCTGGTGTCAGTGCTCTCTATCACGGTGCTGGTGTCAGTGCTCTCTATCACGGTGCTGGTGTCAGTGCTCTCTATCACGGTGCTGGTGTCAGTGCTCTCTATCACGGTGCTGGTGTCAGTGCTCTCTATCACGGTGCTGGTGTCAGTGCTCTCTATCATGGTGCTGGTGTGGTGTCAGTGCTCTCTATCTCGGTGCTGGTATCCGTGCTCAGTCTCTATCGTGGTGCTGGTTTCAGACAGTGAGGGAGATAGCAGCGGAGAAGCCAATCAGCAGGCAGTGCCAGCACCATGGCTGAGGATGAGCACTGGACTGGCACCTCCGGACCACCGCAGTGCAGTGGAGCCCTGCATAGGTGGGGTAAGGGCCGGGCAGAGGGAGGGGCTCAAGCACAGGTTGGCACACTGGGACACTGGCACAGGACTGCGCTGCCCTGACTGTGGCACTGATCATCTCCTGCACCCCCTTCATAGCCTGCCCTGACCTTGCGTCTCCTCCATGGCCTTCATGCGCTCCTGAATTGTCAAAATACACAGATAAAAAAGAATGCTTGTCATTGTTGATCCCAGATTCACTTAATACTTTTGTTATGTCAGTGTCCATGTGGTGGGACTATGTGTGCACAGCTAGTAAGTATTTTATGGGTGAAAATATGACCTGTAGGTTTTTAAGGTTCGCCTGCCATTAAAGCCAAAGGGGGCAAAGTCAACTTTGCGGTTCGCGAACTTTTGGCCGCATTCATGGTTCGCATTTGCGAAACGTACTGTTGGAAGTTCGTCCATCACTTTTTGTGAATGTAACGAGTACAAATTTATCTGAAGGTACGAATTATCCGAAATAAATCATGCCATATATAAACAAATGGAATGGAACAAATTAATAATAATAAAAAGCTTTAGATCATTGCGTTCCATTCGTTTAGATACATCATTCATTATTTCAGATAATTCGTAACTTCAAATAAATTCGTACTTATTACGTTAACTAACAGTTTGTAAGAAAATGCCTATACCTATAATTTAATATTTCAGATTTTCGAGTTTTTGAATTTTCAGATATTCTTTTGAATTTTCAGATTTTCATTCTTATTTTTGGATTTTCAAATTTCCAAATTTTAGGATTTTCACATTTCTGAAATTTAGATTTTTTGAATATCCTGATTTCAAATTTCCAAAATTTCAAACTTCCGAATTCGAATTTTCGAATTTCTGAAATATCCAATTTCCGGTTTTCCAATTTCTGAAATTTTGAATTTCTGAAATTTCCAATTTCCGAAATTCGAAAATTAAAAAATTTGGAAGTTCAAAATTTGGAAATTCGGAAATTCTAAATTCAGAAATTTTGGAATTAACAAATTTGTCAAAATTCGTTACTAATTCGGAACTAAGCAAATTGCACATATCTACTTACTGGTAACTTGTTTTCTACTTACTTGTAACTTGTTTTCCAGGAATCTTTCAGGGCAGCACCTGTGAGAGTGGCTCCTTCCACTTGCCAACAGGAAACACAACTTCCACCGAATCTTTAAATGGAGGCTCCTTCCCACATGTTGCCAGTAGTAATAGAGAACCTCTGGCCCAAGCTGTATCACATAATCTGAATATTGTTAGTCACAGCATAAACAAACAATAAGGGCGGGTTGTTGCTGTCCTGAAAGACTCCTGGAAAACAAGTTACCGATAAAATAATAAAAATAGTGTAGCGCTTCAATGGTAATAGATGTAGTCAACATAAATTATAAGGATAATCATATAACAGAGATCATATAAATGATATAGATGCCTAGAGAAAAAAAGTCCAAAATTGGGCACACATTCCACAATGTAGCTGGCACGGGGGTGACCGAACCGTCACAGAAGAGGAAGGAATCACACTAGGCGGATGTATTCATGTAAATCTGCTCGACTGTAAACATCAGGGAAAGTAGATAAATACTTCTTACCAACTCTGTTGGACTCACACAGTCGTATGACAGTTGAGTCTGAAAGGCTTGAGGTCACAATCTGGGACCAAGGAGTATAAGGAGGGAGGTCTGTTGAGCTGATGGAGGAACTCCAAACGGCTGTATGCCCGATAATGTATTTCTCAGATGGAACGTCAAGGTTGTTTGTAGTCCAGCTCAGACGTGGCCCGTTGCACTGGTACTCCAATCTCCCCCGAATGGGGAGGAGGATATTTGGGGGTTTAGACCAAAGAAACGGAAAAAAAGAAAAAAGGGCTCCACATGGTGCGGGTCAAACGGTATAAAAATGGTAATTTATTAAAGTCAAAAGGTTATTAATGACTTTGTGATCACAAAATAGAGTAAAATGAAATTAAAAGCAATGTAGGGTGCTAGCTGTTGGCCGGAAATTTTGAAAAAAAACGCATATTTCTTTGTTTCTGTGACAAAATTATGCAAATTATTAATTTATCTTCATAAATTTTGGCCACAATTTATACTGCTACATATCTTTGGTAAAAATAACCCAAATTGGTGGATATTATTTGGTCTTTGTGAAAGTTAGAGATTCTACAAGCTGTGGTGCGAATCGCACAAAATTGATCACATCTGATGTACTGGTGGTCTATCTCGCTTCTTGTGACCCGAACAAGTCAGGAAAGTACAAATACCCCCCAAATGACCCCTTTTTGGAAAGTAGACATTCCAAGGTATTTAGTAAGAGGCATAGTGAGCTTTTTGATGTTGTCATTTTTTTCCCACAATTCTTTGCAAAATTAAGATTTTTCATTTTTTTTATTTTTCTCCACAAACTTGTCATTGCAATAGGTTATTTTTCTCACAGGGCATGTGTATACCACAAATGACACCCCCCCCAAAAAATTCTGCTACTCCTTCTGAGTATTACAATACCACATGTGTGGGACTTTTTCACAGCGTGGCCACATAGAGAGGCCCAACATGCAGGGAGCGCCATCATGTGTTCTAGGAACATAAATTACACATCTAACTTGTTGACTACTTATTACACTTTTGAAATACCAGGACAATGACACGTGACACTGATGACAGATGGCACTGATACATGGCACTGATGACAGATGGCACTAATATGTGGCACTGATGACAGATGGCACTAATATGTGGCACTAATGACACGTGGCACTAATACGTGGCACTGATGACACGTGGCACTAATACATGGCACTGATGACACGTGGCACTAATACATGGCACTGATGACAGATGGCACTAATACGTGGCACTAATACGTGCCACCGATGACAGATGGCACTAATACGTGGCACCGATTACGCGTGACACTGATGACAGATGGCACTGATAAGTGGCATTGATGACACGTGACACTGACAACAGATGGCACGTGACACTGACAGGTGGCACTGATGACAAATTACACTGATACGTGGCACTGATGACAGATGGCACTAATACGTGGCACTGATGACAGATGGCACTATGTGGCACTGATGACACGTGGCACTGATGACAGATGGCACTTATATGTGGCACTGATGACAGATGGCACTGGGGACAAATGGCACTGACAACAGGTGGCACTGGGGACAGATAGCACTAACAGGTGGCACTGGGGCAGGTGGCACTGGGGCAGGTGGCACTGGGGCAGGTGGCACTGGGGGCTGGTAGCACTGGGGGCTGGTAGCACTGGGGGCGGATGGCACTGGGGCGGATGGCACTGGGGCGGATGGCACTGGGGCGGATGGCACTGGGGCGGATGGCACTGGGGCAGGATGGCACTGGGGCAGGATGGCACTGGGGCAGGATGGCACTGGGGCAGGATGGCACTGGGGCAGGATAGCACTGGTGCAGGATTGCACTGGGGGAGCATGGCGCTTTTTTTTTTTACTCTTCTTCTTTTTTTTTCTTTCTTTTTTTTACACACTGACGGCTGCTGCAGCCGTTCATCTCTCCCCTCTCACACGCTGTCTGTGTGAGGAGGGAGAGCGGCGCTGAGAGATGATCTCATATGTTTACATATGAGATCATCTCCCATTGGACACGCCGATCGTGCTGTAAACGGCCGCTGTGATTGGCCGTTTACAGCGATCTGTGTTTGCCTGTCCCTGGGGGACAGGGCGAACACAGAACTTCCACGATGCGCGCCCGCGGCGGCGCGCATTGCGGAAGTAAACAGGACGTCCAGGGACGGCCACCTGGACGAAAGCGCCTGCTCTACGGACGTCATTCGGCTATAGGGCGGGCGCGAGGTGGTTAATGTGGTCATAGAGACTGGATGAGTGTGTTTACCAGTTTTTTAATCAATGTTCTCTTTCTGTCCCGGAAGTACGATGGTAAAACTCTTGATGTCATAATCATTTTTCCAAGCTTTTCATGTCCTCATATGATTGCTATCCACTAGCAGCACACATGCACTAGTGATTTTTAGGCTCCAGTGGCGGTGCGTCCATAAGGGCGCACGGGCACCACCCCCTCTCTATAGACATATTGATGCAATGGTTGAATCTATCTGTGGCCACCACTGCCACCCCCTATTGAGGCTCCAGGCCCCTGTTCGGGTGCAGGGCGCCTGAATTACAGCGGAGGGAGGTGGTTTTGAAGCACCTGATTAGAGCCATAGGCTCTAATAGGCGTAAAAAAACATGACCTGCGAGTGCCAGGCTGGGCGCTCGCAGGTCACTCAGCTGTGTTAAAGAAGCAAATGAATATTCGCTTTCCTAACACTAAATCGCCTCTCTACGCCAATCAGGTGCTCTGAACTGTTACCCGTCACCTTATTAGCTGAAACGACAGGTGCTGTGATTGGATGCCTATCAGGAGTCCAATAATAGCAGAGGACGGGAGAAGACATCAAGGAGCTGTCCCACCGATATAGGTAAGTACAGCCGGTGTGCCAGCGGGGGGCCACACTGGCATCATTTGATATGGCACACTGTCAGCAATTGATGGGCACAGTGGCTGCGTTTGGGCACAGTGGCTGCGTTTGATGGGCACATTGAGGCAGTAATGGATGGGCACATTGAGGCAGTAATTGATGGGCACAGTGAAGCTGCAATGGATGGGCATAGTTAAGCTGCAATGGATGGGCACAGTGAGGCTGCAATGGATGGGCAGGTGGTCTGAGTCCTTTTTCCGAGGCCTCCGCTCTCCTCCAAGTCCAATCACGTACACACATTTGCAGGCAGCATAGCAAGGGGCTGTGCCAGAGCGTCAGTGGAGCTCAAGGCTCCGGCCACCCACGGCCCACACCTTGACACTGGTTGCTGCACTGTGTGTGCGTGCTGCTGAGCTGATGCCGGCTGATGTCTCTCAGTGCCGATTTGCGGACAGCGCATCGGCTTAAAGGGAAGCTCTGCTTTGGGCCCCAAACAGTGAAAGGACACTGGGCAGCTGCCCTGTTTGCCCTGCGGTAAAGACGGCCCTGCCGAGGCCAAGCACACAAGCCTAGGCTGGTTTTCTGTTGAATACTGATGTAAGGGAGAACTCCACTGGGAAGACTGGGGTAAGGGAGAACTCCGCAGAGAACACTGATGTAATAGAGAACTCTGCAGGGAACACTGATGTAAGGGAAAACTCCAATGGAAACACTGAGGTAAGAGATAACTCTGCAGGGAAAACTGATGTAAGGGAGAACTCCACAGGAAACACTAATGTAAGGAAGAACTCTGCTGGCTACACTCATGTAATGTAGAAAACTGGAGGGGTAATAATTAATAATGTAAAATAATAGGTGGGTTAACAATACATATTATAAAATAATAGGTGGGGTAAGTATACATAATATAAGATAATTGCAAGGTTAACAAGAAAAAATATAAAATAATAAGGTTAACAATAAATAAAATAAAATAATAGGAGAGGTAATAATATATAATGTAAAATAATAGGAGGGTTAACAATAAATAATATAATATGTGGGAGGAGTAATAATAATAATAGGAGAGTCTTCATTCTTCCAGGTGATATTGTTGGACTGGTAATGATAACATAATAATAGAGATTGCGGGGAAAACTTCCAGTGTCTATACCGAAATAGGTTTCCCCAGAAAACCGGGAACGTGCATGGGGGCAGGGGCGGTAGGAGGATGATTAGCATTTGGGGTAGAGTAGGAGGAGCAGCAGTGCAGAGGGCTGGAGAGGCGGAGTTCTGATCTCAGCCGAGAGCCAAGAGGAACAGATTTCATTGGGAAAACGTTCTCGGCGTAACACCGGTTTTGTGCCAAGAATGGTTTACCTTAAAAATCCACTTCCCCTGGACAGGAATGGTCTGGGGTAAGAAAGAAGAGCGAGGATGATTTATACAAAGACTAGAGCAGTCAGAGAAGCCATATACAAGTGTTTTTAACCCTAGAAATGCCGTGGAAGCTATATTGGGTGGGGAAATCAAATCCAACAGCAATAGTCAGTTTGCTATCAAATTCTGCTTCCCCTGGACAGAAAGTGTCTGGGGTAAGAAAGAAGAGTGAGGATGATTTATACAAAGACTAGAGCAGTCGAGGAAGCCATATACAAGTGTTTTTAACCCTAGAAATTCAGTGGAAACTATATTGGGAGGGGGAACCAAATCTGACAGCAATAGTAGGTTTTCTATCAAATTCTGCTTCCCCTGGACAGAAAGGGTCTGGGGTAAGAAAGAAGAGTGGGGATGATTTATACAAATACTAGAGCAGTCGGAGAAACAGATGTGCACTGTGGCTGCATTTGATGGCATAGTGGCGGCAATTGATGGCACAGTGAGCCTAGAATTGATATTTTTTTCAGTTTGTTTGCATCCCCCCAAAAATTTTCAGCACCAACTGCCACTGGGAGGGGGTAATAATAGATTACATAAAATAATAGGTGTAATAATAATGTAAATAATAATGTAAAATAAGAGAAGGGTTAACAATAAATATTAAATAAGAGGTGTAATAATAAATAAAATAATAGGAGGGGCAATAAAAAATGATATAAAATAATAGGAAGAGATGATAATGATGATGTGTATACAGAGAGTCCCGGAGCAGAAGGAGAGGAAAGGATTGGCGTAGGGACGGCATGACAGGTGTGGACAGCACAGTCATGCTTTTCAGAGAAAAAGTTGTCCCCTTTAAGAAAGGGGGAGTGGCCGAAGCAGGGGAGGCGCTCGAGTTAGGAAGCTTTGAGGAAGGAAGGGGAGTGACGTCATTAGTGAGCGGCAGAGGAGAAGATTCCACACGCTCCCACCGCTCTCTATCCCCTATCCCAGTACACGGGCATTGGATCCTGCTTGGCATAGTTTCTTGTGGCGGCAGCGCGGGGCACAGGCTGGCTGAGGGCGAGTATAGCAGCCATTAAGGCTGAAGAGAGAGCGGCTTAGTACGGGGGACCGGTGGCTCCACGTGCTCGGCGGTCCCTGCTGCAGGTGATATTCGGCCCTGACACTTCTCCCGGTGGTCAGAGGCAGCGACAGCACATGGGAGAGGGGAGAATCTCCACCCGCCAGCAATCAGCAGCCACAGGGGTCCAGGAATGGGGGACTTCAGAAGGACACAGCACAGAGGCAGGAGCGCAGGGATGGGGGAGCCCGGGGTGGTACAGATGCGGCACAGTGCAGCGCAGTATGGCACAGGGCTCTGCCCCCCCCCCCCCCAGCTCGTCGCAGAGGCCAGGGGAAGACGGCCAGGGCTGCGGGCAAGGTCGGAGCAGCCAGTCGGCCCAGCGAAGGTAAGCCATATCTCCGGATGGTCGGGGTGACCAGTGGTACCGGGTCGACCAGAGGGGGGACCAGGACGAGCGTTGTGACAGCGGTGAGCGAGAACAGAGAGCGAGCGATGGATGCCCAGACTGGGAGGAGGACAGGGTGCCAAAGCGATGCGGGCTGGTCTGGCATGTCGGGACAGAGATATGGAGGAGAACAGCACTGCAGACCCCCCCCCCCCCCCCCCCCGGCGACCTGAGCAGGACCCTCTGGTGTGCAGCCAGGGGTCATTCGGCCAGTGAACGGCGACAGACTGGAGGGAGAACTGTCCGGGTCGGAGCGGGACGAGGACCTGGGACATCCGGCAACGGTGAATTCCAGAGTGGCGGCTGGTGGGCCCAGGCCTGGGCAGCCCGGTGAGTGCAATTTATTTATTTATTTTTCTTTCTAGGTTTCTTCTTTATTCAAACAAGAGAGAGATCGGGGTGGAAGGCAGGGTCCCCGTGCGAGGTTAGGTCATCAAGGGCAGGCAGTGACAGGCCCCAGGCAGACCAGCCCAGGCACCACATAAGTGAGGAGCGGGCCACGGCGGCTACACCGCTGGCTACGGTCCAGGTTACATGCGATTCGCCGGCGATGTCAGTGGGACAGGGAAGGTGGTAGTCAATCCTCCCCAAGTATAGGCCAGCGTTCAGGCTCCTGATACCCAGGGAAAGCAGGCGCGAATTAAGCAAATTCGGTCAGGATGGCGGTTCCCGCAAACAAGAGAGGTTTAGGTCGGTTACGGGGCCCCCTGGGGTGACCATCTTCAATGGAGGTAACGGGAAAAGTTGGAAAGAGGAGAGGATTTCTCGTACCTTTTTCAAACCGGTTACAGGCGTTCGCCATTTTGGTGAGCGTGGGGGGGTGGGGGAGGCCCCTGTAGACTGCTCAACGTTGTTCATATATATAGAAGCCGTTAGCGAGGCACATCAGCCTAATGGCGGCAGGGCATGGCTGCGGTACGGCGGACAGACTCGACAACAAAGGGCTGGCCGACAGTCACGACGATGGGATAACCAGGGTGTTAGCCAGGGGATGAAGCTTATGACGGCGGAGCAGTCCCCCTATAAAGCTCAGGCAGGGGTAGGAGGTACCGCTGCCTCGGGGCATCGACCGAACAGGATACGTTTGGGGTTGAGCTTCGCTTCAAACACACGCGTTTTGGCCGCGGGGGATCCCGGGGGTTCGGAAGAGGAGGGACGATGCTGGTGGATGGACTGGACGCTTACTTTGCTCAATGGGTGCCCCCGACCAAAAAAAAAAAGAGCGGCTCAGTTTTTGGAATTGGGTTTTTCTCGAGCGGTTGCAAAATTACGTTTGGCCCAGCTGTGGCCGACCGTGGTTTCTACAAAACTTCGTAAAGAGTTGTTTGGGCAGGATGTCTTTTTAATAGGGTTCCGCTTCCAGACCGGGTGGCCCATCAATTGGGCATAGTTCCCTGTGAAGAGCCAAACGAGTTCAAATTGATTCTCCACCTTTCTTTTCCATGTGTCGGTTAGTGATTTGATTGCCTTGGAGGGGCTTGCTGTAACTTATACTTGGGTGCAGCGATATCACGGGTGCTTCGACATAGGCAGGGGTCACTGGGGTCGAAAGCGGGTATTGATTCAGTTTCTTGCTTTTGCCAGTTCATCCGGACAGTTGCCATCTGCTGGGCAGTGCATTAATGTGGCATATGATGGGGATCGTTGTCTCCAGATGGGACGTTCCATCTCATGCGTTTTCTTCGAACCGTTCGCTCCTTTTAGAATAGGTAGTACGGTACGTCTCCGAGATCAACTCAGGCATTCATGATCGGGATGACTTCAGGTGCGTTAGCCTACGGGGTTTCAACTTCGGCGCCGTCCCGCTTGGGACATTGCAACATATAGCGGAACATTTCGGGGTCCGCTAGCAAAGGGATGACATAGGGGGCCCCACGTCTAACATTGTTCCTGGGAATTGCAGTGAGGGTCGATTGGAATGGGATGCCATTGGCAGACTTGATTTTGCTTGCCATTTAATTCCCATGGGCATGGTTTTGCCATCGGCTGCCGACAGCGTCCCAGGTAGCCAAGTCCCATAGGGACTTCGTGTGTCTCAACAGGGAGCACTGGGAGGAATTGCGGGGTAGCAGGACGTCCTGGAGTCGTTTAATGGGAATGCTTATGAGGTCTGGGCCCATCGGTATGGCAAGTTAGATTGTTGACAGACGCTGCAGGCCCTACGGGCTATGGGGGCCTTCTTGTGGGAAAAAGGTAGCGCTGCCTTTTTGTCCCCAGTGGGGGTGGGAAGCCGGTTTTTGAAGAACTTGTTCTCCTGGAACTATTTCCAATCGTAGAAGTAATGGAAATGTGTGGGGAATCCTTCCGGACGTTAAAGGTGCGTCTCATTTGTGATTACCTGGGGGGGTCAGGTGGTAACCGCTTGTCGACAACATCCATGACAGTGGTCCGGGGGTTGTGACGTTTGGTATTGTACTGATTGCTATTGAGCGCCGTCATTTCCGCTATACATTTACCGGGGCGGGACAACGCCTTGGCAGGTGCTTTGTCTCGTTTTCGGCGGGTCAGGTCGGAGTTTTTGGCACCAGTCGTGGTACAATACGGGTCACCCGTCCCGACTTAGGAAACATTGATTCAACGCTCCGGAGTACGACAACTTGGGGTGGGCTACTACAAGGTTGGGCAGGAATGCAGCAGGCTGGTACAGGCTTGGTCCCGCCTCCAAGGGTCTAGATCGAGCTCATGGAGGCCTTTATTTTATTACCACGGGTTTTTTGAAAGAGGTGACTTGGCAAGTGTCATTGGTCGGAACTTGGCAGGCTTGGCCTTTCTTTTCACAGTGCGAGTTGCCCAGTTTCCATTGACATGCTACACGGCCTAATTCTTCGTAGCTGAGCATCGTTTGAGGTTCGGAGTATGACCATTCCCTATTCCGCACGGCCCTCGCACTGGCTTTCTTTGGGGCATTATGGAGAAGCGAGCTGGTCTGCCCTTTGGAATGGTCTCACGGGGGGCTGCTGGTGGGGGTTATTTGCAAGATTCGGTCAGAATGTGGGTAAGATGAGCAAAAAACCGATCTGACCGGTAAGGACATGCGACTGGAAGTGTTCTGGATTACGGAGAAACACTATTGTTTGGTAAAGTGGAGCGTAACCCTTACGGGACCTGCGTCCTGGGTTCACAGACCCCCCCTTTTTTAGGATACAGAGTGATGGGTAGTCCTTGTCAAGGTTCCAACTTATAGCCATGTTTCGAGAATGTTTGACAGCGGTGGCTACGATCCAAAAGTTATGCCTCCCATTCTTTCTTAAGCAGGGCGGCCACAGGGGCTTCCATGGCGGGTCTAAGTTATGTAACAGATAAGTGCAATGGTGGGTGGGACTCAGACATATGGGGTTTTTACATTCACCCACATTGGTTGCAGAATTGGGTCTACAGATGGGTTTTCGGGTTTTTATTTTAGTGTTCGCATGGGGGAACTTACTGTTAGGTGCTGTAATTTTTTCTTTTGTTGTGGGTGGGCAAGTTGGCCTAGTGTGGATCCTGAGTCCCTCATACGTTTAAGGGTGGTGGGCCAGAAGAGCTGGGGTTCGGACCAACGGTAGGCAGTTGGGCATCCCCGGTCAGGAAGCTCGGCCGGGAGGGTCATCGTTTGGTCAGATGTGGTGGGCAGTATGTCTTGGCCAGCAAAGAAAGGTTGCTTGGACCTGAGTGAAAGAAAATATGGCAGTGAATAGGTTTGTGATCAGGAACGGGGGTGTGGTTATACCTCACAGAGCGCTGCAGGTGGATATAAGGAGGTATTTTGGGAGTGGTGGTATGCACCTTAACGAAGTGGGAACCAATCTTTGGGCTCTGGGTTTGCAGGAATGCATGCAGCGAGCAAGGAGGGTGTGGAGGTGCACGCAAGGGTAAGGTTTTACCCCTTTCGTGCTGTGGCAGTGGTTGGGGCTTTGGAGGAGGAGAATATGGATGTTATATGCAGATATAACATGGTTGGTACCCATCTGTGGGATGGGGGTTAACATGGTTGGTACCCATCTGTGGGATGGGGGTTAACATGGTTGGTACCCATCTGTGGGATGGGGGTTAACATGGTTGGTACCCATCTGTGGGATGGGGGTTAACATGGTTGGTACCCATCTGTGGGATGGGGGTTAACATGGTTGGTACCCATCTGTGGGATGGGGGTTAACATGGTTGGTACCCATCTGTGGGATGGGGGTTAACATGGTTGGTACCCATCTGTGGGATGGGGGTTAACATGGTTGGTACCCATCTGTGGGATGGGGGTTAACATGGTTGGTACCCATCTGTGGGATGGGGGTTAACATGGTTGGTACCCATCTGTGGGATGGGGGTTAACATGGTTGGTACCCATCTGTGGGATGGGGGTTAACATGGTTGGTACCCATCTGTGGGATGGGGTTAACATGGGTGGTACCCATCTGTGGATGGGGGTTATCAGGTACCTTCCGGTTAACGAGGGGTTAACCAGGAAGGGGTAAAAGGTAGGTCACTGCGAAAGTTGAGTACCGTCTCCAGGTCCGGGGGCTTGCGACCGGAGGCCTAAAGTTAAAAGAAGTTTGGCGCAGTGAAAGACCCTAATAGTATATAAAAGTTGGTTAAGAGTTATTGAAAATGTTATTTACTTAATTGTTAATAAAAGGCCGTCAAGGCCATTTACTCCAAAATCTCGTCATGTCATTTGTGGGGGAATTTGGAGGGGTTAAATATTATGTTTAACGGGTGGCTGAAGTGACTGTGGGTTAGGTCCTTCACATGTCATGATAGATATTTTATAGGTAGTAGGAGTAATAATAATAATTATAATAATAATAATAGGGACTGCCGGGAGAATTTCCAGTGTCTAAAAATAATAGAAGGGATATCAATAAATAATATGAAATATTAGGAGGGGATAAAAATGATGAAGAAGACGTAGGAGGGTTAAGAATAATATATATATATATATATATATAATATAGGGAGAGTATTACTATTGTTATATGTATGTGTGTGTATGGACTAATAATATTGTACAGGGGACGCGCGGGTTGTATGGGTCAGGGGTGTAGAATCTCCTAAACGTTGTATGGGTCGGGGTATAGAATCAGCCAATGGAGAGAGCGCTGATTGGCGTGTTCTGGGGGGCTGGGGAGGGGGGGTTCCTCAGAACACCTACAGACTGGTAAAGACTGTAGGTGAGAACCTTCACAGTTCCACTCAATCCCATTAAAGTTCTCTTGGAACATGAAGGCTTCCTTGATAGTTTAAATGTTGGCATGCACTGATGATACCTCTAGGGGCTTTGGAGCTTCTCCTGGAAGCTGTGATGCGGTGGGCTGTGGAGCTTCTGGAAGCTGAGATGGGGTAGGCTGTGGAGCTTCTCGTGGAAGCTGTGCGTGGGGGGGGGGCTGTGGAGCTTCTCGTGGAAGCTGTGCTGGGGTGGGCTGTGGAGCTTCTCGTGGAAGCTGTGCTGGGGTGGGCTGTGGAGCTTCTCGTGGAAGCTGTGCTGGGGTGGGCTGTGGAGCTTCTCGTGGAAGCTGTGCTGGGGTGGGCTGTGGAGCTTCTCGTGGAAGCTGTGCTGGGGTGGGCTGTGGAGCTTCTCGTGGAAGCTGTGCTGGGGTGGGCTGTGGAGCTTCTTGTGGAAGCTGTGATTTTGTTGGGGGGGACGACGACTGTGGAGCATCTCCTGGAAGCTGTGATTTGGGGGGGAGGGACTGTGGAGCGTCTCCTGGAAGCTGAGATGGGAGGGCCTGTCGAGTTTCTCCTGGAAGCTGAGATGTGGCCTTTTTATATGATGAATGTTGGCACACTTTGACAGTACCATCCCAGGTCCTAATGGAGGAAGCATCTGTAAAAGTGAACCAGCATTCATCATACAAATGAGAACATTGCCGGTCCAATTTTGGGTTCCACAAAGGCGGCGAAAGTGAGCTATTATTCAGAATATAAAATAAATTCTCAATGTTTCAGGAGAAGCTTGCCAGCTTCATCTCAGGTCCCTCAAAGGTAGCATCAATGTGTGCCAACATTCAAAGTATCGAAGAAAATAAAATGGAATATATTTTAGATTACCAATTCTTAGATGTAATGGCTGAATTTGTGTTTTTTTGTTTGTTTTGTTTTTGCGTTTGTTAGGAGTTTCCTTTTTAGTTTCTTTTATTTTCCCCTAAATGCACGTCCTGTCCCTGGGTGGCTACACTGACTTCTCCACTGTATCTATCGAGGGAGTCATGGTTGTCACCTTACGACAGGGACTACAAATGCTTCATCTCTACCACATGGGAAGTGGGGGGGGGGGGGGGGGTAGTGGTAGACTTGGAAGACAAAGGGCACGGCATTTCTGGCAGGATCACTGGGTATAAAACCAAATGTGCCGTGCTTTGCTCTGCAATTAAAAATACTTCCTGTCAGTTTGTGCAATATTGAATATCCAGCGCTCGGTATTAACTGACTAGGTGTATAGAGCAATATAATGCCATACATGCATACGTTCTGTGCTAACAATGTATATCGGCCTTTTTCAACCCGGGTTCCTTGAGGTTTATTCAGGGGTGCCTTGGCAAAATGCCTAAAAATTCCCCAAAAATTGTATAAAAGCCGGTGTGTGGATGAAGGCTTCCTTCTTTTTAGTAACCCTAAGCCACAGGTTTTCATTGTGCACCATTACAACCTTCCAGCTGCTGGCATCCTAATGACCATTGGCATCATCAGTTGATGTTGAGGATGTCAGTTGCCTGCACAGCATCCTAGTATCCCCTTCTCCTGCCCCTCTACATCAGCATTGAGGGTCACATTAGCTGAGTCACAGAGAAAAACCTGAGGGAGAAGAGAAACATTAGAATACTAGTCAGTACCAGTTGCAAAAGTGTATTTGCTTTGGAAGAACAAATCGCCTCTAACGTTGGGTTGTCCTACTTGGACTTGTGGATGTTGCTGC
Source organism: Lithobates pipiens (assembly GCF_037356315.1). NCBI lineage: Eukaryota > Metazoa > Chordata > Amphibia > Anura > Ranidae > Lithobates > Lithobates pipiens. The sequence continues at coordinate 156,637,581 of NW_027507788.1, forward strand.
ATTATGTAAAACTAAAAGAATAGCTTTTTATGTTTTTTAGAATGGGGTGCCTCAAGACTGTCCATCATTTTTAAAGGGTACCTTGAGATGCAGACTAGGTACACTTTTGTAGACTAGGTACCCTTTTAATTTTGAAGGCCCTGTTTAGAGTGTGAACATCTGCGAATGCCATTTTTTGGGTTACCTCTGCAACTATTGGTAATGGCGCCTTTACAAGAACTTCAGGCCAAAGTGATTAATGCTCTGCAAAAGGTAAAACTTGCAGATCTTCAGATAGAGCAACTGACAAGAACAAAGAAGCATGCCGAGCTTACCAATATAGAAAGAGCTTTCCAGATGCAACGCTGATGTATGAAGGTGTGGGAAGGGTTGAATGGCTTAGGAATGGCAGAGACCATATATCACAGAGCTGGTGGGGGGAGGGGAGTGGGCACGAGATTGTTGGCACTTTGGAGCACCATCACAATGATCCAATTCAACTGAAAATCCTTAAGGATATCGATTGATATACTTATCACTGAGCACTATTTAGGGTTGCCACCTGTCCGGTTTTGACCCGGACAGTCCGGGTTTGGACACATGTGCCCAGGTTTCCACCTGTCGGAAACCCGGGCACACATCAACTGTCCTGTGGGATCTCTGGCTCCGGCCGCAACAAACATCCATGATCATCCCAGGCCTGCTATCAATGTTCAGTTCACACTGCCTAAACATCAGTGCGCTCCGAGTCTGAGCACAGCTCAGCAAAGGGCAGCAGCGGGTGTTCTGTGATTGGCCGAGTAGGCTGCAGGTCATGTGTGGGATGGACCGGATGGTCCCTGAATAATTCGCCTCAAGCCGTAGCTGTTGGTCACATGCAGATGCAGGGCTGCACTGTGTCTGGATCATGGCGACAGCCCTGCATGCTCCGGAGTCCTAACCCGCGCTGTGTGTCTGTCTCCCGTCTGTCTCTCTCATCCGCTCTGTCAGCCACCCCCCCCCCTCTCCTGTCTCTCTCTCTCTCTCTGCCAGCCCCCCCCCTCCTCTCTGCCAGACCCCCCTCTGCCAGATCCCCCTCTCCCCTCTGCCAGACCCCCTCCCCTCTCTCTCTCTCTCTGCCGGACACCCCCTTCCCCTCTCTACCGGATCCCCCTCTCCTGTCTCTCTCTCTCTCTCCCTCTCTGCCAGACCCCCCTCTTCTCCCTGCCAGACCCCCCCTCTCCTCTCTGCCAGACCCCCCTTCCCCTCTCCTGTCTCTCTCTCTGCCTGACCCCCCCTCCCCTCTCTGCCTGACCCCCCCTCCCCTCTCTGCCTGACCCCCCCTCTCCTCTATGCCAGACCCCCCTCTCCTGTCTCTCTCTCTCTGCCAGACACCCCTCCTCTCTCTGCCAGACCCCCCTCTCTTCTGTATCTCTCTCTCCTGCCTCTTTTTTACCTCCCTCCCCCCCCCCACCTCTTTCCCTCCTCAGATGATGGGGGCCCTAATCATTTTTAACAGCAGCCTGTGAGTGAATGCTCCAGCTCCCACACTTCCTGGCTTGAAGCAGCTCTCGGTAAGGCAGTCTAATGGGGGTCTTTCAGGGCAGGGGACACTGATGTGGGATCCCTGATCTATCAAGGGGGGGGGACCGATATAAGGGAAGGGGAATCTGAGCTAATGGGGGGAGTCTGTGGGGAGGGGGTTCTGACTGCTGTTGACCACTTAGAGACCCCCTATTATATCAGCACCCCCTCCCCCTACTCCTCTATTAGATAAGGGAAACTCTCTTTATATAAGCACCCCCTTTAGAGACCCACATTATGATATAAGGATCAGTGTGTCCTTATATCAACCCCCTCTTTAGAGACTGGTCTCCTCTCTGCCAGACCCCCCCCCCCCCTCTCTTCTCTGCCAGACCCCCCTCTCCTCTCTGCCAGACCCCCCCCCCTCTCTTCTCTGCCAGACCCCCCTCTCCTCTCAGAGACTGGTCTCTAAAGGGAATCTGATATGAATTCAAATGTGAAAAAATAAATTGTGAATGATGGTGGAAACCCCCCAGGATAATCCAAGTATTAATACTTGGATTATCCTGGGGGGTTTCCACCATCATTCACAATTATTGAGGTTGTGCTGCATTTTTTTTTTTCAATTTAAATTCTTTTGGGTCTCTAAGGGGAGGACTGATATAAAGGGATTCTGATCTAATGGGTTCCTCTATGGGGGTCCCTGTATTATGGAGGGTGTAATATTGATCCCTATATTAAGTGTGTGACACTGACCCTGTGTTATGGGGGTTAACACTGACCCCTGTATTATGTTGCCTAGGATTGCCACCTGTGTGGGGTCCACTTGAATAGCTCAGGTTTTCAATCGTGACTGAATATCTGCCTAAGACCCAGTCACATTATTCAGATTGAACTGTAGCTTCGCAAGTTACCAAGATAGTCGGACACCAATCCGTTGCCACCTGTTAAAATTGTCCACACAAACTGTTTGCCGTGGAGAGCTAAGTGCAATGCATTATTGCTTTCCTCCAGGTCTTTAAAATCCTATAGAGTATAGCACAAAAAAATTTGCCATGCACCGCTAAAGTGTTCGGGTTTGGCTTGAAGAAAAGATGGCAACCCTAGTGTGGTCGGAAGGGTGATTTAGGGGGGAATTAGGGGGTTGCTGGGGGGAAAGATATTTGCTCTAGGAGGGGAGATTTGTCAGGGGAGAAGATTTCTACTGGGGGGGTTGGTGGGTGTGGTCAGTAGAGTGATTTAGGGGGATTTGTGCTTGGAGGGAGGATGGGGAAAGAGAACTTTTGCTAGATTGGGGAGATTTGGGGGCTGTGTGGTCAGCAGGGGGATTTGTGCTGGGAGGAAGGATGGGGGAAGAGGATTTTTGCTAGATGGGGGGGGGGGGGGGGGTTTGGGGTGGGGCTAGAAGAGGCGATTTAGAGGGGAATTTGGGAGTTGCTGGGGGGGAGACATTTTTTTCTAGATGGGGAGATTTATCAGGGGAGAGGATTTCTGCTGGGGGTGATTTGGGGTGTGTGGTCGGAAAGGGTGATTTAAAGGGGGAATTTGGGGGTTTCTGGGGGGGGAGAGATTTTCTCTAGGAAAGGAGATTTATCAGGGGAGAGGATTTCTGCTGCGGGTGATTTGGATGTGTGGTCGGAAGGGTGATTTAGGGGCATTTGTGGTGGGAGGGAGGATGGGGAAGAGGACTTTTGCTAGATGGGGGGGGTTTGGGGTTGTGCTAGAAGGGGTGATTTAAAGGGGGGATTTGGGGGTTGCTGGGGGGAAAAGATTTGTTTAAGGAGGGGAGATTTGTCAGGGGAGCAGATTTCTGCTGGGGGTGATTTTGGGGGTGTAGTTGGAAGAGTGACTTAGGGGGATATGTGCTGGGGGGGAGGATGGAAGAAGAGGATTTTTTTTCTAGATGGGGGGGGGGGGGCGGAATTGGGGTTGTGCTAGAAGGGTTGATTTGCAGCAGGAATTTGGGGGTTGCTGAGGGGTAAGATTTGTTCTAGGAGGGGAGATTTCTAAGGGGAGAGGATTTCTGCTGGGGGTGATGGGGGGGGGGGGGGGTAAGAAGAAGTATTTAAGGGGATTTGTGCTGGGAGGGAGGATGAGAAAGAGGATTTTTGCTAGATGGGGGGGGGGGGGGGTTGGGGTTGTGCTAGAAGGGCTGATTTGGAGGAGGAATTTGGGGGTTGATGAGGGGGTAATATTTTTCTAGGAGGGGAGATTTCTCAGGGGAGAGGATTTCTTCTGGGAGTGATTTGGGGGATGTGGCTGGAAGGGTGATTAAGGGGGATTTGTGCTAGGAATTTATTCTTAGGGGTAAAAATTAGTACTCAATTTTTATTTTGGGGGGGGGGGTGGGAGGGTGGGTATCTTTGCTGACACACAATGCTCATACATCTTAGGGGGCCTCTGTTAACTTGATGGGGCCCAGGGAAATGAAATTTGAGTCCTGGTAAGCACATAGGAGCGGGGGAGGGGTCTAGTAAAATCAATTTATTAATTTAGGCAGAAATAAAAAATAAAGCTGCTCCCCCTAATATGTTGTTCTACTGAGCACGTCCAAGATGGCTGCCTCACCTCCTTCTCACAACAGCAGATAAAGTGCTTTAATTCCTTAGGTAAAGTTTATTTTCTTTAGAACGTAGCCACAGCCTGAGTTAAAAAAAAACCCTCTCCATCAGCATTCTGCAAAGAAGGACCTTTGTATGGAAGCAGTGGCCTGTATACAGGTCCAACACACCATGGGTGGGCCAAACATAACCAAAGAGCCCTCCACTGAGCAACGGAAGGGATCTACACTCCATATTACTACGACTTATCCCAACAGGGGACATTGACCTTATATGGCCATGTGGTCATGTTAGGTCAATGATGTCATGGGCACTTTTGCCGGAATCCTGAACCCCCAGCTCATTGGCTCAGTACCGACAGCTGACTTCCTAGTTCGGACCAAAGTAAGAGCCAAATCAGTACAAAAGTTCATGACAAGAGATGGTCAAACCCAAGTGTTTATTTAACAAAGGTATCAGATCAAGGCAACACATTTCAGGGGAAGTTCCTCCCCCTTCCTCAAGGCTGAAATCATGGCTATGAATGGACCCACAATGAGATACAATTAGTAGACTTAAGTAAGGGCTTGATCCAAACTGTCAAACCTGGAGTTTTTGCTGTAAGTATAGTCCCTTACTCTCTGTGTGGAAGCAGTGGTCTCTCTGCAGAGGTCCAACACACCACCAGGGTGCCAAAAAAAAACAAAAAGCCCTCCATTGAACCATAGAAAGGGATCTAGTTGCCTCGTTGTTAGGACAATCCCAACAAGGGACATTGATCTTATATGGGCATGCGGTCAAGTTAGATCAATGATGTCACGTGCCCTTTTCCTGGAAACCCGAAGCCCCACCGGTTCATTGGCTCGGTACTGACAGCTGACTTCCAGGTTCGGATCAAAGTAAGAGCCAAATCAGTACACAAGTTCATAACGACAATTGAAGGTCAAACCCAAGTGTTTATTGAACAAAGGTATCAGATCAAAGCAATGCGTTTCAGGGGAAGTTCCTCCCCTTTCTCAGGGCTGAAATCATGGATATGATTGGACCCACCGTGAGATACAATTAGGAGACTTAAGTGAGGACTTGATCCAAACTGTTGGGTTTATTGACTCGTGAATACACCATGGGAGGTTGTCTGCTTGTCTTAAGAAATTTCACTCAAAAAAAGTATTCGACAAATCAACCTTCTCAGCTTTGCCAGAAGACGTTAATCTTTTGTTTGTCCTGTTCAGCAAATCACAGCTATTGTAGTTCACCCCCAAATCTTGTTCAGAAAATTGGTATTAATAATGACTCATATAAGGTAACAGGCTATTATATTTCAGACCGTATTGTATTTTTTGTTATATTTTTGAGGAGGATATATATATATATATATATATATATATATATATATATATATATATATATATATATATATACTGTGTATATATATATATATATATATATATATATATATATATATATATATATATATACTGTATGTATATTTATAATATAAATATATATATATATATATATAATACCGATTTGGTTTTACAATTTTTTTTCTATGTATTGATTTGAAAGGAAATCAAATATTTTGTGTAAACTAATAGTGCCAAAAGAAATCCTAATTTTCTTTCCCCCCAAAAATGTATTACTTTGTTAACTTAAGTAGGCATTGCACAATAAACAGGCCCATAGTGAAAACTTAAAAATTGCTCTGGTCTGTAAGGAGTGTACAAGTATGAAAGCTGAAAAGCTTAGAATTTAAAATAAATGATGCAGAGAAAATAAAATAAACTTGGTGACAACACTATAATCTGTACTTTTTACAAGTGTGTTCATTCTAGTTTTATATTAATTTGTTTTTATATGGTTTTGTTTTGTTTTTTTATTCAGAGAGAAGATCATCATCCCTGAACCAAAACGTAAGTTAGCTTTGGTTTTTAATTTTGATTTTTTTTTTTTTTTTTTTTAAACAGAGATATTCAATTAGAATTCTCAAGTCTAAATGTTAAAAAAAAAAAAAAAAAAAAAAAGATCCAGTAAACAATATTGGATTCTGAAATGGTTTGTAAAATATATCTAAGCACACAAAATGCTATTGGAAAGATAAATCCCAACAAAGGGTCTTAAAAATATCAGTACTTAGAAATTTCTTCTTATAGGATTTATGGAAAAATCTGCAGAGCTGTTCGTTCTGTAAAACCGCAAGTACGAGGGCAAAAATTTAATATTTATAGGTTATTTTATTTCAAATATTATATATTATAATATATGAGTCAAATATTATTTATTTATACAGAGAAGAATAAATCAGAAAAATATTGCTGTTTAAATGGGGGGCAAAATAAAATGATATTAAGCATTTTTTCTTCTCTCTTGGTCAAATATGTGAATCAGGAAAATGCTGCATTATAGCCACTAGATGTTGCTGATGATCAAAGGAAATACATACTAATTTACTATGATCATTAGCTCCATCTAGTGGCCATAATGTGATATTTTCCCAAACCACTCAATTATGTATCCATAAATAAAATTAAAAAAAATGACACAAAACAGCCAGTAGTCTCTATTATGATAAAGACTTGGTACACAGTTCATAGGTCTATAGGGGTAGCAGACTGGCTTGCTTGTCCTCATAGCAGCTCCTCAGCAGATAGACGGGTACCTGTAATATAGTGAATGAACACCAGAGGGCCACATCAAGGTGCAGCAAGTTTTTTACTAAATTTCTAAACTTGCTGCATTTAGATGTGCCCTGTGGCAGAGGCACGAATTGGGACTGGGCATGCGTTCTGCCTCCCCCCCCCCCCCCCCCCCTGGACCCCTGACTGGGGTCCTTCCCAGTGATCCCAGGGCTTTTACTCCCATTGTGGGACCCTTTATCACGGTTGCACAATGGGTCACCTTCCCGACGTCTTGGGTGCCCCCTGCCCAGTGGCGAAATGCCAGAGCCCAGTCACGACCTTTGCGATCCTGGCATTTCCGCCGCTGGTGCCAGTCATTTTTTAATTATTATTATTTATTTTTTTACCTTTTTTTAATTTTTTTAATTTTATTTTAGTTCCGCCACTGGTGCCAGTAATTTTTTTAGTTACATTTATTTTATTTTTTTACCATTTTATTTTTTTTATTTTATTTTAGTTCCGCCACTGGTGCCAGTCGTTTTTTAATTACATTTTTTTTTACCAGTTTATTTGATTTTTTTTTCATTTGATTTTAGTTCTTAATTACATTTATTTTATTTTTTTACCATTTTATTTTTTTCATTTTATTTTAGTCCCGTCACTGGTGCCAGTCGTTATTTAATTCCTTTTTTTTTTTACCATTTTATTTAATTTTTTTCATTTTATTTTAGTTCCGCCACTAGTGCCAGTCGTTGTATAATTACATTTTTTTTAATAATTTTTTTTACCTTTTTATTTAAATTTTTTTAGTTTTATTTTAGTTCCACCACTGGTGCCAGTTGGGCGCCAGTCATTTCTTAATTACATTTTTTTTAAACATTTTATTAAATTTTTTCATTTTATTTTATTTCCGCCACTGGTGCCAGTAGTTTTTTAATTACATTTAAAAAAAAAAATGTTTTACCATTTTATTTATTTATTTATTTTTTTAATTTTATTTTAGTTCCACCGCTGGTGCTAGTTGTTTCTTAATTACATTTTTTTTTACCATTTTATTTTATTTTTTTAATTCAATTTAATTTTTATTATTTTTTTTCACATCTTTTTGGACTTTTTAATGAAATATCAGGGGTTTAAACAGACCCCCTGATGTCTCCCTTTTGAGACAGAGAAAGGGAGTGAGGACAGATTCATGAGTCCCATTCTCTGTAGCCTCAGATGCACAGAATGAATGAACAGGAATAGCTCTATACAGAGACTTCCCGTTCATTAGTAAACTGAAGCATAGTAAACACTATTTACTAAGCCTCAGCTATGAATAAATGGGAAAAAACAAACAAAAGAAATCAGCCACTGACTCTATTCATTAAGACAAGGAGGGAGCTGGTAAATGATACATTTTAATGGCTCCCCTCCGCCCCCCACTTTTTTTTTTTTATATAAATACCCCCCTTTAACCACTTGACCACTGGGCACTTAAAGCGGGAGTCCGCCGGGAGTTCCGCCGTTTTTTTTTTTTAAAAAGCCAGCAGCTACAAGTACTGCAGCTGCTGACTTTTAAAATAAGGACACTTACCCGCCCAGCATGCCCGCGATGTCGGCACCAGAAGCCGATCTCTCGATCGTCTCTCGGGTGCTGCCGTCGCCATCTTGGGTATGGAAATCAGGAAGTGGAGCCTTTCGGCTTCATTTCCTGGGTTCCCTACTGCGCATGCGCGAGTCGCGCTGCGCAATAAGGATGGTCCCGCTGCCTCTGGGATCTGTGTGTTTCCCAGCAGGCAGAGGGGGACTTTCGGAAAGGGGCGTAGATTCTACAGAATCTACGCCCCTTTGCGCAGATAGCTATGCCGGAAGTGGGTGCAGATACCTGTACTGTACAGGTACCTGCACCCCCCTCCCCCCTGAAAGGTGCCAATTGTGGCACCGGAGGGGGGGAGGATTCCAATGAGAGGAAGGTCCACTTTAGGGTGGACCTCCGCTTTAAACACCCTTAATAACCAGACCAATTTTCAGCTTTCGGTGCTCCTACATTTTGAATGACAATTACTCAGTCATGCAACACTGGACCTATATGAAATTTTTGTCCTTTTTTTCAACCAAATGGAGCTTTCTTTTGATGGTATTTAATCACCGCTGGGTTTTTTATTTTTTGTGCTATAAAAGAAAAAATATAGAAAATTCAGTAAAAAAATGAATTTTTCTTTGTTTCTGTTATAAAATTTAGCAGATTAGTAATTTTTTCTTCATAAATTTTGGCCAAAATTTATACTACTACATATCTTTGGTAAAAATAAGTACAAATTGGTGGATATTATTTGGTCTTTGTGAAAGTTATAGAGCCCACAAGCTATGGTGCCAATATCTGAAAATTGATCACACCTGAAGTACTGACAGCCTATTTCAATTCTTGAGACCCTAACATGCCAGAAAAGTACAAATACCCCCCAAATGACCCCTTTTTGTAAAGAAGACATTCCAAGGTATTTAGTAAGAGGCATGATGAGTATTTTGATGCTGTCATTTTTTCCCACAATTCTTTGCAAAATCAAGATTTTTTTTACTTTTTTTTTTTCACAAAATTGTCATATCAGTTTATTTCTCACACACAGCATATGCATACCACAAATTACACCCCAAAACACATTCTGCTATTACTCCCGAGTACGGCAATACCACATGTGTGAGACTTTTACACAGTGTGGTCACATACAGAGGCCCAACATGCAGGGAGCGCCATCTGGCGTTCTGGAGCACCCAGGACAATTCTGACATTTCTTTCCTACATGTAAAAATCATCATTTATTTGCTAGAAAATTACATAGAATCCCAAAACATTATATATGTTTTTTTAGCAAACACCCTGGAGAATACAATGGTGGTTGTTGCAACTTTTTATCTCACACGGTATTTGCGCAGCAATTTTTCTAATGCTTTTTTTTGGAAAAAAAAACAGTTTTGTGCTTTAAAAAAAAAACAGTAAAGTTAGCCCAATTTTTGCATAATGTGAAAGATGAAGTTATACTGAGTAAATAGATACCTAACATGTCACTCTTTAAAATTGCACACGTTCGTGGAATGGCGCCAAACGTCGCTACTTAAAAATCCCCAAAGGCGACGATTTAATTTTTTTACTGGTTATATGTTTTGAGTTACAGAGGAGGTCTAGGACTAGAATTATTGCTCTTGCTCTAACGTTCGCAGCGACACCTCACATGTGTGGTTTGAACACCGTTTTCATATGTGGGCGGGACTTAAGTATGCGTTCGCTTCTGCATGCGAGCACATAGGGACAGGGGCGCTTTAAAAAACATTTTTTTTTTATTGTTTGTTTTACTTTATTTATTTTAGTTGGACATTTTTTTCCCCCAAAATAATTTTTTTGATCACTTTTATTCCTATTACAAGGAATGTAAACATCCCTTGTAATAGGAATATGGCATGACAGGTCCTCTTTACAGTGAGATATGGGGTCAATAAGAACCCACATCTCACCTCTAAGCTGGGAAGCCTGAAAAAAAAAAAGATTCTGGCTTTGATCGTATCGGCGAGTCGGTAGAAGCACCGGAGGGCGGCGGGGGGGGGGGGGGGGGGTGTCTATGGCTGGGTATTGCAGGGTATCACCGACTATGGCTGGGTATGGCTGGGTATCTCAGAGTATGGCTGGGTATCTCAGAATATGGCGTTGCAGAGTATTGCATTGCATAGCATTGCAGGGTATTGGCGGGTGTTGCAGAGCATTGCAGATTGTTTCAGGGTATTGGCAGGTGTTGAAGAGCATTGCAGAGTGTTACAGGGTATTGACGGGTGTTGCAGAGCATTGCAGAGTGTTGCAGGGTATTGTCGGGTGTTGCAGAGCATTGCAGAGTGTTGCAGGGTATTGGCGGGTGTTGCAGGGTATTGGCGGGTGTTGCAGGGTATTGGCGGGTGTTGCAGGGTATTGGCGGGTGTTGCAGGGTATTGGCGGGTGTTGCAGGGTATTGGCGGGTGTTGCAGGGTATTGGCGGGTGTTGCAGGGCATTGCAGAGTGTTGCAGGGTATTGGCGGGTGTTGCAGAGTGTTGCAGGGTATTGGCGGGTGTTGAAGAGCATTGCAGAGTGTTACAGGGTATTGGCGGGTGTTGCAGAGCATTGCAGAGTGTTGCAGGGTATTGTTGGGTGTTGCAGAGCATTGCAGAGTGTTGCAGGGTATTGGCGGGTGTTGCAGAGCATTGCAGAGTGTTGCAGGTTATTGGCGGGTGTTGCAGGGCATTTCAGAGTGTTGCAGGGCATTTCAGAGTGTTGCAGGGTATTGGTGGGTGTTGCAGAGTGCTGCAGGGTATTGGCGGGTGTTGCAGGGTATTGCAGAGTGTTGCAGGGTATTGGTGGGTGTTGCAGGGTATTGGTGGGTGTTGCAGGGTATTGGCGGGTGTTGCAGGGTATTGGCGGGTGTTGCAGGGTATTGGCGGGTGTTGCAGGGTATTGGCGGGTGTTGCAGGGTATTGCAGAGTGTTGCAGGGTATTGCAGAGTGTTGCAGAGTAATGGCAGGGTATTGCAGAGTATTGCAGAGTATTAGCTGGCATTGCAGAGTATTGCAGAGTATTAGCTGGCATTGCAGAGTATTGCAGAGTATTGGCAGGGAATTGAGGGGTTCATTTTCGGTGAGCAGCGATGTGGGCACTGCAGATGCAGCCCACAGCACTGCTGACACCGATCTCTTCCCCCTCCGCTGTACCGATCGGTACAGAGAGGGGGAGGGAGGAACCGGCGTCATAACATGACGCCGGTTTGTTTACAAGTGATCACTCCGTCATTAGTGCCGACGGAGCGATCACGTGGTAAACGGCCGCTTTATTTATTTTAGTTTGACATTTTTTTCCCCAATAATAATTTTTTTGATCACTTTTATTCCTATTACAAGGAATGTAAACATCCCTTGTAATAGGAATATGGCATGACAGGTCCTCTTTACAGTGAGATATGGGGTCAATAAGATCCCACATCTCACCTCTAAGCTGGGAAGCCTGAAAAAAAAAAAAAGATTCTGGCTTTGATCGCATTGGCGAGTCGGTAGAAGCACCGGAGGGCGGCGGGAGGGGGGATGTCTATGGCTGGGTATTGCAGGGTATCACCGACTATGGCTGGGTATGGCTGGGTATCTCAGAGTATGGCTGGGTATCTCAGAGTATCTCAGAGTATGGCTGGGTATCTCAGAGTATGGCGTTGCAGAGTATTGCATTGCAGGGCATTGCAGAGTGTTACAGGGTATTGGCGGGTGTTGCAGAGTATTGCAGAGTATTAGCTGGCATTGCAGAGTATTGCAGAGTATTAGCTGGCATTGCAGAGTATTGCAGAGTATTGGCAGGGAATTGAGGGGTTCATTTTCGGTGAGCAGCAATGTGGGCACTGCAGATGCAGCCCACAGCGCTGCTGACACCGATCTCTTCCCCCTCCGCTGTACCGATCGGTACAGAGATGTTATGATGCCGGTTTGTTTACAAGTGATCACTCCGTCATTAGTGCCGACGGAGCGATCACGTGGTAAACGGCCGCGATGAGCACCGTGATCCGTGATGTGCCGGGTCATAAATAAGTACATTTCTCCTTGAATGAATGAATGAATGAAATACTTATATAGCGCACAGAACTGAATCGCCTCTAGGCGCTGTGGCGAGCTTTGATCATCTGCTAAAAGAGGAAGGTCTTGAGTTTTTTCCTAAAAGCCAGGTGATTTTCTTCCTGGCGGATGTTGATTGGTAGAGCATTCCATAGCCGAGGTCCTTGGACAGCGAATCTCCGATCCCCCTTGGATTTATACCGGGCTTTGGGCACGAGGAGGAGGTTTTTGTTGGCTGATCGAAGACTGCGGTTTGGTGTGTAATGATTTATTTTCTCCATTAGGTATTGCAGAGCTTCTCTATGCACGCATTTGTGGGTGAGGCAAAGGGTCTTGAACGCGATCCAATATTTTTACGGTTAGCCAATGTAAGCTCCTCAGTGAAGGAGAGATGGATTCCCAGGGTTTTTTTCCTGTTATCAGCCTTGCCGTCGTGTTTTGGATCAGTTGTAATTGCGCAAGTTGATATTGTGGTAATCCTATGTAAAGCGAGTTTGCGTAGTCCAGTCATGAATTAATGATTGTTCAAACAACCACTGCTTTGTCATTCTTTGGGATAAAAGGGATGAGTCTGCGAAGCATGTGCAGCAGGTGGTGAGATCCACTGACTACAGATCCTATTTGCGCATCCATTGACATTTGTGCGTCTAAAATAACCCAGAGACTCTTCGCATTGGTCTTTGGGGAGATAGTCTGCCCAAAGACGGTTGGTGGAGACCAGGAGGTTTTGGTTGCGGGCTTATGATTTGGGTGTAAGATAAGAAGCTATGTCTTTGATTCGTTCAGCTGGAGGGAGTTAGTGGTCATCCAGTCCTCTATTGATTTGAGGCAGTTTTCAAGTTGTTGTTGGTGATCTTTTTTTCCATTGATATGGAAATCACTGATGGGCACTGATGAGGCAACACTGATGAGCACTGATGAAGCGGCACAGAAGGGCGCTGATGTGGTGGCACTGATGGGCACTGATGAGGAGGCATTGAAGGATACTAATGGGGTGGCACTGATGAGTGGGCACTAATATGCCGCACTGATGGGCACTGATGAGGAGGCACTAATATGCCACACTGATGAGCACTGATGAGGTGGCACTGATGGGCACTAAAGAGGAGGCAGTGAAGGGCACTGATGGCGTGGCACTGTTGAGGAGGCACTAATATGCCACACTGAAGGGCATTGATGGAGTGGCACTGATGAGGAGGCACTAATATAATGCACTGATGAGGTGGCACTATTGAGGTGGCACTGATGGGCACTGATGAGGTGGCATTGAAGGGCACTGATGGGGTGGCACTAATGAGGAGGCACTAATATGCCACACTGATGGCCACTGATGTGGAGGCACTAATATGCCACACTGATGAGCACTGATGAGGTGGCACTGATGGGCACTAAAGAGGAGGCAGTGAAGGGCACTGATGGCGTGGCACTGTTGAGGAGGCACTAATATGCCACACTGAAGGGCATTGATGGAGTGGCACTGATGAGGAGGCACTAATATAATGCACTGATGAGGTGGCACTATTGAGGTGGCACTGATGGGCACTGATGAGGTGGCATTGAAGGGCACTGATGGGGTGGCACTAATGAGGAGGCACTAATATGCCACACTGATGGCCACTGATGTGGAGGCACTAATATGCCACACTGATGAGCACTGATGAGGTGGCACTGATGGGCACTAAAGAGGAGGCACTGAAGGGCACTGATGGCGTGGCACTGATGAGGAGGCCCTAATATGCCACACTGAAGGGCATTGATGGGGTGGCACTGATGAGGAGGCACTAATATGCTGCACTGATGAGGTGGCACTGATGAGGTGGCACTGATGAGGTGGCACTGATGAGGTGGCACTGGTGAGGAGGCACTAATATGCTGCACTGATGGGCACTGATAGGTGGCACTGATGAGGAGGCACTAATATGCCACAATGATGGGCACTGATGGGGTGGCTCTGATCGGGTGTCACTGATGAGGAGCCATTAATATGCTGCACTTATGGGCACTGATAGGTGGCATTGGTGGGCACTGATAGGTGCCACTTATGAGAACTGATAGGTGGCACTGGTGAGCACAGATGGTGGCACTAATGGGCAATGATGAGCAGCACTGACTGGCATCACCGTTGGGCACTGAGGCCTGGTTCACACCTATGCAGGTTGCAGTTTTCATATTCCGGATGCATTTTGCTGTTTTCAGTGCATGTTTTTGATTTCATTGAAGTCTATGGAACCAAAAACCAGAAAAAAAGTCCCTGGTCCTTTCCATAAAATGCACAGATGTGACCCATAGGAAACCATGTTATATGGACTGGATTGTGTTTCTGCAAAACTGAAAACGCACAAAGAAATGCATAGTTGTGAACCAGGCCTGATTGGTGTAACTGATGGGCACCGCTGGGGCTACATTGATGATCAGTGCCGTGACTACCTTCATACTCTCTGCTCCGAAGAGATGTCAGTGTGAGGCAAGGAGAGCCGAATAACAGAACTTTCATGTTTATTTGTGACTGGCTGTGATTGGCTGCAGCCGATCACATGGGCTCTTTACCCAGATCGGGGGTCGCGCCTTGTCCTGGAGGCATGGCGCAACCACGATTGCTCCGCGGGCACCTCCCAGAGCAGTGACACCGGGACGACGTCAAGAACGAGACAGGATCATTTTACTGTACGGAGGGCGGGAGGTGGTTAAACTTCTTGGCACTCAGCCTCTTGGCTAAGATCAAGTGTAGTATCTGTTCTTATCAGTTGCCAGAGGAGGCGCTGTGCCACTCCCATTGGGGAGGGCAGCCAAATCCAGTGGTGTCATTGCACCTGGAAGGGTCGGTTTCGGTAGTGACTACGCCATGCCGCCTGACAGATACTGGGGGCTGGGCCATGGTTGAGTCTGAGCCGTCTGGAAGGGTGCTCCTGGTGAGGATGGGTGCTGCATTGGGTCTGGCTAGAGGGTCGGGTCCCTGGCCTTCTGGCCTAGTTTGGGGTAGCTCTACCTCCAGTCAGTTTGTTGGGAGAGAGCACCGGCTCCTCTCTAGCTGAGGGGGAGCAGCGGTTAGTATTCCCCGAATATAATTAGGAAGGAGTGATGGGAGCAACGGTGAAGCCTGATGGTAAAGGGCTCTCACCAAGCTCTCAGAACGTCATGCCTTCTTGCCTGGGGTGGGGGATGTTGTGGTCTAGGTCGTGGGTCAAGGTTGATACTGAAAGCCTATGGTGCATGTGCCCATGGAGTTGATTAGAGCATCTCACATTGTTGAGACTGTTCCAGGCCTCCCTTCAGCCACTTGCAAAGTGGTCTGGAGGAATGTTTCTTCAAAGAGACTCGCCACCAGGCACAAAGATCTGGCATGGATGGCAATCCAAGGGGGGTTGCCGCTCAGGACATTCACGCAAGCCAGAAACCTGTGCAGATACAGGCAATGCCCTTTTTGTATTATCCTAGAGGAAACTGCTTTGCATGTTTTCTGGAAGTGCCCCTTTGCACAGGGCCTGTTGAGGGCCTTGGAACCAGAACTTAAAGACTTTGTGCCACAGACTGCCCCATCACACAGTTTGGTGAGCTGAACGGACTCTTCTGTGGAACTCATTCACAGGAGGACATTGACAGCGCCTGGCGGGTGCTGTCTTGCTTTAAGGACGCTGTATGGTGTGCCAGAAAGCGCCTCACCCACCAGCAGGAGAGATGTCCATCGAGCACTGTCATAGACTGGTCCACAGTCTGCTCAGAGACTATCACCTGATGAACTTTAAGGAGGAAGAGGAGGTCTGAAGATTTTGTCTGGGAACGGAAGAACTTTTTATTCCTGGCCTGGAGGGCCTGGCCATTGTATTACACAATGGCCACTTTTCACCCTCCTTTAAACTTCCTTCCTCCCCCACTTTATTTTATCTATTCATTTGTGTGTCACTTTTTTTGTCTTTTTTTTTTTTTGTTTGTACACGGTTTGTTGCACTGTGTGACTGGTAGGGTGCAGGTCCTCGGGCCTGCCCTGAAAGTCTTGGGAGGGGGGTGTACATGGGCCTTTTGGCTTAGTTGACCCTCTCCCATGGGGGCTCCCTTCGGGAGAGCCCCACCAAATACTTGGGTGGGTCTGTCTTTCGGAAGACCCTCCAGACAAAGGGCCCCTTCGGCCAGATGGACCAAGTGTAAGTACCCATGTCTCCATCAGGAGCTTAACGCCCTGGGGGATTCAGGGTAAGGTCCTCTGGTTTTAGAGGGTTTGTGTACCCGTTGCACTTTTTTGTGTCACCTTTTTGATATGTTTGCACAATTTTTTTGGCACCGGGTGAAGTTTTTGAGTGTGTTTCACACACCATGGGCTTTCAGAAAAAAAAAAACAGGCTTCTTTGTCAAACCTGGTTTATGTGAGTTTGCATTTGGCTGCTGCATTAAAGTTATCAATACTTCACTTAGTTGGTGCCCTCTTGTGTTCTTTTGTATATACATATTCACAGGAGCCACACCAGAAAGGAAGAGGGAGATTAGGGAAGTAAACAAGTGGCTCAAAAGCTGGTGTAGTAAGGAGGGGTTTGGGTTCATGGAGGACTGGGACGACTTCTCAGTCGATAACCGGTACTATAGAAGGGACGGACTGCACCTAAATGAGGAGGGTGCAGATCAGCTGGGATTGAGGATGGCCAAAACGTTAGAGGGTTTTTTAAACTATGTGATGGGGGGGTGGGTTCAGAGCTAGAGATAGTCAGCGTGGAGCATATTCCAGAGGGTAATATTAGGGGCAATAGTGGTAGGGTAACCAAAGCACATAAACCCGAGGTAAATATAGTAGCAAGTCCTAGTTGTAATCCTGGAACACCCGAGAGGATAGTATGTGACCGGTCAAAATATATTAATACATTAAAATGTTTGTTCGCCAATGCCAGAAGTCTGCCAAGCAAAATAGGTGAGTTGGAAGCTCTGGTGCATCAGGAGAGCTATGGTGTAATCGGTATTGCTGAAACTTGTTTTTCATTCCTCACATGACTGGGCTATTAATATTCCTGGCTATGCACTCTTTCAGGAAGACAGAGTAAAAAGGAAAGGTGGAGGGGTCTGTCTGTATGTGAGAAATGATCTCAAAGCGAGTGAGAAAGAGGACCTGGTGGACGGAGAGTATAATGAGTCTGAGGCATTATGGGTGGAACTGCATACAGATGCGCGTAGTTCAAAGTTAATCATTGGAGTTTGTTATAGACCACCCAATGTTAATGAGGAGGTGGAGACTCAGCTCCTTGCACAGATAGAAAGGTCTGCAAGGGCTGGGACAGTGATAATAATGGGGGATTTTAACTACCCAGAAATTGACTGGGGTAATGACACTGCTGGGACAGTTAAAGGGCAAAAATTTGTAAACCTATTACAGGACAATTTTATGGTACAGTTTGAGGCCCCAACTAGGAATGATGCTCTGTTGGACCTGGTAATCTCAAACCATGCAGAACGTATTACTAATGTTCAGATAAAGGAACATCTGGGTAGCAGTGACCATAACATGATTTCATTTGATGTTAGCTATAAGCAAAAATCACATACGGGAAAGATAAAAACACTTAATTTCAAGAGAGCAAATTTTCAAAGGATGAGGGCTGCTCTCCAGGACTTAGACTGGGAGAGAATATTGGCACCAATGGACACAGAACAGAAATGGGAATTCTTCAAAAAGCTTGTTTGTGATCTCACGGCAAAGTATATTCCCATGGGCAATAAGTTTAACAGGTTAAAAATAAAGCCGATGTGGCTCACGGCCAAAGTTAAAAAAGCTATAAACTACAAAAAAAGAGCTTTCAAAAAATATAAAAATGAAGGAACGCTAGTGTCATTTAAATGTTACAAGGAATATAACAGAATATGTAAAAAGGAAAACAAGGATGCAAAAATTCAAAATGAAAGACAGATTGCAAAAGACAGTAGGACAAACCCCAAAAAATTCTTTAAATATATTAATAGTAAAAAGGTTAAGTCTGAGCATGTAGGCCCTTTGCAAAATAATCTGGAGTGGGTGACTGGGGACAAAGAGAAGGCTAACTTATTAAATACTTTCTTCAGCTCTGTGTATACAAAGGAGCATGGGGGAGCTCATGTCCATAATGGGGGTGGTACTGACGCAGCCCCAAATCCATAATGGCTCATAAGTGATATGGTCCAGAAATATTTGGACAGAATAAAGGTGGATAAAGCACCTGGACCTGATGGCATCCACCGACGGATCCTAAAAGAATTGAGCTCTGAAATTTCAAAGCCATCGTATCTAATTTTTAGGGACTCATTAATGACAGGAATAGTACCACTGTGGTGCCTATATTTAAAAAGGGAACAAAGTCTTTACCAAGTAATTATAGACCCGTTAGTTTAACTTCTATAGTTGGGAAGATACTGGAGGGATTAATAAATGACCACATAGACGAGTTCTTGCAGGAAAAAAATATTTTGAGCAACAGACAGCATGGATTCATGAAAGACAGAAGTTGTCAGACAAACCTGATTTCTTTTTATGAGGTGGTAAGTAAAACCTTGGACAGAGGGGTGTCGGTGGACGTGATATATTTGGATTTTGCAAAAGCGTTCGATACAGTTCCACACACACGGCTCATGTGTAAGGTAAAGTCTACAGGTTTGAAAACATTAGTTTGTAGATGGATAGAAAACTGGCTAAAAGACAGAATTCAGAGAGTAGTGGTAAATGATTCTTACTCTGAATGGTCTAAGGTTATCAGTGGTGTACCCCAAGGTTCAGTGCTGGGACCCTTGCTTTTTAATATCTTTATAAATGATATTGGGTCTGGGATCAAAAGTAACATTTCCGTCTTTTCAGATGACACCAAGCTATGCAGTGCAATAACGTCCTTACAGGATGTCACCAATTTACAAGCCGACCTCAATGCTCTGTCTAATTGGGCGACTATGTGGCAGATGAGGTTTAGTGTTGAGAAATGTAAAGTTATGCACATGGGGGCTAAGAATATGCATGCATCATACAGGCTAGGGGGAGCACAACTGGGGGAATCCATAGTGGAGAAGGATCTGGGGGTTTTGGTAGATCATAAGCTCAATAATAGCATGCAATGCCAAGCTGTGGTTTCCAAAGCGAGCAAAGTCCTTTCCTGTATTAAGAGAGGTATGGACTCCAGAGAGAGAGATATAATTTTGCCCCTGTTCAAATCATTAGTAAGACCTTATCTGGAATATGCCATTCAGTTTTGGGCACCAGTTCTCAAAAAGGATATCGGGGAACTGGAGAAAGTGCAGAGAAGGGCAACCAAACTGATAAGAGGCATGGAGGAACTCAGCTATGAGGAAAGATTAGAGGAACTGAATTTATTCACTCTTGATAAGAGGAGATTAAGGGGGGATTTGATCAACATGTACAAATATATAAGGGGTCCATATAGGGAACTTGGTGTTGAGTTATTCACTTTACAACAAAGAAAGAAGGGGCCAAAAAGAGGGCTGGGGAATCACCAACCCCCGGGACTTTAAAGGTATCAAATCAAGAAATATTAGCAAAACCTTAATGTATAAAATATTACAATTTTATTCAAGCTGTACACAATTAGGGAAACATTCATAAAAGACTCCTTTTAAGCAACTCTGATTGATTCTACATTACTATTTGGGTAATTACCATACCTATGATATACGCATTTTAAATTTGGCTCCTCTCTCTTAAAGGGCCCAATGGTTTTTTCTCGTTTTTTCTATATCTCTTTGAATTTGTTTTATTTCTCTCTGCAGATTCCCTATAGGCGATTAATCTCTCCTGACCTGCGACTTTATCGCTAAAATTGAGTATAGATTTCCTAAAAGTCTTAAAATTGATTTTCGTCTGATATTTTTTGAATTCTTTTTGGAGCATTGGCAATATCGGTGAGATACTCATTCATTGTAATAAGTTTATAAGTTAACTATTCAAAACACACTAAGTATCTGCTTTATCAATTTGATCTACGTAATACGATTTTCCTTATCCTTAATTCATTTGTTATCTACTGTTACTTATCCTATCAACTGTTGTTGTTCTATACACTAATCTATAGTAACATTCATTTTTTTATCACCCTAGCTCTTTGGCTGCTCAATCAGTTTTTCCTGAAGAAGCCCATGCCGGGCGAAACATGTTGAGAACGATTGCAGCTTACCTTTCCTTCACCTCTTCTGTCTGGTGAAAGATGATCTACATGCTTTCGTTTGCAAATTGATGTTAAATCATCGTTTTTATGAATGTTTCCCTAATTGTGTACAGCTTGAATAAAATTGTAATATTTTATACATTAAGGTTTTGCTAATATTTCTTGATTTGATACCTTTAAAGTCCCGGGGGTTGGTGATTCCCCAGCCCTCTTTTTGGCCCCTTCTTTCTTTGTTGTATTCATGGGGACGTGGTATCCTTAATCCGTTAAGATTCCCTCTCTCTCAAAATCTCTTCTCTTAATGTCTGTTAAATTTTGGGTGTTATCCACCCCTCACCTTAGTGGAGAGTGGGACTCTTTCGGTTAATTTTCTTTCACTGTTTTATGATCTATATATATATAATAATTTGTAAACAGATACAATTCAATTTATAATATTGCATGATTCTCTATATATTTGTATTACAGTCTGAGTATATGTTTTTTGTTTTTTTGTTTTTTGTTTTTTGTTTTGTTTTGGTATGGCTCAGTATTGTGGAAGCGCCTTTGCCGGCCTAATGGATTCCTTCCAACAATCTCAAAATGCCACAATGGGGGGTCTGTCGATGGACCTTTTTTTTCAAAGACTCCAACGAATGTTGGAAAAAAAATCTCGCCTTTATTGGAATAAACAATATTTCATTAAATATATAGATGACCATATGACTCCTTGGGGTTTGAGGATTCAAATTTTTCCTACTATTCACAAATTGGAAGTAGACTTTAGAATGCAGTGGGAAGCAAATCTACAACATTGTTCAACAGGAATGATGCAATTACTCTGCACCCACTATTCCACAGAGCTGGGAATAGTGGATGCAGAAATTAAAAAACTATATGAGGAAAATCAATCCATCACTAATGAAGCACTCTTTATTGAACGTGAGAATACATTAAGGACTAATTTGGAACAGTATGTTACAGATCTTTTGAAAATCAAAGAAAAGAAATTTATGAGGGATAAATTGGCCTACGATAACCACCAAGCCTATAATTGGACACCACGCAATAAACCCAAGAAAACAATGTTTCCCAAAAGACCCTCTAACTCAAAATCTGGTAGGTCAGACTTTTCGGATTCGGATACATCATCTCAATCATCTGCTTCTGTTTCCTTTTCACAGGCCACGGAACAATCTGGTACATCCCGTCAACATGTACCCTACACTCACAATCGCACGAATGGTACTGGAAAGGATTCAAGCAGCAAATCTAAGTCCACTCAGAATCGCACGCCTATGAACACCCGTGCCGTACTCGCTAAATCGACCGGTAACGTGAAAACACACACTTCACTTGACACCTCTATTGGTACACTTGATTCGGCGCTACCTGCGGCTCCGCCCGATGGTGCCTTGGGCCGGGCCGCGGCTACCGCCGACCCGGGTTTTCGCACAGCTCCAATATTCACCCAACCGGTATACGATCTGAAAAAAGACTTAACGGGGACTGTCCCCAAACAACTCAAAGCCATCTTGAAATAATTAATTTATCCTCTACCCCTTTAACAAATGCTCAAATCTCTGTTTTACAATTAGGATTAACTTTCTGCCCGACCCAAAATATAGACAAGTTTGAATTGGTAAAGGATCTTAATCTTTTTGCTCGCAAATTGACTTTCCGTGTCCTTTACGATCAATCGGGACCACCCAATCCCTTACCACAACACCCTACTTTACCATCTTCTTCTTCGGCACCTACTCTTAAAGATATCAAGGCCATGGAAGATTTGATGGAACTATGGGTGGAGGGACATATTGATGAGACAGATCTAGAGGAGGCTGCTGATCTAGCTCAGGATGAGCCTGATCCACACCGTCTCATCTCACCATCTCCTTTGTTGGCTGCACCACGCCCTAAAGAATATAGATCTAAATCAACTAAGTTCCCTTCTTTACAAGGGAATCCCAATATATGGGCGTTCACGCAGCAGGTAACAAATGAGATCTGTAAAACTCAGTGGTTGCCCTCAAAAAAATCTAATTTATCTACCCAACAGAAAGCAGCTTTGACTGCCTTACAAAATCAGTCTCATTTAATCATTAAACCTTCTGATAAGGGAGGAAATGTGGTGGTCATGGACACGGCACAATATGAACAAATGGTTAACAACATACTTCAGAACAAGGAGTGGTACAGAAAAATCCCAGAGAGTCATGTAAATTACACCATTACTCAATTTCGTAAATTAATTGGAACATTTTATCATCGGGGAGTCATAAACAAAAAAACATGGGAATATTTAAATGTAACTGATCCAAAGACCCCTACCCTATATGCGTTACCGAAAATCCATAAAAACGCTAAAAATCCACCAGGTCGCCCCATTGTTTCGGGCAATGGTTGTCTTACTGAACCTGCGAGTGCTCTTGTGGATGACTATCTTCGACCTTTTGTGGAGAGTTTATCCTCCTACTTACAAGACACCAGAGATCTACTTAGAGTTTTAGACGGAATGTGCATTCCCGAGAATTCTTGGCTCATCACTCTCGATGTGGAGGCCCTCTACAACTCTATACCCCATGACCTAGGTCTGAGAGTTGTGGAGGGTTTCCTTTCCGAGACTGGTGAGGTTCAAACCAACTATAATCAATTGGTCCTAAAATTGCTTTCTTTCATTTTGAATAATAACATTTTTATTTTTGGGCGCTCCCATTACCTCCAGGTGCAGGGGGTGGCTATGGGGACCAAATGTGCCCCCTCCTATGCTAACCTGTACCTGGGGGGATGGGAGCACCACATTTTCCATCGTGAGGATTTGGCTGAGTATCTCTGTCAGATTCCGGTCTGGCGCAGATATATAGACGATATTTTCCTTATCTGGACAGGAACTGAAGTTGAGCTGTCCAATTTCATGGAAGTACTCAAGATCAATAATTAAAATTTAAAATTCACCATGGAAAAAAGCAAGTCATCCATTACTTTTCTGGACATTCAAATCTACGCCAATGACCAAGGCGAAATTGGTTCTACTCTTTTTAGGAAACCCTCGGCTGCGAACACCGTTTACATGCTTCGAGCTCGCACCCCAAGCCATTGGTGACTAGTATTTCCTATGGACAGTATCTTCGTCTAAAACGCAATTGTAGCAGTGTAACTGATTTTAAACAAGAGGCCAAACAACTAAAAAAGCGTTTACAGCAGTGTGGCTACAGCAATAAGTGCTTAAAAAGGGCTTATGCTAGAGCCAACAAACATGCTAGATCCTCTCTTTTACACGTCAATAAACCCCCTCAACCGAATTAAGGAGTGAGATTGATCACTCGTTATTGTGCTCAGCATTTTCAGATACGAGATATCTTAAGTAAACATTGGTATCTCTTACTGGGCGACCCTAGGATTTCAAAATTCCTAAGGGTTCACCCAGAGATAACCTTCAGGAAATCGCGTTCGATTAAAGATACACTGGTCAGGAGCCACTATGTTCCTCCAACTTCTATACCCTCGAGATTGGTTTTGGGATCTAGGCCGTGCCATAAATGTAGCTTCTGTCGATACATCTTAGCCTCGGACTCAATTCTTTTACCGAACAATAGATTGTATAAACCCAAATTTTCTGTCACTTGCACTTCGGTGGGCATTGTGTACATCATGATGTGTCAATGCGGCGGCTACTATGTAGGTAAGACAAAGAGGCCTTTCTTTCACCGCATCAGGGATCATGTCTCCCTGGTGCGTGGAAAGAAAATGGAGACCCCCATTAGTCGCCATATGGGCCTCTTTCATAATTTTGATGACACCAAAATGCATTTTTTTGCTTTGGAATATGTGAGCCCAGGCGACAGAGGGGGTAACTACAATCAGATCCTTCTGCAACGAGAGGCCCGCTGGATCTTTGACCTTAGGGCCACAGATGCACCGGGCCTCAATGAAGCCTTTAGTTTTAAACCCTTCTTATAGGTTGGGTATTTTTCTCCCTTTTTTTTTTTTTGTATGTTTTTGTAATGTGTTTCTGTTTTGTTTTGCTTTGTTTAAATTGTAAATCTCTCCGAATTTGTCCATGCCCCAATTAGTCTAAGACTTTGAATATTTCAAAATATTTCACTAATTCTAACTGTCAATTGGAGACTTATCGCCTATGTTTTGATTTGGGTTTCTGCATGGGCGCCCCGGGGAACTAGTAACACCTCTGTTGGGCCCTGTCAATCAATCAGCGTCTCAACCCTTTATTGTTCCTCACATTAATGGGACTTTGTGGGTCTGTTACCGGTTTCTCTTCTTATTCATATTTTATCTTGCATTTATATAAAAAAAAAATTTTTTTTTATTTTTTCATTCATTATTCATTTTTTCTTTCAATTTTTTTCATTTTCTTTGGAATACAGTCCCTCTGGTAAATTTTACGAGTGGTTTTTATGCTGTGACTGTATTTATCTATTTAGCATTCCAGTGAATAGGCATATGGGATATACATGCATTACATTCCCCTGGAGATTTATAGTTTCTGTGCTGGCTGTATTGCTCCTTTATAGATCTGCTTGATTCAACCAGATTATTGATGCTGGTTAGGAGCGTAGTAATAGGCTTATGATATGTTAATCCTTTACTTTTGCCACATTTATTTTCCATCTATCTGCCTGTTTAATTAGACCATGCTACCTTTCTTAAAAATGGTCGCTTTGGTTTCTCACGTCGTGCGGGACATTGCTGTCTAACCGCACGAGCCCATTGCCGTTCTCTGGAATTTCTAAAATGGCCGCGGAAGCTTCGGCACGCAATGCGTCCCGCGACGTGACGTCTGCGCATGTGCACTTCGTTATGCGAGCCGCGACGCGATGTCCGCGCATGCGCACTTCGTTTCAACTATAGGGATACCGGTGTCAGCTCTCTTTTTTCCCCTTATTCTATTTCCGCCCGCAGCTCGGCGGTGACGTCAGACGCCGCCGAGCTGGAGAGGCTTAAAACCTCGTACTTCCATCAGTTGCCTCTTGGCAATTGATGGAACGAGTTGCATATTTACAAATACAGCCTGACCACTGGGTAAGTTGTCTAAACATTTTAGCCACAATTTCTATTCCCAGACATGAACATGCAATTGTTCCACTTCAGTGGATTTTATTGGATGCTTTCCTATGTTGACTGCATACCTTTCTATTGCTACAGACTCTTTCTTTTAAGAGCAATCTTTCTGTTCACTTTAGCTTCAATCATCACGTCTGTTTCCAAAACATTAACATGGACTCTGACTCTGACCTACCTTTGAAGTTAAAAGACTCCTTTTAAGCAACTCTCATTGATTCTACATTACTATTTGGGTAATTACCATACCTATGATATACGCATTTTAAATTTGGCTCCTCTCTCTTAAAGGGCCCAATGGTTTTTTCTCCTTTTTTCTATATCTCTTTGAATTTGTTTTATTTCTCTCTGCAGATTCCCTATAGGCGATTAATCTCGCCTGACCTGCGACTTTATCACTAAAATTGAGTATAGATTTCCTAAAAGTCTTAAAATTGATTTTCGTCTGATATTTTTGAATTCTTTTTGGAGCATTGGCAATATCGGTGAGATACTCATTCATTGTAATAAGTTTATAAGTTAACTATTCAAAACACACTAAGTATCTGCTTTATCAATTTGATCTACGTAATACGATTTTCCTTATCCTTAATTCATTTGTTATCTACTGTTACTTATCCTATCAACTGTTGTTGCTCTATACACTAATCTATAGTAACATTCATTTTTTTTATCACCCTAGCTCTTTGGCTGCTCAATCAGTTTTTCCTGAAGAAGCCCATGCCGGGCGAAACATGTTGATAACGATTGCAGCTTACCTTTCCTTCACCTCTTCTGTCTGGTGAAAGATGATCTACATGCTTTCGTTTGCAAATTGATGTTAAATCATCGTTTTTATGAATGTTTCCCTAATTGTGTACAGCTTGAATAAAATTGTAATATTTTATACATTAAGGTTTTGCTAATATTTCTTGATTTGATACCTTTAAAGTCCCGGGGGTTGGTGATTCCCCAGCCCTCTTTTTGGCCCCTTCTTTCTTTGTTGTATTCATGGGGACGTGGTATCCTTAATCCGTTAAGATTCCCTCTCTCTCAAAATCTCTTCTCTTAATGTCTGTTAAATTTTGGGTGTTATCCACCCCTCACCTTAGTGGAGAGTGGGACTCTTTCGGTTAATTTTCTTTCACTGTTTTATGATCTATATATATATAATAATTTGTAAACAGATACAATTCAATTTATAATATTGCATGATTCTCTATATATTTGTATTACAGTCTGAGTATATGTTTTTTGTTTTTTTGTTTTTTGTTTTTTGTTTTGTTTTGGTATGGCTCAGTATTGTGGAAGCGCCTTTGCCGGCCTAATGGATTCCTTCCAACAATCTCAAAATGCCACAATGGGGGGTCTGTCGATGGACCTTTTTTTTCAAAGACTCCAACGAATGTTGGAAAAAAAATCTCGCCTTTATTGGAATAAACAATATTTCATTAAATATATAGATGACCATATGACTCCTTGGGGTTTGAGGATTCAAATTTTTCCTACTATTCACAAATTGGAAGTAGACTTTAGAATGCAGTGGGAAGCAAATCTACAACATTGTTCAACAGGAATGATGCAATTACTCTGCACCCACTATTCCACAGAGCTGGGAATAGTGGATGCAGAAATTAAAAAACTATATGAGGAAAATCAATCCATCACTAATGAAGCACTCTTTATTGAACGTGAGAATACATTAAGGACTAATTTGGAACAGTATGTTACAGATCTTTTGAAAATCAAAGAAAAGAAATTTATGAGGGATAAATTGGCCTACGATAACCACCAAGCCTATAATTGGACACCACGCAATAAACCCAAGAAAACAATGTTTCCCAAAAGACCCTCTAACTCAAAATCTGGTAGGTCAGACTTTTCGGATTCGGATACATCATCTCAATCATCTGCTTCTGTTTCCTTTTCACAGGCCACGGAACAATCTGGTACATCCCGTCAACATGTACCCTACACTCACAATCGCACGAATGGTACTGGAAAGGATTCAAGCAGCAAATCTAAGTCCACTCAGAATCGCACGCCTATGAACACCCGTGCCGTACTCGCTAAATCGACCGGTAACGTGAAAACACACACTTCACTTGACACCTCTATTGGTACACTTGATTCGGCGCTACCTGCGGCTCCGCCCGATGGTGCCTTGGGCCGGGCCGCGGCTACCGCCGACCCGGGTTTTCGCACAGCTCCAATATTCACCCAACCGGTATACGATCTGAAAAAAGACTTAACGGGGACTGTCCCCAAACAACTCAAAGCCATCTTGAAATAATTAATTTATCCTCTACCCCTTTAACAAATGCTCAAATCTCTGTTTTACAATTAGGATTAACTTTCTGCCCGACCCAAAATATAGACAAGTTTGAATTGGTAAAGGATCTTAATCTTTTTGCTCGCAAATTGACTTTCCGTGTCCTTTACGATCAATCGGGACCACCCAATCCCTTACCACAACACCCTACTTTACCATCTTCTTCTTCGGCACCTACTCTTAAAGATATCAAGGCCATGGAAGATTTGATGGAACTATGGGTGGAGGGACATATTGATGAGACAGATCTAGAGGAGGCTGCTGATCTAGCTCAGGATGAGCCTGATCCACACCGTCTCATCTCACCATCTCCTTTGTTGGCTGCACCACGCCCTAAAGAATATAGATCTAAATCAACTAAGTTCCCTTCTTTACAAGGGAATCCCAATATATGGGCGTTCACGCAGCAGGTAACAAATGAGATCTGTAAAACTCAGTGGTTGCCCTCAAAAAAATCTAATTTATCTACCCAACAGAAAGCAGCTTTGACTGCCTTACAAAATCAGTCTCATTTAATCATTAAACCTTCTGATAAGGGAGGAAATGTGGTGGTCATGGACACGGCACAATATGAACAAATGGTTAACAACATACTTCAGAACAAGGAGTGGTACAGAAAAATCCCAGAGAGTCATGTAAATTACACCATTACTCAATTTCGTAAATTAATTGGAACATTTTATCATCGGGGAGTCATAAACAAAAAAACATGGGAATATTTAAATGTAACTGATCCAAAGACCCCTACCCTATATGCGTTACCGAAAATCCATAAAAACGCTAAAAATCCACCAGGTCGCCCCATTGTTTCGGGCAATGGTTGTCTTACTGAACCTGCGAGTGCTCTTGTGGATGACTATCTTCGACCTTTTGTGGAGAGTTTATCCTCCTACTTACAAGACACCAGAGATCTACTTAGAGTTTTAGACGGAATGTGCATTCCCGAGAATTCTTGGCTCGTCACTCTCGATGTGGAGGCCCTCTACAACTCTATACCCCATGACCTAGGTCTGAGAGTTGTGGAGGGTTTCCTTTCCGAGACTGGTGAGGTTCAAACCAACTATAATCAATTGGTCCTAAAATTGCTTTCTTTCATTTTGAATAATAACATTTTTATTTTTGGGCGCTCCCATTACCTCCAGGTGCAGGGGGTGGCTATGGGGACCAAATGTGCCCCCTCCTATGCTAACCTGTACCTGGGGGGATGGGAGCACCACATTTTCCATCGTGAGGATTTGGCTGAGTATCTCTGTCAGATTCCGGTCTGGCGCAGATATATAGACGATATTTTCCTTATCTGGACAGGAACTGAAGTTGAGCTGTCCAATTTCATGGAAGTACTCAAGATCAATAATTAAAATTTAAAATTCACCATGGAAAAAAGCAAGTCATCCATTACTTTTCTGGACATTCAAATCTACGCCAATGACCAAGGCGAAATTGGTTCTACTCTTTTTAGGAAACCCTCGGCTGCGAACACCGTTTACATGCTTCGAGCTCGCACCCCAAGCCATTGGTGACTAGTATTTCCTATGGACAGTATCTTCGTCTAAAACGCAATTGTAGCAGTGTAACTGATTTTAAACAAGAGGCCAAACAACTAAAAAAGCGTTTACAGCAGTGTGGCTACAGCAATAAGTGCTTAAAAAGGGCTTATGCTAGAGCCAACAAACATGCTAGATCCTCTCTTTTACACGTCAATAAACCCCCTCAACCGAATTAAGGAGTGAGATTGATCACTCGTTATTGTGCTCAGCATTTTCAGATACGAGATATCTTAAGTAAACATTGGTATCTCTTACTGGGCGACCCTAGGATTTCAAAATTCCTAAGGGTTCACCCAGAGATAACCTTCAGGAAATCGCGTTCGATTAAAGATACACTGGTCAGGAGCCACTATGTTCCTCCAACTTCTATACCCTCGAGATTGGTTTTGGGATCTAGGCCGTGCCATAAATGTAGCTTCTGTCGATACATCTTAGCCTCGGACTCAATTCTTTTACCGAACAATAGATTGTATAAACCCAAATTTTCTGTCACTTGCACTTCGGTGGGCATTGTGTACATCATGATGTGTCAATGCGGCGGCTACTATGTAGGTAAGACAAAGAGGCCTTTCT
Source organism: Lithobates pipiens (assembly GCF_037356315.1). Taxonomy (NCBI): domain Eukaryota; kingdom Metazoa; phylum Chordata; class Amphibia; order Anura; family Ranidae; genus Lithobates; species Lithobates pipiens. The sequence continues at coordinate 156,667,420 of NW_027507788.1, forward strand.
TTCACCGCATCAGGGATCATGTCTCCCTGGTGCGTGGAAAGAAAATGGAGACCCCCATTAGTCGCCATATGGGCCTCTTTCATAATTTTGATGACACCAAAATGCATTTTTTTGCTTTGGAATATGTGAGCCCAGGCGACAGAGGGGGTAACTACAATCGGATCCTTCTGCAACGAGAGGCCCGCTGGATCTTTGACCTTAGGGCCACAGATGCACCGGGCCTCAATGAAGCCTTTAGTTTTAAACCCTTCTTATAGGTTGGGTATTTTTCTCCCTTTTTTTTTTTTTGTATGTTTTTGTAATGTGTTTCTGTTTTGTTTTGCTTTGTTTAAATTGTAAATCTCTCCGAATTTGTCCATGCCCCAATTAGTCTAAGACTTTGAATATTTCAAAATATTTCACTAATTCTAACTGTCAATTGGAGACTTATCGCCTATGTTTTGATTTGGGTTTCTGCATGGGCGCCCCGGGGAACTAGTAACACCTCTGTTGGGCCCTGTCAATCAATCAGCGTCTCAACCCTTTATTGTTCCTCACATTAATGGGACTTTGTGGGTCTGTTACCGGTTTCTCTTCTTATTCATATTTTATCTTGCATTTATATAAAAAAAAAAATTTTTTTTATTTTTTCATTCATTATTCATTTTTTCTTTCAATTTTTTTCATTTTCTTTGGAATACAGTCCCTCTGGTAAATTTTACGAGTGGTTTTTATGCTGTGACTGTATTTATCTATTTAGCATTCCAGTGAATAGGCATATGGGATATACATGCATTACATTCCCCTGGAGATTTATAGTTTCTGTGCTGGCTGTATTGCTCCTTTATAGATCTGCTTGATTCAACCAGATTATTGATGCTGGTTAGGAGCGTAGTAATAGGCTTATGATATGTTAATCCTTTACTTTTGCCACATTTATTTTCCATCTATCTGCCTGTTTAATTAGACCATGCTACCTTTCTTAAAAATGGTCGCTTTGGTTTCTCACGTCGTGCGGGACATTGCTGTCTAACCGCACGAGCCCATTGCCGTTCTCTGGAATTTCTAAAATGGCCGCGGAAGCTTCGGCACGCAATGCGTCCCGCGACGTGACGTCTGCGCATGTGCACTTCGTTATGCGAGCCGCGACGCGATGTCCGCGCATGCGCACTTCGTTTCAACTATAGGGATACCGGTGTCAGCTCTCTTTTTTCCCCTTATTCTATTTCCGCCCGCAGCTCGGCGGTGACGTCAGACGCCGCCGAGCTGGAGAGGCTTAAAACCTCGTACTTCCATCAGTTGCCTCTTGGCAATTGATGGAACGAGTTGCATATTTACAAATACAGCCTGACCACTGGGTAAGTTGTCTAAACATTTTAGCCACAATTTCTATTCCCAGACATGAACATGCAATTGTTCCACTTCAGTGGATTTTATTGGATGCTTTCCTATGTTGACTGCATACCTTTCTATTGCTACAGACTCTTTCTTTTAAGAGCAATCTTTCTGTTCACTTTAGCTTCAATCATCACGTCTGTTTCCAAAACATTAACATGGACTCTGACTCTGACCTACCTTTGAAGTTAAAAGACTCCTTTTAAGCAACTCTCATTGATTCTACATTACTATTTGGGTAATTACCATACCTATGATATACGCATTTTAAATTTGGCTCCTCTCTCTTAAAGGGCCCAATGGTTTTTTCTCCTTTTTTCTATATCTCTTTGAATTTGTTTTATTTCTCTCTGCAGATTCCCTATAGGCGATTAATCTCGCCTGACCTGCGACTTTATCACTAAAATTGAGTATAGATTTCCTAAAAGTCTTAAAATTGATTTTCGTCTGATATTTTTGAATTCTTTTTGGAGCATTGGCAATATCGGTGAGATACTCATTCATTGTAATAAGTTTATAAGTTAACTATTCAAAACACACTAAGTATCTGCTTTATCAATTTGATCTACGTAATACGATTTTCCTTATCCTTAATTCATTTGTTATCTACTGTTACTTATCCTATCAACTGTTGTTGCTCTATACACTAATCTATAGTAACATTCATTTTTTTTATCACCCTAGCTCTTTGGCTGCTCAATCAGTTTTTCCTGAAGAAGCCCATGCCGGGCGAAACATGTTGAGAACGATTGCAGCTTACCTTTCCTTCACCTCTTCTGTCTGGTGAAAGATGATCTACATGCTTTCGTTTGCAAATTGATGTTAAATCATCGTTTTTATGAATGTTTCCCTAATTGTGTACAGCTTGAATAAAATTGTAATATTTTATACATTAAGGTTTTGCTAATATTTCTTGATTTGATACCTTTAAAGTCCCGGGGGTTGGTGATTCCCCAGCCCTCTTTTTGGCCCCTTCTTTCTTTGTTGTATTCATGGGGACGTGGTATCCTTAATCCGTTAAGATTCCCTCTCTCTCAAAATCTCTTCTCTTAATGTCTCTTATTCACTTTACAGTCAACAAAGAGGACAAGGGGGTACTCTTTACGTCTAGAGGAGAAGAGATTTTGTCTCTAAATATGGAAAGGTTTCTTCACAGTAAGAGCTGTGAAAATGTGGAATAGACTCCCTGCAGAGGTGGTTATGGCCCAATCAGTGGATTGCTTTAAGAAAGGCCTGGATTATTTCCTAAGTGTACGTAATATAACTGGGTACTAAAATTTATAGGTAAAGTTGACCCGGGGAAAATCCGATTGCCTCTCGGGGGATCAGGAAGGAATTTTTTCCCCTGCTTTAGCAAATTGGATCATGCTCTGCTGGGGTTTTTTGCCTTCCTCTGGATCAACTGTGGGTATAGAATTGGGTATATGGGCTTGTATGATATTTATTATATATATATATATTTTTTTTTTTTGGTTGAACTGGATGGACTTGTGTCTTTTTTCAACCTGACTAACTATGTAACATATGTAGCACTAACCCTCGAATGAGCTGCTGGTTTGATTTGGGCTTACCGTTACCTCCCTTGCTTGCTTCTCCGTCTTGGGGATCCGGTGGTAAATGGCCCAAAGAATGTTGAAACTGACACTGAATCCTCTTTTCAGGTTATTTATTTAGAAAAAACAAAGTCTCTTAATGGAGGGTTGAGGGTTTAGGGGTGAGTTCAGGCACTTAAATTGCAAGGTGAAAATATTAAGAGAATCTAGAGAATAAAACAGTTTCACAACTGGATTCAACAACTCCCGGATAGACCTCTCTCACTAGGCCTAGCAGCCGATGGGATGCTCAGTAAAGTCTCTGCCACAGACTTGTGAGATACACTTGAGCGTTACTGAGGGATGTGGATAAATTTAAAGAACTGGCATACGGTACCAGGTTCTCTCAGCCGATCCGGCGATACCGTATGAGTGTTGATCCAGGTTGCATCCTTCAACTAAATCTCCAGGCTCCTTCAGAAAAACCAGCCTTGCGCATGGTCTTCTCCTGAAAGAGTCCTCCCCTGGGGTTCTTCAGTTGCTGGGCCTCTCCCTTCTGATGAGACGGCACCGGACCATCCCTGGATCAGTAGGCCCCAAAATTCGCTCGGCCTATCCCTTCAGTTGCGTCGCCTCGGGCCAGCCAGCCCCAAGACACAGGATGCATCGTTCTGCACCCCAGGCCAGGAGGGCCATGGGGCTGGGTCAGGATGACCACCAGAAGCAAACGGACAGAAACTAGAGTCCCGCCAACATGGCGTTGGTACCTTAAACACCACCCCCCAGAATGCACAGCAGGAAAACACTCCCACTGGGCTGGTTACGAGAGCTAATTGGAATTCAATGCATCCAGCTAGACTGCGTTTCTACTCTTGCCGGTGGTGACAGCAACATCTGGGGTCAAGGAGAACCCAGTGCAACCCAGCTGGACTGGTACTGAAACCAGAAATTTTGAGAAATAGTCCCGAAGCCCAACTGTGGCTTCAGACAACTTAACTTTACAAAAACAATAGCGCCTGCTCGTCAGGAGCCAGCGCTACACACACACACACACACACACACACACACACACACACACATATATATACATATATATATATATATATATATATAGACATATTTTAAATACTGTAGCTGGAATGTTTCTAGTTAGAGAATGGCATGGCTTTTACATGAGATCTCTATCAAATGAAGAAAATATAAAAGTCTTTTGTTTTTTCGCAGAACCTGACATTCGAACCAAGAAGATTGTAAAGATTGTCACGCAGACGCTGGTGGACAGGAAAATTGTTGGGGAATCCAGTGAGGTTGAAGCGTTTGAGAATGCCAAGGAAGCAAATTAGCCAATCCAGTCACTGCTTGAGCTGCCTGCTTAATAATCGTGTAACAAAGTCATCCGTGAGAGCCATTAATCAAGTTCTTGGATTGTACAGTGTAGAGCAAAATGGCTGTTTTTTTTTTTTTTGTTTTTTTTTTACCCAGGGTTCAAAGTTGTTCATTTATTGGATGCGAACTCAAGTCTAGTTATGTATAAAGTGTGTGTATAAAGCATTAACTATATTTACATTCTAATAGGATAAAAGTGGATGAGAGGTTTCTTGCGTTTTTGTTTGGAGATTGTTATATGTGTATTGTGTTTCGGCCTGTGGCCATTTTATTGGTAGCCCTTCAATCTAATACTCACCTTTTTGATATAGTTTTCTGTTTGTGCAACTGGTTTTTCCCTATTTGTGCCCTAAATAAATCAGGAAAAGTTCTTTATTATTTTTTGTGGTAATATGGCTCTTTATTGCTCTTAAACACATCCATTTTGTTATTGTAGTTGGAAATGAGTAATACTGTATATGTTTAGAGGACAAAATGTATAACCCACAATTTTTGGGTTATTTGGGTTTGGGTTATTTTTGAACACAGAGAAACCCTTGAAATAACTATCTGGTCTCAGGGAACCCCTGCTAAAATAAATTCTATATCTACAAAGCATGATACATTAATGCAGCCTTTCTCAACCTTTTCAACACAGAAGAACCCTTAAAATAGTTCTCCGGTCTCAGGAACCCCTACTAAAAATTAGAAATCTCATGATACATTAGTGTGATGGTCAGTGGGAAAAATGGTCCTTACACTTGTGGTCATTGGGAAGAATTACCCCCTTACAGATAGCTAAAAAGGTCAAAGGTGTCAGTGGGAACTTATCCGAGAGACAGAATTTGCCCAATGCTGAAGGAACCCCTAGCAACCTCTGGAGGGACCCTAGGGTTCCACGGAACCCTGGTTGAGAATCACTGCATTAATGTGATGGTCAGTGGGAATAATGCTCCTTACACCTGCAGTCAGTGGGAAGAATTACCCCCTTACAGATGCCTAAAAGGATCAAGGGTGTCAGTGGGTACTTATCTGAGAGGCAGAAATTGCTCATTGCTCAAGGAACCCCCTAACAACCTCTGGAGGAACCCCTAGGGTTCCATGGAACCCATAGCAATCTCTGGAGGAACCCTAGTTGAGAAAAACCCTGATATAACCCAACTAAATTTTATTGTGCAATTGCCCACAGCTGCAAATTTCAACATTCAATATATACAGTAGGATCAGTATATAAGTATATCTATGGATCAAAGCATTTCACCCAAAAGCAGGGCTTCCTCCTGATCCATTTAATTGTAAACTCTATCACGCAATGCAGCTGATAAGCAATAAAATGTATATTATTACAAACAGCAATAGTTTATAGATACTACATACAGTATAGATACTGCATAATATAATGTATGTTTGATTTGGCACTGTGATTGATAGAGTTTATAATCAAGTGGATCCTGATAAAGACCAATTTTTGGGGCGAAATGCGTTGGTCCAAATATTGGAATTTACATTTTTCTTGTTTGTCTAATTTTGGGTACGTTAAATATCCCCATCTCCTCATGATCCTTTTTTAGAGTTAAAGAGGAAGTGTCTCTCTTTTTTGCACTTTGATATTATAGGGGGTAGATACATGTATATGTGACAAGGACTCACACTGTTACAACTATATTTTACTGTCTAGCAGACAGAGTCAGGGTTGATTTAAGTCTTGCGTGTGTTAAAGAGAGACTTTCACTAGGGAAGGGAGGTGGGTATGGAAAATGTATTCAGATGTAAATTACAGGCAGCCAAAGGTGTCTTCACATAACCTGCAGCAGCCGTCCAAATATGCATACCATCGGTTAAAGCTAGGTCATTATGACAGGTTCGATTTGCATACTTGGCGAGCTCTGGCATGTAGTCCATTCATCTACCCTTGACCCCAGCCAGGATTCAAGAAGGTGGATTAAAGCCACCGTGACCACGAAATGGTACACTGTCAGCCTCTGGAAAGGAGGCTCCTCTGCAGCAGGTCCTCAAGGTATTTGTTGCCCCCTTTAGCAAGGGCAGTTTGAGCTTTTTGACTTTTCCTTTATAATGTCCAGGAGGGAGCTAAAGAGGTAATGGTGCTTCTGATTCCACAAACTCTGGGGTCTTTTTGCATGCACTGGAGCATAAAGAAGTCCATCTGCCACAAATCACCAGAGGCAGAGGTTACCAAAGGCGCAAGTTCTCTGAAAACACTGTCCTTAGTAGTGATGGCAGAACGGTTCGCCCGGCGGTCGTTTCGCTGCGAATTTCGGCTGTTCGCGGTCTGCCCGTTCGTCGGACTATTGGCGCCGCTCGCCCGGCGGACTTCCGCGTTTATTGTGTAAAAGAACTTTGACCTATGATGACACATCCATCATGGGGTACAGGACAGCCAATTGAGACATTACAGCACATGGACACTTGGACATTCCCCTTAACCTATAAATACACCCGATCCGGCGGCCATTTTACATTCTTTCTTCTGTCACTATAGGGAGAGGTTGCTGTGTGGAGCAGGGAGAGATTACAGTGACCCAAATCGCTAGCTATTTGGTACACAAAAGTTCTTTTCAGGACTGGTATAGGTATTAGGTGTAGTTCAGGATAGGCAGTGCAGTGCTAGTGATTGTTGCAGCAGCCTGAGTGTCTTTTGTCAGTTTAGAGAAAGGGACAGGACGGTGTGTGCTGCTGTAGGGACAGTCAGATTAGTCATCATCATTAGCTGTTACTATCAGGTCCACAAAAGTGCTATTCCAGTAACCAGTTATTGTTCCAGCAGCCTCTGTTTTGTCAGTTTATTTAGGGACAGGCAGGAAGCAGTGTGTCAGGCAGTGAGGGTCAGTTTAATCAGTAGCTGTTACTATTAGTTCCACAAAGGTTCTTTTCAGGACTGGTATCAGTGGTATGGTAATAGGCTTGTACACGTATAATATTCTTTCATTCAAATATAGAAAGAATATTATACTTGACTGCTGCCCTTCTGCTGCAGTCTGCTAATCATTCACAACTCACTTGTTCCACAAAGCTCTTTATCAGGACTGGTAACTTGGTCGGTATAGGGTACTACAGTACATAGGGTTGAGTGAGGTACAGTCTGCTATTCTATAAGGACTGGTATCGGTCCACAATACATAGGGTTGAGGTGCACTACTGCTGACCGCTGCCCTATACTGCAGCAGTCCTTCATCGGTATAGGGACTGACGTACAGTCTGCTAATCACTCACACACAACCTACTTGGTCCACAAAAGTCCTTATAAGGACTGGTAAGGTATAGGGTGCTACAGTACATAGGGTTGAGTGAGGTACAGTCTGCTATTCTATAAGGACTGGTATCGGTCCACAATACATAGGGTTGAGGTGCACTACTGCTGACCGCTGCCCTATACTGCAGCAGTCCTTCATCGGTATAGGGACTGACATACAGTCTGCTAATCACTCACACACAACCTACTTGGTCCACAAAAGTCCTTATAAGGACTGGTAAGGTATATAGGGTGCTACAGTACATAGGGTTGATTGAGGTACAGTCTGCTATTCTATAAGGACTGGTATCGGTCCACAATACATAGGGTTGAGGTGCACTACTGCTGACTGCTGCCCTATACTGCAGCAGTCCTTCATCGGTATAGGGACTGACGTACAGTCTGCTAATCACTCACACACAACCTACTTGGTCCACAAAAGTCCTTATAAGGACTGGTAAGGTATAGGGTGCTACAGTACATAGGGTTGAGTGAGGTACAGTCTGCTATTCTATAAGGACTGGTATCGGTCCACAATACATAGGGTTGAGGTGCACTACTGCTGACCGCTGCCCTATACTGCAGCAGTCCTTCATCGGTATAGGGACTGACGTACAGTCTGCTAATCATTCACACACAACCTACTTGGTCCACAAAAGTCCTTATAAGGACTGGTAAGGTATAGGGTGCTACAGTACATAGGGTTGAGTGAGGTACAGTCTGCTATTCTATAAGGACTGGTATCGGTCCACAATACATAGGGTTGAGGTGCACTACTGCTGACCTCTGCCCTATACTGCAGCAGTCTTTCATTGGTATAGGGACTGACGTACAGTCTGCTAATCACTCACACACAACCTACTTGGTCCACAAAAGTCCTTATAAGGACTGGTAACTTGGTCTGTCTAGGGTGCTACAGTACATAGGGTTGAGTGAGGTACAGTCTGCTATTCTATAAGGACTGGTATCGGTCCACAATACATAGGGTTGAGGTGCACTACTGCTGACCGCTGCCCTATACTGCAGCAGTCCTTCATCGGTATAGGGACTGACGTACAGTCTGCTAATCACTCACACACAACCTACTTGGTCCACAAAAGTCCTTATAAGGACTGGTAAGGTATAGGGTGCTACAGTACATAGGGTTGAGTGAGGTACAGTCTACTATTCTATAAGGACTGGTATCGGTCCACAATACATAGGGTTGAGGTGCACTACTGCTGACTGCTGCCCTATACTGCAGCAGTCCTTCATCGGTATAGGGACTGACGTACAGTCTGCTAATCACTCACACACAACCTACTTGGTCCACAAAAGTCCTTATAAGGACTGGTAAGGTATAGGGTGCTACAGTACATAGGGTTGAGTGAGGTACAGTCTGCTATTCTATAAGGACTGGCATCGGTCCACAATACATAGGGTTGAGGTGCACTACTGCTGACTGCTGCCCTATACTGCAGCAGTCCTTCATCGGTATAGGGACTGACGTACAGTCTGCTAATCACTCACACACAACCTACTTGGTCCACAAAAGTCCTTATAAGGACTGGTAAGGTATATAGGGTGCTACAGTACATAGGGTTGAGTGAGGTACAGTCTGCTATTCTATAAGGACTGGTATCGGTCCACAATACATAGGGTTGAGGTGCACTACTGCTGACCGCTGCCCTATACTGTAGCAGTCCTTCATTAGTATAGGGACTGAGAGTTTTGTCACATGGTAATTTTAAAAATGACAGGCAGAGGAAGAGGCAGGTCCTTCCGCAGGGGTGGTAGGGGTAGGGCAGGAGCAACAGGCTTGAGCCAAAGTGGGAAATTGCAGAAGGTGCGTTCAATTACTTTAAAGGACGCACCAGACTTGGTTGAATGGCTCGCTCAGCCTTACTCTTCTGCACCCTCCTCATCCTCTCGATCTGCACCCTCTTCTTCACTCTCTGCTATGTGCACCCCCAAAGACACTACCACCAACAACAACACCACCACCACATACCTTCCGCTTGAGTCACAGGAATTATTTTCCGATCCATATCAAGAGGACATTTCTGATGCGCAGCCACTCTTGGTATTGGATCAGGAAGAGGAGGTAGCAACAACCGCTACTCAGCAGTCTGACGACAGTACCCAGATCAGCCCAAGGAGGAGGTTGGTCCCCGGTGTTGCTGCCTACTCCGAGATCTCTACTTATAGCGGTGGGGAAGGTGACGTTGATGATGACGTGTCTAGTGATGTCACGTGGGTGCCCACAAGAGAGGAAGAGGAGGGGAGTTCAGAGGGATATATGGACCAGCAGATAGGGAGGAGAAGCAGGAATAACTTACATTGCACAGGAGGGACAAAGCAGACTGCAAATGTATCAGGAGCGAGTCATCGACCATGTACGGTCACATCTGGCGCTCCCAGGACACCGGCACATGGCTCCGCAGTGTGGGCTTTTTTTAACGTGTCCGCTGCTGACAATAGCGTTGCCATCTGCAATCTTTGCAGTCAACGCATTCGTCGAGGTAAGCCCAACACTCACCTAGGGACGACCGCCTTAAGAAGGCACATGGGCAGCCATCACCGAGCCAAGTGGGAGCAAGGGAACACACAAAGCCACACTGCAGGCTCTCACCGTCCAGCCTCGTCTTCTACTTCTCCTTCTCCTCTCTCCTCACAATTGTCCTCCACTCCACCTTCCATCACGCCAAGCTCACGTTTTTCTGCAAAAAGGCAGGCTTCCGTGGGCCTAATGTTCGAGCGTAAAAAAATGATGACGCCGGATAACCCTCTTGCCCAATGGTTGACGGCTGGCTTGTCAGAACTCATAGCCCGCCAACTACTGCCATATAAACTGGTGGACTCGGAGGCCTTTCGCAAATTTGTGGCCATTGGAACACCACAATGGAAGGTCCCAGGAAGGAAGTATTTCTCAGAGAAGGGCATCCCAGAGCTATATGGCCATGTTCAGTGGCAAGTGAATGTATCTCTGGCACACAGTGTCGGTGCCAAGATACATCTGACCACAGACACGTGGTCTAGCAAACACGGGCAGGGAAGGTATATCACTTTTACTGCCCACTGGGTGAACCTTCTGACGGCCGTCAAGCATGTAACCCGTGGCACCAGTGTAGTTTTGGTTTTACCGCCACGGATTGCATGCAGGCCTGACTCTTCTTCTCCTCCTCCTCCTACTCCATCCTCCTCCCTCTTCTCCTCAGCTGACTCCTCCTTTTCCGCTGCTAGCGTCTCTTCCGCTGCGCCGCCGAAGCTCCCCAGAACCTATTCAACATGCCAGGTGAGACGTTGCCATGCCGTGCTGCGTCTGTTGTGCCTGGAAGCCAAGAGCCACACTGGCCCGGCACTCCTTTCAGCTTTGCGTTCACAGGCAGATCAGTGGCTAACATCGCTCAATTTGACAGTTGGTAAAGTGGTGTGTGACAACGGTGCCAATCTGCTTAGCGCATTGAAACAGGGCAAAATCACACACGGTCCACAATACATAGGGTTGAGGTGCACTACTGCTGACCGCTGCCCTATACTGCAGCAGTCCTTCATCGGTATAGGGACTGACGTACAGTCTGCTAATCACTCACACACAACCTACTTGGTCCACAAAAGTCCTTATAAGGACTGGTAAGGTATAGGGTGCTACAGTACATAGGGTTGAGTGAGGTACAGTCTACTATTCTATAAGGACTGGTATCGGTCCACAATACATAGGGTTGAGGTGCACTACTGCTGACTGCTGCCCTATACTGCAGCAGTCCTTCATCGGTATAGGGACTGACGTACAGTCTGCTAATCACTCACACACAACCTACTTGGTCCACAAAAGTCCTTATAAGGACTGGTAAGGTATAGGGTGCTACAGTACATAGGGTTGAGTGAGGTACAGTCTGCTATTCTATAAGGACTGGCATCGGTCCACAATACATAGGGTTGAGGTGCACTACTGCTGACTGCTGCCCTATACTGCAGCAGTCCTTCATCGGTATAGGGACTGACGTACAGTCTGCTAATCACTCACACACAACCTACTTGGTCCACAAAAGTCCTTATAAGGACTGGTAAGGTATATAGGGTGCTACAGTACATAGGGTTGAGTGAGGTACAGTCTGCTATTCTATAAGGACTGGTATCGGTCCACAATACATAGGGTTGAGGTGCACTACTGCTGACCGCTGCCCTATACTGTAGCAGTCCTTCATTAGTATAGGGACTGAGAGTTTTGTCACATGGTAATTTTAAAAATGACAGGCAGAGAAAGAGGCAGGTCCTTCCGCAGGGGTGGTAGGGGTAGGGCAGGAGCAACAGGCTTGAGCCAAAGTGGGAAATTGCAGAAGGTGCGTTCAATTACTTTAAAGGACGCACCAGACTTGGTTGAATGGCTCGCTCAGCCTTACTCTTCTGCACCCTCCTCATCCTCTCGATCTGCACCCTCTTCTTCACTCTCTGCTATGTGCACCCCCAAAGACACTACCACCAACAACAACACCACCACCACATACCTTCCGCTTGAGTCACAGGAATTATTTTCCGATCCATATCAAGAGGACATTTCTGATGCGCAGCCACTCTTGGTATTGGATCAGGAAGAGGAGGTAGCAACAACCGCTACTCAGCAGTCTGACGACAGTACCCAGATCAGCCCAAGGAGGAGGTTGGTCCCCGGTGTTGCTGCCTACTCCGAGATCTCTACTTATAGCGGTGGGGAAGGTGACGTTGATGATGACGTGTCTAGTGATGTCACGTGGGTGCCCACAAGAGAGGAAGAGGAGGGGAGTTCAGAGGGATATATGGACCAGCAGATAGGGAGGAGAAGCAGGAATAACTTACATTGCACAGGAGGGACAAAGCAGACTGCAAATGTATCAGGAGCGAGTCATCGACCATGTACGGTCACATCTGGCGCTCCCAGGACACCGGCACATGGCTCCGCAGTGTGGGCTTTTTTTAACGTGTCCGCTGCTGACAATAGCGTTGCCATCTGCAATCTTTGCAGTCAACGCATTCGTCGAGGTAAGCCCAACACTCACCTAGGGACGACCGCCTTAAGAAGGCACATGGGCAGCCATCACCGAGCCAAGTGGGAGCAAGGGAACACACAAAGCCACACTGCAGGCTCTCACCGTCCAGCCTCGTCTTCTACTTCTCCTTCTCCTCTCTCCTCACAATTGTCCTCCACTCCACCTTCCATCACGCCAAGCTCACGTTTTTCTGCAAAAAGGCAGGCTTCCGTGGGCCTAATGTTCGAGCGTAAAAAAATGATGACGCCGGATAACCCTCTTGCCCAATGGTTGACGGCTGGCTTGTCAGAACTCATAGCCCGCCAACTACTGCCATATAAACTGGTGGACTCGGAGGCCTTTCGCAAATTTGTGGCCATTGGAACACCACAATGGAAGGTCCCAGGAAGGAAGTATTTCTCAGAGAAGGGCATCCCAGAGCTATATGGCCATGTTCAGTGGCAAGTGAATGTATCTCTGGCACACAGTGTCGGTGCCAAGATACATCTGACCACAGACACGTGGTCTAGCAAACACGGGCAGGGAAGGTATATCACTTTTACTGCCCACTGGGTGAACCTTCTGACGGCCGTCAAGCATGTAACCCGTGGCACCAGTGTAGTTTTGGTTTTACCGCCACGGATTGCATGCAGGCCTGACTCTTCTTCTCCTCCTCCTCCTACTCCATCCTCCTCCCTCTTCTCCTCAGCTGACTCCTCCTTTTCCGCTGCTAGCGTCTCTTCCGCTGCGCCGCCGAAGCTCCCCAGAACCTATTCAACATGCCAGGTGAGACGTTGCCATGCCGTGCTGCGTCTGTTGTGCCTGGAAGCCAAGAGCCACACTGGCCCGGCACTCCTTTCAGCTTTGCGTTCACAGGCAGATCAGTGGCTAACATCGCTCAATTTGACAGTTGGTAAAGTGGTGTGTGACAACGGTGCCAATCTGCTTAGCGCATTGAAACAGGGCAAAATCACACACGTGCCATGCATGGCACACGTCTTAAACTTGGTCGTGCAGCGATTCGTTGTCAAATACCCTGGGGTCCAGGTCATCTTGCGGCAGGCAAGGAAAATCTCGGCCCATTTCAGAAGATCTTACACGGCCATGGCTCACCTTGCTGACATTCTGCGGCGACACAATCTGCCGGTCAGACGTCTTATTTGCGATTGCCCGACGCGATGGAACTCAACCTTCTATATGCTTGATAGGCTGCTCCAGCAGAAACGTGCAGTTAACGTCTACCTGTATGAACTCTGCGGCAGAACCGGTTCTGGGGAGCTGGGTTTTTTTTCACCGTGCCAGTGGCTGCTCATGCGCGACGCATGCAGACTTCTGCGCCCATTTGAGGAGATCACCAAACTGGTCAGTGGCAGCCATGGCGCCATCAGTGACATGGTACCTTATGCCTTCTTCATGGAGCGTGCATTGCGTCGTGTCATTGATCAAGCTGTGGAGGAGCAGGAGCGGGAAGATGAGGAAGTCGCAATGCTGGATGAATTCCCAGGGGGGCTACTCTATCTGAGACAAGTGAACAACAGGAGTCTGAAGAGGAGTCAGAGGAGGATGGTGTCGGGGCGGATGAGGAGGAGCAAGAAGAGCATGCTTTAAACCTTTCTGGGATCCCTGTTGTGCGTGGATGGGGAGAGGAGAATGAAGAGGACGACATTATCCTGGATGATGAGCAGGAGCCAGGCCACCACACCACTTCCAGTTTAGTGCAAATGGGGGCCTTCATGCTCCAGTGTTTTAATATGGACCCCCGTATAAAAAGCATAAGGGTCAAGGACCAGTCCTGGGTGGCAACGTACTTAGACCCCCGGTACAAACACAAAATGGCGGAAATGTTACCGCCGTCGCAGAGGGCTGTCAGAATGCAGCACTTCCAGGCCTTGCTTCGAGAAATGCATTTGCGTGCGCTGGCAGAGGAGCAATTCCCACTCCCAGAGAAGGAGTTGTGGGTACCAATCCAACAGCGCCTGCAAGAAGAGGCCGGTTTGAAGATGTGTTGGTGACTTTGGATATGAGGTCATTCTTTCAGCCGACCCATCGACAGGTGTCATCCGGATCCAGCATCAGGGAACGCCTAGACCGTCAGGTGTCCGACTACATCGGGTTAACGGTTGATGTGGACGCTCTGAGGAGTGATGAACCCCTGGACTACTGGGTGGGCAGGCTTGACCTCTGGCCAGAGCTTGCCCAATTTGCAATGGAACTGTTGGCTTGCCCCTCGTCCAGCAGACATCCAGTGTCCTGTCCGAAAGGACATTCAGCGCAGCAGGGGGGATCATGACCGATAAGCGTACTCGCCTAGCTCACGACAGTATTAACTACCTCACATTTCTAAAAATGAATGAGGCATGGATCTCGGAGGAATTCAACACATGTGACCAGTAGACCATGTATATGTCTATAAACTATTTTTTTAATCGAGCACACAGACCTTCTTTCTTCATTTGGCTCACTTCCTTGTCCAAAAAAAGCACACCGTACTATATGCCCGTACCCTCCTCTTTGAAGAGGTTGAGCAGTGTCATATTTCTACTGGGGCTGCTTATTATGAGGGGCTCCCACCATCCCTGTGCTGTGCTGACATCCTCCTGTGGCTGTACCTCTGCTGTGCATATTATGAGGGGCTCCCACCATCCCTGTGCTGTGCTGACTTCCTCCTGGGGCTGTACCTCTGCTGTGCATATTTTGAGGTGCTCCCACCATCCCTGTGCTATGCTCATTATGAGGGGCTCCCACCATCCCTGTGCTGTGCTGACTTCCTCCTGGGGCTGCTTACGGTGCAGGTGTCAGTGCTGTATATTACGGTGCTGATGTCAATGCTCTCTATCATGGTGCTGCTGTCAGTGCTGTATATCACGGTGCTGGTGTGAGTGCTTTCTCTCACGCTGCTGATGTCAGTGCTCTCTATCACGGTGCTGATGTCAGTGCTGTATATCACGGTGCTGATGTGAGTGCTTTATGTCACGCTCTCTATCACGGTGCTGTTGTCAGATCACTCTATCACGGTGCAGGTGTCATTGCTGTATGTCACGCTGCTGGTGATCATCTCCTGCACCCTCTTCTTTGCCTACCCTGGTCCCTGACCTTCCCTCTCCTCCATTGCCTTCATGCACTCCACAGTCCTGAATTGTCACAACAATTTCCCATATAAAAAAAGAATACTAAGTAGTCGTAGATCCCAGATTCACCTCATACATGTCTTATGTCATTGGCCATGTGGTGGGACTATGTTTGCACAGCTAATAATTATTTTGTGGCTGCAAATTTGACCTATAGGTTTGCGAAGTTCGCCTCCCATTGAAGTCAATGGGGCCCGCCGTGAACGTTTCGGTTCGAAAACTATCGGCCGCGTTCGCGGTCTGCGTTCGCGAAACGTCCCGTCGGAAGTTCGTCCATCACTAGTCCTTAGCTATCTCCCCTCAAACATATAGAAGTCCCAGGATTTGTGAGGGGTGGAATCCACCCCTTGAAGACTGCTCAATGTTCTCCTCCTTCTGAATGACACCATGACTGTAATGCTCCTCATGCTCTATATGTGCCAGCTGTAGTCTCAGAAGGATGGGGTCAGGATAAAGTGGACCCTGAGACACCAGGAAGGCTACCTCAGGTTGCTCTACTTCTAGTGCCCAGTCTATTATCCCATGCTCTATCTGCTCCATCAGATTGAGGACACGTGTCCAGGAAAGGTAATTGTGTAAACCTTCCCTGCTGAATGGTGAAGAGTAGGTTGGTGCCATTGTCGCACACAACCTTTCTTGGCACAAGATGGTGTGGGATTAACAGCCTTTGGGTCTGCCCCTGCAGAGCTGAAAGAATTTGTTCCCTAGTGTTTCTACTGCCCCCTAGGCATACCAGCAGCAAAACTGTGTGGTAGCATTTTGCCTGAGCTGTTGTTCGGGGAGACTGGTGTTTCTAAGAACAGCTCACTGGAAGAGAGTCTTGAGATGAAAGTGACTCCTCTGTCACCGTCACCAGGTATCGAGATGGAAAGTGGCACAACCAGCTCCAGTGGTGTGCCCCATCCTTCATCCTTCCCCGCTACAGCAAGGTGACTCAGTGGGCAATGAACAAGATATAAAGTCCCTGCCTATACTTGCTGGATGCATATTTGTGGCCATGTGGACACTGCACCTGACCACATTGTCCAGGACATGAAAACATTACCTTATTCATGATGGTGGAGGGCAGGGATGGCTTTAAGAGATGGCAAACAAATAGCATCTAGAAACCAGCCACTGCGGTAGGGCAGAAGTGAAAAAAGCATATGGAAAGGAACAGACTGCCCCAGCTGGAACATCAGCTGTAAAGTCAAATATTTTGCCAAGCTGGCACTGATAAGCTGGGAATGGGTGTGGCTGAGAGTGCAGTTTTCCTTCTGTTCCAGCATCTGGGGCAAAGAAACCTGCCTGCTCAATGCTAAAGATGGAGATGGCAGATTGGGATTGGCAGAATCAGAGCATGATTGCAGCCCAGGGTTTGCCCCTACTTTGGTGGCTCCACGGAAAGGATTGTAAGGTAAACCTCTGGCATCCTATGAATACTTTCATCCCTATCACTTGAGACTCATGATAGAGAATCTTGTATTGTAGACGGAGAGGTGGAGAAGAGCTGGAAGAAGGAAGAGGAGAAGTGTGGCCCTTCTTTTCCTTATCACTACTGGCACCACACACACTGGTTGTATCCTTTGCTTGCCCCTTCTCTGCGTGACCCAATGCTGATAGGGATTCTCGTATAGTGCACTGTGAGAAAGAGAAAAACTGGAAAGAGAAGGAAAAGTGTGGCGCTTTTGCTGCCTACTAATATCCTTCAGGTGTTGCTCTAACCAAGCTTCATGGTGAGCACTTCATACATGTAATACCCAAATGACTGATGTTAATAACAGGCTTGAGATGATGCTGACTGCAAATGACCATGTTGAGGGTTGCATATGTTGAAAAAGGCTCCAGGAGATAGCAGTGGCCTAGACCCCACAGCTCTGAGATCTGGTGGTATAGGGTGGCTGCTTCTTCCACTTCTCTTTGAGCTGCCCCAAGCTGACCTCCTGTCTCTCTGCTGTTATGCCTGTCCCTCACTTACCTCCTCTAATATATTTGGCACCAAAGCATGGACAGAGACCTCAACAATATCATCCAAGTCCAGTCCCTAAGAGGGTTGCATTATGCAGCAGGCCCTAATGAAGGGACCCTGCCGATTAGATGGGTAGACTATACAGACACCAAGCCACCCCTCCAATGGAACCCCCATCACCAGCCACCACTGCCTCCTCTCCCAAGATGGCTGATTCGCCTTCCGTTTTCTTCTTATGACAAACGGCATTTAAAGTCCCACAACTCCCCCTTTTTCTTCTTACTTTTCAACACCTACCAGGTTAACATGAAGCTGTATGTTTACTGTAAGTAAAACAAAGCTGGCAGCTCGATCTTCCACAATGAATGTGTAGCGGATGACATTTTGGACAAAATGTCATACGCATGTAAATTTAGTTCTTGCCTCAGAACAGTAGGGGTTCTGAGGGTTAATTACGTAGGGCTTGACATCAGTCTGGCTGGGCTGTGTTGGAAATTCTGCCTGGTCATGTGAGCAGTGAGGTGCACATGACAGGCCAGAGCCAGGCCTGGTTGGACGGTTTGAGTATCAACCTTCTCGGAACCAATCAGTGAGAGTGCTGGTCCCACTGGAGAGTTTGGGAAGGGGTACTTAAGATGTGTGGGTCACGTGTTTAGAGAGACGAGTTTGTGAGGCCCGTGTGTTCTGTTCTGGTTCCAGGACCGGGGTAGCCCCGTGAGGGGTCCCGGTCACGGGGTGTTTGACACCCCACAACATGTTCCTGTCAGAGGCCCCTGATAGACCAGCCTGGTCTGGGGTAGGGATCTGTTCCCGAGTCTCGGAACTTGCTGGTCCAAGGTGCAGTAACTGAGGGAGGATTCAAGGTGTCCGGGTGTGCTTGGAGAGGCACCAAAGCTTGTGGAATTGACCGGGGGAGGACTCTTCGGAGGAGGGCCGGCAAGTGGCATCCTGGGAAGTGCCTGGTTACTGAGTTGGGAAGGACATTGACGAATTCTCGCTTTTCCAGTACCGTTGAGGAGACGGGAAACATTCCAGGTACTGAGGAAAAAGGTTCCTGTTCACCCTTAGTTACAACTTGTATACGTTCATAGCATTGCTTCAAGTTTTGAGTCAACGTGCTGACTGCCATGATCTCTGGCTAGAAATCTGTTCAGCCTTGAAGTACCCATCTGCGAGTGGCTACTCTCTGGGTGGAATTAGAGATTTGCTAGACTTGCAGTTCAAGGTGCCTGAGTTCTTCACCCGTGCGTTCTGTTCCCATGAGAGACCTTTTAAAAAGGACTTTATCCATGTCAGTGTTCAAGTTGATTGGGTATCAACCCTGGGAACCCTTAGATGTAGAAGAGCAGGCCAAGAGAAGGTAACTGGTAAGCCAAATAACGCAAGGCCGCCCTGCAAGGGTTACAAATGTGTTTATTAATCCAGGTGTAGCAAACGGGGGAATTACAACAGGTGTTTTCTACTATATTTAAGGTTAATATGAAGGTGTACACTGCATTTCCCATCCCTATTCACTGTAGAAGGGGGCAACGCATTAACACCCTGTGATTTCTTGCTTCGCCTCTGCTTTCAAGCCCATGGCTTTCAATTGACATATCTATTTTCATCTCATGTTGCAATATAACAAAATCAAAACTTGCCCCATAGTGTGAAGGAATGTAATGTACATAATGATAATCAGAAAATGTCTATTTGCTTATGTGTATACACATGTTTCTATGCAACTCCTTACTTATTATGTAGTATACAGATTGGCTCTCTGTTTAGAGTTAAAGATGGTGTCTGAACCCAACATCCCATGTTTGAGAAGAATGCATATGCAACAACTAGTTTCAACTAAACTTCAAGAATCAAGTTTCTCCATTTCTCTTGTATTTTAACCAATAAGATGTACCAATTAGACTGACACAGCAATGACGTATCTTTCTGTATAAAATATTGATACCGCCCAGAAATAAACAAGAAGTTAGAAGTACGTAGTACGTGGGTACGTGGGGCCCCAGGCTTCAATCGAAGGGAGACCGCATTCCAGGACCGAACAGCTGGCCAAATCAGAGCAAGGGGGTTAAGTGCGCAGCCCTAACAGTATGGTAAGCATATTTATTCTTACCACTGTACGACTTCTCTGATTAGGCCGGTTGATTTTGTCTTGTTGGCTCCTTTAGATTGTCCAAAGAGGCAGGTAACTTATTTCTTGCCTGGGGCTGTTTTAACGAACCTGCCAATGGTTTTCTGGTGACTGTATTATCTGTTCAGTGTCTGTCATCCTGAAGGACTGCAAATCAGCAGACTAAAAGTGCAGCTGCAGGTGTGTGTCCATCCTCACCCGTAGATTAGTTGTCTGCCTCTAGCGGTGGGATGGAATTCTGCAACTGTTTATAGACGGGCTACTCGAGATTGACTGTGAAGGACCTCTGGGGGTTTTCTCAGCTGCTGGAATTTGGCAGTCTGAATGAGGACTTGCTGGAATTTGGCAGTCTTGCAACTTAGGTGAGCTGCTTCTGAGGGTTTTCTCAGCTGCTGGAGCTTTGCAGTTCAAAGAGTGGCAGGTGTAATGTCTTGTCCTGAGTGTATTTGTGGATTACTGTTTGCCATACACGAGGAGGGTTGGGGATTGGGGAAGGTGAGAGATGGTGGCTACCTGAAGGATCAGTTGGGCCATAAGCCACTGCTCCTCACCACCCCTGACGTGCTAGTTTTGAGATTAAACGTACCCAGTGAAACGGGGGTTTGGGCAGAACCTTGAAGAGACAGAACAGAGGAGCCTGTTGGTTTTTTTTTTTCCTCGCAGCGTTGCCAACCCCCACCCTAGGAATTCTTTGATAAGACAGCAGAGGAGTATTAACCCATTAGTTGTCTGTATTCTCCTCTGAAGCCATCCGCTGAGAGAGAGAAGGGAATGCTAGCATGTGATATTGTGAAGAGGAGAGAAGATGTTGAAATAGTTAACAAAGTTGTGTTATGTTGCTAAAGAAACCGAGAGGAATTCTGTGTGATAAAGAAAATTGGATAAAGGAAGTTAAGAAAGCTGCCAATTGTATTATGTATCACAGAATTGATGATATGCAAAAATATGAAAGAGAGAAGGGGGGGGGGGGCAACCCGAACACCCACTCCCTTCTCACCTCTCCAGCCCAAGCACAACCCACTGTGACAACTCTGCCCGGCAGCCATCTTAGTGCACCCAGGCCTTCACTTTCTGCCCAGCCCAGTGCATTTCCTGCCGGTGGCCATCTTGGTACACCCGGTAGGCCCAACCACAGCCTATAACCAGTTCTTTCTGTTTTAAACCAGGATGGTTCCTACCTAAAAGAGAACCAGCTACTTGCGGGGGTGTCCCTGACTGCAAAGTACCTCACAGCGATGGACCTTGCAAACGCTCTCTTCAGTGTCTACCCTCACCCCTCCCGCTGGTACCTTTTGCATTCACCCACGAAAAAACAGCAACATACCTAGACAGTTATGCCACAAGGGGCACAGAACTCTCCAAGCTAGTTTGCAAAAGCTATGGCTATCATCCTTGACACATAACAAGAGGATCACCCGGAAGTTATTCTCCTCCAAATTTGTTGATGACCTTCTCCTCTGTGCAGCTGACTTATCCACTGTTGAAGTCACCTCAGAAAACCAGTTGTGCTATCTTGCCAACCAGGGTTGCAAAGCCCAAATTGCGGTGGTGCTCAACATCTGTAATTTTCCTTGGACACTGTCTTGTCCCATGGGACAAGACACCCCACTGAAGACATGGTGAAAGCAATCTCTGACATCCCACTGCCACAAGGCCAGAAGCCCCTTCATTCCTTCCTTGGACTAATTTCCTATTGTAGAGCATGGATTCCAGAAGCCTCCTTACTGATGCAACCTTTGTATGATGCCCTGAAATCAGACCCCTTCTAGATGTCTCCTGAAGCAATATCCAACTTTGAGGCTCTCAAGCGTGCCATCTCTGGCGCTAGGGCTCCCAGACTACGACAAAACATTCAAGCCCTTTGTTTTCCGAATGTCTGGGACATGCAGCAGGTGTACTCACCCAATTATATGGCATCTGCCTACACCCCATAGGATATTATTCCTGTCGGCAGGATGCGATAGCAAGAGGAGGCCTATCGTGTCTGCGAGCTGTCTTTGCTGCACAAGCCTTGTTTGACAAAACTTCGGACTTGGTCCTCGGACACTGCCTCATTCTGCTTGCTCCCCATGACATTGCTCCCATACTCAACCAAGATCCAGCCAAAACATCTGTCCACTGCCAGACACTTGAGACTCCTGTGTTCCCTCCTACTGGACGGCATTACTCTATTACGTTGTCACACACTGAACCCTACCACCCTTCTTCCACTTCTCGAGGGGGGAAAGGAGGAGGAGTCGAGTCTTGACTTGTCACCCCATGACTGCATCGAACTAATGCGGCTGGAAACCATGCATCTCCCCACCGTGAGTGAAATACCCCTGCAGGATCCAGGTCATCACTGAAAAATTCTCCAAACTGAAACCTTACCACTGGTGACGTCTGCACAGGTGGCAGAGCACTTACTACAGCATGTAAATTGGCAGAGGGAAAAAGAGCCAACATTCATACGGACTCAAGATATGCTTTCAGCTTTGCCCATGATTTTGGTGTTATCTGGAAGGACAGAGGGTTCCTGACGGCTGCAGGAACACCTGTGAAACACAGCTCAGCCATCAAGGACTTGATGGACGCTCTGCTTCTACCAACCCAAGTGACTATTCTAAAAGTAAAGCACACGACAAACTCAACTCGAAGAAAGCTCGAGGCAATCTAGCCAATTCAGCTCCCAAACAGACAGCCAGTGGTCCACGGGAAGTGGACAGCAGGGTAGTAGAAGAAGACCACCCTGTGCTTATCTTACAGACTCTCCCAGTGGACAGAATTTATCTGGAAGAATTACAGAAAGCAGCAAGTTCTGATGAGAAGGAAAACTGGAAAATGGAGAGGAGCAACTCTCAGAGATAGACTATTCGAGTGCAACAAGAAGCCTTGTCTACTCAGGAGTATGTACCCAGCTGTGGTGCAATGAGCAAATGGAGCTGCTCACTTGACAAAGACCCTTATGAACTCTCTTATCAAGCACTATGTAGCACCAGGAGTTACTCCATTGACCAACAACTTCTGCAGATCATGCTCTATCTGCGACAAATGTAACCCAGAACGTACAGAAAAGGCACAGAAGAAGCACCTGGCAAAAGCCCTATACCCCCTTCCAGAGGATACAAATTGATCACTTCCAAATGCCAAGGAGTGGCAGATTTGAATATGCTCTAGTGGAGGTGGACATGACTGCCAGGACCACAGCTAAGAAACTACTGAGTGAGATAGTATGTAGATTTGAGGTCTCAGAGGTGATAGAGAGCGATCAGGGCCCAGCCTTCACAGCAACCCTTAGGCCGCGTACACACGGGCGGACTGTTCGTCCAACTTTGTCCGCTGAACAGTGTTTCAGCGGACAGTCCGCTCGTGTGTGGGCTTCAGCGGACAGTTTCAGCGGACAGTCTGACGAACAAAGTTTTTCGGAATTTCCATAAGACTGTCCGCTGAAACTTGGTTTGAGCGAACAGTCCGCTCGTGTGTAGGCTTGTTCGGCAAACTAAGTCTCGCGCATGCTCAGAAAGAATTTACACGGCGAAGGTTGCATTGCAGTGTATCGGACGCTGAATTTCTCGTCCCGTCGTACGTGCCGTTCACGTCATCGCGCAAGTTTTCAGCGGACTGTTCGTTCGTCGTGTGTGGTCAAGTCCGCTCATGCAAATTTTGAACGGACTGTTTGTCAAACTGTTTGACGAACCTAGTTGGGCGGACAGTCCGCCCGTGTGTACGCGGCCTTACAAAAGAGATTTGGGCAGCACTGGGGGTTCAGTTGGCTCTACACACCCCTTACCACCCTCAAAGTAGCGGGAAGGTAGAAAGGATGAAAGGGACACTTAAAAACAGGATGTTAATGATGGCCCAAAAGACTAACATGAGTCGGCCAGACAGTTTGCCCATTGCCCTGTTCAGTGTCAGACACACTCCCTGAGGGAAACATGCCCCATCCCCTTATAAAATTTTGTTTGGTTCAGCCCCTAGACTTGGCTGTTACTTTCCACAACAGTTACAGTTGCAATCTGATGTGTTGACTAAATTATGTAACCGCATTATCAGGAGAATTAACCCAAATGCATGTCCAGGTGTTTTCTTCCATTCCAGATCCTGAATTAGATACAGGAACACACCAACTACTGCCTGGAGATTGGGGGCTGGTAAAAAAATTTGTGAGAAAACAAACATTCTCTTGAACCCAGATATGATGATCCATTCCAAGTTCTGCTGACCACAGCCACCTCAGTCGAATTGGCAAGAACACCTGAATACATGCTTCCCACTGCAAGAAAGCTCCAACCCCTGAGGACAAGATCCCGCCCACTTCATGACGACCATGCTGTATATCCTTTTTCTGTTTGGTCTAGGGGGAGGCCCAGGAGGTGGCCATCACAAAAAATTATAACATAATTACATTTTGGTATAACTCTTCAGGTACACATGTGTCCACCTTTACCTTTGATTACTGTGACATAGTACCTTGTCCGTTTGACCCTTTCATGGCAATACCATTGGTACAGTGATATCCCTGAGGGTAAGGATATATATGTGTGTTTTACGGACAGTTACTGGGGACAGAACTGTGGATCCTGGGAGGGACAGGGGGCTGGAACATAGGACCAGATTAGAGGGAATCTGGACCGGTAAATGTGCCCTTGAAAAGGTCATTATGCCCCTCCATATCCTAACCGAAGACACTCCTGATACATACACTGACCGAGCACCTAGTCAGAGGAGGAAGCGAGCAGTTCTCTCCAGAAGCTTTGACCCTCATGTGTACATAGATGCTATAGGGGTTCCAAGGGGGGTACCTGATGAATTCAAAGCCAGGGATCAGGTAAAAGCTGGTTTTGAATCTTTGATCCCCATAATAACTGTCAACAAGAATGTAGATTGGATCAATTACATATACTATAACCAACAAAGATTTGTGAATTACACTAAAGATGCCCTCCAGGGAATTGCTGACCAGTTAGCCCCCACTTCCTACATGACATTCCAGAACCGGGTGGCCTTGGACATGGTTTTAGATGAGAAAGGAGGTGTCTGTAAAATGTTATGCCGCGTACACACGATCGAATTGTATGACGTACTTAGTCCGTCATACAATCCGGCGGACAATCCGGCGGACTTTCTACCGAACAGACTTGGCCACACATGGATACACAAACAGTCTGACGAAAGCTTGCGCGATGACGTACAGCACGTACGACGGGACTAGAAATAGGAAGTCCAAGACACAGCAAAGCACCCTTTGGGCTCCTTCTGCTGACTTTGCGTTAGTGGAAGTTTGGTTAGAGACGATTCGCGCTTTTCAGAATTCAGCTTAATTCGTCCGTTATTTTTTTTTTTTTTTTTATTCTCGAATTGGAATATTAATCATAAGATGAGGATGAATAAAGACATTTGTGATAACTCTGTGTGAATATAAGCAGCAAAGCAACTTCACTTTTCTCGCATTATGAAGAAGAAAAGAATGTGCTATATTAAAATTAGCAGCATGACGAATATGCTAGCTTCAATACGAACACTAGTTTTACAAGACAGAACGCTTCCGCCCTGTAAATCCTTTCTGGGCATGCGCCATTCTTAGTCCGTCGGACTAGCATACTGACGAACGTATTGTCCGCTGAAACCAAAGTACGACGGGAAGATTGGTGTGCAAACCGGCCTTCTTAGTACTCCGGACTTCACGCTGAAAAAGTCCGCTGAAGCCCACACACGATCGGATTGTCCATTGAAATGCGTTTCAACGGACTAAGTACGTCATACAATTCGATCGTGTGCATTAGAAAACACGAGAATCTGTTGCACCTATATTCCTGATAATACTGGCCCAAATGGCAAAGTAACTCTAGCTATAAAGAAATTAGATTTGTCATTGGAGTTGAAGAAGAACTCTGGTATTACAGACCCATGGGATAAATATTTTAGCTGGATGAGTGGGTGGCAAAAAGTTTTCGCCCAGATAGTTGTAACGGTACTAATAATCCTGGTTCTTTTAGCCCTGATTGTATGCTGTATTCTACCTTTCGTAAAGAAGTTAATGAGCAAGGCTGTAGACAACAGCACACCTACATTTCTCCACCAAGAAGAAGAGGACCCTCTTATGATGGAGGATGACAAACCCTTCACTCCTCTACAGTCACTCCCTGTCCACAATCTCACAATCCTATAGGGTTATAGGGATAGATAGCACCTGATTGCCCTTCTCCAGCTGTATCGAGGGGGGTAGTGAACTAGTTGCTGCCTAACTCTATATACAGCTTAAAAGAGTTGCAGAGGAGAATGGGCCAGGTGAGTAGGACCTTTAGATGAGGGACAGAAGAAAATAGCCATTTTAGGGGGGCTGTGAAGGAATGTAATGTACATAATGATAATCAGAAAATGTCTATTTGCTTATGTGTATACACATGTTTCTATGCAACTCCTTACTTATTATGTAGTGTACAGATTGGCTCTCTGTTTGGAGTTAAAGATGAACCCTACATCCCACGCTTGAGAATAATGCATATGAGATAACAGAACCAGCTTCAACCAAACTTCAAGCATCAAGTTTCTCCATTTCTCTTCTATTTTAACCAATAACATGTACCAATTAGACTGACACAGCAATGATGTATCTTTCTGTATAAAATATTGATACCGCCCAGAAATTAGAAGTAACCGAGCTGAACGTGTCTCAGAGAGTGTTTACTTCTAATGTGCAAGAGAAGCACGGAATAGGGACCAAAGGGACTAGGGAGTGCTGGGCATGACAGGGTGACTGAGGAACTTAGAGGGTTAACAATGCTGTAGGTGGAACGGAGTGAGAAGTTGAGTGAAGGAAGTTTGTTTTTAGAGGAAGGGAAGGAGCCAAATAAAAGGAGGCGAGGAGCGGAAGGAGACCATTCGGAGTCTGGAAGACGACAGTGGAGGCAGTTTTTCCCACCCTCTTGCCCTAATTTTAGGTGTTTGTTTGGTGTGTTTTTTGTTGCTGTTTTTTTCTTCTTTTACAGGTATCGTAAGGCCGTCACGACAGCTGAAGGATGCTAGAAGTTGGGGCGGTGTTTCTGGTGGTTTCTGATGGTAGACGGTTATCAGAAGGGATCTGAGGGTGTGGGGGGCTCATCGAAAGATCGGCCCCTCTGGGTATTCCGGAACGGTGGATGGAATACGGCTATGTTCACTGACGGAAGTTGTCTCCGACCGGTCACAGGTGGAGGCCTTGGAAAAGTTGGTCATGTGTACCGCAGTGAGTTGGTGTTGGTTTAAGTGGGGTCACCATCAGAGATCACCAGAATGGGCATTTTATGTTGTTGATGTTAAAAAGGTATTTATATATATTTATATATTTATTATATATACAAGTTTATTGTAGTGAGTTTTATTTTGTGTTTAATAAAGGCTGTTGTGGCCAGTTTACTCCAATTAAAGGTGTGGTCTCGTTTCTAAGGGTAAGGTACTTGGTAAAGGTACAAAAGGAGGGGAACATTCAGGCTACACTAGTCATGCACATCTATACTTTTTAATTAGAAACAGCAGCAGATAACCTTGAACTACTTTGTAGTTCTTATCTATTTCAATAGGAGGATCTGATCTAATTCATGAGGATCTGATCTAAAG
Source organism: Lithobates pipiens (assembly GCF_037356315.1). Classification (NCBI taxonomy): domain Eukaryota; kingdom Metazoa; phylum Chordata; class Amphibia; order Anura; family Ranidae; genus Lithobates; species Lithobates pipiens. Next base: position 156,694,705 of record NW_027507788.1, read on the forward strand.
CTACAAAGGAGAACTTGCAATTGCCAAAACCTGGGATCGAACCAGGTACCTTTAGACATTCACTGAAAGTCTAACGCTCTCCCAACTGAGCTATTTTGACCTGTTAATGCTTCTAATGGAAATGTAAGAATGAACATAATGGTGATAAAATGCTGCATGCCTACCAAAGGGGGATGATGGTTCTCCAGTACTAATGACATGGAAATGATTTTGATAGGGGACATGAACTGGGAGGTATAACATTTTTTTAATTACGCATGGAGACAATTAGGAGCTTAACCTTTTGTACTGTCCAAAAACCATAATTATTTTATTTATTTTTTTATCTAATATGGATGTTGTTATGTGAAGTCTTGTTGTGGCACCCTTAAACACCCAACATAGTTTGGATATTTTCATATTGAGCTACAGATGGGATGTTGGTGCCAATGTTCTAATCGATTAATTATTTAGGGTCGTACTAATCAGGTTTATCATTATCGTACAGGGGAGCGTAATTACAATTTTTGATCTAATATTTCACAGCAGGGCCTTTTCCTGCGCTCAACAAAAGTATTTTGTGAGGCTTTACAGTATTGTTCCAACACCACTACCGCCTAAGGCCCAGTTTTTCTGCCCCTGTTTAACAGGGGCACGTAATTACAATTTTTGATCTAATATTTCACAGCAGGGCCTTTTTCTACGCTCAACAAAAGTATCTGTGAGGCTTTACAGTATTGTGCCACCACCACCCCCCCACCTAAGGCCCAATTTTTATGCCCCTGTTTAACAGGGGCGTAAAATTAAAATTTTTGATCTAATATTTCACAGCAGGGCCTGTTCCTGCGCTCAACAAAAGTATATGTGAGGCTTTACAGTGTTGTGCCACCACCACCACCACCACCGCCTCAAGCCTAATTTTTCTGCCCCTGTTTAACAGGGGCGCGTAATTACAATTGTTTTTTTTGTCTCGGCAATTGCTGTTTCAGTAGGGAATGCACATTGTGGAGTGTATTGTAGGTAGTATGGTAGAGGCGAGCGAAGTGTATGGTGCTTCCGACACTGAAACATGTCTCATCCATGGGTGCAGTGTCTGTCAGAGCACAGTGGGCCCCCCCCCAAGGGGCCCCATGTGCAGTGCACACATTGCACCCATAGAAGATATGTCACTGCACTACGTCCCAATAGACATGAATTGGACTTTTTTCACTGCATTGGATGCATAGGTGTTTTGTGCATCCACATAAGGCAGTCCCATTAATTTCTTGTTTTTTCTTGTGTTTTTTTGTATTTTGCTGGTTTTGTTGTGTTTTTTGTTGGTTTCTTGTCTGTCTGATGGTTTGGCATTGCAGCCGTGTGGCTGCAGCATCTGACTGCTCATTGTTGATAGTTGTTCATGGTTGCTTGGTTTTGGTAGTTGCCCATGGTTGCTTGGTTTCAGGCGTTGTCTATGGTTGCTTGATAATGGTATTTGTCCATGGTTTCTCGAATTTGGTGGTTGTCCATGGTTGCTTGGTTTCGGTAATTGCCCATGGTTGCTTTGTGTTGGTAGTTGCCCATGGTTGCTTGGTTTCAGGAGTTGTCCATGGTGGCTTGGTGTTGCTTGTTGTCCAAAGTTTCTCAGTTTCAACAGAGGTCCGTGGTTGCTTGGTGTTGGTAGTTGTCCATGGTTTCTCGGTTTCAACAGAGGTTCATGGTTGCTTGGTGTTGGTAGTTTTCCATGGTTGCTCGGTGTTGCTAGTTGCCCATGATTGTCCATTTGGCGGCATGGGATTCACAGGTGTTTCGTGCATCCACATAAGGCAGTCCCATTCCTTTCTTGTGGTTGTTTTTGTGTTTTTTTGCATTTTGTTGTGGTTTTTGGGGTTCTTGTCTGCTTGATGGTTTGACATTGCAACCCTGTGGCTGCAGCATCCGACTGCTTGGAGTCGGTAGCTGTCCATGGTTTCTTGGTAGTTGTCCATGGTTTCCTGGTAGTTGTCCATGGTTGCTTAGTTTTGGTAGTTGCCCATGGTTGCTTGGTGTTGGTAGTTGTCCATGGTTTCTCGGTTTTGGTAGTTGTCCATGGTTTCTTGGTAGTTGCCCATGGTTGCTTGGTATTGTTAGTTGCCCATGGTTGCTTGGTTTCAGGAGTTGTCCATGGTTGCTTGGTGTTGGTAGTTGTCCATGGTTTTTTGATTGCAGTAGTTGTCCATGGTTGCTCAGTGCTGGTAGTTGTCCATGGTTGTCCATTGACTGCAGCTTCTTGCTCTTACTCTCCTTGTTGCAGTCAATGAAATCCAGCTTCTTCTCTGGCACTATTAGTGTTTTATGAGCTTCTTTGTTGGACATCAGCAGTTCCTGGTGCTTTGGTGAATTTTTGATCTTTGGTGGCTTGATCAAACTGTCACCTACGTATGAAAAATTGGCAAACTTCTCCTGATCTTTTGGTGATATTGCAGCCTTCCGTTGATCACAGTCGATAAATTCAGCCAATTTTATACGGCTACATGATGGTTTCTCATGAATCTGTAAAGAGAAAAAGGCATTAATCACTGTTTCTAATTGATACAGAAATTGGTCATAAAGCATGGTGAACCCAACCCCTGGGGTGTGGTAAATTTTACAAAACAGGCTCCCTCGGCCCTAGCTCCCTCTAGAGGTCAAAAGAAACGTTAGACTGCATTATCCCACCCTTGAAGAATATCCAAGCCCAGGAACAAATTAGTATTTTTCCAGCTTAGACCTTGAACCAACTTCCCTCTATACAATGGAGATAAGAAGTGTAGGTGTTTTTAATCCTAATCAGAAGAGCAGGTAAGGGTGACAACGCTGCTTCTCCATATATACATGGGCAGGAAATGTGCAGCAGACTGGATTAAGTAAAATAAATCAGATCTCAGTGTTGTGCACCTGACCCATACACAGTAATCATCTCCAGTAATAACCAGAATTCATTCAGACCAGGTCATATGATTGTGTAGTTATCACAAGCACATATACATTAATGTCTTTGATGGTAAACAGCCTGCGGTGAAAATCCCCCCTCCCGCCAGATATGGTTAGACCCCATTATCCATATACTTACCGGTCCTGATTTACAAGGCGTGCATGGCTTTCTTCTCTCTAACTCCATCCAGTCGATAGTCTTGAAGAATGGGTGGGTCCTGATGTCACTGACTTGGTGTTTTCGTTCATCTTGGTCTCTCCACAGAAGCTGTAAAATAGAATGAAATATAATGAGACACCGAAGGAGCAATAACAATACCCGAACAATAGAGAAGCTGAGGCTCTAAGTATACTTACTCTCTTTAGGAGGTCTTGGAGGTCAGGGTCCATATTCTGTGGATAATCAGGATCCTGGCTCATGATTCTGTCGATACAATTTTGGAAGGCGTCCTTGCGTTTGTAGAAGGGGTGTTTGCCAACCGCCATTTCATATACTATTGCTCCAAGGGAGAAATAGTCAGCCATGGTAAAATAATCCAGATGTTTCAAGACCTGTAGAAACATAAGAGAGACAAGAAAAGATGAGCACATTGTCAGAGCGGGCAGAGGACAGATATGACAATATAGTGACATATGTGTTGTAGGAATCTCATGAAGGACTAAAATCATGCTTAAACGACACCATACTGAGGGGGGAGCTTGTTAATATTGGAGGAGGGGTAGGGTCCTCCAAAGTTACTAAACAAAGGTTCAGTTTACAGTCCTTTAAACACTAGGAGGCACAGACTGAGGCTTGTGGCAGTAAAAATCCCTCATCTTTGGTATTATGTTGTTGTCAGTTGGAGGAATAGGGCCCCCCCCATTAGTATCAGTTGGAGGAATGGGGGCCCATCATTAGTATCAGTGGGAGGAATAGTGCCCCATCATTCCTATTAGTGGGAGGAATCGTTCCCCATCACTGGTGTCAGTAGGAAGAATAGTGCCCCATTATTGGTGTGATTGGAAGAATAATGACCAGTTGATTAAGTGGAGGGAATGGAGCCCCAGGGGCCAGATAAAGGCAAGCAAAGGGACACAGTTTAGCGATCAATGGCTTTGAGGTATACTTTCAGTTTGCGCATACTTACTTCGGGCGCCATGTAGATTTCTGTCCCCATAAATCCATTAGTTCTCTTAGATTCGGTGACTCCCCTCACCGCTACTCCAAAATCTTCGATCCTAGCATGGCCGGCGCTGTCTAAGAGAATGTTTTCTGGCTTCAGATCTCTGTGAACGATCTCTTTGGCGTGCAGGAATTGCAGGCCGCACAGCATTTCCGCTGTTAGGTTTCTGATGAAGAAAGAAGTACATGGATTAGCATCAAAATACGTCAAAGACTAGTTAAAGCTAAATATGAAGTGACTTCTCCCTATAGTAAATAGGGGTATGGATGGATGGGATCAGCTAGAGGGGCATGGCTAGGTTTACTGCCTGTCCTCAGGGGTCAGCCACCCCCAACTCCAAAGTGGTCCTGACATCGGACTTATCTTATCTTGTCCACAGGTAGTCGAGCTGAAGGTTTCATCAGTTCACGGAGCTCTCCTTCACTAAGATACTCCATAACATAGACCAGATGAGTCTGTGAAAAAAAGAAAACAAGGTTAAGTTATAGACATTGAAGATTTCAGTCTATGGAGGATTATATGGAGACATACTAAGTGCCTTGCATGGGAACTCTGAAAAACCTGGCAGAGAGAGGTGGCGTAGGCCACCCTCACTGAAATATCTTGTATGGCTGTTAGGGTGATCCCATGACTTCCATACTTTGGCTCCCCCATTCTGGAAGATGCATGTAGATCAGGAGATCTGACCTTTCCTGCCTTGCTAGTTGTAGACTTGTTTTGGCTCAGTGACTAAAATTTTGAGGCCAGAGACAGCCAGGTAGCTAGCAATGTCTAAAGTCATTAATGGCGGACTCTCAGTGCGTGGTTTATTGAAGGAAAACCTCTACTCTGTACGGTTGATGTCACCAAGTTCCAGCCTTATAGGAAGCACTCTACAGTTCTTATCTTATCTTTACTGCTTTCCACTGATCTACAGCCAAAAGCTGATGTGTGGGACACAAGTGAAGCTCTCCCCCAATTTAGCACTTAGTGCCCCCGAAGGACTTTCTGACAGGTCTAAACACTGTCATCTTATGGGGTAAACGCTTAGCCTTGTGTACGTTTTGACTCCAAAAAAAGTCACAATTATTTTAGGGGATGTGGATCAGTAGATGAGCACAGTACAGGGAAGAGAAGAAGAAATTGGTAGATGAACAGACTTACCTTTGTTTGGAATGAGCCATACATATGGACAATGGATGGGTTCTTTCTGCTTTCTTCTAGGATGTATCTCTCAGTAAGGGAAATTCTGGGATCATTTGCCAGGAGTTTTGTCTTTCTGACGAACTTCAATGCCAGCTTTTGGTCAGTGGCGGGATGGGTGGCCAGCACCACTATTCCAAAGCTCCCCTCTCCAACTACCTTATAGAAGGTGAAGCTATTCAACTGTAGCTTGCATGACTTGCCCTTCCTGATATTGCTAGGTGGGACAAGTTCAGCTGTCTTCTTGTTAGTGGTGGGGATGGACGGAGTTGGGAAAGACTTTTTACTTTCAACATCCCTGCTTACTGGAGATCGGTCATTCAACTTTCCACTGTTGATTTTGCTCTGTGGATTTGGCCCAGGCAATTTGGCTCCAAGATGTGAAGACACCATAGGTGATGGTTTGCTCTGTTTGGATTTTGGAGTTTTTTTGCTCTTTAAGGGACTGGTGGATGGAGCCAAAAATATTTTTTTGACTTCAGTGTTGAAAGGAATGGTCGGATTTTGTCGGCCCTCCTTAACTACATTCGATTTGGTGAGTTTAATCTTACTGGTGGATGGAACCAGTGTTTTCTCACCCTCCATGGTGTTTGACTTGACCAGATTTTGCCAGTCCTCCATTGCTGTGTCCAGTTTGGTTATTATACTTTCACTGGTAGTAGTAGCCAGTGGAGTTTTCTCACTGTTCTTTCCAGATGGGATGACTGGACATTGCTGGTCTTCCACAGACAGAGATACTGTAGTTACCTGAACCAAATGCTCACTGGTAGATTGAACCAGTGCAGTATCTGCACTCTCCTTGGTGGATCGGATGACTGCACTTTGCTGGTCATCCGCGGTCATAGAAGGTGCTGTTGTCTCGTCGTCACTGGTGGATGGAACCAGTGCAGTGGTCTCACCCTCAGTGGTAGATGGGGTGACTGCACTTTGTTGGTCCTCCACAGATGGTCCTGTGTTCTCGCTTTCACTGGTGGATGGAACAAGCGCAATGGTCTCACCCTCAGTGGTGGATGGGGTGAGTGCACATTGTTGGTCCTCCACAGATGGTGCTACATCCTCGCTGTCACTGGTGGATGGAACCAGTGCAGTGGTTTCACCCTCAATGGTAGATAGGGTGACTGCACTTTGTTGGTCCTCCACAGATGGTGCTGCTTCCTCACTGTCACTGGTGGATGTAACCAGTGCAGTGGTCTCACCCTCAATGGCAGATGGGGTGACTGTACTTTGTTGGTGCTCCACAGATGGTGCTGCTTCCTCGCTTTCACAGGTAGATGGAACCAGTGCAGTGGTCTGACCCTCAATGGTAGATGGGGTGACTGCACTTTGTTGGTCCTCCACAGATGGTCCTGTTTCCTCGTTGTCACTGATGGATGGAACAAGTGCAATGGTCTCCCCCTTACTGGTGGATGGGGTGAGTGCACATTGTTGGTCCTCCACAGATGGTGCTACATCCTTGCTGTCACTGGTGTATGGAACCAGTGCAGTGGTTTCACCCTCAATGGTAGATTTGGTGACTGCACTTTGTTGGTCCTCCACAGATGGTGCTGCTTCCTCGTTGTCACTGATGGATGGAACCAGTGCAGTGGTTTCACCCTCAATGATAGATTTGATGACTGCACTTTGTTGGTCCTCCACAGATGGTGCTGCTTCCTCGCTGTCACTGGTGGATGTAACCAGTGCAGTGGTCTCACCCTCAATGGTAGATAGGGTGACTGCACTTTGTTGGTCCTCCACAGATGGTGCTGCTTCCTCGTTGTCACTGATGGATGGAACCAGTGCAGTGGTTTCACCCTCAATGGTAGATTTGACGACTGCACTTTGTTGGTCCTCCACAGATGGTGCTGCTTCCTCGCTGTCACTGGTGGATGTAACCAGTGCAGTGGTCTCACCCTCAATGGTAGATAGGGTGACTGCACTTTGTTGGTCCTCCACAGATGGTGCTGCTTCCTCGCTGTTACTGGTGGATGGAACCAGTGGAATGTTCTTACCCTCCAGGGTGGAACTGGTGACACTGGGAGATGAAGAATAATTTTCTCCTGTAGAGAGAAAAATAAAAAAAATAAAAAAATGTTATACAAGTCTGAGCACACTTAAATATATTTTCTTTTACATATGTATGTAAGTGTCATGATAATAACATGTGCTACTCATCTATAGAATTTATCTTCTATACACACATGGACAATATTGTTGTTGTCCCCCCAGGAGACCATTCTCAGCTCATGACTTTCTGTGCCAGAAAACGTGGGGTTCAAAAAGCCCACATGACATCTCTAACACCAATCCCCCACCCCCCGGGAATATCCGGACTTAAACTTCGGGGCCACCAAAAGATAACAATCCTAATATGATATCTCACTGTGCTGAGATCTCAGTGCCAAAGACCACTTATCAGCTACGGGGGGGTTCGGGGGTACCATATTGGTTCAGTATGTATACAGGCTGTGCTGCCTGTTCAGTACTGCTTGTAAACCCTCTGAATGGGGTTTATTTACTAAAGGCAAATCCACTTTGCACTAAAAGTGTACTTGGAAGTGCAGTCATTGTAGATCCGAGGGGGGACATGCAATGAAAAGAAAAAACAGCATTTTTGCGTGCACTCGATTGGATGATAGAAATCAGCAGAGCTTCCCTTCAGATCTACAACGACTGCACTTCCAAGTGCACTTGTAGTGCCCAGTGGATTTGCCTTTAGTAAATCAACCCCAAAGCATTTACATCATTCTGCTAAATGCTAAATAATAATAATCCCAGTATGTTTTTTGTTTGTTTTTATGAAATGTCTCTCTATATATATGTATTTTTCTTTTTTGTAAAATATATACAGTATATATATATATATATATATATATATATATATATATATATATATATATATATATATCTATATATATAGATATATATATCTATATATATAGATATATATACACACACACACACACACATACATAGATACATACACATACTGTATATATTTTACAAAAAGAAAAAAATATATATATATACTGTAAAAAAATTATATATATATATATATATATATATATATATATATATATATTTTTTTTTTTTTTTGTATTGTATACATTTATATATACAGTTTATAGACAGAGAGACACTTCATAAAAAAAAAAAAAATGAGATGTGGGCATTCCTCCCACCCCTGATTCATGTCTCCTGCTGGCTAACTGCCACCTAACTGCCACCTGAGAAGATCACCCAACTGCCATCTGAAGGAGTGAGCTGAGATTATATTTGAATAATAAAAATGTATCCAGTATAGAATTCCCTCCAGATTCCTACATTATAATTAAATGAAATCCTACATACCTTCTCGGTGTCTCTGTCTGGGTTTTAGGTGAATACAGGGGCAGATGGTGTTAAGAACTGCCCTGAACCCCCGCCTGATACCCTTACACACTCAGTGTCAGTGAAATGTTAATGACACCCCCAGATCAGTTTGCATATCGCAGTGCGATCTGCAAACTCGGACAGGAATCGGATCCAAAGGTGTGAACACCCATGCAATCCGATTCTGCTGCGGACCAAAAAAAGGGTCCCCTGCGAGTTTGCGGGGGGTGCGATGCGAATTCAGCCATACTATCTGTATGGCTGAACTCGCATCGCACAGAGATTGGATGTGATTTGCACTGCAGTGCGGTGCGAATCACATCCGGTTCTCGCTGCCGCAGCAGTGTGAACCCAGCCTTAGCTAGAAAAAATGGCTTATAATAATAATAATTATTATTATAATAATTTTTAGAAAATATAAGACATGAGTTTTAGATGAGTAAATAGATACCCGAAAAAGTCAGGATTTAATATATATATATATATATATATATATATATATATATTAATTTTTTTTTCTAACTGACAAAAACTGACAAAAAAATTTAAATTTGTAAACCTGTTAACCCTTCGCTTCCAGGGACAGTTTTGACATTTCTCACACACTTGTTACAATAAACATGTTTTTTTAGCAAGAGAATGGCTTATAACAGCCAAACGTGATATATTTTACGAAAGCAGTGACCGTGGAGAATTAAATGGTGGCAGTTGCCATATTTTGTGTCACACAATATTCATGCAGCTGTTTATTAAATGCAAATTTTCAGGGGAAAATGCATCTAAATGCATTTTAGTGCACACAAACACCATATAATACCTATTTTTTATATATATATATAAAATATAAAACATGAGGTTGAGATGAGTAAATAGATACCCAAAGAAGTCAATCATTTATTTTTATTTTTTCTAACTGACAAACAATTCAAATATGTATTTGGTCACATCACATGTCAAAATGTATTTTAGCAAGAAAATGGCTTATAATTACCCAAAAATGATATATTTTCTGAAAGCAGTGACCCCGGAGAATTAAATGGTGGCTGCTGCCATATTTTATGTCAGACGATGTTGGCGTAGCTTTTTATTAAATACAAATTTTCAGGAAAAAAAATGCACCAAAATAAGTTCTAGCGCACACAAACACAATTTAATACCCGATTTTTTTTGGGGGGTAAAATATAAAACATGGTGTGGCATCGAGTAAATAAATATAAAATATGTGAAGATTTAATATTGCATATGACTGTGAAATGGTGAAAGAAAACAACAGTATCTAAAATTATCCATAGGTAGCGTTGTAAGAGCCTTTACAGGTTATCAGTTTAGAGTTAATGGTGATTTCTGGGAATAGAATTATTATCTAACTGTAATATTCACATTTAGGTGCATTGCATTAGAGTGTGAGCACGGGGGAGGGGTAATTAAAAAAAAAAATTACTTTTATTTTAATTTTTTTTAACACTTAAAATTTTTTTTTTCTTTATTGCTGTTACAAAAAAAAACAGCTTGTGAGACACACACATTGCATTAGTGTGTGAGCATGGGGGAGGGGTAATTAAAATTAATAATAATTAAATTAATTTTATTTTAATTTTTTTTTTACACTTAAAAAAAAAGTTTACTTAATTGCTGTTACAAAAAAAGACAGCTTGTGAGACACACATTATTCATTATATTTAAAGACAAAGGTATAAAAGTCCTAAAACAATAAAACATGAGAGGATGACATCTGATTTGTGGATATGTGATGTCTGCAGACATTTTTATTTCCAGGTCAGCTCTGTATTGGGGGAGGGGGAGAAGGTCTTAGGGGTCACCAAAGGCTCCATATTGCTTTTTGTATCACATTGGTGTCACTCCAGGACAGAACATCCTAACCACACCCCCTGCTCCACCTTCTCCCCGCCCCCTTCCATGTAATGTGGATGGGAGGGGGGGCCTTAAGGCGAGTTATTTGTAAGCAGGAAATAACATATCATTTTATACACAAAAGTTACATTAAAATAATAATCAGACACACACACAATGAAAATTAAAAGTTTAATTTATAATTTATTGTAATAACACTAATAAAATAATTTTGATAATATATGAAAAAAAATAAGTTTATACACCCATTTATTAAAAAAGAAAAATTACAAACACACAAGATGGAAAATTAGACATGAATTATGAAATACATATATAAATATATATATATATATATACATATTATATATATATAAAAATAATCTCAAGATTTACAGATGAGAAAGAGATTGTTTTAACCATCCAGAGATGCTTTAATGTCTTCAAAAAGAAGAGTCAGCAAACCTTTATCTTCTGGTCTCTCAAATGTAGATCTAAAACAAAAAATGATTAATATGTTTTATTTATTTGACCACTTCAATACCGGCCACTTTCACGCCCAGGCCAATTTTCAGCACTGTCGCACTTTGACTGACAATTGTGGGGTCATGCAACGCTGTGACATTTTTATGATTTTCTTCCCACAAATAGAGCTTTCTTTTGGGTGTTTAATAACAGCTGGGATTTTTATTCTTTGCTAGAAAAAAAAAAGAAAAAAAGATAGAAAAGACAAAATTATTTGAAAAAAAGCTGCTCTGATAGGCGGCACTGATGAAGGGGCACTAATATGCAGCACACCTGTATATACACCAGTCCCCCCTCACACCTGTATATACATCAGACCCCCCTCACATCTGTATATACATCAGTCCCCCCTCACACCTGTATATACATCAGTCCCCCCTCACACCTGTATATACATCAGTCCCCCCTCACACCTGTATATAAGTCAGTCCCCCCCTCACACCTGTATATACATCAGTCCCCCCTCACACCTGTATATACATCAGTCCCCCCTCACACCTGTATATATATCAGTCCCCCCTCACACCTGTATATACTTCAGTCCCCCCTCACACCTGTATATAAGTCAGTCCCCCCCTCACACCTGTATATACATCAGTCCCCCCTCACACCTGTATATACATCAGTCCCCCCTCACACCTGTATATTCATCAGTCCCCCCTCAAACCTGTATATACATCAGCCCCCCTCTCACACCTGTATATACATCAGTCCGCCCTCACACCTGTATATACATCAGTCCCCCCTCACACCTGTATATACATCAGTCCCCTCTCACATCTGTATATACATCAGTCCCCCCTCACACCTGTATATTCATCAGTCCCCCCCTCACACCTGTATATACATCAGCCCCCTTCTCACACCTGTATATACATCAGTCCCCCCTCACACCTGTATACACATTAGCCCCCCCCCTCACACCTGTATATACATCAGTCCCCCCCCTCACAGCTGTATATACATCAGTCCCCCCTCATACCTGTATATACATCAGTCCCCCCCTCACACCTGTATATACATCAGTCCCCTCACACCTGTATATATATCAGTCCCCTCTCACACCTGTATATACATCAGTCCCCCCCCTCACACCTGTATATACATAAGCCCCCCTACACCTGTATATACACCAGTCCCCCCTCACACCTGTATATACATCAGTCCCCCTCTCACACCTGTATATATATCAGCCCCCCCCTCATACCTGTATATACATCAGTCCCCCCCTCACACCTGTATATACATCAGTCCCCCCTCACACCTGTATATACCTCAGTCCCCCCTCACACCTGTATATAACTCAGTCCCCCTCACACCTGTATATACATCAGCCCCCCCCCACACCTGTATATACATCAGTCCCCCCACACACCTGTATATTCATCAGTCCCCCCTCACACCTGTATATACATCAGTCCCCCCCCTCATACCTGTATATACATCAGTCCCCCCCTCACACCTATATATACATCAGTCCCCCCTCACACCTGTATATACGTCAGTCCCCCCTCACACCTGTATATACCTCAGTCCCCCCTCACACCTGTATATAAGTCAGTCCCCTCTTACACCTGTATAAACATCAGTCCCCCCTCACACCTGTATATACATCAGTCCCCTCCTCACACCTGTATATAAATCCGCCCCCCCACACCTGTATAAACATCAGTCCCCCCCTCACACCTGTATATACATCAGTCCCCCCTCACACCTGTATATAAATCCGTCCCCCCCCTCACACCTTTATATACATCAGTCCTCCCTCACATCTGTATATACGTCAGTCTCCCCTCACACCTGTATATACATCAGTCTCCCCTCACACCTGTATATACATCAGTTGCCTCCTCACACCTGTATATAAATCTGTCCCCCCTCACACCTGTATATACGTCAGTCCCCCTCACACCTGTATATACATCAGTCCCCCCCTCACACCTGTATATACATCAGTCCCCCCTCACACCTGTATATACATCAGCCCCCCATCACACCTGTATATACATCAGCCCCCCATCTCACCTGTATATACATCAGTCCCCCCCTCACACCTGTATATACATCAGTCCCCCTCACACCTGTATATAAGTCTGTCCCCCCTCACACCTGTATATACATCAGTCCCCCCTCACACCTGTATATACATAAGTCCCCCCTCACACCTGTATATAAATCCGTCCCCCCCTCACACATTTATACACATCAGTCCCCCCCTCACACCTGTATATACATCAGTCCCCCCTCACACCTGTATATACGTCAGTCCCCCCTCACACCTGTATATACATCAGTCCCCCCTAACACCTGTATACATTGTCAGTCCCCCCTCACACCTGTATATATGTCAGCCCCGTCACTCCAGTATATATCAGCCCCCCTCATACCTGTATATATGTCAGCCCCCCTCACACCTGTATATATGTCAGTTCCCCTCACACCTGTATATATGTCAGCCCCCCTCATACCTGTATATATGTCAGCCCTCCTCATTCCTGTATATATGTCAGCCCTCCTCACTCCTGTATATATGTTGGCCCCCCACATACACAAATCTGTAAACACACAAAGCTCTGACCCCTCCCAGTACACAAACAGCCCCCCTCCCTTTCCTTCACAGCCCATACTTGTAAATTAGGTTTTTCTACCTAGACCCAGCTCTTGTTTCCACAAAGCTGACATGTTGCTGGGACACAGAGGAGCTGAAGCAGATCACACTACATAACACAGTACAGGCAGCTCACATGAGGGGCGCACATGCACATGGTAACCAGAGGTGGCAGTAACAAGCTTGATGTCTGAGCTCAATGACACAGAGAAGCAGAAGCTGCTGAGTTTGTTTCTGTATTTCACAATATAGCACCTCTTCGCCCGCTCCTGATTTCTCCTGGTCTGGGAGAGAGAGAAAATGGGGGGGGGGGGGGGGGACAGGGGGAGAAAGAGAGCGGGAAAGAGAGGGAGGAAAAGAGAGGCAGGGGTGAGACAGGGGAGCAAGAGAGAGACAGGGGGGAGAAAGAGAGGGGAAAGAGAAACAGGAGAGAGAGAGAGAAAATGGGGCAGAGTGGGGGAGAAAGAGAGAGGGGGAGAGGGAAAGAGACAGGGGGTTAAAGAGAGGAGGGATAGAGAGAAAAAGAGGGGAAGATAGGAGGGGGGAGGAGGGGGGCGTGGCTTGGCGCGCAACGAGGATGGCAGCACATTAGGTGAACTCCGTCGGACGCGTGGCCCTAGGACCTGAAAACCCACTGCACAGCCCTCAATGCCGGGTAAAAAGCACTGCAGCACGGCACCCTCTCGCCCCAGACGTGGCCAGACACCCGCGGCAGCAAGAAACATCTCAGAGCTGTTTAAACACAGCTCCGCCATCAGGAGCAGCGCGGCCGAATCCAAGATGGCGCCGACTCCCCGCCATGAGGCGGCCACGGAGGCCCCAGGTAGGGGGAAAATGAAGTCTAATCAGCCCCTGACATATGCGGACATGTCCTGCTTCACAGCGGACATTAAATCTACATTCTCAGCCGCAATCACCGACCTGAAAACGAACCTGGTGGTTCTCACTGAAAAACTGGCAGCCACAGAGCATGCTGGCAAGCAGAGGGACAAGGCCCTACATAGACTGGATGAGGTAGCAACAGCACATGCACAGCATTTTATTGAAATGAACAGGCATTTGGAAGACCTCGATAATAGGGGGAGAAGGAACAACATAAGGGTGAGGGGAATACCCGAATCTGTGGATGCTGACCAAATAGTCCCTGCGCTCCAAAGAGTGTTCAATAGTCTCCTGGAAAGACAAGAGGACACTGTGATTGAGTTTGTTCGGGCGCACAGGGCCCTTAGACCGAGGGATTTAGATAATGCTCCCCCCAGGGATGTGATTTGCTGCCTCCAAAGTTTCCAGCTAAAGGAGTCCATAATGCGCAAGGCCCGCAGGAATGAGAGGATTGTTTTTAATGGTGAAACTATCATGCTGTTCCAGGACTTATCACAGATCACCCTCAGGAATCGCGGAGCCTTACGCCCCTTGCTTGAGCAGCTGAGAGGAAAAGGTTTGAACTACACGTGTCGCTTTCCTTTTGCACTTATAGTAGCCGCTAATGGTCGCCAACATGTGCTGCGCTCACCTCTGGACCTACCGGACTTTTGTGCAAATCTAGGTCTGGAGCTTGTGGAGCTCCCGGATTGGTATGCAGAATTCGCCCTCCCCCCTAAATGCAAAAACCAAGTGCGCTCGCCGTTTGCCACTCCGGAGAAGCACAGCAATAAGAAACCGAAATATGGCAAAGCTGGAAGCTCGAAAGTTGGCACGCCAAACCTGAGAGGTGCCATGGAGCGGGACAGGTCTGGAGAATAAAGGACGAGGCTCACTTCACAGCATCGTCACCAACTTTTGCTCCTGTTATTTTCAACAAACCGTGACTGAGGATGGTCCGTCGTCATTTGATGGCTGCCTTTGTGATGTTTGGTTGCCCTGCAGCACCCATCGGCGGACAGTATAGCATCTCGACCCCCCCTTGGGGGGCACCAAACCTAATGCCTCTCTCCTTCACACGGCTCAGTAGGCTCCATTGCTTTACGGGGATTGACCTGTCATCGATTCATCTGCACGAGGAAGATTGACTGGCACCTTGCTCGGGCACACTGGACTGCCCCTCTCAAGACCGGGAAGGGAGCTCCCCAGGGGACTGAAGCCCATATCTATGGGGACTCAGCTCATGTTTACTATATTGCAGCGGACTACTACTCTGCCTTTCAAAGCTACAGGGCCTGCTCGGAGAGAGGCTGGACAGGCATTTTTTGGTTTGCAGGTTGTTGACGGGGTTGGAATGCCACCACGACGCTTGGAAGGCGGTGGTTGCTGCGGGGTTTCCGTAGTTTGAGATGTTGTTCAGTTCATTGTGTATGCAGTGCTATATATATATATATATATATATATATATGTCTATATGTAGGTGTAGATATATGATCTTTAATACAGGGGGAGTTTGGGGTCGGGCGCCTCACTTCGGTGGGGCGTGGGGCCCCACTCTCTCAGGGTTGATTAATGCGCTTAATTAATAAGTTTACATATTAGGGCCGTGCGTCGAGTGGAGATAGCTTTACGTGACAACAAATTCCTTTACAGTGTTTAGGAATCTGTGTTGGTTCATATAATTTCCGAGTTGACGTCTCCCTCTCGCCCCCACAAGGTGCCTTGGCTCTTCAAGGCCACCACATCGTAGCTGGATAGGGAACTATCTAGTGATAATATTTGTTCTCCTTTTACTATAGCCTTAGATCTCTTTTTCTTGGGGCCTTGGGTCAACCCCCTGGAGTAACATAACTAAATTACTTGCTATTGATTCCACGCTTCTATAGCCACCCACTGAAACTGTTATTTAACTTTTTGCTTTTTCTTCCAGTGCACAGGCCCCTCCGAACCACGAGTCTCCTGGCCGCACACCATGGCCTACACATCCCTGGGTGCTGCACCCACCGTGATATCGCATAATGTACGGGGATTGAATATCCCTGAAAAACGCACCACGCTGTTGAGGGAAGCCAAGAAGGGTAAGCCGCACTTTGTGTTACTACAGGAGACACACTTTAAGACTAATGCTGTGCCTAGAATTACTGACGCGACCTATACCAGGGCTTTTCATTCCACAAATAACCTAGCCAAATCCAAAGGGGTGTCAACCCTAATTCACAAAAATGCGCCTTTTGAGTTGGCGGAGCAGTTAGCTGACACGGAAGGACGCTATGTATTCATTAAGGGGAAATATGGAGGTACGCCCATTACTATAGCAAATGTGTACTTCCCCAACAAAGGACATTTGAAGTTCTGCAGACATCTGATCCATCAGTTAATGGGTTTTGCAACTGGCTGCCTAGTTCTGGGTGGAGACTTTAACATACTGTTGAGCCCGCTACTGGACACGTCCACGGGCAAAACGTGTGTGCGGTATAAGACTCTCCAGTGTATTAAAAAGCTCTTGCAATCCTTACATCTGATTGATGCGTGGAGATTTAAGAACCCAGACGGGCGCGACTACACATTTTACTCCATCCTGCACAAAAAACACATTAGATTAGACTATCTTTTTATTTCCCGGAATGATCTAGCCAAATTGACAGACACCCGTATCGGTCTGCAAACGATCTCGGATCATGCCCCAATCGCTCTCACTCTGACCCTGACGGGACCCTCCCCACGGGCGCAATCCTGGAGACTGAATTCCTCCTTACTTACTGACCAGACGTTGCTGCCCAAATTGAAGGAGTCTATTGCTGACTTCTTTGCGCGAAATGACACACCAGATATCGACCCCTTGACTGTCTGGGAAGCTCATAAGTGTACGATGAGGGGAGAGCTGATGAAATTAGGGGCACAACGTAAGAGACTGGAGACACGGGAAGTACTGACACTGACCGACCGTATTAACAAACTAGAGACATTGCACAAACAGTCGCTCTCGATAGACTCGGCCAGGGAACTGCTGGACCTGCGGAAAGCGCTCCAGCGGATTTTTGAAACAAAATCTAAACGATTCCTGTTTTTTAGGAAAAGAGTCTACTATGAGTCGGGGAACAAAACAGGCAGGACGTTAGCCAGAGCCCTCAAAGAGCAGAACTACAGCAATGCCATACTGGGCATTAAGCAGTCCAATGGCTCTCTGGATATTACTACAGAAGCCATCGCGGGCC
This sequence comes from Lithobates pipiens, assembly GCF_037356315.1. Lineage (NCBI taxonomy): Eukaryota > Metazoa > Chordata > Amphibia > Anura > Ranidae > Lithobates > Lithobates pipiens. The sequence continues at coordinate 156,712,365 of NW_027507788.1, forward strand.
ATTTTCATGCATACTATTCCAATCTTTACAACCTGCCACGACAACATAGACAACCAGACATGTCAGGCGACAGATCCCAGATTATCGCAGATTTTCTGGCTAAGAGCGGTCTTCCTTCCCTTGATAACTCCAATGCTGACTCTCTAGAACAACCGATAGGAGTGACAGAGATTAGGCAGGCGATCAAAGCACTGAAACTGGGAAAAAGTCCGGGCCCTGACGGGTACACAGCGATCTATTATAAGACTTTTATTGACCTTCTAGATGGACCATTGGGGAAGGCCTTGACCTTCTTGCCCCAATCTACAAGGTCGTCACAGGACTGGCTCTCAGCCTTTATAACGGTCATACCGAAACCAGGGAAGGACCCCTCGGAGTGTGCAAGCTACCGGCCAATCTCACTTTTAAATCTAGATTTGAAGATTTTTGCTAAAATTTTGGCGGAAAGATTAAAACCGTTCCTGGCTAACTTGATAGGCCCAGAACAGGTGGGCTTTATGCCGGGGAGAGAGGCCAAGGACAATGTTATTAAGTCCTTGCTGCTGATCCACGCGGCGGAACGGGGTGCGGTCGAGGGCCTTCTCCTGTCTATGGACGCGGAGAAGGCCTTCGACAGAGTGGCATGGGACTACATGATGGCCACGTGTAGGCATGTGGGTTTGGGTACAAACATGTTAGCCTGGATCTCGACTTTATACCGGGATCCCACGGCTCAACTGAAAATAAATGGCACACTATCCGAGAGGGTCCGTATTGCCAACGGAACAAGACAGGGTTGTCCACTGTCTCCGCTGTTATTTATTTTGACCCTGGAGCCGTTCATTAGGTTGATTAATTTAGAGCCCTCCATAAGCGGCTTCCGGATGGCGGGCGGGGAGTTCAAGGTTGCAGCTTATGCAGACGACTTGCTTTTTTACTTGACTTCTCCCTACACACGTCCCTCCCTAATTTGTTGAATGCTTTTAAACAATATGGATACATATCCAACCTAAAAATAAATTACGCGAAATCTGAGGCCTTGAACGTGACATTACCGACCCAGACGCTTATCTCGACGAAAGCCAACTCACCCTTTCGATGGGAATCTCACTCCCTGAATTATTTGGGAGTTAGATTGCCTTCGCAGGTCTCCCAGACCTTTGAGCAAAACTTTACGCCCATATTTAAGGCCATTGAACAAGACCTGGCGAGATGGCACACGGGAAACTTCTCATGGTTTGGACGTGCAGCGATCGTCAAAATGACAGTTCTCCCCAGGCTTCTTTATTTGTTTCGCACACTTCCCATCAAGATCCCGAGGCGTTGGTTTCATGCCCTCCGATCGTTGATCATGAAGTTTATCTGGGCGCACAAAAAGCCGAGAATTAAGTACGAATCCTTGATTAGATCAAAGGAGCTTGGAGGACTGGGAATACCTGATTTTCACAATTACTATGTGGCTGCGCATGTGGCGAGAATCATAGATTGGCACTGCCATGGCAACACTAAGGACTGGGTTGCGTTGGAGAGGTCAATCTTTTCATTACCGCTGACTTTCTCACCCTGGATCCCATGGGCGGCATATCCGGACGACCTGAAATGACACCCGGTAACCGGGACGACACTTAGGCTGATACAGGATCTCCCCCTACGGACCGAAATCACTTCAGGCAGAGGCCCCTTGACACCACTTCACGACAATCCAGACTTCATACCAGGGCTAGGTAACCCACAGCTTCAGACCATCAATGGAGATAGACCCTTACTAGCCAAGGACTGTTACACACACAATGAGGTGAAAGACCTCCCAGAAATGAAAGGGGACTTGGGCCGTCCCAGGCTGACTTTCTGGACTTACCTCCAACTGAGGAGTTATTTACAGACGCACGGGAAGTTGGGCACGTTTAATAGGCGCTTGACAGGCTTTGAGTCGGTGTGTCTCTCTGGTACACAGGTTATTAAGGCTACCTCGATAGCATATGAGTGGCTGCAGGAGGCTAAACAGCCAATGGGGGACGGATCCAGGAGACGGTGGTCGGAGGAACTACAGGTAACAATCAGTGTGAAGCAGTGGAGGAGTGCTTGTTTGTTAGCTCATAAGTGCTCAATCAGCACTAAAATTCAGGAAACGGCCTTTAAATTACTGACACAATGGTACCTAACCCCCCAAAGGTTACACAGATGGAACCCACAGGTTCCTGAAATTTGTTGGAGGTGTCAGAGGGAGGTGGGTTCCTTACTGCACATATGGTGGCATTGTCCGCGGATTGTCCCTTTTTGGGATACAGTAAGGAAGCACATCAGGGAGATGACAGGTACCACTTTGGCCCTGGATGCTGCTGGCTGCTTGTTACACATATCCAGCTGGTCTCTGAAGAGATACAAGCGCTCTCTCACCGTACATCTACTGAATGCGGCAAAATCTTTAATTCCAGTGCACTGGAAGTCCTCTCTGGTCCCTTCTGTGAAAGATTGGCTACACAGAGTTGTAGACATTTACGAATTGGAAAACACAAGGGCTCAGGCTGATGAAAGAGTGGAGAGTTTCCTGGTAACTTGGCAACCATGGATTATCTTCAGGTACTCAGCGACATTCGCGGAGATTGTCTCAGGTTGAAAAGGGGAAGCACACTGCTCTCTAGGAATGACCCACATCTTCCAAAGCCACGTGGAGGCGACTCCGCTGGCTATGGGGGTTGACCCTCTCTTTCTTATTTCCGATCCCCCCTTTACCTTTTTTTTTTATTCTTTTCATTTCTCATTCACTTACTCGTCTATTTTATTTTTTCACTTCCTCTCCCTTTCAAGGCCCCTTTCCCCCTCCTCTTCCGTGCCTTTTCCCGCTATTTTCTGTTACCTACTCTTTATATAACACTCTTCTGAGGCTTTATGACTTTCCTACTTCTTGTTAAACACAATGGAAATATGTTCTCTGGTTATATTTGCATGTGGTATGCGAACTTTGTATGTTGATTTCATTAATGGCACTGCTGTAGGACTTTAGATTACCGCCTACAGCGGAGCCATTTGGCGAACAGTGATAGCAACCACACCGTCCTACTTTGGTTCCAGCTCACAGTATGATGTATTCTGGTTCTAAAAATAACCTTCAGCTTATTTGATTGTATAGCTATGGATGTCATTGTGTTTCTTGTTCACATTGTATTATTATCGGCCTCAATAAACTCTTTAAAGTAAAAAAAAAAAAAGGAGGGGGGAGGAGAGAGACAGGGGTGAGAGAGGGGAGCAAGAGAAAGACAGGGGGAGAAAGAGAGGAGGGGGAGAATGAGGGAGAGAGAGAGACAGGGAGAAAGAGAGACAGGGGATGAACGAAAGAGAGCGGAGAGAGAAAGTGAGGGGAAGATAGGAGGTGGGAAGAGAGAGAGACAGGGGTAAGAGAGGGGAGCAAGAGAGAACCGGGGGAGAAAAAGAGGGGAGAGAGACAAAGAAAATGGGGAGAGAGGGGGAGAAAGAAAGAGGAGGAGAGAGAATTGGGAAGAGAGAGAGAGGGAGAAAGAGAGAGAGAGACAGGGGGTGAGAGAGACAATGGGGGGGAAAAAAACAAGAGGGTGAGAGAGAAAATGGGGGGAGGTGGAGGAGGGAGAGAGAGGGGGAAGAAAGAGAAAAAAGAGAGAGAATTGGGGCAAGAGACAGAGAGGGGGGAGAGAGAGAGAGGGTATGAAGCGAGAGAGAGAGAGGAGGGGGAGAGGGGGGAAGAGAGACAGGGGGTCTGAGAGAGAGAGGGGGAGAGAGAGAGGGGGAGAGAGAGAGGAAGAGAAAGGGGGAAAGAGGGGGGGGTGAAGCGAGAGAGAGGAAGGGAGAGAGAGGGGGGAAGAGAGAAAATGGGGGGAGGTGGAGGAGGAGGGAGCGGGGGAGGGAGAAAGAAAAAAGAGAGAGAGAATTGGGGCAGGAGACAGAGAGGGGGAGAGAGAGAGGGGATGAAGCCAGAGAGAGGAGGAGGGAGAGAGACAGGGGGTGTGAGAGAGAGAATGGGGAGAGAGAGAGAGAGAGGAAGAGAAAGGGGGAGAGAGAGGGGATGAAGTGAGACAGAGGGGGGGGAAGAGAGACAGGGGGTGTGAGAGAGAGAATGGGGGAGAGAGAGAGGGAGAGAGAATGGGGGAGAGAAAAGGGAGGATAGAGGGGGAAGAGAGAGAAAATGGGGGAGAGAGGGGGGAAAGGAGAAGAGCAGGGAGTGACTGGGAAGAGACAGAGAGGGGGGGAGATAGAGAGACGGGGGGGGGGGGGGGGGGTGAAGAGAGAGAAAGGGGGAGAGTGAGAGAGACAAAGACAGAATGGGTTGAAATAAGGCAAAAAAAAATCTGTTTTTGTGGTAATAAAAGGGTTAAAGTGATCATAAAGGACTTTTTTTTGTTTCTTTTTAAACAACAAACATGTCATACTTACCCACCAGTCCCAATCCTCCTTTTCTGGGATCCCCGGTGGAGCTCCTGGCTCCTTCCCTTCATTGAGTGCCCCTACAGAGAGCTGCATTCCATGGGGGCACTCATGCGGACACACTCCCGAGTCCTGCTGCTGCGTCCATTGACACAGACAGCAGGACTCTGCCCCGCCCCCCATGCCACTGGATTTGATTGACAGCAACGGGAGCCAATGGCATCTGTTTCTATCAATCTATCCAATGAGGACTGGAGCTGCTCCGCTCGTCGTTGGAATGATCAGCCTGCACCTGTAAAGAAAAAAGGACGTGCCTCAAAAAACACACAAAAAACACAACTGTGGGTGCGATTTTGATGCATTTTTCATGGTGTGGTGCGTGCTGCTGTATGACAATGGGAGCATGTTCTGGCATTGCGGGCCCTTCAGTGTCACACGAATGGGGTCTATCGTTCGGTTTAAAGCTTCTTTAGGTCCAAAAACTCCCCCCAAAAACTGCACCAGATTGCGGGTGCCGCAGTACTGCGCGTTTGGGTTGCGGTGCCTTTTTGAACAGTAGTGCATGCCGTACTTTTTGTGAGACCCGCTGTGATTTTTGGCTCATTCAATTGAACGGGGACAATGCAGAACCACACAGCAATGTGGACCGCCAATCCTGCGTGATCCGACCTGAAGGCCTCCCCATCACATCAAAGTAGAACATGTACATAAACTGTGTGTATATAGGTGTGGATGAGGCTGTTCTCAACGCGTTTCGTTCCGTCCTTCCTCGGTAGTGAGGTATGGGAAATATCTAACAATACATGGAAGTCATTCCGTGGCGTTATAATGCATGAGACTAGAAGACATAATTTCTTCACTTTACCAGCAGATGGCGTACAGAAATCCATCTATACATGGAGGGACCATCACCTCCAGAGAGCTTCCGGGGGAGTGGGGGGAACACCAGCTGGGTACACGTCACCGATCACCAGCATGGACCCTAAAAATAAGAATTGTAGAATATAATAAGATCATGGGGAGTGGAAAGTCGAACCGAAGAACTCCACAGAAAACACACAGAATCCCCAAATATAGATCCCATGATATCTCCACCCACTACTATATGCAATGTATACTATCCCCCCCCACCCAACTGATAGACTCTCCTAGACTGACTGGCCCGAAAAGGACCGACCCCCCTAAGTGAAGGAACCCCCCCAGACTCACAGACCTCCTGTACCCCCTCTAGATTTAGGGACCCCCCAACTGACAGACCCTCCTAGACTGAGGGACCCAGCCCAAGACTGACAAATCACCATAGACTGAAGGTCCTCCCGGCTCCTCCCTCCTTAAACTGAGGGCCCCCCAGACTGACAGACCCCCTTACCCCCTCTAGACTTAGGAATCCCCACAACTAACAGACCCTTCTACACTGACAAGCCCCCCTGATTTCCCTCAAATACCTGACCCCCCTAAACGGAGGAACACCCAGACTGACAAACCCCTCTTACCCCCACTAGACTTAGAGACCCATATCAGACTGATGGACCCTCCTAGACTGATGGGACCCCTGACTTCCCCCCTTACTGATGGTCCACCAAATGACCAACCCTCCTAAACTGAGGAACCCCCCCCCCAGATTGACAGACCCCCTTACCCCCTCTAGATTTAGGGACCTCCCCAGACTGACCCCTCCAATTAACAGACCCTCTTAGACTGAGTAGCCCCTAAGACTGACACACCCCCCTAGACTGAGGGTCCCCCTGACTGATCCCTCCTAGACTAACAGTTCCCCAAATGACCAGCCCCCCTAAACTGAGGAACCCCTCCCCTTAGACTTAGAACCCCCCCGCCAAACTGAAAAACCCCGCTAGACTGAGGGCCCCCCAACTCTCCCCTCCTTAAACTGAGGGCCCCTCCAGACTGACAGACCCCCCTTACCCCCTCTACACTTAGGAACCCCCCAACTGATAGACCCTTCTACACTGACAAGCCCCCTGACTTCCCCCCAGACTGACAGTCCCCCAAATCACTGACGCACCCTCAGACTGATGGACCCCCCTAGACTGAGGGACCCCCAGACTGACAAGCCCCCTAGACTGATGGACCCCCAGACTGATGGACCCCCCTAGACTGAGAGCCCCCCCGACTGACAGACCCCCTAGACTGAGGGACCCCCAGACTGATGGCTTCCCCTAGACTGAGAGCCCCCCAGACTGACAGACCCCCCTAGACTGAGAACCCCCAGACCCCCCTAATCTGGGGGACCCCAGACTAAGGGCCCCAGACTAACAGACCCCCCTGGACTGAGGGACCCCCAGACTGACAGACCCCCTGTACCCCTTCTAGACTTAGGGACCCCCTCCAGACTGAGAAACCCCCCTAGACTGACTCCACCCTCTAGACTTAGGAACCCCCCCAACTGACAGACCCCTCTACACTGACAATCACCCCAAATAACTGACCAACCCTTAGAATTAGGGACCCCTCCCCAACTGACAGACCCCTCAAGCTTTAGGGACACCCCCAGACTGATGGACCCCCTCCTCCCCCCCCTTACCCCTCTAGACTGAGGCCCGTCCTCCTTGTACAATGACATGTAAACCCTCTAGAGGGCGCTTTATGCGGTTTCCATGGTGAAGGTGTCGGCTCCTCCCCCCTGTGGCTGTGTAGGTGTGTGCCGTCTGGCTCCTCCCCTCCCTGTACCTCACACGCTGCCCGACATTTATGGGTTAACCGCCTTCAGCTATTTGTTTTGCTGCACGTGCGCAGAAGGTACAGGGAGGCCGCATTTACTACTACTACTACTGGCACAGATTCCGCCCACACTCAATAGGTGCTGCCCCCGGGCCAAGCCGCCCCCGCCTACTTACACACTCTCCCTGTGCTCCAACAACACAACAGTGCCCATCCACACCCCTTAGGTAACGCCCCCCATTCACAGCCCAGTCTGTTCCAGTATCAGTAGTGGTCTTCGGCCACCGGTTGCTGCCTTCTCCCATTGATGGATTTGAACCTCCTAAAGGTCTCCACGACAACGCACGGTGCTCCTCTCTCTCACTGGCTGGCCGGGGACCATTAGGAGCAAGGGGTGGGCGGGGTCGCTGGTTTTAAACTTTTCTATTGTAAATGCGGAGCTGGAGGTCGGGTGCTGCTGAGGCTGCGAGTGATCCATCAAATCCATAGAGAGAGACCGAGATCCGGACCATCTGGCCCATAGACAGGGGAGAGTGAGCCCGATATCCGGACCGGACCATCCGACCCATAGGGAGGGGAGAGCCTGACACCCGGGACCACACCGAGCGCCGTTGGCTCACAGGCGGGTGCTGAGCACCGGGATATCTGACCCTCCATACATTGTATGATTGTCCGATCTCCTATACACTCTCCATACATTGTATAACCGGATTGATACAATCTTCTTCTTCTATACGTTGTAAGAATATGGTCCTACAATCTCCTATACATTCTCCATACAGCGTACACCCCGACCGACACAACGTATAGGAGATTGTATCAATCCCGTTGTACCAATCCAGTGTACGATCTCTAGAATTTGTATGGGTCGGGTGTAGAATCTTGTAGCCGTTGTATGGGTTGGGGGGTGTAGAATCTTGTAGCCGTTGTATGGATCGGGGGTGTAGAATCTTGTAGCCGTTGTATGGGTCGGGGGTGTAGAATCTCGTAGCCGTTGTATGGGTCGGGGGTGTAGAATCTTGTAGCCGTTGTATGGGTCGGGGGTGTAGAATCTCGTAGCCGTTGTATGGGTCGGGGGTGTAGAATCTCGTAGCCGTTGTATGGGTCGGGGGTGTAGAATGTCGTAGCCGTTGTATGGGTCGGGGGTGTAGAATCTCGTAGCCGTTGTATGGGTCGGGGGTGTAGAATCTCGTAGCCGTTGTACGGGTCGGGGTGTAGAATCTCGTAATCATTGTACGGGTCGGGGGTGTAGAATCTCGTAGCCGTTGCAGTGGTCGGGGGTGTAGAATCTCATAGCCGTTGTATGGATCGGGGGTGTAGAATCTCGTAGCTGTTGTATGGGTCGGGGGTGTAGAATCTCGTAGCTGTTGTATGGGTCGGGGGTGTAGAATCTTGTAGCCGTTGTATGGGTCGGGGGTGTAGAATCTCGTAGCCGTTGTATGGGTCGGGGGTGTAGAATCTCGTAGCCGTTGTACGGGTCGGGGGTGTAGAATCTCGTAGCCGTTGTACGGGTCGGGGGTGTAGAATCTCGTAATCATTGTACGGGTCGGGGGTGTAGAATCTCGTAGCCGTTGTACGGGTCGGGGGTGTATTGTAAATGCGGAGCTGGAGGTCGGGTGCTGCTGAGGCTGCGAGTGATCCGTCAAATCCATAGAGAGAGACCGAGATCCGGACCATCTGGCCCATAGACAGGGGAGAGAGAGCCCGATATCCGGACCGGACCATCCGACCCATAGGGAGGGGAGAGCCTGACACCCGGGACCACACCGAGCGCCGTTGGCTCACAGGCGGGTGCTGAGCACCGGGATATCTGACCCTCCATACATTGTAAATTGTCCGATCTCCTATACACTCTCCATACATTGTATAACCGGATTGATACAATCTTCTTCTTCTATACGTTGTAAGAATATGGTCCTACAATCTCCTATACATTCTCCATACAGCGTACCCCCCGACCGACACAACGTATAGGAGATTGTATCAATCCCGTTGTACCAATCCAGTGTACGATCTCTAGAAGTTGTATGGGTCGGGTTTAGAATCTTGTAGCCGTTGTAGGGGTCGGGGGTGTAGAATCTCATTGGCCGTTGTACGGGTCGGGGGTGTAGAATCTCGTAGCCATTGTACGGGTCGGGGGTGTAGAATCTCGTAGCCGTTGCACCGGTCGGGGGTGTAGAATCTCGTAGCCGTTGCACCGGTCGGGGGTGTAGAATCTTGTAGCCGTTGTATGGATCGGGGGTGTAGAATCTCGTAGCCGTTGTATGGATCGGGGGTGTAGAATCTCGTAGCCGTTGTATGGGTCGGGGGTGTAGAATCTCGTAGCCGTTGTATGGGTCAGGGGTGTAGAATCTCGTAGCCGTTGTACGGGTCGGGGGTGTAGAATCTCGTAGCCGTTGTACGGGTCAGGGGTGTAGAATCTCGTAATCATTGTACGGGTCGGGGGTGTAGAATCTCGTAGCCGTTGTACGGGTTGGGGGTGTAGAATCTCGTAGCCGTTGTATGGGTCGGGGGTGTAGAATCTCGTAGCCGTTGTATGGATCGGGGGTGTAGAATCTCGTAGCCGTTGTACGGGTCGGGGGTGTAGAATCTTGTATCCGTTGTATGGATCGGGGGTGTAGAATCTCCTGGACGTTGTATGGGTCAGGGGTGTAGTATCAGCCAATGGCAGAGAGCGCTGGGGGGGGGGGGGATCCTCAGAACACGTACAGACTGGTAAAGACTGTAGGTGAAAACCTTCATAGTTCCACTCAATCCCATTAAAGTTCTCTTGGAACATGAAGGCTTCCTTGATAGTTTAAATGTTGACATGCACTGATGATACCTCTAGACCTCTAGGGGCTTTGGAGCTTCTTATGGAAGCTGAGATGGGGTAGGCTGTGGAGCTTCTCGTGGAAGCTGTGCTGGCGTGGGCTGTGGAGCTTCTCGTGGAAGCTGTGCTGGGGTGGGCTGTGGAGCTTCTCGTGGAAGCTGTGATTTTGTTTGGGGGGGCGGGGACTGTGGAGCATCTCCTGGAAGCTGCGATTTTTTGGGGGGGGGGGACTGTGGAGCGTCTCCTGGAAGCTGCGATTTTTGGGGGGGGGCTGTGGAGCGTCTCCTGGAAGATGTGATTTGGGGGGGAGGGACTGTGGAGCGTCTCCTGGAAGCTGTGATTTGGGGGGGGGGACTGTGGAGCGTCTCCTGGAAGATGTGATTTGGGGGGCGGGACTGTGGAGCGTCTCCTGGAAGCTGAGATGGGAGGGCCTGTCGAGTTTCTCCTGGAAGTTGAGATGTGGCCTTTTTATATGATGAATGTTGGCACACTTTGACAGTACCATCCCAGGTTTTAATGGAGGAAACATCTGTAAAAGTGAACCAGCATTCATCATATAAATGGAACTCCTCAAATTTTATGAGAACATTGCCGGTCCAATTTTGGGTTCCACAAAGGCGGCGAAAGTGAGCTATTATTCAGAATATAAAATAAATTCTCAATGTTTCAGGAGAAGCTTGCCAGCTTCATCTCAGGTCCCTCAAAGGTAGCATCAATGTGTGCCAACATTCAAAGTATCGAAGAAACCAAAATGGAATATATTTTAGATTACCAATTCTTAGATGTGATGGCTGAATTTGTGTTTTATTTTCTTAAATCGCCTTTCAGGACAACCCCGGAGAGAGTGTAGCTCCACCTTGTCATTAGGAAACACATGCCCACTTTAAAAACACCTCCTCTTCCTCCATGGCTTCAGTTATTGTGTTTCCTCCATGGAGGAAGCATGTGCCTGAACCAGGGGAGAGCTACACTCTCTGTAGGGGAGTAAGGCTTACCTCACGTACCAGTTGTTTGTTTCTTTTGACCCCCAGCAGCATCTCCAGTGGGGGAGGACTCCTGGAGCTCCTGGTCTCGTTATCTCACGGGAGTAAGGACCCTCGGAGTCCGCTTGATTAGCGCAGGGAGGGCTCTGTCGCTGGCGGAGGTCGCTGCAGGTCAGCGGCGTGGCTCCGTTTTCGGCGTCGGGTTCCGGGCGGCGACAGCGTCATTTACGGTGACGCGCAGGTGCTCTGAGGGGGCGGGGTGCTGTGGTTTAAGCGCCTGGAACGCAGGGATCATGGGGAGGGTCAGGTGACCGTGTGCTTCCGCTTCCAGCCGGCCCTGATGACGCGGCGGCCAGGAAAATTTAAAAAAATTACGGAGCTGTTTGTGTATAGCTGCCTTACTCAGCGATGGAGGAATGTAAGCCAGCTATGGCGGAGACAGGCGCCCCTAGCACCGGTCCAGCCCAGGTATGTAAGGTGCAGTGGCACCCTCTGCTTCACTGTTGGGCTATGTCTTTGTCTGTTCCCCCCTCTTGGGGGGCCTGTCGCTGCAGGTCAGAGGTGACTTCGCTCTGACCCTTTGCAGCCTAGTTCTGGGGTCTCACTAGTGGTCTGTTTGGTGGTGGGTCTCTGCACTGGCTTGGTGTTAAGCGACTGGTTGTTGAGAGCTTTTAGTGAGTTAAGCCTGCATGTCGTTTCAGGAAAAATCACTAGGAAAAGCTAGACCAGGTCAGAGAAAATGTCCTTCTTGCAAGACCCCCCTCAGAGATTCGTGGCAGAAGGCAATGTGCAGAAATTGTATCAGAGAATTGGTGGAAGAGGAAACATCCCAGCAATATAAGGATTTGTTTTCTTCGGTTAAAGAGCTGACAAACTCCTTGAGTTTAGTCAGGTCCATCCTGATACAAAACCCTCCCGCACAGACCGAGCCTCAGAACTTGCCGCCCAGCCCCAGGGCGTCGTCGTCCAGACAGGTGGAGACCGAGGATTCTGGAGACTAAGGGGGTAGTACTCTCATCTCCTTCAGGGATTCTGAGGAGGAAGAGGAAGAAGATAGCAGAGGCTCTAAATACAAGCTATCACTAGAGGAAGTAGATGACATCCTTAACCACTTCAATACCAGGCACTTAAACATCTTCCTGCCCAGACCAATTTTGAGCTTTCAGCGCTGTCGCACTTTGAATGAGAATTGTGCGGTCATGCTACACTGTACCCAAATGAAATTTTTATCATTTTCCCACAAATAGAGCTTTCTTTTGGTGGTATTTGATCACCTCTGCGGTTTTTATTTTTTGCTAAACAAATAAAAAAATACCGAAAATTTTGAAAAAAAAAATGTTTTTTTTTGTTTCAGTTTCAAAACTTTGCAAATAAGTTTTCTCCTTCACTGATGGGCACTGATGGGGTTACACTGATGGGCAATGATAAGGCGGCACTGATGGGCACCGATGAGGTGGCACCAATGAAGTGGCACTGATGAGGTGGCATTGATGGACACCGATATGTGGCACTGATGGGTGGAACTGATGGGCGACACGGATGGGCACTGATAGGTGGCACAAATTGGCACTGATAGCTGGCATGGATTGGCATGGATGGGCATGGATAGGTGGCACAGGTGGGCATGGGTTAGTCGGCACAGGTGGGCATGGGTTGGCGGCACAGGTGGGCATGGGTTGGCGGCACAGGTGGGCATGGATGCGCACTGATAGGTGGCATGGATGGGCACTGATAGGCGGCACAGATGGGAACTGATAGGCGGCATTGTATTATAATATATTGTACTAATGGATGCCAATCAGTGCCAATCAATAATGCATGCCAATCAGTGATGCCCATTGTGGGCACTGATTGGCATCCATTATGGGCACTGATTGGCATCCATTGTGGCACTGACTGGAATCCCTGGTGGTCTAGGGTGGCATACCTTGTCCTGGGCATCCCTGGTGGTCTGGTGGTGTCCCTGGTGGTCCAGTGTGGGCATCCTTGGGGGGCTGTGCTGATAATCGATCAGCACAGACCCCCCTGTTAGAGGAGCAGCCGATCGGCTCTCCTCTACTCGCGTCTGACAGACGCGAGTGAGGAAAAGCCGATCACCGGCTTTTCCTATTTACACTGTGATCAGCCGTGATTGGACAAGGCTGATCACGTGGTAAAGAGTCTCCGTCGGAGACTCTTTACCGAGATCGTAGTTGCCGGGTGTCAGACTGACACCCCGCAACAACGATCGCCGCGATGCTCGCCCCCGGGGGCGCGCAGCGGCTCATAATCCTGATCACGTCATATGACGTCCGGTCAGGATTATGCAACCACTTTGCCACCATCTATTTGTTATAGGGTGGGCGGCAAGTGGTTAAAGCAATCTACACTACTCTAGAAATTCAAGAAGAAAAAGTACAGCTGTCAATTCATGACAAAATGTACCAGGGGTTGGACGAAACAAAACGGAGAGTTTTTCCAGTCCACAGGGTCCTCTCAGATTCGGTGAAAAAAGGAGTGGAAGGACCCAGAAAAAGCCCCTTTCTTCTCTAAAGCTCTCAAGAGAAGGTTTCCCTTCGAAGATAAAGACTCAGAGGTTTGGAACAAAAAAAACAGTCGATGCAGCTTTCTCGCAGGTATCCAGATGAACGGATCTAGCCTTTGAGGATATGGGGATCCTTAAAGCCCCAATGGACAAAAAAGCTGACTCCATCCTTAAAAAGGCTTGGGATGCTGCGTCAGTCAGTCTAAAGCCAGCTATGGCAGCTACGGTAGTGGCCAGGAACCTGGAATGTTGGGTAGAGAAGCTGAAGAGCCATATTGAAGCGGGGACACCCTACAAGGATCTCTTAGAGTCCTTTCCACTGATCCTGAATGCAGTCAAATATATGGCGGATGCATCAGCAGAATCCGTTAAACTGGCCGCCAGGTCTTTGGCTCTTGTAAATTCAGCCAGGAGAGCAGTTTGGCTGAAAACATGGTCTGGGGACACGGCTTCTAAGGTCAAACTATGTGGTCTGCCCTTCTCGGGTGACTTGCTCTTTGGACCCGATTTAGAGTCTGTGCTGGATAGGACAGCCGATAAAAAGAAGGCTTTTCCAGCTAAGAAAAAGCAGGTTGCCAAAAAGAATTTTCATGCTTTTCAGCAGTCCCATAAAAAAGACCAGGATAGCAAGAGCAGATGGGGTTCGCAGAAGGGCAAAGGCAGGGGTGGAGCCCTCTTTAGATCTCCCCCAGAGCAGTCCCGCAAGAGCAAGTGACAATCTCTCCCCAGTGGGGGGGAGACTGTCAGCTTTTCGCGAACAATGGGACAGGCTGTCTCCAAATCTGTTCGTGAAGAGCATTGTCGTTTAGGGGTACAGGTTGGAATTTTCAGAACCACCCCGAGCAGGTTTTATGTGACAACATTGTCAAGGGATCAGGAGAAGGCCTCTGCAATGAAGCTTTTATTACAGGAGCTGATACAGCAAGAGGTTCTGATTCAAGTCCCAGTAAACCAGCAGGGCAGGGGTTTTTACTCACATATTTTTCTGGTGAAAAAACCCTCAGGGAAGTACCGTTTAATCCTGAATCTGAAAGTTCTGAACAGGTTCATTCGGTACAAACATTTCAGGATGGATACAATTTTTTCCATCACAAAGTTGTTGACCCCAGAATGCTTCATGGCATCCCTGGATCTAAGGGATGCCTACCTTCATATACCTATTCATCAGGCATCGCAGCAGTTCCTGCGCCTGGCATTGAAGGTGGGGAGTTCGGTATGGCACCTCCAATTCAGGGCTCTGCCATTCGGACTCTCGTCCTCTCCCAGGGTCTTTACAAAGATTATGGCAGAGGCTTTGGAGCCCCTGAAGTTGAAGGGGATTCCAGTCGTCCCTTATCTGGACGACCTTTTGTTTTTTGCGGACTCCAGGGAGCAGGTCCTAGTCAATCTCCAGAGGGCCCAGTCTCACCTCGAGGGCCTGGGGTGGCTTCTAAATCTAGAGAAGTCGAACCTGACCCCTTCACAGGAAATGAAATAACCGGGGGTATACGTTAAACTCAATTCTCCAGAAAGTTTTCCTGCTGCTGGAAAAACAGGAAAAGTTGCAGCTAGCTGTACAGCCAATACAGAGCAACCAGGCAGTCTCAGTCAGGACGGCTATGGCAGTTCTGGGCCTGCTGACGGCAGCAATCCCGGCTGTTCAGTGGGCCAGGTTCCATTCCAGACCCCTTCAGAGGGAGGTTCTGTCAAGCTGGTCCTATCAGGATCCTTTGGAAAAGCAGTTAAAAATTTCATCAAGGACGAAAAGGGCTCTTTGGTGGTGGAGAGACCAGGCAAACCTCTCAAGGGGCCTGGTGTGGACCTTTCCTGTGGACAAGCGTCTTACCACAGACGCAAGTGCCTGGGGCTGGGGGGCCCACCTGGATGGTCAGACATCTCAGGGGGTCTGGTCCAAGCAGGAAGCTCAAAGATCATCCAACTGGAGGGAGTTGAAGGCGATCTTTCTGGGTTTGGTGGCCTTTCAGCAGAATTTGAGAGGTCACCCTGTCCAGGTGTTGTCAGACAACACAACAGCGATTACCTACATTATGAAGCAAGGGGGAACCAGGAGCAGGAGCTTGATGGAGTTGGCCAATCTGTTGTTAGCCTGGGCAGAGCAGAACACAGCCTCACTATAGGCAGTGCATCTGAAGGGCTCTCAGAATTTGTTTGCGGACCTCCTAAGCAGGCGCAAATTGCTAGAGGCAGAATGGAGCCTGAATCAGGAAGTGTTCCTGATGATCTCCGAGGCTTGGGGGGTTCCACAGGTAGACCTTTTTGCCAGCCAGCAGAACTCAAAGGTGGACAGATTCTTTTCTCTTCACCGAGGAGATGCAGCAATAGGGTTGGATGCATTTGCTCACCCCTGGCACTACCAGCTGTGCTACGCCTTTCCCCCTTTCCTCTAATTCCACTAGTGCTGAGGAAATTCAGGGAAGAAGGGACGGACTTAAAGAGGAAGTAAACCCTTTCAAACCACTTTGACCTACAGGTAAGCCTAGATTAAGGCTTACCTGTAGGTCCAAGCAATATCTCCTAAACCTATATGGTTTAGGAGATATTTGCCCGAAAATGGCGCACTAAACGCGGCAAGTCCAAGAATGGAGCTGCCTAATTTGTCGACTCCCGTGCGCATGCGCGGGAGTGACGTCATCGCGGCTTCGCCGAATGGCAGCGGCGGAGCTGCGAGACGCGACTCCCGTGCGCATGCGCGGGAGTGACGTCATCGCGGCTTCGCCGCTGTCATTCGGCGGAGCTGCGAGACGCCACCAGCAAGATGGATGCGGCGGACTACAGGGGACAGCGGCGACTTCGCTGGCTCCTGTGTCAGGTAAGTGACACATAATGAGCTACTATGCGATGCATAGTAGTCCATTATGCTTAACCTTTGCAGGGAAAAAAAGAGGAAGTAAACCCATCAGGGTTTACTTCCTCTTTAATACTAGTCACTCCTTTTTGGCCAAAAGGGCCTTGGTTCGCGGGTCTTCGAAACCTAGCCTCGAAGCCCCCATGGAGGTTACCACTCAGAAAAGATTTGTTATCCCAGGGGACAGTAAATCATCCAGAGGTGGAACTTCTACAGCTAACCACCTGGTTTCTGAGGAGGACCTCTTAAAAGCCAAAGGTCTCTCAGATAAAGTAGTAAAAACCCTGCTGTCTAGCAGGAAGGCAGTTACACAGACAATTTACATGAAAGTCTGGAAGAAGTTCAACTCCTGGTGTAGTTCTAGAGAGCTCAAGGTCAAGAGCACGGTGGCCGTCTTAGAGTTTCTCCATGAAGGAATGGAGAAGGGTCTCGCAGCCAGTACCCTGAAGACTCAGGTGGCTGCCTTATCAGTTTTCTTTGAAAAGACTTTATCTAAAGACTTTATCTAAAGAAACTTTAATTTCTAGATTTTTTAGGGCTCTTGCTCAAAGTAGACCAGTAGCCCTTAAAGACTTTCCCAGTTGGAATTTGTCTACAGTTTTACAGGGTCTCTCGGGAGCACCATTTGAACCCTTACAAGAAGCTTCTTTACAGAAGGTGGTTTTAAAAACAATCTTTTTGGTGGCCATCACCTCGGCCAGGAGAGTCAGCGAGCTCCAAGCTCTAGCTATTACAGAACCCTTCCTTAGAGTTTATCAGGACAGGGTGGTACTGAGGACGGATCCAGCATTCCTACCGAAAGTATCCTCAGCTTTTCATCGATCGCAGGAAATAGTGCTACCTACATTCTCTGCAACCCCAGCGAATGCAGGAGAGGAAGTTTTTCACACATTGGATGTGAGAAGGTGTCTATTACAGTTTCTGGATATGACTAAAGATTTTAGAAGATCAAACGCCCTTTTTGTGATATTTTCTGGATCACGCAAGGGGGAGAAAGCTTCTAAGAGTACACTGGGTAGTTGGCTTAAGCAGGCTATAACAGAAGCCTATAAAGCAAAAGGAGAAATACCTCCCTCAGGTATTGCTGCTCACTCTACTAGATCCACGGCAGTTTCCTGGGCTGAAAGGGCCGGTGCAACGCCTGAACAAATCTGCAAGGCTGCCACTTGGTCCAGTTATTCGACATTTCTCCGGCACTACCGGTTAGATCTACTGTCTGCGGCAGATTAAGCCTTCGGCAGGAAGGTACTGCAGGCAGTAGTCCCGCCCTAGGGTAAGTTTCTCGGTTATCCTCTCCGGGGTTGTCCTGAAAGGCGATTTGAGAAAGACTAAAGCCCCGTACACACGAGCGGACTTAACTCCGAAGGAGTTTCCAACGGAGTTCCGCCGGAGTTCCGTGGAAACGGACTTGCCTACACACGATCACAACAAAGTCCGCCCGTCTGGTACGTGGTGACGTACACCAGGTCTGATGAGACTATAAAACGGAAGTTCAATACCAAGTGCGCCACCCTTTGGGCTCCTTCTGCTAATTTCGTGTTTACCTCATGTTAGCAGAAGTTTGGTGAGAGACGATTCACGCTTTTCAGACTCGTATTTTTCAGAACGTTTAACTGCTTTTCAGTTTGTGCTTGTGAGGTTTGTATCTGTTTTTTAGTGCGTGTAGTCAGTTCGTCTCTGTATTTTGCAGTGCGATCTACTGCGCTCGCTGACTTTCAGCTCGCTCTTCACAGGCCTTGCTGTTCTTCAGTGACTTCTGTTAAGTTCGTTCTGGCAAGCCGACTGTTTTTAAGCCATGTTGCGTGTACGTACTCGTCGTCGTGTTTGTGCTTTGCTTGTGCTTGGTGTTGTAGTTCATTCTTCAACCCAAGAACAGTCCGTGAACAGGGTGTTGAGGAGTTCATGGACGAAGAATTGGTTGCTCCAGCGTGACCAGTTCTCGCACATGCCTTTGCTTCGTGAGATCCGGGAGAATAATCCTGATGATTTCAGGAATTATCTCCGGATGACGGACCCCATTTTTCACCGTCTGCTGGCTTTGCTGACCCCTTATATCACCAGGCAGGATACCTGCATGCGGCAAGCCATCACTCCGGAGCAGAGGCTCATCGCCACGTTGCGCTACTTGGCGACAGGGAGAAGCCTTCAGGACCTCAAGTTCTCTACAGGCATCTCCCCCCAGGCTCTGGGGATCATTATTCCAGAGACCTGTTCTGCCATCTTACAGGTCCTGCAGGAGGACTATATTAAGGTATGATTTATCATTTAACATCACATTTTATTGTCTTTAATGTTGCTAATGTCTTGTATTTCTTTCCTCAATCTCTAATTACCATGATTGCAATATGCTGTGAATGTCCCCTTTGTCCTCATGCATGCTGTAATCTTTTAATGCTCCTTTTTTGTCTTTCATGCATATTTGCCTTCATTATACCTCACCAACATGCTATGCTAGGCCCATATCCACCTAGTCTAGTCACTTAAAATGTCTTTTGTCAGCTCCATTGTATTGCTTTATCCTAAAACCAAACATTTAATATTATTCCAAATGGTCTGTGTCCCCTTAACTGAATCCCCCCCCCCCCCTTAATAGTATCCCAAATGGTCTGTGTGTCCTTAACTGGATCCCCCCCCCCCCCCACTTAATATAATTCCAACTAGTCTGTGTGTCCTTAAATTAATGTTGAATTATATATTGTATTTTTAACCCACTTCAACCCTGGAATGATTTTCCCCCTTCCTGACCATCAGCACTTTTTGTGATTTGGCAGTGCGTTGTTTGAACTGACAATTGTGCGTCCTTGTAACATGGCTCCTCTAGTAAATTATCTTCATTTTATTAGCAAAAATATAGGTTTTATTTGGTTGTCTTTGATCACCTCTGCTTTTTTATTTTTTGCGATTAACCACCAACAAAACCAAACCGCATTTTTACAAATATGCATTATTTTTCACTTTTCGCTATAAGAAATATAGCCCCAAAAATATATGACCCTGATTTTTTTGGACATCATTTTATGCTGATACGTATTCTTAAACAAATTTGTTCAAATGAATCGCAATAAGCGTTTATTAATTGTTTTGTGCAAAAGTTCTAGCGTATCCAAAATATGATCTATTTTGATGGCATTTTTTAAATCTTGCCATTTTTGTAAATAGTAATGGCGGTGCTAACCGTTTTTTATTTTTTTATTGTGACTGCCACATTATGGCGGACACATTGGACAATTTCCATACATTTTTGGGACCATTGTCATTAATACAGTGATCAATGCTCTAAAATTGTATTGATTACTGTAAAAATGTCACATGCAGTGAAGGTGTTAACCACAAGGGGGCCGAGGAATGGTTAAAGTGTGTTCTGGGTGAGTGTTTATTAACTGTCTGGGGGATGGGCTAGCAGTGACCTGACCCTGATCACTGCTCCCGATGACAGGGAGCAGACGATCGGTGTCCTGTGACTAGGCAGAAGTGGGAAATAAAGTTTGTGTTGTAATGTACAATGTTTAATGTGCAAAAGTACTTATTTTTTTTTTTATGCTTTGCCTCCCCAGTTTCCTTCATCGCCACAGGAATGGCAGACTGTGGCATCCCATTTGCCACCCGTTGGGACTTTCCCAACTGCGGTGGGGCGATAGATGGGAAGCACGTCCACATTGTGCCACCACCCCATTCGGGGTCGTACTATTACAACTACAAGGGGTTTCACAGTATTGTGTTAATGGCGGTGGTGTCGGAACAATATGAATTTATGTATGTGGACGTGGGGAAGAATGGCCGGATGTCGGATGGAGGAGTCTTCGCCCAGACGGAGTTCTACCACCGTCTACAGACAGGTGGCCTGGGATTGCCACCTGATACAGATAATGTTGAAGAACTCCCCTTCGTCTTCATAGCTGATGAAGCTTTCAGTCTGGACGAGCACGTGATGAGGCCATTCCCCCAAAGAACCCTCACCCCGGAGAGGAGGGTTTTCAACTACCGGCTGGCCAGAGCGAGAAGAGTTGTTGAAAATGCCTTTGGAATAATGGCCAGCCGGTTCCGTGTTTTTCTAACTCCAATAAACATGGCGGAATACAAACTTAACCATGTTGTCCTTACATGTTGCATCTTGCACAATTATTTAAATAAGAACTCTTCTAATTATTTATCTTCATTTGGGCCTGAGGCTGGACTTGTTCCCGAAAATATGACAGACCTGGATACTGGCCGTACTGGCTTGGCCCCCCAAAGTGCCCGTGAGGTTCGGGAAAAATATGTAACTTATTTTAACGGTAGGGGGGCCATTGCAATGCCACACAATCTTTAATTTTTAACAATTAAAATAATAAAAGAAGATAAAATCAGAATTTTTTTTTCTTGCTTGCTTTTGGTTTGTGCTGTCTCCTATGTTATCCTAGTGCACTTGTAGTGCCAAGTGTATTTTCATTAATTAAATAAGGCCCATTGTCACTGGAAACACAAAATCACTTTTCCCAAACTGGTATTGAGCATTGAAAGAATACGCCACACATTGTTGATTCTTCAAAATTTTAATTTGGCCACATTCACATGTGTCTTTGAATATTTATATTAAAAAAATTTTTTTGGGGTTTATTTAAATTTCTTTTAAAAACATTTTTTAGTTTCCTTTTTTTTATATTTTTCAAATTTGTTTTTTTTGTTTTTTTTAATTTTTGTTTTCTTTTTCGTAAAAATTATGAAAAATGTAACAACAATCAGCCACAATATTTATAATTTATAGGAAGTTCCAATCTTAAGAAAAACAAGGGAAATGAAGAACATGATCGATATTATGGAGAAACGGATTATATTCTCCCCAAAATATCGATCATGTTCTTCATTTCCTGCTGCATATTGTCAATCCGATTCTTCAGGAGATCCAGGCTAGTTCGCATGGCATCTATTTCCCCATTCCAGCACATTATCTGGCCAATCAGCCTTTGTGCGCTGTCACTGGAAAACGGGGCCCTTTCCACAACCAGAACATCACCTACAATAGATGATAAAAATTTGTTTAAAAAATATGCAGTCATACATGGATTTCAACAAGCTGGGGTGTCAGACACTCACCTGGTGGGGTGCCCATCTCCCCTACTTCCTCCACCTCTCCTTCCTCAACCTCTCCTTCCTCCACATCCTCGGGGGGGGGGGGGGCACTGGTGCTTGGAAATGTGTCCCTTTCCACAACCTGAACATCACCTAAAATAGATGTAAAAACATGTGTTTTGAAATATGCAGGTATACATCGATTACCTGAAGCCTGAAGCTGTGGTGTCAGACACTCACCTGGTGGGGTGCCCATCTCCTCTCCTTCCTCCACCTCTCCTTCCTCCACATGCACATCCACGGGGGGGATGGGGCTAACCTCACATTCATGCTGGCAAGGGTAGCGGTCCCTGGGATCCTGCTTTGTGAGTCTTTTCTCCCCTATGAGAAATTAACAAACAAAAAGGTATACTTAGCACACAGATATTTAAGGCCAGAACTAGGAAGATGAAACCTTGATTAGAAGTGTTGTACAATTGTCTGTTTATGAAGAGATGCAAAATGTGAAGACATGATAAATCAATTCACTTTGCCAAAAACTACAATAATTCGCTTTTTGGGCCAAGTTTCACAGATGCCCAACCCCCCCCCCCCCCCAAGTATACCAAGGAACCCCGTGTGGTTTACCCTAATAAATGTTCTCTGGTGTCCCACACTTTTGCTCATGAGTGCAGATGTTAACCAGCTGCCAAGTGTCCTCTCCTTCATTTCCACTGAATGTTCTTTTCTAGTCATTGTAGTTTGAAACACATCTAAACCACAATGCCCTAATCTTTTTTTGGTTCAGAAAAATTACACTGAAAAAAAATTATGATTAAACTCTGTATCATAAACGATGTTTGACACGAACAACGAACGAGGTTTTGTTATTAACGATACGATTACTGTATCCACCAACATGAAAGCAGCAATTTTACATTGTACAAAGGTAAAGCATATGGATCAGTATGCAATAATCATAATAGGAACACACGACAAGTACTTACTTTTTTAAAGAACTTTCTTGATCCTTCTGTACTGATCCGGCTCCCTCAATTTAAGGTCGGACCACCGTTTCCTCAATTGGTCTTTTGACCGTCGTACCCCAAAACGATTGTGCAGGGTCTTAACAACTTTGGCCATGATTCTGGCCTTGCGCAAGTTCGGATGGGTGTATGGTCAATGCTTGATATAATAATCCTTACTTCGCAAGATTGCCACCATCTCCACCATCTCTTCAAAGGCCATATTGGAGGCCTTAAATCTCCTCTTTCCGGATTGGGACGTTTGTGGCTCCGGGGATTCGTGACTACTGGAGTCATTAATATCAAGCACCTGTTGTGTTTCCGCCATGTTTCTCCTACTGCGCACCGTAGAGAAAAGGGGGCGGGAAATATTCTTGTAAAAGAACGTCATGGGCGGGCAACGCAGGCGTGGTTCTACGCGTGCGCACTGTATCTAATGCCAAAATGCACATGTTGTACGTGCTTACGTACGTTATGTGCGCACAAAAGGGTGGGAAAAAAAGACTTGACCAAAAGAACGTCATGGGCGGGCAACGCAGGCGTGGTTCTACGCATGCGCACTGTATATAACGCCAAAATGCACATGTCGTACGTGCTTACGTACGTTATGTGCGCACAAAAGGGTGGGAAAAAAAGACTTGACCAAAAGAACGTCATGGGCGGGCAACGCAGGCGTGGTTCTACGCGTGCGCACTGTATATAACGCCAACATGCACATGTCGTACGTGCTTTGAGAAAATAGGAACGGAAGTTGTGAGCAAGCAAGGTAAGTTTAAAAAAAATCACAAAATCAGTGGCATATACTGCTTATAGATTGGGGTCTATATTGGGCTAAGATTAGGAGAGTCTGGGCTAACATTATTGTTTTTGGCTTGTGTATTGTCTTTCAGAAAAATGAATAAGAAATTTAAAGATCCAGAATTCTTGAGCCTATTTATCGATAAATACAAGGAGCTGACAAATCTGTGGCAAGTAAAGCACAGTGCTTATTATAATAAACCACTAAGGAGGGCAACGCTGGAGAAACTTCTGGCATTTGTGCAGACTTGGATCCCAGAGGCAGACGTGAACTTTGTGGAAAAGAAAATTGGCATATTGAGAAATATGTACAGAAAGGAGCAGAATAAAATCCTTAAATCCATCAGATCAGGAGCATCCGCAGGTGATGTGTATGTACCCAGGCTGTGGTACTTTGACAAACTACGGTTTATTGGCGACCAGAGTAAGGCCAGGGAATCGCTTTCAACCCTTCCCTCCACCCTTCCCTCCACCCTTCCCTGCAGCATTCCCTCCACCCCAGCAGAGGCTGATGAGCAACCTGAGCCTTCCATCCTGGAAGAAGCGGATGCATCCAGCTGGAGCCAGGTATTTTGTTACAATAAATATTGATAGTCATAATATTAATGATGTTAACTAGATGTTATAATTTAAACGCTATTATTGATGTTAAAAAAAAATTTTTTTTGACATATCAATTTACAGTAGTGGCTACAAATGTTTGTCACCAGCAGAAACAATAAATACTGGTGTCATAATGATACTCTTTTATATGTATTAACAGAATTTTGAAGTCAGGAGCTGAAAAATGTTTATGATTGATGAACAAAAAACTAAAACGATGTCCCTTTTTTATACATAGGATGAGCTCAGCCAGGAGGAAGTTGTGGAAAGTGGCAGGCAGGAGGAGGCTGGACCCACTGTCAGCCAGGAGGTGGCCGGGCCCAGTAGGAGCCTCACACAGTCGCAGGTGCCTCCCCTCCGTCTTCCGGCAAAAAGGCAAAAGAAGATGACGGTCACACAGGAGGAATCACTGCGCCTCATTAGAGAGGCCACAAATGTCTTAAGGAGCCCCCCCGAAGCTGAAGAGGCCTATGGCTGCTATATAGCCAGCCGGTTGCAGCAATTAGAGATGGGCCAACGCCTCCAATGTGAGAGAATCATTTTCTCTGCCTTGCAGAAGGGGCTGAGTGGCGAGTTAACTGCCACAAGCGAAATCGTGGATCAAGTTCCTCCTGTTCCTCCTCCTCCTCCTGCCACAAGTACACCACCAGAGACACAGCCTCACAGGAAGGCTGCTGAGAAGTCTGCAGGGAAGGGTGCAGTGAAGGGTGGAGCGAAGAGAAGAAAGTGATGACCTGGCTTCAGTCTGGTCTGACCAAAGACGCAGCCTGTTGTACCACAGCCTGGGGACATATATACCATCTGCTGCTGCTCTTGATCTCTGGGATTCAGGGACCATATTGTACTTCTCAATATGCCAATTTTCTTTTCCACAGACTTTAATGTTTGCCCTGGGGCCAAAAGGCTACACAAATGTCACAAGTTTCTCCAGTGTTGCCTTCATTTTTATTTTTTGAACCAGAATAAATGGATATTTTTTTTTGAAAATATAATTGCCTATGTGTTTTTTTGTCAAAGACATTTCTAAAAGACAATGTGAAATTAACAAGGGACACCAACCTCCTTGAGATTCCAAAAAAAAAAAAATGATATTGTGGTAACTTGTCACCAGAATAAAAATAAAAAGGTTATTGTGGTAATGACACACACAAAATAAAAAGGTTATTGTGGTAATGACACACACAAAATAAAAAGGTTATTGTGGTAATGACACACACAAAATAAAAAAGTTATTGTGGTAATGACACACACAAAATAAAAAGGTTATTGTGGTAATGACACACACACAAAAAAAAAAAGGTTTTTGGTGTTAACTTGACAGAATAATTAAATATGGAGATCACTAGAAAATAATTGGGAAAGAATTATACGAAAAATATGGATGAAAAAAAAAAAAAAAAAGAGGACTACCAAAAAAAACAAAAAAAAAACATTATTACTGAGATGGGGCTTTAAACTAAAAACAATATCATTCATGAGATGAGGAGAAATAAGCCAGAAATGTGTTTGTGAGAACTCTGTGAGTGAATATGAGCAGCAAAGCAACTTCGTTCTTCTAGCATTATAAAGAAGATGCATTTAAACGAGCACAGAATTTGCAGCATGAAGAATGTGCTACTTCCAATACGAACTGGAGTTTTACAAGATCGAGCACTTCGGTCTCGTACTTGCTTCAGAGCATGCGTCGTTTTTGGTCTGTCGGAACAGCATACAGACGAGCGGAATTCTACATCGGAACTGGGTCCGGCGGAGTTCCGTCGTAAAAATTTGAAGCATGTTCCATTTTCTAAAGTCTGTCAGACTTTTGCGAATCAAAAGTCCGTTGCAGCCCACACACGATCGAATAGTCTGCTGGAATCATTCCGTCAGACTTTTGATGTTGAAAAGTCCGGTCGTGTGTACGGGGCATTAGAAATCCTGAAGGTGGTTATTGGTTTTCGGGGTGCCGTGCGCAACTAGACTCCCAAAAAGTCCCACACATGTGGTATCCCCATACTCGGGAGAAGTAGCGGAATATATTTTGGGGTGCAATTCCACATATAACCATGGCATGTGTGAGCAATATATCATTTAGTGACAACTTTTTGTAAAAAAAATTTTTTTTTTCTTTTTTGTCATTATTCAATCCCTTGGGACAAAAAAAAATATTCAATGGTCTCAACATGGCCCTCAGCAAATAGCTTGGGGTGTCTACTTTCCAAAATGGGGTCATTTGGGGGGGGTTTGTGCCATCTTGGCATTTTATGGCCTTCAAAACTGTGATAGGTAGTGATAGGTAGTGAGGAGTAAAATAAAAAATGTATGCCCTTAGAAATCTTGAAGGCGGTGCTTGGATTTTGGGGTCCCGTACGCAGCTAGGCTCCCAAAAAGTCCAACACATGTGGTATCCCTGTACTCAGGAGAAGCAGCAGAATGTATTTTGGGGTGTCATTTCACATATTCCCATAGCATGTGTGAGCAATATATCATTTAGTGACAACTTTGTGCAAAAAAAAAAAAGTTTGTAATATTCCCGCAACTTGTGGCAAAATATAAAATATTCCATGGACTCAACATGCCTCTCAGTAAATAGCTTGGGGTGTCTACTTTCCAAAATGGGGTCATTTTGGGGGGTTTTGTGCTATTTTGCCATTTTATGGCCTTCGAAACTGTGATAGGTAGTGAGGAGTGAAATCAAAAATTTGCACCCTTAGAAATCCTGAAGGTGGTGATTGGTTTTCGGGGTGCTGTGCGCAACTAGACTCACAAAAAGTCCCACACATGTGGTATCCCCATACTCGGGAGAAGTAGCGGAATATATTTTGGGGTGCAATTCCACATATAACCATGGCATGTGTGAGCAATATATCATTTAGTGACAACTTTTTGTAAATTTTTTATTTTTTTTTGTCATTATTCAATCCCTTAGGACAAAAAAAAAAAATATTCAATGGGCTCAACATACCCATCAGCAATTTCCTTGGGGTGTCTACTTTCCAAAATGGGGTCATTTGGGGGGGGGGTTTGTACTGCCCTGCCATTTTAGCACCTCAAGAAATGAGATAGGCAGTCATAAATTAAAAGCTGTGTAAATTCCAGAAAATGTACTCTAGTTTGTAGACGCTATAACTTTTGCGCAAACCAAAAAATATACGCTTATTGACATTTTTTTTACTAAAGACATGTGGCTGAATAAATTTTGCCCTCAATGTATGACTAAAATTTAGTTTATTCGATTTTTCTTATAACAAAAAGAAGAAAATATCTTTTTTTTTCAAAATTTTCGCTCTTTTTCCATTTATATCGCAAAAAATAAAAATCGCAGAGGCAATCAAATACCATCAAAAGAAAGCTCTATTTGTGGGAAGAAAAGGACGCAAATTTCGTTTGGGTGCAATATTGCATGACCGCGCAATTACCAGTTAAAGCAGCGCAGTGCGAAATTGGAAAAAGACCTCTGGTCCTTAAGGTGTTTATTGGTCCGGGGCTGTAGTGGTTAAAGAGCCATTGGAACAAGGCGTGTCCCCGCTCATTAGGTGTGATCGTGTGTGTAAACAAGTCAGTTTCAGCGGAACTCCATCGGATAGACTGTCAGAGTTTATTCTGACGGAAAAAATGGTTGTGTGTGTGTGTGGCATTAGATATTTAGCATATAGACAATTGTCCCATAGTTGCCAAAGCACAGCTTTCACATGAAGATGATGATTGAGTAAGTCTGGTGAAAAAAAAAGAATATCATCCAGATATACAATAACACAGACATACAGAAGGTCACGGAAGATTTCATTAACTAAGTTTTGGAAGACAGCTGGGGCATTGCACAAGCCAAAGGGCATCACAAGATATTCATAATGTCCATCCCTGGTGTTAAAGGTGGTCTTCCACTTGTCTCTTTCGCGGATTCTTATTAAATTGTAGGGCCCTCTAAGATCCAATTTGGCAAAAACACTAGAACCCCGCAAGAAAGAAAAAGAGAGTGGGTTGCGCTACAGAGAATTACTAAACAGAGAATACACCTACTTGAAAAGACTCACAAAAACATTGACTTAATAGTGTGTCAATACTATGCCGGAAAATTTAAAGTGCAACAAAAAATTGCGACTAGAAATTAGACAATCATATAAAAATAGAAAATGCTAAATCAGTGAAGGTAGCAAATACACCTTAATATGGTTTCAAAAAAAGACCCTTAATAACAGTGAATATTCAAATGAAAATATGATGTGAACCTGAAAAAAGTATAACATCCAATAGCCCGTTGCCTTAAAACATTAGTGAAACATGGATATGAAAATAAATTATAAACATAACATAAAGTGTTGCAATGTTCAAAAAGTCCATATAAAGTCTCTATTTGCAAGGTATTCCACAGTGAAATGGTGACAGCATAAATATCCAAAACGAACGTGACTCGTGCTTAGCCTCCACCAAAGAAATTACTGCCGCTTACCAAAAATGAATGGTTCCTTATTATAGAGAACCATGCAGAGCAGATGACTGATTCCCCCAGTCCAGGGTTTTCACGAATGGATGTGAAGAAACTCCGGAACCCGTTCGCCTCTCAATTCACTCCCGTTCACAGGTTTGCATGAAAAGTAATAAGACTCACAATAGTGTAAAACCCAAGTATATCTTTAATCGAACGTAAGAGACAAATGCGCACTTACAGAAATGAAGATAAAAACGATCGTTTCAGCAAAACCGAGCCGGCAGGTCTCGATTCGTGCCTGTTATACCGTAACCAAACAACACGAGATGGTGGCGTCAGGACGTCGCTCCTCCTCCCTTTCACGAGATGGTGGCGTCAGGACGTCGCTCCTCCTCCCTTTCACGAGATGGTGGCGTCAGGACGTCGCTCCTCCTCCCTTTCACGAGATGGTGGCGTCAGGACGTCGCTCCTCCTCCCTCCGTTTGATTGCTCTTACTAGAACCCCGCAGTCTGTCAAAGAGTTTGGAAATTAAAGGAAGAGGGTATCGGTTCTTCATGGTGATGGAGTTAAGGTCCCTGTAGCTGATGCATGAATGGAGTGAATAATTTTTTTTCTCTACAAAGAAAAACCCGACTCCGGCAGGTGAGTTGGATTTCCTGATAAAACCCTTTTGCAGGTTTTCCTGAATGTATTCAGACATGGCTTGTGTCTCGGGGGTAGATAGAGGGTAGACTCGGCCTTGAACAGTAGAGTTCCTTGGAAACAGATCGATGGAGCAGTCATAGTCTCTGCGAGGAAGAAGGCGATCAGCAGACTTTTTGCAGAAAACATCTCGGAAGGCCTGATACTGGGAAGGCAACATGGGTATAATGGAGGTTTCGGCCAGAGGAATGGAGGGAGGTGGTAGTACTTTGGAAATACATTGTTGCTGACACTGAGGACCCCAAGTCAATACTTGGCCAGAGTTCCAATCAAGATGCAGGGAGTGTTTCTGCAACCATGGAAGGCCCAGGATGATGGGACTGGAGGATTTAGGCAGAATTAGGAAAGAGATTTCCTCACCATGCAAAACCCCAATGTGTAACACAATAGGAGGGGTTTAAACTGGATGGGGCTCATTGGCAAGAAGGAGCCATCTACTGTGGCCATGGAGAGGGGTATATAGCCAAGGCAACAAAGGAAATGCCCAACTCGGAAGCCAAAGATTGTTCAATGAAATTCCCAGCAGCTCTAGAGTCCACATATGCAGAGAATTGATAGGCATTTTGAGCCCCGTGGATAGCCACGGGAAGGGTGAAACAAGGGAAGCGGACCAAATTAAAGGATCGGTTTAGATCACCTCCCTCTGAGTGACCTAGTCCCTTGAGTCTCCCGGACGGACTGGACAGGAGTTCAAAAGATGGTCCTTTATTGCCACAATAAAGGCACAAGCCCAATCCCATGCACCGGGCACGTTCCTCTGGAGTGAGGCGAGTTCGCCCAAGCTGCATAGGGCCTTCCAACGTGTGAGAGGTTGAAGATGGAGAGGACAGGTCTTTGGACTACCTGTGCTGGATGGCCAGCAGGGGGATGACTGGATCTGCATCTTTCCAGGGCCCGCTTCTGTAAGTGAATGTATATTTGATTGCTGGTAGGAATTGTGCGTCCAGCGAGTTCATCTTTTACACGCTCATATAGGACTTGCTAGAAGGTAGCAGTAAAAGCCTCATTATTCCATTTGAGTTCAGCAGCCATCATACGGAATTGAACTGAATATTGGACGACTGTCATTCCTTGCTGACGAAGATGAAGGAGGGTCCCAGCAGCAGAAGACATTCTGCCGGGCTCATCAAAATTTTTCCAGAACGCATGCAAAAAGGCCTGGAGGTCGGAGGTGATAGAATCGTGTGATGTGAGTGGAGAGGCCCAAGCTAGAGCATCAATGGAAAGGAGAGAGATGATATATGCGACTTTGGTGCGATCAGTTGGAAAATGGTGGCTGTAAAGTTCAAAGTAGTTGAAGTTGCAGTGAGTTGCAGATGATCCAGACAGGAGGCAAGATCCTGTAGAGCTAGCATTATTTGCTCTTAATTTGCTTGCTGGGAGTTAAGTCTCTGAACTAGATGTTGCATTTGATCCTCGGTCAGTGGCCGACTCTCTGAGGAGCTCATGGCTTGAGCAAACTGTCAACGTACTACTATAGTGAGCCCACAGGTGAGCAGGTGACACGGGCTTGGGTTTGGGCTTAGCTGTGTGCTGATCCCAGGTCACGACCCTTGGGTTCACCCTGCTCGCTAGGGGACTACCAGAAAATACCGTCAGACACGTATGGATGAATGAGGCAAAGGAGAGCCGGATAGCAAGCCAAGGCCAGGCGGGCAGCAGATAACATAATCAGGAGAACTAGCCGAGTCGGTACACAAGAGATCAGTTCACGAGAGGTCAGGTTAAAGTAGGTTACACGAAGGAAGCTCAGAAACAAGTGTTGCTCAAGCAACCAGAAACTGGTCTGAGTGGAATTTATATAGAGAAGCATATGGGAGGCTGGACAGGAAGTAGCAGGAAGGAAGTATATAAAAGGCAACAGGTGAAGTCGGCGACACCCATAACTGCTGAGTGCAGCAAGAGCTGAACACAAGCTGTGGAACAACAGGAACCAGCCGACCTACAGCAGTAACAGGTAAGACACAGATCAGCACTGCAGCCGATCTGTGACATGGCTGAGTCATTTAACCCAGGTGGATGAGTAGCACGTAGAGACACCATCCACCTGGTCTACCTTTGAAGGAGTATCTTGTCCCAGTCCCCACCCCTTGCACTTGTGTGAATCAGGTCAAATATCAGAAATTTGATGTCTGGGAATTGTATTTATATCACCTGTGATGTATTGCAGTTATCTTGCAAACCTGGCCTGTTAGTGGGCACTGAAGACAGGGTTGATGACCACTGCCTTAGGGTATAGATTGTATGATAGGTCTGGGATGAGAGAAAATTGTATTGCCCGCTGTTTCCTTACAATATAGTGTACTTGAAAGTTTCCCATCCATTCCTTTCAGAATGGACACATCTAAAATTGTTATTCTACAGGGGTCAGATTGTACAGTGAATTTTAAATTGAAATAGTTTTTGTTCACGGCCATAAGGCATCTATTCAAAGACTCAGCAGATCCACTCCAGATGATGAAAATATCATCACTGAATCTATACCAGGTGAACATGTTTTCAGTGAGATTAGTGAGGTTTTCATCGGCCAGGCAGTATCTTTCCCACTCCCCCAGGTAGGATGGGGTGCAACATGTCCCCATCGCTACACCTTGCACCTGGAGAAAATGGGAACCATCGAATGAAAAGACATTGTGTGTCAGTAAGAATTCAGTAGCTGATGAAATAAACTCATGGAAGTTTCTGTCATCCCTATGTGTTTGAGATAGAAAATCAAACTACAAATTACATCGAATGAGACGCAATTATTAGTGAAAGGACTAACTCCTTGCCCAGACTCAGACTTTGATACGTTTGAGATCATTAAGGATCTGCAGTTGTTTGCTCGAAAGCAGATTCTGCAGACCCTATAAGCCAAACGTACCCAACCTAGCCCACAAACAGCAGAGGAGAAAAAAATCCTCTTCCCTGGTAGACAATGCTTATATTAACAACATAATAAACAAACAAACATGGGACTTCATACATACAAGTCATCCCTGATTTCCTACATTTTATAGTCTACCAAAGATCCACAAGGATGTAGCTAAGACCCTGTGTAGACCTATAGTTTCTGGCCAGGGAGGAATAACTGAAAATCTAAGTAGATTTATAGACAAGCAATTACGACCACTAGTAACTAACCAACCTTCCCTCCTATATCAGATGCCTTGCATTTATTACAAAACATTGAAGGCCTTCATATACCCTCTGACGCCCTACTGGTATTATTGCCCAAGGCATAAGGCGATAGGTGCTAATAACACCTAGTATATTTTTTTGAGTTGTAGTATATTCGGGGCCTTTTTTTTCTTTATAAGACCAATGAAGCTTATGTTCATCAACTATGAAGTACTCGGTCATACTAAAGTTTACACTGCTTGCCAAAATATTTTTTTCTGTTTTTACTTTTTTTTTTTTCTTGTTTTATTACAATATTGTACAAGGCTTATAAACACTGTTTAACATACTGATTTGTGACTATGAATGAATAGCTTTTCAGTGCCTTTCTGTTCTAAGCCTTAACTGTTGTATACAGGCATGTACTGGCCATTGGAACTACAGGGAGTTTCCCGGTGGGTCGATGGCTCAGTGGCAAAGTAATGGCTGCGTGGCTTGCCCTCAACTTCACACAGTGATGTGAGAAAGATGAGAAAAATACAGAGGAGAATAAGTGAAATAATAAAAGAGGTTATTGAGGACTACTTATGTTATGCTACTTATGTTTTTTTTTGCACAATTACGTATAGTTTTATATACAGTTTTTGTGCTTGTTTGCAAAATTAAAGTGGGCTGGTCTGGATGAAGTCCAGGGCCAAATTTTTGTCCCAATCCAGCCCTGGTTGTATATGAATAATAAAATAAATAAGATTGCGCTATGGACAAATTCTACCTGTTCACTCCACAGGTTGGGGGGAAAACTAAGTGAAATCAAATAAAAATGGGTTAAAATGAACTCCAAAGGTTAAAGCTGCCTGTGCTTGAAACCTGTCCCTAAATGTAGGAGTAGGCTGAAAATCTGAAGTGTAAATTAAGCTTTGGCGCTAAAACCTTTTTTACGTGCACTGTGGGTGCCCAAATTATGTATATGTGTGAGGTGATCTATTATCTCTGCTGATGATCTAAAGAATTAATGTGAGCTAATGTGGAAATCTCCCAAAATCCACTATATACGTGATATCTGCCAAAATGCGTGTGTTAAGTGTGTGTCTATTGACTTGTAACTCAAAAATGCACATGTGTTGCAAGAAAATAGTGAATAAATCGCATGGAAATAAACCATTAAAAATAATAATACATGTGTGCTTAGTAAAAAAATCATATGCAAACCATAAACCAATATCTATAAATTATGCTCTATGTTCAGAATCCTCAAAAAGTGACAATCAAAAAGCGTTTGTGAGAGTACCAAGAAAAAATAACAAAAAATCTTTCAATGTCCAACAGAATTTTTTTTAAAATCGCATCATTTAGTTGCTGGAAAACGCATGGAATTTTTGTCAAATGAGGGGGGTAGAGCAAGGTGACTAGTGCAGAAGGGTTAAATGCATTCCTCTCCGGTGCGCCACTCTGTGTTAGGAAAAAGGTATATATATGCGCTCACCAGACCAAAAACCCACAATGGGTTAACCGAGCAGTCACAGTATGAGCCACTGTGCAGCTTTCCTTGGGCTCTGCTTCTGCTGTGCTGGGGGAATGCTTTACACTTTTCCTTCCACAAATAGTCCGTTTAGCAATTACACATAGGAGGAAACAGAAGTACAACCATAGTGCAATACTGTTGTTGAACGATTTATTTATTTAAAAATCAGGTTACTCACAATATCCAATAAAGACAAATCGCCTTAAAAGTAACTGCGCCGGCGTTGCTGCTTGTATACCAATATGAGGTGCACGTCCTAGGCCACGCCCTACGCGTTTCGTCAGAGCGACGTCATCTGTTATTTTTTCTTGGTACTCTCACAAACGCTTTTTGATTGTCACTTTTTGAGGATTCTGAACATAGAGCATAATTTATAGATATTGGTTTATGGTTTGCATATGATTTTTTTACTAAGCACACATGTATTATTATTTTTAATGGTTTATTTCCATGCGATTTATTCACTATTTTCTTGCAACACATGTGCATTTTTGAGTTACAAGTCAATAGACACACACTTAACACACGCATTTTGGCAGATATCACGTATATAGTGGATTTTGGGAGATTTCCACATTAGCTCACATTAATTCTTTAGATCATCAGCAGAGATAATAGATCACCTCACACATATACATAATTTGGGCACCCACAGTGCACGTAAAAAAGGTTTTAGAGCCAAAGCTTAATTTACACTTCCTGGTTGTATATGGTTTTATTTATTATAACCCAATAAAAAAGCATTTGTATTAAAAAAAAAGTAGTCATTTAGAAATGTTACCACAAGGTAAAAGGCCCACTGCTAAGGATGAGAGGAATTCTAATGCCACAAGGTACCCGGCTACCTAGCGGCAAAAGAGAGGCTTGCAGCAATTACAGACTTGAAGTGAAATCAACTGATTCTCAACAATTAGCCAAGGTAGCCATACCAGGCAGGTATAGGTCCAACCCTGCCTAAACACCAGGGTGCTAAATCAACATTGTTGCTGACCAAGTACACCCCTTCTTGGAAACTGTGTTCCCTGATGGCCGTGGCCTTTTTCAGCAGATTAATGCATCCTGCAATACTGCAAAAATGGTTCAAGAATGGTTTGAGGAACACAGATATTGACTTAGCCTCCATATTTTCCAGATCTCAGTCCTTCGAGCACCTGTGAAAAAGGGCACTGCAGGGTCAGATTGGGGGTATATGGGGTATCTCTGCCAATAGGCAGGGGTTTTCTTAAATCCCTTGGCATCCTGGAAGAACCTATATATTTGGGTGGAGTCAGGTGATCAGTGTTCTGTGCCACCTGGATGGCTGTCTGGGTGGACGTGTGTTGGACTGCCCGGGCTGCTAGGCCAGAGATTGGGCATATCCCAGGCACATCTAGCTGCTAGGCTGTCTAAGGGGTTATTGGTTCTGACTCTGAGGTTGAGGAAGGCATGAACATGAGCCTACATAGGGAGGAGGAGGAGGATTCTGGCAGTTTCGGAGGCATTGAAGCAGAGGAAGACATATGTCAAACAGTAAAAGATGGTTTTCCAGCCGCAGAACCCTTGGGAGTAGTACGTGGCTGGGAGGAGGCAGTTCCAGGTGCATATCATTACAAGTTTTGATCACAAGGCTAATTCTTGCTTTCATCAAGAGTACCTCTATAGAGTTATGGAGTGAAGGCACCACAGACACCCAAAGAACAATTTTTCCGCACCTGTTTGATAGGTACATAATACTATTTTTAACAGCAAGGCCAATTCTTGCTTTCATCAAGAGTACCTCTATAGGGTTATGGTGTGAAGGTGCCACCAATACCCCCAAAAATTTTTTTTCGCACCTGTTTGAAAATGTAATTTTTACCACTAACGCTCAGGCGGTCTGAGAAAGTAGCCTTCCGGTTGCCAAATTCCAAAATGACCATGCATGGTACGTTGTCTGTAATGCGTCCTAGCTCTGCCCTATTTCATCATAAATTATGTCACCAGTGGTATTTGTTCTATTTTAATAATTGTGACAGGTGAGACTGGCTGCTGGGCTGGACATGTTGATCTTACTGTGACAGACAGGAGTGTCTGAAAGACTCATTTACACATGAATGGATGTAGTGGGAGTCAGCGATGATTAATGTGAAGCATTATACCAACTAAGGCTTGTGTTGACCACCTTAATCTGGGTCACAAGCTTCTGGTAAGCCTCCCATTTGTTACACTACAGTGAAGTGACCATTCCTTGGATGTTTGGGTATGCCCTTTTGTATATACCTCCTCTTCTGGTGGAATTTGTCTTTTTATTATAGCTTAGTATTTCACCTGAAATCACCATCTGTATTTCAAAGAGAAGGACTTTATTTTTTATTGTTTATTGATATACATATTTAATAAAATAAATTCTATTGATTTCCTTGCACACTCATGCATTTTAATTTTTAATGCTCATCCTGAGCCACATTGTACCAGGCACTTTGAAGATCATTTCTGTTATATGTATTTGATGATATTTTTCGTTTATTTATTGCACATTTAAGCATTTTAATCTATATTGCTCATTTGTCTGGTGCTATAATGCACAAGGTACTTTGAAATTGGTAATTTATTAGTGCCTCACTTTTTTGTTCTTATACTATGATACTTTTACCAGAGTATTGTGCCAGTAGCTTTTTCACCTTAGACTTTAGCGCAAGATTTTTTTCTTTTTCCATCTCAAATATATGCAAGAACATGTGGCCCAACAAATTGAGAGACCCGCCGTTCACTCGCATATTTCATTAAAAGCAATGCGGGCCCATACAAAATAACCTATAAGAAAAAATAAATATGATACAGACTTATTACAA
This sequence comes from Lithobates pipiens, assembly GCF_037356315.1. NCBI lineage: Eukaryota > Metazoa > Chordata > Amphibia > Anura > Ranidae > Lithobates > Lithobates pipiens. The sequence continues at coordinate 156,748,578 of NW_027507788.1, forward strand.
CAGGATTTTTAAACAAAGAAGCTCATTGGCTCCTTACTACAACGATATATGAAGCTCTTTCTAGTGGCCAAAAAGCATATGCCACCCTTCTGCTGTTGTCAGTGCCAGAAAGCACTTTTTTATTACTACAATTACTAATTTAAAGGGTGACTCCACTTTTTATTTTTTAAATATTTATTCAAAAATAAAGGATATTACATACATGTATTAACAGTTAAATTTTGCAATCGTCTTCATACATATATGTGTTGACATTAACGTTTTAATGAACACTTATATCTTACATAACGTTAGCCCAATAGGGCTTACTTATTGTGATCGTAGGTCTTTATTTCCCTATTCCTCAAGGGAGGAGTAAACTCTTGTCTAACAAGAGTTTCAGGATACTGTGTGTGAACCACACAGGGTCCATTTGGTAAGTCACAGTGCTGTAGACATTTGGCACTCATCATACAAAGCATTCATACCCACTCATACATTCATACCCATACATACCTGCCTGCCAGAAGATCGGCAGGGTAACACACACACCCTTGCCCCCTCCACTGATCCCTCTACCAAACAACATGATCTTTCTGTTTACCGTTAGGGTAGTTATGTACCACAGGCTCCCCATGTCACTAATAGGGGGGTGAAACCTCCTATTGCTGGGAAAGCGGGGTATCTTTCCAGAAGTCTTCAATATCAAGACAAGGCTGCCAGATCTTGGTGAACTCTTTGGGACAGGCCCTGCCCTTGTAAATGAATTTAAAGATTGATATCACCTTAGTATTCATACCGAACAACATTTGAACACTTGGAGTGGATACATTTTTCCATTGCAGCAGTATTAATTTTCTAGCATAAAACAGTATTATTCGAACCAGGGTTCATTTATGGGTTCTGTGTAGAAAGTAAATTAGGATACCCAAAAGCCCAACATCTGGAGTGCGAGGGACCACCAGATGCAGGGTGTTTTCAAGAAAGAAGAATACATCCATCCAGAATGTTGACAGGACTGGACAGGACCAGAATATCTGTATGTAACCAGCATCAGTACAGTCACACCTGGGGCAGGAGGCCCCGCAGTCATAGCCCATACGGTCAAGGTGGGCTGGAGTGTAATGGAGCTGATGTATAAATTTAAACTGCACATATTGCTGGTTAGACCCAATAAGGTCCAAACCAGACCTCCGAGGCTTCCCCCCATCCCTCCTCCGATAGCCCAGGGCTGTCTACCATCCACTTCCGTCACGCAACCCAAAAGGGGTTGACCCCAGCAGTCTGCAAACGAGAGTAGATGGTCGTGACTAGTTTTGTAATATCTGGCTACAACAATAGAACCTCCAGTTTCAGTGAGCTCCTGGGTCAGTCCACCACATGCGCATGGATGGCGTGACGTAGTAGCAGGTATTTAAAAAAAAAATGTATTTGTCACACCACTTCTTGCCTTCAGATCCTCAAAGGAGATGAATGTGTCATTGGCAAATATGTGAGAGGTGTGGGTGACACCAAGCCGCGTCCACCACAGTGAATTGGGGTGACCCAGGAGCTCTAGAAAATTAGGGTTGTGCTGTAGGGGGGCTTTGGGCAACACCCCTCCTATGCTTGTGATCACCTTATTCCCCTCATGCCAGGCTAGCCAACTTACCTCTATCGGGGAACCGTGGGAGCAGCGTGTTGGTATAGATCTGTGCAAAATATCAATGAACGAGGTTCCAGGCCCAGCAAGGGCATTCAGTAAAGCGGTGGAGCAGGATGAGGAGGCCTCTAGAAAACCAGTCATACGACATAGCTGAGGTGCGATGAAATAATGTCGCAGATTTGGACAGGCTAAAAAAAAACGGCGGAACTCCCGCTTTAAGTTGAATCTGTTTGTAAGGCCGCGTACACACGGGCGGACTGTTCGCCCAACCTTGTCCGCTGAACAGTGTTTGGGCGGACAGTCCGCTCGTGTGTGGGCTTTCAGCGGACAGTTTCAGCGGACAGTTGGACGGACAAAGTCTTTCGGAAATTCCGAAAAACTGTCCGCTGAAACTGTGTTTGAGCGAACAGTCCGCCCGTGTGTGGGCCTGTCCGCTGTACTTTCGAAATGAGCGGACTGTTCCCGCTCGGAAAGTCCGCCCATTTCGAGCGCGTGTACAGGTAGGCGGGGCCCGCGAAGGAGACGTCGCGGGCTCCGCCGCCTGGAATGGGCTTAAAGGGGAACCCCAACGCCGAAAAAAATCGGCGTGGGGGTTCCCCCAAAGTCCACACCAGACCCTTGTCCGAGCACGCTACCCGGCCGGCCAGGAAAGGGGGGCGAGCGAGCGCGCCCCCCCTCCTGAGCCGTACCAGGCCGCGTGCCCTCAACATGGGGGGGTGCCTTGGGGAAGGGGGGGCCGCGCGGCCCCCCCACCCCAAAGCACCTTGTCCCCATGTTGATGAGGACAAGGGCCTCTTCCAGACAACCCTGGCCGTTGGTTGTCGGGGTCTGCGGGCGGGGGGCTTATCGGAATCCGGGAGCCCCCTTTAAGAAGGGGGCCCCCGGATACCGGCCCCCCACCCTATGTGAATGAGTATGGGGTACAATGTACCCCTACCCATTCACCTGTGAAATAAAGTACAAAAAAAAACACAACACAGGGGAAAAAATATTTTATTGCACAGCTCCGGGGGTCTTCCGTCTTCGGGGGTCTTCTCGCCGGACTCCTCCGCTATGTGTGTGTAGCTCTTTTACTAGCGGAGGAGTCCGGCTTTCTTCCTCCTCGCCGCCGGCCTCTTCTCCCGACTTCGGGGGTCTTGTCCCCCTCTTCGGTTCTTCTGCCAGGCCACCGCGCCTTCTTGTAGCTCTTTTACAGGCGGTGGCCCGGTCTTCTGTCGCCGCTGCCTTCCGTTCTTCTGTCGCCGCCTTCGGTTCTTCTGCCGGGCCACCGCGCCTTCTTGTAGCTCTTTTACAGGCGGTGGCCCGGTCTTCTGTCGCCGCTGTCGCTGTCGCCGCCTTCCGTTCTTGTTCTTCTTCTTGTTCTTCTTCTTCTTCTCCAGGCGATGTTGACACGTCGCTCCCTCCGGCCGGAATGCCAGGGACACGCTCCGCTGCCACTTATATAGTGACAATGGGGCGGTGTCACATGGTATATGTCACATGGGTTGGTCACATGGTGACCCCGCCCCCTTACGATGTCATAGTCCCCATGTGACATCAACCCATGTGACCAACCCATGTGACATATACCATGTGACCCCGCCCCATTGTCACTATATAAGTGACCGCACAGCGCGGCTCTGGCATTCCGGCCGGAGGGAGCGACGTGTCAACATCGCCTGGAGAAGAAGAAGAAGAACAAGAAGAAGAACAAGAACGGAAGGCGGCGACAGCGGCGACAGAAGACCGGGCCACCGCCTGTAAAAGAGCTACAAGAAGGCGCGGTGGCCCGGCAGAAGAACCGAAGAGGGGGACAAGACCCCCGAAGTCGGGAGAAGAGGCCGGCGGCGGGGAGGAAGAAAGCCGGGCTCCTCCGCTAGTAAAAGAGCTACACACAGATAGCGGAGGAGTCCGGCGAGAAGACCCCCGAAGACGGAAGACCCCCGGAGCTGTGCAATAAAATATTTTTTCCCTGTGTTGTGTTTTTTTTTTGTACTTTATTTCACAGGTGAATGGGTAGGGGTACATTGTACCCCATACTCATTCACATAGGGTGGGGGGCCGGTATCCGGGGGCCCCCTTATTAAAGGGGGCTCCCGGATTCCGATAAGCCCCCCGCCCGCAGACCCCGACAACCAACGGCCAGGGTTGTCGGGAAGAGGCCCTTGTCCTCATCAACATGGGGACAAGGTGCTTTGGGGTGGGGGGGCCGCGCGGCCCCCCTTCCCCAAGGCACCCCCCCATGTTGAGGGCACGCGGCCTGGTACGGCTCAGGAGGGGGGGCGCGCTCGCTCGCCCCCCTTTCCTGGCCGGCCGGGTAGCGTGCTCGGACAAGGGTCTGGTGTGGACTTTGGGGGAACCCCCACGCCGATTTTTTTCGGCGTTGGGGTTCCCCTTTAAGCCCATTCCAGGCGGCGGAGCCCGCGACGTCTCCTTCGTGGGCCCCGCCTACCTGTACACACGCTCGAAATGGGCGGATTTGCCTCCTTACGTGGGCGAGTCCGTTCATTTCAAAAGTTGAGCGGACTGTTTGGCAAACAGTTCGCTGAAACAGTCCGCTCGTGTGTGGGCAAGTCCGCTCATGCAAATTTTGAGCGGACTGTTTGCCGAAACTGTTTGACGAACAAGGTTGGGCAAACAGTCCGCGCGTGTGTACGCGGCCTTATTTGGAACAGGTACATTTTGTAAGTGTAGCTCCAGCCAAAAAATCATTTTTTAAGCTTTTTGGATAACATGGGGAAGGGTTATCATCACCCTTGTAACATTAGTTTTGCTGTCTTTGCCCCTGTTCAGAAGATTTCACCTCACTTTCTGTCCCAATGAAAACTGTATTTTGAAAATTTTGGGTTATTAGGGAAACAAGGATTGGTGATAAAGCATCAGTGGGGAGACACCTTTTTCCCATATTAACTCTTAAAAGGAGAACATTTTGCTTCCTAGGGGTAGATTTAATCTCACTTCCTGTTGTCTCCCTCCGTTTGCAAGTAGGAGTCATTTGTAAGTCGGATGTTTGAAAATAGGGGACCGCCTGTATATACTATACATTCTGCCCTATACACTCTGCGAAAAATTGGGCCTTAGGTGTTGGTGGTACCAGAACACTGTAAGCCCTCACAATAACTCTTGGTGGGCGCTGGAACAGGCCCTGCTGTGAAATATTGGATCAAAAATTGTAATTACGTGCCCCTGTTAAACCGGGGCAGAAAAATGGGCCGTAGGCAGTGGTGGTGGTGCCACAACACTGCAACCCCTCACAGATACTCTTGTTGAGAGCAGGAACGAGCCCTGCTGTTAAAAATTTGATAATAAATTGTAATTACGTTCCCCTGTTAAACAGGGGCAGAAAAATTGGGCCTTGGGTAGTGGTGGTGGTGCCATGAACCAAAAATATTTGTCAGGTCACCTTGAGGCGAGGTGACAGAAGCACACCGTAGGGATCAGGAGTGCACCGCAAGGTTGTGGACCCTACGGCTGACTGCTGCGGACGGGAGACAGATCGCACTGGGGTTAGAGCGTAAGATTCCCTGGGGCGCAGAGTCTAAGGCCGCGTACACACGCGTGGACTGTTCGCCCAACCTTGTTCGGCAAACAGTTTGTCAAACAGTCCGCTCAAAATTTGCATGAGCGGACTTGCCCACACACGAGCGGACTGTTTGACGAACAAGGTTGGGCAAACAGTTCGCTCAACTTTTGAAATGAACGGACTCGCCCACGTAAGGAGGAGGCAAATCCGCCCACTTCGAGCGCGTGTACAGGTAGGCGGGGCCCGCGAAGGATACGTCGCGGGCTCCGCCGCCTGGAATGGGCTTAAAGGGGAACCCCAACGCCGAAAAAAATCGGCGTGGGGGTTCCCCCAAAGTCCACACCAGACCCTTGTCCGAGCACGCTACCCGGCCGGCCAGGAAAGGGGGGCGAGCGAGCGCGCCCCCCCTCCTGAGCCGTACCAGGCCGCGTGCCCTCAACATGGGGGGGTGCCTTGGGGAAGGGGGGGGCCGCGTGGCCCCCCCACCCCAAAGCACCTTGTCCCCATGTTGATGAGGACAAGGGCCTCTTCCCGACAACCCTGGCCGTTGGTTGTCGGGGTCTGCGGGCGGGGGGCTTATCGGAATCCGGGAGCCCCCTTTAAGAAGGGGGCCCCCGGATACCGGCCCCCCACCCTATGTGAATGAGTATGGGGTACAATGTACCCCTACCCATTCACCTGTGAAATAAAGTACAAATAAAAACACAACACAGGGGAAAAAAATATTTTATTGCACAGCCGGGGGTCTTCCGTCTTCGGGGGTCTTCTCGCCGGACTCCTCCGCTATGTGTGTGTAGCTCTTTTGCTAGCGGAGGAGTCCGGCTTTCTTCCTCCCCGCCGCCGGCCTCTTCTCCCGACTTCGGGGGTCTTGTCCCCCTCTTCGGTTCTTCTGCCGGGCCACCGCGCCTGGTCCGGTGGCCCGGTCTTCTGTCGCCGTCTTCCGTTCTTCTGTCGCCGCCTTCGGTTCTTCTGCCGGGCCACCGCGCCTTCTTGTAGCTCTTTTACAGGCGGTGGCCCGGTCTTCTGTCGCCGTCGCCGCCTTCCGTTCGTGTTCTTCTTCTTCTTCTTCTTCTTCTTCTTCTTCTTCTTCCAGGAGATGTTGACACGTCGCTCCCTCCGGCCGGAATGCCAGAGCCGCCCTGCGTTGCCACTTATATAGTGACAATGGGGCGGGGTCACATGGTATATGTCACATGGGTTGGTCACATGGGTTGATGTCACATTGTGACATCAACCCATGTGACCAACCCATGTGACATATACCATGTGACCCCGCCCCATTGTCACTATATAAGTGGCAACGCAGGGCGGCTCTGGCATTCCGGCCGGAGGGAGCGACGTGTCAACATCTCCTGGAAGAAGAAGAAGAAGAAGAAGAAGAAGAAGAAGAACACGAACGGAAGGCGGCGACGGCGACAGAAGACCGGGCCACCGCCTGTAAAAGAGCTACAAGAAGGCGCGGTGGCCCGGCAGAAGAACCGAAGGCGGCGACAGAAGAACGGAAGACGGCGACAGAAGACCGGGCCACCGGACCAGGCGCGGTGGCCCGGCAGAAGAACCGAAGAGGGGGACAAGACCCCCGAAGTCGGGAGAAGAGGCCGGCGGCGGGGAGGAAGAAAGCCGGACTCCTCCGCTAGCAAAAGAGCTACACACACATAGCGGAGGAGTCCGGCGAGAAGACCCCCGAAGACGGAAGACCCCCGGCTGTGCAATAAAATATTTTTTTCCCCTGTGTTGTGTTTTTATTTGTACTTTATTTCACAGGTGAATGGGTAGGGGTACATTGTACCCCATACTCATTCACATAGGGTGGGGGGCCGGTATCCGGGGGCCCCCTTCTTAAAGGGGGCTCCCGGATTCCGATAAGCCCCCCGCCCGCAGACCCCGACAACCAACGGCCAGGGTTGTCGGGAAGAGGCCCTTGTCCTCATCAACATGGGGACAAGGTGCTTTGGGGTGGGGGGGCCGCGCGGCCCCCCCCTTCCCCAAGGCACCCCCCCATGTTGAGGGCACGCGGCCTGGTACGGCTCAGGAGGGGGGGCGCGCTCGCTCGCCCCCCTTTCCTGGCCGGCCGGGTAGCGTGCTCGGACAAGGGTCTGGTGTGGACTTGGGGGAACCCCCACGCCGATTTTTTTCGGCGTTGGGGTTCCCCTTTAAGCCCATTCCAGGCGGCGGAGCCCGCGAGGTATCCTTCGCGGGCCCCGCCTACCTGTACACGCGCTCGAAGTGGGCGGACTTTCCGAGCGGGAACAGTCCGCTCATTTCGAAAGTACAGCGGACAGGCCCACACACGGGCGGACTGTTCGCTCAAACACAGTTTCAGCGGACAGTTTTTCGGAATTTCCGAAAGACTTTGTCCGTCCAACTGTCCGCTGAAACTGTCCGCTGAAAGCCCACACACGAGCGGACTGTCCGCCCAAACACTGTTCAGCGGACAAGGTTGGGCGAACAGTCCGCCCGTGTGTACGCGGCCTTAGAGCCAGCAGGTGTTCACCAGAGCCTCGAGTGGTGAGGATGGACTTGGCTGCAACTGGTTCCAGGTCATGACCCCCAGGGTCCCCCATCTCACACCCACAGTAGGCAACAGGAGAATAGGGATGGTGAGGGCCACAAGCAGACTGGAATAGTCAGGGACACGGCAAAAGGTCAGGATCACAGGCAAACAGGGATAGTCAAAGACACGCCAAAGTCGGTAACGGAACAACAGAGGAGCACATGGCAGGTACCAGGAAGCTAAACACACAAAGGAATACACAATGGTTGATCAGCACTCTTGGCTTGCAGTGCACAGGTTAATATAAGGTTCCCTGATAGGGCCTGGGGTGGAGCCATGCTTAGAGGAGAGGTTATAAAAACCACCAGGTGGAAGTGGCTGGCCTCTTAGTCTGAACACATGAGGGGAGGTAAGCAAAAAGGAAGATCACTGCATAACCATGACAATATTCTTAGAAGCTATCATCATGAGGAGGAATAGGATAGTCACTCAGCATAATAGGATAGTCACTCAGCATATGCAGTCTTCAAGGGATTCCACATTCATAGAAAAATCATTTGGTTACATCAGCATCAGGTGCTTGGTAGCTGGTGGTCCAAGGCTGATTCATTTTCATGAATGGGAGCCGATCAACAGAATCTGTGGACAGACGCACTCTGTGATTGATTACAAAGCCTCCAGCAGCACTGAATGTGCGTTCAGAAAGAACGCTGGATGCAGGACAGGCCAGTAGCTCAATTGCATATTGAGCAAGCTCTGGCCAGTGGTCCATCCTCAAGACCCAGTAACCCAATGGACGTTCTGGTGGAAAGGTCTCCAAGTCTGATCTTGCCCCTAGATATTCCTGCACCATTGAATTCAGACGCTGTCAATGGTTGCTGGAACCAATCACACCAGGGCGCTGAGGACTGAAGAATTGCCTGAAGGCATCGGTCAGCCGTCTACCTTCTCTGCCGCTCTTTCTGTGAATGAACGAAGCCTCAGCAACACATTGACCAGCACCAGGAAATTGTAACCTCCCAGGCTCTGGAAACGTATTGCACAAACCTTTCTGCAGGGGCCTCCCAAAGATTTTTCATCCTCTGCTCACAATGCGAAGGCTAGATAAGTTCTGCAACCTTACCCTTGTAACATGGATCAAGAAGGGTTGCCAGCCAGTAATGATACCACGAATCCTAGGGTCCTTTTGCAGGATCAGTGAGACCATGCAGCGCAGGTTTGCAGAGGCATTCGATCCTGAGTCCTCTGGTTCACTAAGGATCACATGATCCTCAACCACTTCCTCCCAGCCACGTATAACTCCATGGGTTTCTGGGGACTACAAACGATCCCTTGAAGACTGCTACTGATGCTGAGTGTTATCCTCCACCTCCATGCTGCCACAATACTCATCCTCTTCTTCTTTCTGTGTGATCGTCGGACCTGCAGGAATACTAGTATCTGGATAAAGGGGACCTTGAGATTTAAGGAAGTCCTTCCTCCTGCTGTTCTGCCTCAAGTACCCTGTCCATTATTTCATGAAGCGTGTGCTCCAATAGAAGGACAGAGGGACAGTATAGGTTGGTGCCATTGTTACATACAACCATTCCTGGCTGAAGCTAGCGTGGCATCAACCACCTCTGAGCCTGCCCCTGCAGAGCTGACAGAATCTCTGCTCCAGTGTGGCTCCTGTCCCCTAAGCAGACCAACCCAAGCACTGCATGGCATCTTTTTGCCTGAGTGCTTGCATAGCCCCTTGAACGCCTACGGAGCACTGCAGGTTCAGAGGAGAAATCTGCAGAGGAAGAGGCCATAGAGGAAGAGGAGGGGGGGAGGAGAGAGCTGTGGCAGAATCACCACTAGCATTTTGGAGGTGTGGTGGTGGAACAAGCTCCAACAATACTGAACCCTGTCCTGCATCCTTCCCAGCTGCCGTCAGAGTTACCCAGTGTGCCGTGAAAGAAAGGTAACGTCCCTGTCCATGTGCTGGACCATGACCCAGCAGTAATATGCACCTTACTGCTGACCGCCCTGTCCAACGAGGCCAAGACATTGCCTTTGACATGCTGGTAGAGAGCTGGAATGGCCTTCTGTGAAAATAAATGGCGTTTAGGAACCTGCCACTGAGGTACCGCACATTCCACAAATTCACGAAAGGGGGCAGAGTCTACCAGCTGAAAATACAGCAGTTGCAGTGCTAGTAATTTGGCCAAGCTAGCATTCAGACGCTGAGCATGTGGATGGCTGGGACTGAATTTCTTTCGACGGTTTAGAAACTGGGGTAGGGAAATTTTCCTGCTAAAAGCCGATGTTGGTGTACCGCTAGCAGATTGGCCGCAAGTACTAGGGACACCTATTTTTATACCTTCATTCCTCTCAGTGCAGGTTTATGAGAGGTCTTTTAAAGTGGAAGTAAACCCTCCTATTCTTTTTAGCCAAGTTAGCTGCCATCTTGGCCTCTGTTTAATCTTTAACTGTCATGATACTGCACATGTGATCAGTTATGTCACCAGCCATTGGATGGTTTGACAGTTGAGTTGAGAGCACAACCAATGTGACAGCATTTCCGGCATGCCGGGAATTTAACTATATTTTGAAACTATTAAATTGATGGGTTTACTTCCGCTTTAAGTGCTGTTGCCAACAGGCTGCATGGGAGGTCGCCATATGTCTGGTCAAGGATGTGGTGCCCAAGCGGCTGCTGTTTTGGCCACACTTGATACGCTTCAGACATATGTTGGAAGCGGAAGCGGTGCGATCTGCTGCACACATGTCAAAAAAGCGCCACACCAAAGAACTTTTCAAAATTTGCGGGGAGTCAGCAGCGCCTTGCACCTGCTTAGCTCTGCAGTGTGATGCAATAGGGTGGCTACCCTTAAGCTGCCCCCTGGAGGGCATCCTACCTCATTGGAGATGTGCCTCCTCCTCTCTTCTATCAGGCACCCAAGTTGAGTCAGTGACTTCATCATCCCCTCCCTCCTTGTCACTGGAGCAAACTTGGTGCAGCTGGGGGAACATTACTGCCAGTTTCTTGACGTTCTTGGGTACCCCCTCTCTCTAGGCTAAGGTTACTCCCTTTCTCAACCTGGGTACCATCATCGAAGCCTTCAAATCGCTGTGCATCCTCCTGCAACATGTACCTGACACTGTGGTCGAATAGTTTTTGGGACTCCTCCGTGCATGATGGTGGGGATAGGGAAGTAGTGACTGTTGACATGGAGCCAATGGAATAGGCCGCTTTGGCAGCTGCATTGGCAGGCAAACTACTCTGAGCCTGGGTGACAGAGGATGAGGACAGCTTTGTTATCCATTCCACCAACTCTTCTGCATGTTGTGGCTCAATAACATGGCCAGCTGCAGGAAAAAAGGACAAGTGTGCCCCACGGCCATGTGCTGAGGATGCACTGTGCTCACGACCAGCCCAGCACTGCCTACTGTAGACACCGAGCCTGCTTGCCCACTTTTAGTGGCATGTGAGTGTCTGCCTCTCCTTGGTGGTCTTCCAGACATGCTGAACATTTTGTTTAGAAAAAAAACACTACACTGTATTGTGTACTGTGTACACCACCAGGAAAGTAGTAGCAACTGCATTAGGGGTGCATGGTACTGTGTACACCAACAGAAGTTTAATAACAACTATGGGTGCACTGTATGTATTGTGTATACCACCAGGAAAGTAGTAGCAACTGCACTAGGGGTGCACAGCACTGTGCACACCAATCGAAGTGTAATAACAACTATGGGTGCACTGTATGTATTGTGTACACCACCAGGAAAGTAGTAGCAACTGCACTAGGAGAGCACGGTACTGTGTACATCAATAGAAGTTTAATAACAACTATGGTTGCACTGAATGTATTGTATACACCACCAGGAAAGTAGTAGCAACTGCACTAGGGGTGCACGTTACTGTGTACACCAACAGAAGTTTAATAACAACTATGGGTGTATTGTATTGACCACCAGAAAAGTATAAGCAACTGCACTATGGGTGCATGGCACTGTATACTGTGTACACTGCCTGAAGTATATTAGAAACAGTACACAACAGTACACCAATCAATATATATATTGTAATATTTGGGGGTTATTTTATTATTTTAGCTTAAAGGTAGAGCTTACCAGTGAGCTGAGTCCACGCCAGATATGCAGTTTTAAGGGCTTGTAGGCCCACTTTTATTAAAGAAAGAAAAGTCCGATAACAAAATAGTTGCCCACACAGGGGTTTCAGCTTTCCACAGCAATAATGTACGTAGAACCAAAAATACCAAGCCACCTGGCTCTCTTTAGCAGCACTGCTGCTCAGACTTCTGCTGCAGCCCTCTTGGCTCTTTAACAGAGTTCCTGTACACCCAGTACCTCAGCACTCTTTACTAGCTTCTTTTTCAGCCCACAAGCTTGGACCCTCTGTCTGCTCTGACAGACCGACCTGTGCAGACATGCACACTTCTCCCTTACTCGCCTGGACTCCTCGGGAGGGTGGAGCCCAGAACCATGGTCTTGGCTCTGTTTTAAGCCCACCTGTGCAATCATCCTGCCATACTTCTGGCTGTTCCCAAAACCCGGTCCCAGGATTGGAGATTCCGTCTGCTGGTGGGGTACCATACTACCACATATCCCCCCCCCCTTTGTTTCGACCCAGAGGGCGGAACACCTGCCCCTACTATAGCAGTTGGGACACCTCTGTGTTGGTCATCAGCCACGTAGGCCCAACCCTTTTTTCGGGTGTGCTTCCAGGCACGCCCTACCCTGGATCGCAGCGGGGTCCTACAGTTCTGTATCCGCAGCCTACCCCCTCTGTCCTTGGGGTTCCTGAGCTCCCATTTATTTTCTGATGGCCCACCGCCTTTCCTGCTACTTCCTTTCAACTCTGTTTCCAGATTCCGTAGGGAACCTGCTTCAGACACTACACCTGGTGAGGAACTACCTTTTCCCTCACTGGTACTGGTTTTCCCCATCACACCAGGTCTCTTGGGTTTACCAACTCCTTTCCCTTTACCCTTGACCACCAACTCCCCAGAGCTTAACATCTGTGTACCACGCTCATTTTCCAAGAAATTATTCATGTTCATATCAAGGCCATTATTTACACCAACCTTCAGTACTATACCACCATTTCTCCAATTACCAATACCGTCAGTTCTTTCTTGCTCAGGATTTGTTAGGGCCAGGCCCAAGGAGGGACAACACACAGGTGAGCAGCTATCCCCTATGGTATCTTCACAAGGCTTCACTTCACCTGTTGTCCAAATCTCTGTGGGCAATTGTCCTAACAATTGACATTGAACAACGCATGACCTATTTTCACCAGTACCAATCTTTGCCAGCTCACACTTTTCCATGTCACAATTTTTGTTACTCTCCATACTATATTTGAGAGCGTCTCCGGGTACCCAAACTTGTACCTCTCTGCAGGTGATAGACAGAATCTCTGTTTTTGCCGTGTCCATATCTGGCCCTTCCTTCTTACGAGGTCTAGCGGGTGAGGCAGTATCCACCCCATTTACTATACCCTGCTCAGCCGCACCTCGGACTGCACCAGCAGGCATGTCTATCACTGCATCAGGCGGAGAGATGTCTGATGTCTCCAGCAGTCCCCTAGAGCGCCTTCCGTACTGAACTGTATCCGGAAGCACTCTCACAGGGAACTGTGACATCACTTTCCAGACTATTAAGCACCATACCACCCAGTTCCACTGGCGATTAATGTTACAGAGCACAGCTTGCATTACCTGGCTCCATCCTTTGGTACCATGCAGCATTACCACATCTGACTGTAACAGAGGCACCCAGGTGTACAAGGAATGTGCTTTCATCAGTTCAAGCAGTTCTACTAGCATATCTGTAAATTCTACACACTCCACATCAACATGCAAAACATTTTGGGGGACCTTTCCCTTATCAGAGACATAGAGATGCATGTCTCTCATTCATCCCCTCTAACACACCAATAAGCCTCTGCAAGTCAAAATTTATTCCTGTGTCACCTTGACACTTGATATTTAGCGGCTGGGTTGTGAGCACCACATCTGCCATGCATGCGCCCTGATCTGGTCCTTCCGACTGGAGGGAAACATCCCTTGCAGTGACCAACGCACCCTCAACCATCGGTCGCTCTGCAATCTCCCTGTCTGGCATAGCAGTTGTTGTATTCACACCCCTGTCACTCAACATAGCCTTGTCTAACATGGCTAGTAATTGTTTGGTCCAACTGTCCCAATCCATTGTGCTTCCATAATGAGGGCTCAGCAGTACCTCATCATCTGCTTTAGGAGGCACCTGGGATTCTGCAGCACAATCAGTACCTTTGTCAGTTCTATATAAATTACATTTATCATCAGCAATACCTTTACCATCAGCATTCATAGACATAGCAGTATTATCAGCTTTAACAGGCTGTTTTTGGTCAGTACACTCAGCACCCCGTGTACCGCTCAGCACACCACCCTTCCTCTCCAAAGGCATTATTTTGCCCATTAGGGCGGCTCCACAGTTGTCCTGGGAAACCACGTGCCTCACCACTGCGGGCTCCTGGTAGGTTTCCCTGGGCATCTCTGTAGCACCAGTCACTAGGGAACCTAGCACACAAACTGTATTGGTCACCCCTAGGTCACCACTTCCAGCACTCCGGTGGATTACACCAGGCACACACAGAGTCCAGTCTTTTTGAGTTCTTAACCTTGCTGCAGGTTGAGCTTCAACCTGTGTCTCCCCACTACTCAGGGTAGCACACTGCAGCAAGTCCATTTTTACACCTTCTGCTGATCTTCCCGCCGGATATACTCCCACTTCACTGGGATCAGTCCCACAAACTGCAACAGTCTTACCATAATCTGTAGCAGGTAACTCTGGCTTCATTTGAGTATGTGGTCTCTCCTTTATCGCGCTTTTACTGGCCAACTCTCCCTGGTGGCCATGGAACGAAATGGTACATGGTACATTTCTGCACATATCTTTAGTGGGACGCCGCTCCACATCTCCACTGTAGCTCCTCCTTCCGGTTAACACCCCATCTCTTGTTGCTAAGGGAGATGGCACTCTTCCAGCTGTACTTTGACTCTCCCAAATGCAGCGATTTTGCACTCCTTGAAGCATTGTTGCTTTCACCTTGCCACAATCCTCTGCAGGCCATACTTTTCTCATGTGGTCATCTGCAGCCTTCACATTACCACGGTTGCTACGGGCAACCACATACTTATTGAACTTCTGATCAGCCTTTTGGGCACTCCTGGGACTCAAATCAGGTTTCCTAAACATTTTAGACTTTTGTCTGGCCATGTCACTTTGTATTGGAGACAGAGACAATGGGCACGTGGCGACAACATGACCCCACTCTCTGCACCGCAAACAGCGCTCTTGTTTCAGAGCCTTAACAGGGCTTCCCCAATTGCATCCCCTTTCAAAATTAGGCTTCTGCACATTGATAGCTGGCCTGCTTGCACCAGCGTTGTCAGGGGCAACAATACGCACGTCCCCTTTAACTGGGGTTAGTGTAGCAAAAAACAGTCTGCAATACTCTCCAGCAGGCTCAAACCCTTGCATCATCTTTGCAGTCTCTCCACCAGACTTTTGCGCCTTCCAGCAAAAAAAAAATTTAACGCTGTCACTTTAAAGCAAGTTGCTTTTCTCTTCGTGCAAGCTCTCCTCAGCTGCACACACAGATTGTGCTGTCTCATGCACACAAACACAGTTCATAGCAAGAGAAGAAAAAATAATAATAATTTGACTTTTCATTCACAGGTACACCACCTGCAACACGCAATGCCTTTTGCCTGGCTGCACTTCCACACACAGCCAATAGTTCCTGACTTTAACTTACTGTAGAGCAAGGACCCGGATTCCACCGTCTTCTGCCCGCATTCGAACACCACTTGTAATATTTGGGGGTTATTTTAGCTTAAAGGTAGAGCTTACCAGTGAGCTGAGTCCACGCCAGATATGCCGTTTTAAGGGCTTGTAGGCCCATTTTTATTAAAGAAAGAAAAGTCCGATAACAAAATAGTTGCCCACACAGGGGTTTCAGCTTTCCACAGCAATAATGTACGTAGAACCAAAAATACCAAGCCACCTGGCTCTCTTTAGCAGCACTGCTGCTCAGACTTCTGCTGCAGCCCTCTTGGCTCTTTAACAGAGTTCCTGTACACCCAGTACCTCAGCACTCTTTACTAGCTTCTTTTTCAGCCCACAAGCTTGGACCCTCTGTCTGCTCTGACAGACCGACCTGTGCAGACATGCACACTTCTCCCTTACTCGCCTGGACTCCTCGGGAGGGTGGAGCCCAGAACCATGGTCTTGGCTCTGTTTTAAGCCCACCTGTGCAATCATCCTGCCATACTTCTGGCTGTTCCCAAAACCCGGTCCCAGGATTGGAGATTCCGTCTGCTGGTGGGGTACCATACTAACACAATATATATATATATATATATATATATATATATATATATTAAATACACTGCAGCTAACTAAATCACCTGCCTGCCTGAAGTATATTATAAACAGTACACCAGGAACAGACTGCAGTCCAATCTAGCTAAACTGTATACAGTTGATATATATATATATATATATATATATTAAATACACTGCAGCTAACTGAATAATCTGCCTGCCTGCCTGCTCAATCTAAATGACCCTCTCTCCATCCACGCCAACGACACACTGCACAAGGCCGACGTGCAGGCGGCCTTATATAGTGTGGGGCGTGGACTTAGTCCCCCTGAGCCATGATTGGCCAAAGGCACCCTGCCTTTGGCCAATTATAGCTCTCTTAGTTGAGGGCACTGTGATTGGCCAAAGCATGCAGGTCATGGTACATTCTCTGACCAATTATCATGCAGTAATGCACTGCGCTCCCATTAAGCAGAAAGAACGGCCCATAATGTTTGGTTTTTGACGAACGGCAAACAGCCCATGTTCGAATTAAACTCATGTTCGACGCGAACAGAAAGCTCACCCCTATCATTCATTACCTGGATGACTTTCTCTGTCGGCCCTCCATCCTCTAATTTATGTGGTGTACTGCTGGCTACAGTGCAGCAAATAATGGAGCGATTTGGTATACCTCTCATGACGGACAAGACAGAGGGCCCCGCAGAGGTTATCAAATTCCTGATATATTTTTTAAATTTTAGTCTCTAAATATACCCCAAACTATCCAACAACCTGTTTCTGTGACTGCTTTGATAGCGACTCCCACTTCCATATTTGGTGGTCTTGACCCATAGTGCAGCAGTCTTAGGTGGAGGTCTTCCAGATTATCTCCTCACTTTTCTTCTCCTCCTGCCACTACTCAACCTCTGTGTCCCCGGCTTATCTCAAGCTAAATTTGAGCTTTTTCTCCACCACAGTTGCTAACCAAACTATAGCAAAATATTTGAAGACTAACTCTGTTAATATAAACAGAGACTAAACACAGAGTCACTAAAGCCTGGTACATACTAGTCGTTCTTTTTTCCTTCAACCCAGCAGGCTGAATGAAAAAAAACTGAAGAACTCAGGAGCAGCAGTTATACTTACATCTCCCCTGCTGCGCTATTGTGTTCTAACAAGGGGATGCCCCCCCTGCCAGAACACATCAGTCAGTGTTCTCAGCTAATAGATGAGAGCGCTGATCAGTTGCCGATCCAGAGACCTTTTTTGGTCGTGTCCTTTTCACAGAAGCTGGCAAGAAATAGAAATGTATAAATTGTGATTATTACCTATGTATGGGTCGTGTAGATTGTTTAACTGACTCAAGACAGGGATGGTTTATATTGAAGTAGTTTTCAAAGCTTTGATTTGTGAAAATGGCTGCTGCATATTCAAGTAGCCATGCGGCTTGGGGGAAGGGCGGCCATGCATCGTTGGGACATGTCTTGCAGAATTCTAGACAAAAGCATGGAGGAGTTCTTTTGTTTTGAGATGAAGAGGTCAACCATGCAAACAACATTGTTGATAGTCATGGATATCTGTTGACCTTCCAACTTTCAGAGCCAAGTATTAAACTTTATATAAACCAGTATGCTCAAAATGTAAACATTGCAAGCATTGGCAGTGCTAATTATAGATATACTACTAATAAAGAAAGTTAATGTCACATAAGGTGTGAGAAAACAAGAAAAATAAAATAAGTGAATCAAATGCTGTAAATACTAAATAAATAAGTAAACAGTTCAATCCACTCCAGTGTCCAATAATGCACTATAAGCCAGTGTCCATATCAGAAAGTGATGTTATACACCCATCAACCAAAAGCAAGTTCCTTAGGGTAGGTAATCACATCCACCAATTGCTGCTGAAATTGATTTCTAATAATCATAAAAATGTTCCAAATACTGCAACTGTCTGTTCCTCCACCAGTGCACCAAGTGATTCCCCTTTTGTGTGTGAATGAATGAAATACTTGTATAATGCACAATGCGAACTGAATCGCCTCTAGGCGCTGTGGCGAGCTTTGATCATCTGCTAAAAGAGGAAGGTCTTGAGTTTTTTCCTAAAAGCCAGGTGATTTTCTTCCAGGCGGATGTTGATTGGTAGAGCATTCCATAGCCGAGGCCCTTGGATAGGGATGAGCCGAACACCCCCCGGTTCGGTTCGCACCAGAACTTGCGAACGACCCGCGCGTTCGGTACGAACGTTAGAACCCCATTGAAGTCTATGGGACTCGAACGTTCGAATTGGAAAATGCTAATTTTAACGGCTAATATGCAAGGTAGTGTGCTAAAAAGGGTTTGGCGATCTGCCTCCTGCCTCAGGGGACATGGGTCACTGCAAAAAAAAGTTTTAAAAACTACCGTTTTGGCGGGAGCACTGATTTTAATGACGATTAAAGTGAAAAAAAAAAGTGAAGTATTCCTTTAAATATGGTGCCTGGGGGGTGTCTATAGTATGCCTGTGAAGTGCCACGTGTTTCCCGTGTTTAGAACAGTCCCTGCACAAAATGACATTAAACGGAAATAACACCATTTAAAACTGCTTGCGGTTTTAATGTTATATCTGGTTCCTGCAATATGGTTGAAAATCATTCAGAAAAATGGCATGGGTAGCCCTCCCTGCCCATTACCAGCCTATTTGGGTCTTGTACGCATATTAAGGGGAACCCCGTACCCATATTAAAAAAAGGAAATGCGTGTGGCCCCCAGGCCCTATATACTCAGAACAGCAGTATACAGGCGATGCAAACAAGACAGGGACTGTGTAGGTTTGTTGTGTTAAGTTGAATCTGTTTGTCATTTTCAACCGGTACATTTTTAAAGTGTAGCTCCAGTCAAAAAAAATATTTTTAAGCTTTTTGGAAAACATAGGGAAGGGTTATCACCCCTGTATAATTTGTTTTGTCGTCCATCTTTTTTCATCTCACTTGCTGCTGTCTCCTTGCGTTTGCAAGTAGGAGATGTTTGTAAGTTGGATGTTTGAAAGTAGGGGCCTGCCCTATATTATAGCGGTATGTACTGGGTACAGAGCACGCAGACAGCACGCACTATCTCCTAACACTACTGACTGCAAGCTCTATTATTAACCACTTGTTAGCCCAATGTTTGCATAAAGTGAAAGATGAAGTTATGCTGAGTAAATAGATATCAAACATGTCACTCTTCAAAATTGCACATGCCCGTGGAATGGCGCCAAACGTCGCTACTTAAAAAATCATCATAGGCGACGCTTTAAATATTTTTTTACTGGTTACATGTTTTGAGTTGCAGAGGAGGTCTAGGACTAGAATTATTGCTCTCGCTCTAACATTCTCGGCGATACCTCACATGTGTGGCACATGCGAGCAGATGGGGACATGGGCGCTTTAATTTTTATTTTATTTTTTTATTGTTCATTTTACTTTATTTTAGTTTGACATTTTTTTTCCCAAAAATATATTTTTGATCACTTTTATTCCTATTACAAGAAATGTAAACATCCCTTGTAATAGGAATATGGGGTGACAGGTCCTCTTTACAGTGAAATCTGGGGGGTCAATATGACCCCACATCTCACCTCTAGGCTGGGAAGCCTGAAATAAAAAATAAAAAAAAAGATTCTGGCTTTGATCGTACCGGCGAGTTGGTAGAAGCACCGGAGGGCGGTGAGGGGTGGGGGGCGTCTATGGCTGGGTACTTCAGGGTATCACCGAGTATGGTTGGGTATCTCTGAGTATGGCTGGGTATGGCAATTTATGGCAGGGTATTACAGAGTATTGGCGGGGTATTGGCGGGGTACTGCAGAGTAATAGCAGGGTACTGCACTGCAGAGTAATAGCAGGGTACTGCACTGCAGAGTAATGGCGGGGTACTGCACTGCAGAGTAATGGCGGGGTACTGCACTGCAGAGTAATGGCGGGGTACTGCACTGCAGAGTAATGGCGGGGTACTGCACTGCAGAGTAATGGCGGGGTACTGCACTGCAGAGTATTGGGGGTACTGCAGAGTAATGGTGGGTACTGCAGAGTATTGGGGGGTACTGCAGAGTAATGGGGGTTACTGCAGAGTAATGGGGGGTACTGCAGAGTAATGGCAGGGTACTGCAGAGTATGCACTGGTATTGCAGAGTATTGGCAGGGAATTGAGGGGTTAAATTCGGTGAGCAGCGATGTGGGCACTGCAGATGCAGCCCACATCGCTGCTGACACCGATCTCTTTCCCCTCCGCTGTACCGATCGGTACAGAAAGGGGAGGGAGGAACAGGCGTCATAACATGACGCCGGTTTGTTTCCAAGTGATCACTCCGTCATTTGACGGAGCAATCACGTGGTAAACGGCCGCTATGAGCGGCCGTTTACCGTGATGCGCCGGGTCCTATGGACCCGGCGGTCACGGATGCTCTCGAGTGCGCACACCTCGGGGCACGCGAGAGCAGAATTCTGGGAGGCCGTTAATTAACGGCCTCTCTGAGTTAAACAACCGCCCTGAAGCCGTTAATCGGCAATGGGCAGTTGTTAAGTGGTTAAAGCTAGATCACTAGCTATATAGGTGAGGTGAATATAGTGGTGTATACTGCAGTCAGGGCACAGACAACAACCACTACACAGCAGCAAGATAGGAAATCAGCCAAAAACGATTGGTGTGTACTGTGTTGAAGGTACACAGAACACCCACTGCTTCAGATGCAAAGTAACACACTACAGGAGGCCGCCTTAAAGGCGGCCTTATATAGTGTGGGGCGTGCACTACACAGCCTGAGCTATGATTGGCCACAGGCATCCTGCCTGTGGCCAATCATGGCTCTCCTCGCTGCCGGCGCTGCGATTGGCCAAGCATGCGGGGTCACAGTGCATGCTTGGCCAATCATCGGACAGCAATGCACTGCGCCAACGCAGTGCATTGTGGTCCGCGCGCGCGTCACTCGAATTTTGACGCGAACGGCCAAAACGTTCGGAATTCGCCGAACGGGCGAACAGCCAATGTTCGAGTCGAACGTACGTTCGACTCGAACACGAAGCTCATCCCTACCCTTGGACAGCGAATCTCCGATCACCCTTGGATTTATACCGGGCTTTGGGCACGAGGAGGAAGTTTTTGTTGGCTGATCGAAGACTGCGGTTTGGTGTGTAATGATTTATTTTCTCCATTAGGTATTGCGGAGCTTCTCTATGCACGCATTTGTGGGTGAGGCAAAGGGTCTTGAACGTGATCCGATTTTTTACGGTTAGCCAATGTAATCTCCCCAGCGAAGGAGAGATGGATTCCCAGGGTTTTTTTCCTGTTATCAGCCTTGCCACTGTGTTTTGGATCAGTTGGAAGCCCCGCCCCCTCTCAAGGCAGTGACAGCATGTACGTCACCCCGGGAGTCAGCCTGGAAAGCTTCACCCACCCTTCTTATGCTGGTGAGGGCTAATGCTCTGCTTGCAATCCATCCCTCTTGGATCTCTCATATGCTGATTCTCAAACTCGAGAGCCTGCATTAACTGGCTCGGCTGAGACTACATTACCTCATCTACAGCCGACCATTATGCTTTTGTTTACACTTATGGCATTATACAGTAACTACATACTTCCATTGCATATACAAATAACATATTAATAATAAATAAAGCAAGTGCTTATTATAATCGCATATAACCAACCAACAAGGATTGAATATGTTAAAAATATTACTAATATTGGCGCTCCCTGTATGTCTATAGAATATTCTAGTAAATATTGTTAATTATAAAACTTTATGGCAAATGAATGCTCACTCTGCACGTTTTACACAATTATCATCACTGCAGAGCTAATAATTAATCAGCTATGCCTGAAATAAAATACAAAACCCCTTTACAATAAAAATGCACTAAAAATTAATTAATTACTAAAAAAGGTCCATTAGATCGAAATCCTTACTCCAATCTAAAAACTCAAAAATGATAAAACAGTTGAGATCTAATTAATAATCACTAATAAAACAATTAAGATCTAACTTGATGTTTAAACCATTGGGACTAAGAGTGTTAGTTAAAAATATCCACTGCAATTCGCATTTAGAGATTTCATGTACCAGATACGCTGAGGTGTATTTTGTCAATCCCCTCTAGGGTCTTTATTATGTTTTTCTCTGAAATGGAGTGACACACTATGTTCTTTAAAACCTATGGTTATGTTGTATATCTGACACCCTCTTGGCTAAAGTTCTTTCAGTGCGTCCAGTATACATTAACCCGCATGGGCATTGCAGAGCATATACTACGTGTGTTGACACGCATGAGATAAATTCTTTTATTTGAAATTGTTCACCATTTGCAGTATATTTGAAATTTGTCAAACTCCTCATATGGGTATTCACCTGTCGACATCCTATGCACTTTCTGCACGCATAAAAACCTGCTCTATCCCAGAACATTTTAATATTGTTGTTCGAGGGATCCAATACTTTTTTCACAACTTGCTCACCAAAGGATGTGTTCCTTCTGTATATGAACTGGGGCTTTAACAGTAAAACCTTACCTAACACTTTTTCCATACTTAAAATGTTCCAGTGTTTCATAAAAATGGATTCTATCTCTCGATATTGCTCATTGAAGCCACTAATGAAACCTCACTCATGTTTGGAGTCTAGGATTTTTTTCTTTTGGGATTAGACTATTTTCTTGTGAATTTGCCCCTACCTCCATTATCATTTGGTCTAATTTGGGGGGCACTATAGCCTTTTTCCACGAATCGCTGTTTAATATAGGCCGCTTGAGACTTATAGTCATCATCCAAAGTGCAGTTACGCCGTATTCATGTGAACTGGCCTTTTGGTATATTGTGTAACCATTGAGGATGGTGCCCACTTTACACTGGGATATAACTATTAAGATCTGTGCTTTTAAAAAAGGTCTTAGTGATCAGCTGATTGTCAGGTTTCATAATAGTAATGTCCAAATAGTGGATCTGTTCCTGATTCCAATTAAATTCTCATTTTATATTATTTTTATTGCTATTCAGCCATTTGGTGTATTCTATTAATGATGCCTCTGATCCCTGCCAAATGAAGAACAGATCATCAGTATATCATTGGTAAAACACCAATTCCTTTCTCCTGTTGTTATATATCCATTTATCCTCCCACTTACTCACAAATAAGTTAGCAAGGCTCGGTGCAAACTTAGCACCCATTGCAACTCCAGTCCTTTGACTATAAAACTTCCCTGCATACCAAAAATAATTATGTATGAGACAATAGTCTAACACCATCCTTAAAAAACGCCATCTGTATATATATATTGCTAAATGCCTAATTAAGAGCAAGCAAAGCATCGCCATGCTATATTATTGTGTATAGTGACGCAACGTCTGCTGCCACTAAAAATACTTCTATATCTTTTGAGATGGTTACCTCTCTAATCTTCTGTAGGAAGCTTGTGGTGTCCTTTAGGTATGCTTTGGTTGTGGTTACACTGGTCTGTAAAAAGTGATCCAAATATTTGCCTATACAGGCTGTCACTGAGTCTATTCCATTTACTATAGGCCTAGTAGGCAGATTTATAGGGTCTTTGTGAATTTTGGGGACCTTATATATAGTAGGAATTCGATTAAAACTCGGACATAAATATTGTTTTTCTTTTTTAGTAATCACTCGCATGTAAAACCCATAGTCCACCAAATTCCTCAAATCCTCCCTATATTTAGTCGTAGGATCTTTACTTATTTGTTGATATGTATTTACATTTTCCAGTATAGTGGTTAGTTGGGAGTGATAATATGACTTGTTCAAAATCACCACACCCCCTCCCTTATCCGCTGGACGGATGATCACATCTTTCCTTGACTCCAAAGCTTTTATTCCATCCGTGATGTGTTTAGGGTTAAGGCTTTTCTTAGGTGGCAATGCATCTAAATCATTAAGAACTAATTGTTTAAACACTTCCACTTGATGCTTCACCTTAACCCTAAACACACCCTAAACACATCAGCCTTAACCCTGAACTCATCATGGATGGATTAAAAGCTTTGGAGTCAAGGAAAGATGTGATCATCCGTCCAGCAGATAAGGGAGGGGGTGTGGTGATTTTGTGGACGCCAGTTCACTACGACTCAGTACGTGGTGAGGGAGGAGTTTGCTGACATCATCGCGTACTGAGTCATAGTGGATGGGCGTTGTAAAAATATTTGAAAATGTATATATATCTCTTATATATATATATATCTGGTGAAACCGATTGAGATTGTGACACGAATTTCCTTAATTAGTTCTGAGTCAGCGTAAATCAAAAAGTGTGTTTTTATTATACACACTTTAATGGAAAAGAATACTTATAAAAATAGTACAATGATAATTATTAGTATCTTTCTTTCTTTTCAAATATATAATACTTCAAGCTTGACCATATGTTCTAAAATGGCCGAATAACCCTTTGTATGCTGAAAAATCTATGTGCTGAGATGTATGTTTGCTGAGAATCTGTTTAGTTGCGAGAGTAGGATCCAACAGGAAGCCTTCCCACCTAACTTTTGCTTATATAAAACAGACTTCTAATTTTGCGCCAAAAGAATAAACCCTCCTTCACAAGGGTGTGGGCTAAAGAGTGGTTACTATAGTAAAGCTACCATCTGTTAACATACTAATGAGATGGGGGAAGTAAAACTAAACAACATATCAGTTACATAGACATTTACCTCTAAAAGCATATATAAGATATACAATATTCATCAAAATCCTGACAGGTTTTAAATGTTTACTTTTTAAATTATCGCATGTCATAACATAGGATTAATTGATTCAAAGTTTTTCTTTCACACAATGGAGAATTCATATTCTAAATAAAATATAATAAAGCCAATTAAAATTGAGATATTAAGAATATAACAGGCGCCCACGCATAGCCGGCCGGCTAATTAATGCTTGTGTGATTTTGCAAATTGTAATACTTTATGTGTGACACTTTATGTTTTTTAATAAATGTCTTAGTGATATATCACTACAAATGGCGTCTTTCTTCTGGGCTAACTGATACATAATCGGGAGTTACCTGGTACATGAGAGCCTGTTGCATATTTCCTCCTTACATGTTGGAGTCTGGATTCCCTGAAATATCAGTTTGGTTTGGGATTGAGCCCTGTGGTTGACATCTATTGGCTACCTACTGTGATGTGCTTTTTGGGCTTATAAGCTGGTAAGCCTTCAATCCTTAAGAGGGTCGCTTGAGGTGGTGGATCTCACGTGGAAGCACTGTGTGTTTTTCTTCTGAGAAAATAATTTCTTACCAAATTTGGTTTAGACTGTATTTTTGGCACTGTAGCGCCTGCAAAGCACCCCAGTGTGAAAGGGGCCTTACTGAGTTTTTGCACTTTTAAAACAGTGTGTTATTTTTATTTTTAATTGTCTGGGAGTTTTCAGAGGGCAATTCATGCCCCTCCCATGTTTGTAGAAACTAGGCTTCCCCCCCCCCCCCCCTCTTCCTGTTCATTGATATTTAAATTAACCAGTTAGATTTTTTTTTAGAGCTGGGCAGACAGGAAGTCCTTTGCAAAAATGCAACAAGAAGTTGGTGGGAGGAGCTCGGGATCTTTTGATGTTTGGAAGTATGTTACTCTAAATGGTTTCCCTGGACACAAGGGTAAGACGATAAGCGGATCTGAATCGACATGGGCAATGGCAGTCCGTGCAAGGGAAGGAGTGCGAGGCTTCCCACAGTCAGACGGTTGCACAGTTCAGGAAGTCTAGTTTTGGATAAAAGGCCATTAAACCCCTTAAAGATTGGCAGATATGGTCACAGGGTACAGTAAGGTGTATTCCTTTGGAAAGTACTTTTGATGTCTAGAGGTACAAGATTCCAGAATAAAAATACCTTGGAAGTAGTTCAGCTGTCGCTTCAAAAGTCTGTAAAGATGAGCGAGTTGATGGATGTGTAGTACACGTTTGTGTGTTTAAAAATTATCATGTTTTTGGACTTTGTGTGGCTCTGGACCATGCGAAGATGTTGAGATGCTCTCGTGTTTTGCCCATTTTTTTCTATCGCTAAAAGAGTGAAGGTAGCATTCCATCTGGTTGTTATTTTTGTTTTGGGAAATATGAAATATCTCCCCCACATTTGTACCTAAATGTTTGTCTCATGTTTGTATGTGGTAACAAGAATATGTTTGAACCTACAGCGACAGCCCTCTTACGTGTCGCAGGTGTTGTATTTTAGTAGGAACATGAAAGTAAGGGTTATAGAGGGTTTAGTTATTGTCAGTTTTGAGGAAAGTCAGTGACAATTTACCAATGTACACGAATGTTGTATTGTTTACCATGCTTTGCAGGTTAAATATGAAGGATAGAGTAATAACTTTTGTTTATAAATATCTTTTCAGGTCCAAGAGTTTCTTTTTTTTTTTTTTTTTTTTTAAATATTTTTTATTAATGAAAGGATAAGTCATTACAATAAACATTTCACATCATTCAGCAGCATAGCTCAATCAATACAAGGTAACACTGAAGATCTATAACATAGCAATCGTCAAGTCTTGATTACAAAAGCTCGCTGAATGAAAAATAAATCTCGACCTTTCAAAGTTTTCCAATACATAGAACTGTAAACAGTGTGAACCAGATAAGGCACTTTTAATACAGAAATACTAAGGAATTCAAACAAGAAATTACTTAGTTTTATATTATTTTCCTGACGGCCATCCAAGGAGACCATTGTGAATAAAATCTGTAAGTTTTCCCTTCCAGGGAAGCAAGGATCTGCTCATATTTAAAGGTTTCATCAATTTTTTTAGTGAGTGCACTAATGGTGGGGGAAGTAGGCGATTTCCAGCTCCCAGCAATTAGGAGCCTAGCTGTTGATAAAATTTGGACTGTCAGCATTCTCAGAGGAGGGGGAAATTGATCAATGTTTATATTTAAAATCGCTAGTTCTGGGGAAGCCTGTTTAATAAACCCAGTGGTTTTAGAGATCAATGAGAATACCCCCCTCCAGAAACTCCGGAGATGGGGGCACTCCCACAGCATATGTATCAATGTCCCTATCCTCCCGCATCCTCGCCAGCAGTCCTGAGAAGTATCGTTCATGAACTTAGCTGTCACATATGGGGAATAATACCATCTAAGTAAGATTTTCTGTGATGTCTCCCAGTGAGAGATGGACCGGACAAAACGGCAACTGCTACGTATCGCTACTTTCCACTGGTCCGCTGAAAAAGACACCGCCAGATCCCTCTCCCACCTCTGAAAGGGAGACATCCTACTAAAACTGTCCTTCT
Organism: Lithobates pipiens; assembly: GCF_037356315.1. Classification (NCBI taxonomy): domain Eukaryota; kingdom Metazoa; phylum Chordata; class Amphibia; order Anura; family Ranidae; genus Lithobates; species Lithobates pipiens. The sequence goes on from NW_027507788.1 coordinate 156,775,793, forward strand.
CCTGTAGCATGTTATAAAACAAGGAAATCCCCCCTTTGACTGACGTTTTGTCGGACCAAAAGAGCCAAGCCCTATGTGGAATCTTAATGGAGGATCTTCTATGGCGGTACAAAAAAGATGCAACCCGTAGATGAGTGAATGAGGCCGACGGAGGTAATGAAAATTTGCGTGCTAAAGTTTCAAAAGGGATTAACCGGTCTTTCTCCCATAAATCTGAAACCTGTACGATACCTTTGCGCTCCCAGGTGGCTAGGTCTAAATCTCTTAAAACACAGTATAAAGAGGAAATGGGAGCGTGTATTTCAGTCAGATTTTGATGGTTAACAGTAGCTTGGACAAAATTATGCCATAAGTTCAGTATCAACGTAATTATGGGATGATCTGACTTAATTGGAGGTCCGGCAAAGGAGGTGGCCAACAGCGCCGCGTATAGGGTGATAGGACCCATCCAGGATTGTTCTATCGCCACCCACTGCTTCTCTATCTGGTGCGGAAACCAAAATTTCAGTTGGTCTAAAATACATGCCTTGTAGTAGTCCTGTAAATTAGGGAGACCCATACCACCCACCTCCCTTCTCTTACATAGAATAGATTTGGCACACCGCGGCCTCCTCCCTTGCCAAACAAACAAAGAAAGTTGAGTCTGCGCTGAAGCAAAGAAAGATACTGGGATCTTTATAGGTAGAGCTCTAAACAAATATAATATTTTAGGGAGAATCAGCATTTTGTATACTGCTAATCTACCCATCCACGTGAGATAAAATTTCCCAAGTCTGTCTAGTTCTTGTTGTAGGGAGGATAGGAGTGGAATGAAGTTCGCTCTAAACAGCCCTTTGCTGGGAGATAAGATTTTTATCCCCAAATATTGAATTGGTTGGTCTGTCCATGGGTATGGAAAGTTTTTAACTAGCTTTTGTTTAATGTTTTCATGGACGTTTATCGCAAGCATATTAGATTTAGATGCATTCACCTTATAATATGAAATTTCGTTGAATTGTTCCAGGATGCCATGCACTGCTGGAAGTGAGCTGAGTGGATTGGACAGGGACAAAATAACGTCATCCGCAAATAATGTGATAGGATATGATTCCTTTAAAATAGGGATACCCGAAACGCTTGTATTTGTACGAATCGTTTCAGCTAGGGGTTCCATTAAGAGTGCAAAAATCAGGGGTGACAACGGACACCCCTGACGAGTCCCATTAGTAATGTTAAAGCTGTCGGAGAACATGCCTTCCGTGAATACCATAGCAGACGGGAAAGTATATAATGCCATGATTGCCGATTTAATGTTTCCTACTATACCAAATTTATCCAATACCCGCTCCAGGTACCCCCAATGGACCCTATCGAAGGCCTTCTCTGCATCTAAAGTCAGAAACAGAGAAGGGTCCCCCGAGGCTTCCGCTGCATGGATTAAGTTTATTATTTTCCTAGTTGCATCTGGTGCTTGGCGGCCCTGAACAAATCCTACCTGGTCGTTTTTAATTAATGATGGTAGAATTTTCGCCAATCTATTGGCTACTATTTTAGCATAAATCTTGACGTCGACATTTAACAATGAAATGGGCCTAAAATTTTGAGGGGCATCCGGTGATTTGCCTGGTTTGGGTAAAGTTATGACCGTTGCTGCTAACATTTCTGGGGGAAACGACGTAGTTGACAAAGCTTTTTCAAAGGCGTTTAATAAATATTGATCAAAAACGGGATAGAAGGTACGATAATATTCAGAGGAGAACCCGTCTGGACCTGGAGATTTATTTAATGGTAGTGTTAGAATTGTTTTTCGGAGTTCGTTAATCGTAATGGGATCATTCAGCGCCGACAGTTGTTCCTGGGCAATAGATGGGAGTGAAATGTTATTTAGAAAACTGTCAATCTTTTCCGGAGTTGGTTGTGGGACAGACTCATCATTCTTTAGATTGTATAGAGCGCTGTAATAGTCCCTAAAGGCATTGGCTATGTCTTTTGGGTTAGCTACTCTAGCTCCACTGGTCGGGTGATGAATAAAATGGATTTTCTGTTTAACGACTTTTTCCCTCGTCTGTTTTGCTAAAAGTTTACCCGCCCTGTTTCCTTGTTGATACCAGCGGGCCTTCCATTTTTTCATTGTATATGCATGGTTGGAGATCAAAAGTAGTCTAAGCTCATGTCTAAGGCTTTCTAATTGTGATTTCCAAATGTTATCTGGGGCCTGCTTATTGAGAGATTCTAATTTTTCAATTTGGGCGAGAAGGCCATCTATTTTCTGGGTTCTCTGTTTTTTAGCTGTACTGCCCATTTTGATGAGGACCCCTCTCATAAAGGCCTTGTGTGAGTTCCATAATGTAAAAGGGTCAGAAACCGACCCTACATTGCAATCAAAAAATTCTCGAATCTCGGAAGTGATTTCCTGCAGAAGATTGGGATGAGAAAATAAAGACGTGTCGTTTCTCCACCTATTAGCTCTAGTTTCGGCCTGTTTCCCTTCTATAACCATGGATATAGGAGCATGGTCTGACCATGAGATAGTATGAATGCAGGACATGCCAACCTTCTGTAAAAGAAATTTGTCTACTAAGAATAAATCAATTCTAGAGTACGAATTATGTGCACTAGAAAAGTAGGAGTAGTCGCGTTCTGTAGAATGTTGGCACCTCCACACATCAAACAATCCCGCTTTGGACATGAAGTGCGCAAGTGTGACCCTCGCCCTGGATTTGTGGAGACGAAATGAGACATCCAAAGTCTGGTTAGGGATAGTATTGAAATCACCGCAGAACAAAAGGAAACCCCTGCGCACTGCATCCACTTTCTTCTTTACTTTATGTAGGAAGGACAATTGCTTACTGTTCGGGACATAAACATTCACTATTGTATATACTGTACCATCAATCTCTCCAATTAAAATAATGTACCTGCCTGCTTTATCTATTTCGACCTGTAGACATTTAAACTGAAGAGTATCTCTAATCAATATTGCTACCCCCCTATGTTTCTTCTGAGCATTCGAGAAAAAGGATGACGGGAAACGTCTGTTACTCAGTTGCGGATGTTTAGAGTCCACAAAATGGGTTTCCTGCAGACACAAAATGTCACTATTGATTTTAAACGCTTCTTTCCAAAGCATGCTCCTCTTGTGAGGGCTATTTAAGCCTCGTACGTTAAATGATGTTATCTTGAAACCCATGTTGTGGCTCTCTCAAAGTTAACCTCTTGGATGAAAGCACTTAGACAGTATGGAGTAGTTTATCACCAGCAAGTCCCAGTATATATTCAGGTAAAGCCCAAAAGGAGCACAAAACCACCCAGGAAAATAGGTATATTGCTGAGTCCAAAAGTTAGTGTGAAAAAGGATGAAAAACCAAGGATCGCTGACTAATCTGCGACCAAAACAAATGTTCCAACAGAAACCTGCCCCCTCCCTATGGGAGAGATCGTAGTCCGTATTAAACCCCAAGTAGCGTGCCAGAAACTGTAGTACCGTATGACTAGATTGTACCAAATACACCTTATCAAAAATTTTTAAGAACAAAAACAAATTTAAAAAAAAAAGATTCACGCGAATCAGTGGGAAAAATAACCCTTAACTGCTAGAGGGTATAAAGAGCTTAACCATAGTCCGCCACACACCGGAGCCTAATGAATGATAATTGGAAGTAACCCTGAGCTATCAGTCCGAAATTTGCCTCGGCCAGGCTGGAGATCCTGTTCGGGATGAAGGAGATCCGGAGCGAGAGCCATCATCAAAATCCAAGATCCGCCATTCGCGAAGAAGTCGAAGCCCGTCTTCCACCGATTTAATAGCAATTGTCGCACCGTCCTTTGAGACCAGAAGTTTCGCTGGGTATGCCCATTTATATGGGATGCGGTGATTTCTTAATGGCTTTGTAATGGTTGCCATACCTCTGCGCCTCTGCATCGTGAAGGCTGAGAAATCAGGGAAAAAGGATAGGCCTTGAGCAGATGGAGGAATGTCATCAGGATTGCGGACACACATAAGAAACTTCTCTTTCGTTTGAAAAAAGTGGATCCTTACAATCGTGTCTCTCGGTAGATGGTCCGGAATATGTTTGGGCTTAGGGAGCCTATGGATCCTGTCTATCGAGAGATCCGCCACTGACGCTTCTGGTAAAGCTTCCTGTAGGATTTTTTGGAAGTAGACAAGGAGGTCCGGATTCTTGACCGTTTCTGGGATGCCTCTAATTTTTATATTGTTCCTCCTCGAGCGGTCCTCGAGGTCGGCCATTTTTCCCTTCAGGGCTAAAATTTCATCTTCCCTCTCATTATGAGCGTCAATTACTTTGTTAATAGTCCCCGCAAATTCACCCATCTTCCTTTCCACATGTGACACCCTTGTATCTACCGCCTTCACTTCTTCCTTAAAGTGTTTAGTAAGTGATAGAATATCTGCATGCAGCGTACTTCTGAGAGATACCAACATATCTTTAAGTGTGGTGTCAATTACTGGCAAATTATTAGTGGGGAATTCAAGGATGGAGTCTTGCAGTTCCCTCGTGTCATCAAGGGGAGCATTACACATGCCTTCCTCCTCCTCTCTCTGAACATGGGGCTGCTTGGCTTTAATGGGGCTAGATGTGGAGGAAGCTGTAGGGGAAATCTGATTACCTCTCCCCGAAGTGTCCCTCCGGCGTGTAGGCATGTCTGGCATCTGTAGATCCCCATCAGCATGTTTACTGCTCTCCCCGCTCTCCGACCGTCCGGCGCCATCTTGGGCCTGTACTCCGCGGGGCTGACGGTAAAAATCCGTCATGCGGCTAAGTCGTTTAGCCTCCTTTCTCCGTTTCGACATGGTCCGCACCTCTGCCCGACCACAGGGGGATAAAAACCGCCGTTAAAATCCGCTCAGGGATGTCGTAGATTGCTCCGGTGTATTGGCTGTGGACGGAGCTCTTTCACACTGCGGCCATACTCCTCGGCTGCCGGCCACGCCCCCCAGGTCCAAGAGTTTCTGAAAGTGTATGTACATAGAAAGCAGGTGTATAAGAAGGTAAAAGTATCAAATGCTATTTCACTGTTTCATTGTTTTTTTTCTGCACCATTCTAAACCCTGTGTGTATTCCTCCAGTTTGTAATGAGGAGGAAAAGGAAGATGATAATGGTGAGAATCACAATTTTCAAACCAATAATACTAACCGCTCTAATTTTAGCCAAGTTTGTGACAGGTGACTGGGCCATTGTAAAGAAGCTTGAGGGATGGGACAACTGGGTCCACAGTAGCCAATGCAAGAAGCTGCTCAACCACACCAAAGGATGAGGAGTATCTTTGTTTATTTATATTTTTTAAGTATATTTTCCAACTAGACATTTCCAACATGATTGGGTCTACTCTGAGTCTCCACTGGGCTCTAGTGCCCCAGTGATGACAGCGGTACATGATATATAGGATGTTCATATCGGTATGAGGAGTTTTGACAAACTGGTAAAATCCAGACACTTGTCAATGGAATTTAACGGTACATTTCTAGAGGGTAAAAATAATTATAATTTTATCAATAGCTCTGGTTCTTGCCAGCTTTGGTATCGGGATAACTAGGTAGCCCACAAGTGTGTTTTAACTTTAGTTTGGTATTAATGTGGATCTACAGCTTATAAGGTAATTCCCCCTAATGCAGGTTCATGCGTCCGGGTGAAACTCGTCCGAACATCTTATCCATTGAGGATTGGATATTTCATGTAACTGTTGAAGCTATAAGGAAGTTACCACAACCCAAGGGGGGTTTCTGGGAATTCATAAGTAAAGATTGTTATACCTGGTTCGGGGATACTAGTGACAAAGTTCAGGCCCATATGGATAAGGTGGAGAGCTCTATACTATAGCTCTATACTATAGCTAGTGAAGTTTGAAGTTCTTTCAAGGGTCTGGGAATCTTTGGGAATTAAATTTTTTTATTTTGCAGCGGATCATAGTTGAAGGAAGTAGAGATATATATATAAACTCACGTTATTTTTGTTTCTATTCCTTCTATATGTCGTGATGAGGTGCTACTGTTGCCTGATTGGAAGAATGAACAGAGCCTGAGCAGATGACGACTCCCTGAAGCCCAATCCACGTACAAGACACAGAGGATCCCAGACCAACAAGCCTTCATGTCCTCTTCTAAGTCATCCCTCCTGAAGAACAGAGTCTACATGTCAAGCCGTGTTTTCCTTTTTATGGACTTATATGTACTGTAAGGACTGATTCATTTCCAGGTGTAAGAAGAAGATCATGACTCATCGAGGGGCACATGGGAGCATATGACAAAGAGGAGGGACTGTTGTGGAAATGTTATGAAGATGTATTTTAATATGTATTGTCATAAGTGTCTCCCAGTGTTAGTACTCCCGTAACCCGCTCTAAAGAGCTGACTGGGGCAGATTGACACAGGTTGAGATGTTTGGTAGTGAAAAGCTCCTTAGGGATGTAGAGAGGTGTTTGCAGAGTGGGGACACGTCCACTAGCAAAGGGCCCCTGTGTGATGCACAGAACAATCGTCTGGGGGGGATGTGTTCACTTTGCAAAGACATTATCGGTTTAGCGGATGTGCACTCGAGTCACCCCTGTAATGCCCGATCAACATATTTGTGGTGCTATGATCATACAAGTGCAGATAATCTCTCATCCACAGAGACAGTAGTATAGTCCGGGTATGCCATGTTCTCTGAATAACGCAGAATAAGGATTCACGAACAAATGATAAGAACAGGATTCTTTGAATCGTTGTGGTCGGGAGAAGTGTTCATGATCTCAGGCTTCCTGTGATCATGCTGACAGAGACAGGGGGCTGGAGATTGTACACGCTGCCCCCGCCCAGACATGCCCATAAGACTCCCCTAGTCATTGTTCATTGGTTGTTGTATAAATACATTTTTCCTGTGTTGTTACATCCTTATTTGGTCATATCCTGTGAGGTCACATCCTGTGTAGGAGATGATTGGCTGTTGGAGGCTGGACTTCCAGTTTGTGGCTTCCTGTTTGTATGTGAATAAAAGAACCAGTGAACCGCTCACCAAGGCAGTTGTGCTGAGATGAGGACGTGAGAATGTGGTAATGTCTGTTTACTGGGAAAAGGGGGAGACATGGGTTATTTTAAGATGCATTATACCATTATGGTGAAGGGGTGCTTATTAGCACAGGTGAGATTGGTTATGTATAGCCAATCTCTCCACCACAAACATCAAAGCTCTTCTGGATAAATAAACAATATTTAAATGGATGCCATCAATGCTCTTTAAAGGGGTTGTAAAGGTAAAAAAAAAATTCACCTTAATGCATTCTATGCATTAAGGTGAAAAAACATCAGACAATTCCAGCCCCCCGTTTTACTTACCTGACCTCTCTAAAGTCCCACGCTTGCACCCGACATCTTCTTCGCCGATCAGCCTGGCTGCTGATTGGTTACAGTGGATGGATTGAAACCAGCGCAGCCATTGACTCTCGCTGCTGTCAATCACATCCAATAATGCGGGGCGCCAGGGGGGGCGGGGCCGCCAGCTGTATCACGAGAGCGTACCCGGAAGTACTTCTCACCATGCGAGGGAGCTTGCATGAACGGGAGAAGTCCTTGCGGGGGGGGACGGAGACAACCGCCGAGGGACCCCAGAAGACCAGGTTCGAGGCCACCCTGTGCAAAACAAGCTGCACAGTGGAGGTAAGTATAACATGTTATTTAAAAAAATATATATATCTTTACAACCCCTTTAAGTATATTTTCCAAATCTGACATTGTTTGATACTATACTATTAACCTAAAAATATAAGTGACAGTAGTGATGGTCTATAAAGTCCATATAGAAGCTGCACTCATCACAGTAATCAATCTTGCAATGATGGGTGCTTGAACTGAATGCCACAGATGGTGCCCAAACCAAATGCAAAGATGCAGATTCATTAAAACCAAATGTTACAATGTTTTGAGGTTTTCCTGTGTTTTGAGAGCTGGAGGTAACCAGGATGTAAGGGTTAAAGTGACACTAAAGATATTTTTTTTAAATAACAGACATATTATACTTATCTCCACTGTTCAGCTTGTTTTGCACAGAGTGGCCCCAAACCTGTTTTTCTGGGGTCCCCCGGCGGCTGTCTCGGCTCATCCCCGCATCAGATAACCCCCTGGGAGAAGTCCTCTCCCGGGGGTTACATTGCGGGGGCGCTTCCGAGTCCACCTTTTGGTGTCCATAGATGCTAAATGCAGGAATCGGCCCCACCTGAGGCCGCGTCACTGCATTTGATTGACAGCAGCGGGAGACAATGGCTGCGCTGCTATCAATCTATCCAATCAACAGCCGAGAACCCACTAGCAGAAAGACGGCTTTGAGGGTTCAGATAGGTAAAATGGGGGGGGGGGGGAGCTGGGGGCCGGTCACTCACAGGTGTTTTTTCACCTTAATGTTACAACCCCTTTAATGTGTTTCCTGCCATTTTCAGAAAGGTTACTGCCCCCTACAGGTCAATCCTCATAAAAGGTGCTAACTCCAAACCCCTGGGTCGAGCCCTGGGGAAATACTGGCAAAATGTAGCCTGTTACTAAATATCAATGTAAAAAAGACAAATAATTCCACAGTAGCACACTAAATTAAATGATCAACATAAAACACCCATACATAATGAAAAGTGTTCATATGGCATATTCAAAAATATATTTATGCTCCAACATATGCAAATCAATATGGTTATACAGTCCACCTTAAAGTGATGAACAGATAGTGAAACAGAATCTCATTGATCAACCAAAATCCTTCACCAAAGTGATGTGTGCCAATGCCACTCCCTTAAGAATAAAGCTCACCAGATGCTGTTCCCATTCACATCTAATTATTAAATGTTATTGAAGAGCCGCTTTTACACGCCAATCTCCATGCAGATTAATAAAGACACTCTCCACATGTGGCGATAGAAATTGAGACAGAGCCTCCAATAATGTAAAAATACCTTAACCACTTACAGACCGGTAGATTTGGCTGCTTAATGAGCAGGCCATTTTTTGCTATACAGCACTGCGTCGCTTTAACTAACAATTACGCGGTTGTGCAGTGTTGTACCCACACAAAATTAACGTCCTTTTTTTCCTGCAAATATAGCTTTCTTTTGGTGGGATTTGATCACCTCTGCGTTTTTTATTTTTTTGCGCTACAAACAAAAAAAAGAGCAACAATTTTGAAAAAAAACAAACAATATTTTTTACTTTTTGCCTCTGGCTTTAACCATGTGCTTAAATAGTTTTGGGAGGCTGGTGGGGATGGGCATTAACATGGTGGCAGTCAAAACCAATCTATCAGTGTGCTACAGTCTTGCACAGTCAAAATAAATGTGAACAACAGTGCCAAATAATGTAGCAGCAATTACTGATACCATTGTAAATCATTTTCTACAGAAACGTCACCTCTTTTCCTTCCAACCCTGTGAGATTGGTTGTAAGAAGGTGCAATCTGCATTCTTCCCCACTGCAGGTGGCGCCTGACCAAAGCAGCATCACAGCTTGGAGAAGAAGTCTGTCTGTGGTTTCCTGGTTCATGGGGGCAGCATTCCAGTTAGCTGCGCTGCATCCAGGTGGTCCTTGGTGTCCATCTTGGGTCAGCAGAGTCTTTTTACGTCCCTGCTCTCCAGGTTTTGGTGGGCATTCACGTGTGGGTAGTGTAGGGACAGGTCTCCAGTCTGTCAGGGACAGTATTACCGGCAGATGAAGGTTCCAGACAAGAAGGGAAAGCTTAGGGCTTGCAATTTCCTTAGACATATTCCCGTTTGGGTATGAGACGGCCAGATCGCATTCTGCTCCTCCAGACAGACAGTGTCAGTTCCGCTGATTACCTGCTCAGCTACACACTGTTGGCATTCATGAGTGCTGTCGATTGGGCCCTCTCCCACTGAGTTTGCTGTGAACTGTTTTGCCCTTAATACGAGACAAGTTCTACTGATTGCACCTGTATGTTGTTATAAAATAAAGTGCTGTGTACATACATCGGTAGATTAACAATCTAAAACTAAAAAATAACTAAAATCTAACAGGAGCTTTACATGTTCATGTAATTCCACATTTTATGTTTAGTTTTTTTTTTTAATCTGAAACTAACATACAATAATTCCATACAATAATCCCTGGGATCCTGCTTTGAAGATATATCCTGTTTGTAAAGGTAAATGATCACTGTCTTCCAACTGTTCTTCTACCCCAAGGTTTCAGGTAGCTGTTTCAACCCACCCTGAGAAATGCCATGCAGCCATGCTTGGAGTGCATGTAGACAGTAAATGGCTGAAAATACGTTAGCTGCGTGAGAACAACAGCTTTGAGATGTAACAAAAGATGGAAAAATGATTTAGTAAACTAAATTTTGTGTAGCACCCTTGTCCTAAACAGGGCTGCTAGTAAACTTAGTTGTGCTGGGTGGCAACTAGCCTGGCTAATTTGTAGTCTTGATAAACTGTATTTTCTCCTAAGCTTGAGTTTAATTGTAGTCTCTTTCTTCTGTCAATAGGTGGCACTGTTGTCTTTGACATTAGGATGATAGATTACAGTGAATTCAGGTTATGAGCAGATATGTTGTCTCAGCCAATCAGCAGGAGTTTTCTTTGGTCGCTGAGCATGCTGGGATATTCTATTTATTTGGAGAAAGTCAGGTGATCGGGATTCAGTCCACCCGGGTTGCAGCCTGGCTGGGTGTGTGTGGAGCAGTAGCCAAGGTGTAGGCCTAAAGCCTGGGGTTTAGCCACGTGTGGAGCCTAATCGCTGCCAGGAGGCAAAGTAGAAGAAGTTGACAGAGGGTCAACCATTCTTGTTGCCAGAGGCAGGTGCAAAGGGATGGAGTTCTGAAGGAGTACCAGATGCTTCACTAGCCTGGGAAGGTGAAGTATGTGGGAAAGATTCAGGAGAGAACTCATCCAAGAATACAGGGGGTAGCTGTGGGCAAAGTGTGAAGGAGTGCAGCATGTAGCTGTACTTCCAAAGTAAGACTTTGTCTCCCACTGCTCTGAGCCATACAATATTTGATCAAAGCAGATAGCTGTAAGTAAAGCTTGAAGAGAAGTACTGCCAGTAGCTGTGAGTAAATCTTGAGGGATCCAGCGGGTAGCTGTGAGCCCGAGGAACCCAACAGGTAGCATGGGTGAAGCTTGACGAATACAGTGGTACTGTGAGTTGAGCTTGAGGGATCCAGCAGGTAGCTGAGAGCCCAAGAAGTCCAGTGGAATACTGCCAGCTGTGCTTGCAAAATACAGCAAGTAGCTGTGAGTGAAGCTTAAGAAGTCCAGCAGGTAGCTGTGAGCTAAGCTTGAGGATCTACAGTGCGAATCTGTGAGTAAAGTTGTTGCTCTACAAGCCCTTGTACACACGGTAGGAAATTCTGACGGAAAATGTCCAATCGGACCGTGTTGTCAGATAATCCGACCGTGTGTCCGACCAACAAAGTTTGAGAGCTGGATATAAAATTTTCCGACAACATGATCTGATCAGACTTTGTCCGATCATTTGTAGAGAATTCCGATCGAACAAAGTGCCATGCATGCTCAGACCAAATTACGAGACCAAAGCTGTAGGCTACTAGCCTGAACGTAGTCCCGTCATAACGAACAAACGTCATCACGTTCTGAACGATCAGATTTTCCAACAACTTTGTCCTACCGTGTGTATGCAACACCAGTTTCGGACAAAATCCATCGGAAAAAATCAGACAGATTTTGTTGTCGGAATGTCCGACTGTGTGTACATGAGCTAAGAGATAGCTGCTGCTACAAGATGCAGATCACTGCATTCAGCTTAAAGGAGTTGTAAAGGCAGAAGTTTTTTTTTTATCTTAATGCATTCTATACATTAAGATAAAAAACCTTCTGTGTGTAGCAGCCCCCCAGCACCCCCCAATTTCCTACCTGAGCTCCTTCTCTCTCCAGCGATGTCCACGATCCCCTCAGCCATCCAGTACACTCCTGATTGGATGAGACAGAGCAGCCACGCCATTGGCTCCTGCTGCAGTCAAAGTCAGCCAGCCAATCTGGTGGAAAAAGGGGGCAGGTCCAGGTCGGGGGCTCTGTGTCTGAATGGATACACGGAGCTCTGACTTGGCTTGGTTGCCCCCATAGAAAGCTGCTGGCTGAGGGGGCACTCAAAGGAGGGAGGAGCTATGAACAGCAAACGGGGGCCCAAGAAGAGCATCTAGGCTGCTCTGTGCAAAACCAACTGCACAGAGGAGGCAAGTATAACTTGTTTGTTATTTAAAAAAACAACAACTAGACTTTACAATCACTTTAAAGGCCCTTTTTCTGTATTGCTGTCTGCCTAGTTCTATATAAATGTAGCACTAACCCCCAAAGGAGCTTCCGGTTTTTGCTGGGCTTAACATTACCTCACCTGTTCACTGTGTCCGTCCTAGGGGTCCCGTTGTAGAGTGGATTAAAGAATGTTAGCTCCGACACTTCCAGAGGACAAACAGCTTCCACAGGCTGGATCTGGCAACCACCAGATAGGCCTCTCTCACTGACCTAGCAGCCGATGAGATGCTCAGACAAAGTCTCTGCCACAGACTTGTCAATTCAACGGAATCGTTGTGCAATCCTCTGCTACAGGAAAGTGCAACCAGCAACTTGTAAAATTAAAGAGCTGTCATACAGTGCCAGTTTCTTTCAGCCAATCCGGCGGTACTGTGTGGTAGGTGACCCGGGATGCATCCTCCAACTGAGTCTCTAGGATCTTCTAGAGGCACCGGCCTTGTTGCTCGGTCCTCCCTCTGAAAAGTCCTCCCCTGGACCCTCCAGTCGCTTGACTTCTACCTGCAGGCAAGACAGTTCAGGACCATCCCTGGATTGGTAGGCCCTAAGACATCGCTAAAGCCTGCTCAGTGCCCAACTGCAGCCTCGCCTTTGTCCATCATTGCAGCCTGATGGAAAGTAACTACCGTATTTATACAATGCCCTTTTTCACCCTGAAATTTGGGGGCAAATCACGTGTGTGTGTTATATGCCAATTCCTGGCTGCCTCGAAGTGGAAGAAGGGGTGAGCGCCACTGGATTACACAGAGCCACGATCTGTGTACCCGGCGATCAGTCACACACAGTCTCGCTTCCTGGCCCGCCTCCTATGATATACAGAACAGTGGTCCAATGCTGGGCCAGGAGGTGGGACTGTGTGTTACTGAGCGCCAGGTACACAGGAGATCGTGGCTCTGTGTAATCCGACAGTGCTCGTCCCCTCCTTCCACTTCGAGGCAGCCAGGAATTGGCATACAACACGCACACATGATTTCCCCCCCATTTGCAGGGGGGAAAAGTATGTGTTATACGCCGATAAATACGGTAGTTGCTTTTCATCAGTAGCTCAATATTGTGAGTTTTACTGTTATCAATAGTATTTCTAACTTTTTTGCAAAAATGGCTTGCATTTTTAAATTAATTGATTCATACATACAACTGCTGCATATATATATATATATAGTGAAAATTCATAATTGGAAAGTTCAAAGAATTGTAGCACCCTTGTCTTAAACAGGAGCTACTGGTAAATTTAGCTGTGCTAGGTGGTAACTTACCTGACTAATTTATAGTCTTTGTGGTCATTTGGGTTTTCTCCTAAGCCTGGTTTAACTATGGTTACTCCCTTCCGTCAATAGGTGGCACTGTTGCCTTTGGAATTAGTATGATCAGCTGCAATGAGGCTGAGTTATGAATATGCATATCTCTTTAAGCCAATCCGTAGGAGTTTTAGGCCACAGAGCGTGCTGGAAGAGGGTATATATTTGGAGGAAGTCAGGTGATGGGGGTGCACCCACCTAGACCTTGGTTTGGTGTGGATGTGTGAAGAACAGCTTTGTTGGGTGAGGCCTGGCCATGTGATTGAGGCTCTGCCAGAGAGAGCCTGTTTATTGCCTTGGAGCAGGGGAGAAGCTCTGCCAGAAAGAGAGAGCTTTTTGTTGCCTGGAGGTATATAGAGAAGGATGGAGTTCTGAGATGAAGTACCAGAGGTTGCTCTTCATGAGATGGGGAAAGCGCCAAGGGGAATTCATCCTGTATGGTGTTGTGAGTTTTCGCTATAGGAGACAGCTGTTGCTATGTAAGTACCGAATATTGGTTGCAGGCCTAAGGCCCTTGTTCTGGATTGCTGTCTACATGGCTGTTTTGCTTTTGGAGTTTGCTGATCTGTCTGCATATTGTCCTAGGGTGTCCTGTGCCCTAACACTCTCTTCCACATTTTTCTGCTGTGAGCAATAAACTCACTTTTGACTGGCTCCCATCATTTCTGCAAATGTCCACACCCATTATGCCTAAGAACCAGCACCCTGAGGTGAAATGTCAGCCCTCCCTTGTTAGGAAAGTAGAATTCAAGATAACTTCTAGCATCAAATCCATGGATGTGGTAACATTTTCAACACAGAATCTATCTTGTGATTTTAATAGGGCCAAACTTATCTTCTTTCATTTCAGCTTTCTAAAAAACTTAACGTTCAGTTTATATTTGTCTGTGATAAATAAGGTAAATCTATTTTAATGTTGCAATAATTTTGTTTATTAAATTCACAGGCCAGTCATGGGGAATTCAGCTGACAGAGCCCTTAGTGCCCTTTCACACAGGCTTTATCTGCTCCATTAGGCTGGGTTCACACTGCTGCGGTGTACGAGATCGGATGTGATTCGCACCGCACTGCAGTGCAAATCACATGCGATCTCTGTGCGATGCGATTTCAGCCATACAGATAGTATAGCTGAATTTGCATCGCATCCGGCCCAAACTCGTACAGGACCCTTTTTTAGGTCCGCAGCAGAATCGGATCGCATGGGTGTTCACACCATGCGATCCAATTCCTGTCCGAGTTTTCAGATCGCACTGCGATATGCGAACTGATTTGGAGGTGTCATTAACTTTTCACTGGCACTCCCAGCAGTTCGCATAGGACAGTGTGAACTGCCGCCGGGAGGCATGCGATGCAGGAACCCGCAGTAGATTCGCAGCATTCCCACATCACAGCAATGTGAACCCAGCCTTAAGCAGAAGATCCATGAGCAGACCCCCTGCTGAGACGGAGCTGAACAGGACATAAGTCAGTTTTTTTCATCCGCGCCAGTTCACTTATAGTGTCCATTTACATCAGGCTACTTCTGATCCATCACATTTAGATGCAGAAAAAATAGAAAGAAGACACAGCCTTGTCTTCAGCCCTAAGCATTTACTGAGGGAGCGGAGGCAGGTAAAACCACTCCATAAGGGAAAGGATTTGGGCAACTACAGCTGGCCAGAACTTTGAGTATCGAGACCTGCAGGGCAGCTTATGCATTTACCAGCTTATTCACCCGCATACCAAAAATTAAGATACAGTCCCTTTTTGCTTCTGCCAACTGAACTTCTCTGTTCAACTGAGATTCCTGAGAAAATGTAATTTAAGTCCTGGCAAGTGGCAAGCCTGGGAATGGTGGTAGTCATCTATTAAAACCAGGCATGTACTGTACTGGCCATTGGGACTACAGGGAGTTTCTCGGTGGGCCGATGGCTCAGTGGGCCGGTTTCAGTAACAAAGGCTGCGCAGCTCGCCCTCACCTTCATGCAGTGATGTGAGAAAGATGAGAAAAATACAGAGGAGAATAAGTGAAATAATAAAAGAGGTTAGTGGGGACTCCTTATGTTATGCTACTTATGTGTGCGTATAGTTTTATAAACTGTTTTTGTTTTGCAAAATTAAAGTGGGCTGGTCTGGATAAAGTCCAGGAGCACATTTTTGTCCCAGTCCAGCTCTGATTAAAACCGATTGCATAAGCCCATAAATGAACAATAATGTTGCCCAGACCCCTCTTGCTGAGCTGATGGGGCCCAGGCTCTGTATAGGAGAGCCAGTGGTATTGCCTTCTCCTCAGCTACAGTATAGTACAGCACAGTGTTCTCAGAGTGGGATGGCAACTTACCTTCCTACTTCCAGATAAAAACTCAGGATGAGCACCACTCAGCTTTGTATTCTTTGATTGGCTGAGATGGAGAGGCAGGTGAATGACATTACGATTTCCAGCTCAGCCAATTAGAGGAAGTTTTGCATTCTCATTCAGAGAATACAAATTTGTTTTTAAAAAATTCCAGGATGCATTCCTAGATACACTAAATACAACAGATATTAAGATGTATGGATAATAGCACCAGAGATGGTTGATTCGGAGAAGATCTGATTGCTTACTGGGTGATCAGGAAGAATTTTTATTTTCCCATCTGAGGAAATTGGATCATAGGTTTTATAGGTTTTTTTTTTTTTTATTTCATCTGGATCAACTGTAGAGTATATGGAGGTTTCTATTTTTTTTTTTTTTTTTATGTTGGCTGAACAACCTGACTAACAATGTAACTACTGTATGTACCATTTTTTGGTCTGCAGTGTTTTTTTGTGGGCACAGCCATCTAGGTAGGACTTTGCTTTGCTGAAGACTGGAGTGAAATCATACCTTTTTTGATAAAAGTCTACAGGGAAAGTAAAATGAAGGTTTTGGTTTTAAAGTAACTTTGCCAAAGGGATCTCACCTACAGAGCAGATTCAGAAAACAGATTACTGGACAGGTAATGCTGATTTCTTTACAGGGTGCTGCCATTGTAAGATTGTTAAAACAGTGATTGGGTCACTTTAAGGATTCAATAGATTTTTAATGGCTCCTGAAAATTACAGAAGCTTCAACTATTTACCTAGGGCCTGTCCTGGTACTAAAAACAGACCCAAAATAGAGACATTTTATTCTATTCTTTTCTCTTTTTATTTTTGTTTTAATGAAAAGAAAAAAAAAGACAGTAAAGAAATAAGGCCTCATGCACACGAGACGCAGATGAAACCTCTGTTAAAAAAAAGCTGAAACGCGCGTTTAGAAACGCGCGTTTTGCCGCGTTTGCATGCCGCGTTTAGACGCGTTTAGACGCGTTTAGACGCGTTTGCGTTTAAACGCGTTTATAAAGATAACATCATGTAGACCCTCCCCAAGCTCTCAAAGCATTTTTTTTAACTATTTCTGCTATTTTGATCAGAGTGAGCAGCAGCAGCATAGAGAGCAGTTGTACACTTGCATTTGCCGTGTCACTTGCCACGGCACCTGCCACAAGTTGTGGATTGTCCACTTGCCACGTCACTTGCCACAAGTTGGGGATTGTCCACTTGCCACATCACCTGCCACGTCACCTGCCACAAATTGTGGATTGTCCACTTGCCACGTCACTTGCCACATCACCTGCCACGTCACTTGCCACGAGATGTGGATTGTCCACTTTCCACGTCATCTGCCATGCCACCTGCCACAAGCTGTGGATTGTCCACTTGCCACGTCACCAGCCACATCACCTGCCACAAGTTGTGGATTGTCCACTTGCCACGTGACTTGCCACATCACCTGCCACGTCACTTGCCACATCACCTGCCACAAGTTGTGGATTGTCTACTTGCCGCGTCACTTGCCACATCACCTGCCACGTCACTTGCCACGTCACCTGCCACAAGTTGTGGATTGTTCACTTGCCACGTCACATGCCACGTCACCTGCCACAAGTTGTGGATTGTCCACTTGCCACGTCACTTGCCACAAGCTGTGGATTGTCCACTTGCCACATCACTTGCCACGTCACCTGCCACATCACTTGCCACGTCACCTGCCACAAGTTTTGGATTGTCCACTTGCCACGTCACTTGCCACGTCAGCTGCCACGTCACTTGCCACGAGATGTGGATTGTCCACTTTCCACGTCATCTGCCATGCCACCTGCCACAAGCTGTGGATTGTTCACTTGCCACAAGCTGTGGATTGTCCACTTGCCACATCACTTGCCACATCACCTGCCACAAGTTGTGGATTGTCCACTCGCCACGTCACTTGCCACATCACCTGCCACAAGTGGATTGTCCACTTGCCACGTCACTTGCCACGTCCCCTGCCACAAGTGGATTGTCCACTTGCCACGTCACTTGCCACGTCACCTGCCACAAGTTATGGATTGTCCACTTGCCACGTCACATGCCAGTCACCTGCCACAAGTTGTTGATTTTCCACTTGCCACGTCACCTGCCAAGTCACTTGCCGCGTCACCTGCCAGGTCACTTGCCACGTCACCTGCCACAAGTTGTGGATTGTCCACTTTCCACGTCACTTGCCACTTCACCTGCCACGTCACTTGCCACAAGTTGTGGATTGTCCACTTGCCACATCACTTGCCACCTGCCATGTCACTTGCCACGTCACTTGCCACAAGTTGTGGATTGTCCACTTGCAATTGCAATTGTTTAAAATATTTTTCTAATGGTTTTTCATCATTTGCAATCATTTTTGAGATTTTTAATGTAAAAAAAAAGGTCACCTTTAAAAACGCATATAAACGCAAACGCGGCTAAACGCGGGTGCCGCGTTTAGCCGCGTTTAGCCGCGTTTAGCCGCGTTTTGCGTCTGAAACGCAGAAATTTTTGTTTCTGAACGCATTTTTTTGCTTCTGGAAAAACGAGATTAAACGCAACTGCATATAAACTGAAAAAAACGAGACTGTGTGCATGGACACATAGGATAACATTGAATGAGTTCAGGTGCAGTTGAAAAAACTGTCCAACTGCATCTGAACGCGCGTTTAACTGCGTCTCGTGTGCATGAGGCCTAAGAATAAAACAATTAAAGTAACAATCAAATACAGAAACAAAAAAATATATATTCAAATACAAATAACTCTGAATAAATGATCTTGACTATCCTTAATTTCCTCTTCTATTTAGTTTAATAATAAAACTTAACAGTTTCAGATTTAGCATTATTTTGCCAACAACAAAATCATTTTCATTAAAATACTCTTTTTATCCCTAGCAGTGTGTATGTATTATTAGTTAATACAAATAATTAATTAACAAAGTAATTTATTGGTTATACGGTACCATTATAACACAAAAGTCATGCATTTATTTCTACACATATTTATTAAATTCATTGTTTTTTGTTATTATTATTTCTTGTAAACTACTAGGAATTTTTATACATTGAACCAGATAATGTGATTTAAAAAAAAAAAAAAATGAAATGTATTATTAAATTATTACATCTTATGCTATATTTTACAATGGCTCAAAACAGTTTTTTTTTTTTTTCATAGGTTTAATTTTTACATAAGAAAGTCAAAAAGAAGGTGACAGTTTCTTTTAACTGGAGAATGGCTTGCCGGTTTCTTCCTTTCCTTCGTTTATGCTATATTTTAATATCATCTTAATTTATGGTCCTGATAAAGATGACCCTGTAATTGCCCTAATGATCATTGGCTATAGATAGATAGATCAATAGTTGCTAAATGCTTAAGGCCGGGTTCACACCACTGCGGGGGGAGATCCGGATGTGATTCGCACCGCAAATCACATCCGATCTCCGTAGCGATGCGAGTTCAGCCATACAGATAGTATGGCTGAATTCGCATCGCTCCCGCAGCAAACTCGCACGGGACCCTTTTTTTGGTCAGCAACAGAATCGGATCGCATGGGGGTTCACACCATGCGATCCGATTCCTGTGCGAGTCGGCAGATCGCACTGCGATATGCGGACGGATCTGGGGGTGTCATTAACATATCATTGACACTCCCAGCCGTCCGCATAGGGCAGTGTGAACTGCCGGCGGGAGTAATGCGATGCGGGAAAACGCATCTTTACAAAAGTTCATCTTTACAAAAAAAGCACAGCAGCCATTGGGACCAACGCCCCCTAGTGTGACAGGAGGGAGCGCCATCCTGTCCCTTTGGACAGTTCAGTTTATACTCTCTCCTGTCACAGCTGCTGTCTTTGAGCCAATGAGGAAGGAAAGAGCTGGGAGAGATGCTGCTCTTGTGTGCATTTCTGGATTGAGATCGTGCTCAAGTAGGTATAAGGGGAGGGGGAGCTGAGCATTGAAGGTTTTTTACCTTAATGCAAAGAATGCATTGGCCACTTGAAGACAAGGCTTTTTCTAGCACTTTTTGTTTACATGTAACAATCTTTTTTTTTCTTCTTTTTTTTGCTAGAAAATATCGTAGAACCCCCAAACATTATATATATTTTTTAACCACTTGCTTACTGGGCACTTAAACCCCCCTCCTGCCCAGACCAATTTTCAGCTTTCAGCGCTGATGCAATTTGGCACTGGTGGGCACTGATAGGCTGCAATGGTGGGCACTGATAGGCTGCACTGGTGGGCACTGATAGGCATAGTTAAGGCGGCACTAATAGGCACAGATAAGGTGGCACCGATAGGCACAGATAAGGCAGTACTGATGGGCACAGATAAGGCGGCACTGATGGGCAAAGATGGGCACAGATAAGATGGCACGGATGGGTGGCACGGATGGGTGGCACTAAGGGGCACTGATAAGTACCATTGATAGATGGGACTGATAGGCACTGATAGGTGGTTCTCATAGGCTCGCTGATCACAGAGTGTGCAGGCCGCTTGTGCACGGGACGACGTCAATAGACGTAGTCCCGGCAAAGTAGGTCCGTGCTGTAGCCGTCATTCAGCTATAGCGCGGATCCCTAGTGGTTAAAGCAGAGGCCCTAGAGAATAAATTGGTGGGTTTTGCAATTTTTTAGGTCACACAATACTTGTGCAGTGGTTTTCAAATGCAATTTATTGGAAAAAATACACCTTTTTTTAATTTTAATGCAAAAAAAAACACAATGCATAACCCAACTTTTTTGTAAAATATAAAAGATGATGTTACTCCAAGTAAATAAATACCAAACATTTCATACTTTAAAATTGTGCATGCCGCACAGCAGAGACAAATGGCGTATATTTCACTATGCATAGGTGACATTTTAAAAGCTGTTATAGGTAACCACTTTAGAAAAAAAAATTGAAATAATTTTTTCACAGTGCTTCTGGGGAAGTAGTCAGTAGTAGAGTCAGTAGTTTTTAATTTTTAAGTGTTAATTTTTTTACAATTTAATTTGCTTTAAAAAAAATTCACAATGCTTTTTGGGGGGAGGGGGATGGGGCAGTGGACAGTGTTGGTAGGGTAGGGGAGAGTGGTGTCAGTTTTTTTTTTTTTTTTTTTACACTTTAACTTTTTAGAATTTTTTTACAATAATGTTTTAATATTTTTTGGGGGCTTTGGTGAGATATCAGGGGTAGGGAAGAGACCAATGTTTGAGTCGAATGTTGGGTGTTCCCTTGTTCAACGAACAGCAAACATTATGCAGTGTTCGCAGTAAATTTGAAAGCTGTGGAACATCGTTAAAGTATATGGGACATTAACATGAAAAACCAAATGTGTTCATTCTAAAGGCTTATATGCAATTTATTGCCATAAAAAGTGTTTGGGGACCTGGGTCCTGCCCCAGGGGATCGATTTACATCGTGGGACATTTATATTTTTTTAATAAAGGACTTGTCCCAAAGTGTCTCCTGTCTTTTTTACTATTTTTGACACTTTTTTTGTGAAATGGTAGGGGTACAATGTACCCATTACCAATTCACATGGGGGGGGGGGCCCGGGATCTGGGGGGCCCCTTGTTAAAGAGAGCTTCCAGATTCCAATAAGCCCCTGCCCACAGACCCCTACAACCACCAGGCAAGGGTGGGGACAAAGTCCTCTGATAAGGGTCTGGTATGGATTTTGGCAGGGACCCCTATGCTTTAAAAAAAAAAATAATTGAGCGCAAGGTTACACTTAATTTCCATACCAGACCTGAAGGGCTTCGTATGATTTTTTTTTTAAAAAATTTGGTTCGGGGTTCCCCATAATATTCATACCAGATCCAAAGGGCCTGGTAATGGACTGGGAGGGGGGGCAAATGCAATTTTTTTCAATCAGTTTTATGTATACTGCAGAGACCCAACAATTAATTAAAGCCACGATCAATTTTAAACATTGTGGCGATCGGTGGTGCGGTGTATCAGTCTGACACACCGCTACACAGATCTCGGTAAAGAGCCTCTAGCTGAGGCTCTCTACCACATGATCGGCCATGTCAAATCACGGCTGATCACAATGTAAACAGGAAGAGCCGTTGATCGGCTTTTGCTCACGCAAGTAAAGGAGAGCCTATCGGTGGGGGGGGGGGGGGGGGGGGGGTCTGCGATGATTGTTTATAAGTGCAGCCCCTGCTCAGATGCCCACACTAGACTACCAGGGAAGCCCCCAGGAGCACCAGGGAAGCCCCCAGCATGTGGAGGGCCAGGCACATCCCTCATGGCCATCTACATGCAAAAAAATATGTCCAAAATTTGCCAATCAGTGCCCACAAATGGGCACTGACTGGCACCTCTGCAGCACATTACAAAATAGGGATGCCCAACAATGCCACCCATCAGTATCATCAGTGCCACCCATCAGTGCCACCTATCAGTGTCCATCAGTGCCT
Organism: Lithobates pipiens; assembly: GCF_037356315.1. NCBI lineage: Eukaryota > Metazoa > Chordata > Amphibia > Anura > Ranidae > Lithobates > Lithobates pipiens. The sequence goes on from NW_027507788.1 coordinate 156,798,066, forward strand.
ATCCGTGCCACCCATTAGTGTCACCCATAAGTACCCATCAGTGCCCCCCATAAGTACCCATCAGTGCCGCCCATAAGTACCCATCAGTGCCACCTATCAGTGCCCATCAGTGCTGCCTATGAGTGCCCAGTGTCACCTATCAGTGCCCATCATCATGCCCATCAGTGTCACCTCATCAGTGCCACCTCATCAGTGCCACCTTATTGGTGCACATCAGTGCCGCCTTATCAGTGCCCGTCAGTGCAGCCATATCAGTGCCCGTCATTTATGTACGTGTCCCATAGACTTTAACGGTGTTCACGTGTTCATCCAAATTTTTTGCCTGTTCACAGGTTCTGGTGTGAACCAAACCAGGGGGGGTGTTTGGCTCATCCTTAATCAGGGGTCTAAACAGACCCCTGACATCTCCCCTTTGACACAGAGAAAGGGACTGAGGACACAGATTCCCCAGTCCCTTTCTCAGCACTGAAGATGAATGAAGAGGAGACAGAGGCTCCTGTTCATTCATAAACTGAGTAAACACAGTTATCACAGGACACAGGAGCGATCTCGTTCACTGTGTCCAATTCCTGACAGATCCCCCGCAACTGGTAGGAGAGGAGAGTAGGGGAGGCGGCTGTGGGGGATGAGGGGAGATGGAGGACACACAGAACAGCTGGGAATGATCGGTGCGGCGGGAGGGACAGCTGTGAACACGATCTCCCTGTATAGCTTTTTAGCTGACAGCCGCTTCTCCTTCTCTCCCTTCCGTTGCTGACGGCTAAAAAGCTATACAGGGAGATCAGTGTTTTTACAGCTGTCCCTCCCGCCGCACCGATCATTCCTGGGAGATTGCGAGGTGCTTGCGGGTGTGCGGGAGCGGCAGCAGAAATGTGGGAGACTCCCGCACCTCGTGGGCAGCCCATCAAAGATGCTCAGGTTGCCTGGTGGGACATGAGAGCCCGAGAGAGCCACAGAAGGCAGCGGGGGGATAGGATTTCCCCTTCTGCTGCTTGTAATAGCAATCAAGCAGCTAGTTACTCTACTTATGCCGTGTACACACAAGCATTTTTTCCGAAGGAATTCCGCTCAAGCTGTCTTGCATACACACAGTCACACCAAATTCCGACTGTCAAGAACGCGGTGACGTACAGCACGGACGACGGGACTAGAAAAAGGAAGTTCAGTAGCCTGTAGCCAATAGCTTCCATCTCGTGCTTGCTTCAGAGCATACATTGTTTTTGGTCCTTCGGAACAGCATACAGGCGAGCGGTTTTCCCGATAGGAATTGGTTCAGTCGGAAAAATGTAGAACATATTCTCATTCTAGGTCAGAATTTTCGACAGTCCGATGGGACATACACACATTCATCGGAATATACGATGAAAGGCTCACATCTGACTTTTTCTGTTGGAAATTCCGCTCGTGTGTACACGCCATTTGGCTCTAAAAACTGGAACCATTGTGAAGCTGCAGGCATCACCCTGGTACAATCACTTGAAGTACAATGAAGTACCAGGTAAGTGATTGTGCGACAAGAACTTTAAAACTGAGAATAATGCAAACTAATATTTCTAACTTTAGCACAGTGGTGACCCAATAGGGGTTATTTACTAAAGGCAAATCCACTTTGCACTGCAAATGCACTTGGAAGTAAAGTCGCTGTAAATCCGAGGGGGACATGCAAGAAAAAAAAAAACAGCATTTTAGCTTGCACATGATTAGATGAGAAAATCAGCAGAGCTTCCCCTCATTTCAGATCTACCCCTTAGATTTAGAGCGACTGCACTTTCAAGTGCACTTGCAGTGCAAAGTGGAGTTGCCTTTCGTAAATAACCCCCAATGAGATGGATGCGGTCAGCTACAATCACCTACTCCCCCTTGTGGGCTACGGTGAACATAGCAGCTTTATAATCGATGCTATCATTCATATGGCGTCTCCTCTGCACTGCGCAGTAATCGATGACTAACCCCAGCTTATCGAAGGCATTTTTTACAAAGCTCTCATTGTATTTTAAAAAATGTAACCGTTCCCCTCTGACAATCATGTAACTTTTATCTATTGTTGAAAAAAGTAACAGTTGGCCTCCGGGTTTCAGCAGCTTTATGATCTTTTCCAGGTTCCTCATATAATCATCTTCATTTTTACTGATAGCTTCCAGTAGCAAACCACTGACCACGCAGTCAGCGAGCGGTAACGTCACCGGGGAGATTATGTTTTCCTGTTCAAAGTCACATTTCAAAACCTGCTTGATGGACGACTTTAGGCGCATTTCTATGTCCTGATGTTGATCTCTAAAAACATAATACGGGCATTACAAGGAGAGTTTCAAAGTATGCTGCAAGTGAAGAAATAGTTTTGTAGTTAATATAGCACAGCAAAGAAAGCCCTGCCTACACTTATATGCAGGCCCGGATTGGGACATAAAATAGGCCCGGGCATTCTAAGCTGAGCAGCCCATTAAAAAAAAAAAAAAAAAAATTATAAATAATGGCAACCGGTTTCTCAATGTATTTTGGGGCCCCCCAACCGCTCTTAGACATTTAACATATAGCAGTAAGACTCAAAATCCGTTTACTGCAGAAGATCAGGCAGCAATTGCAATTGGTTGCCAGAGGATACAGCATATTATTACTGATCACTGACTGGTTGTTAGAGGTTACAACACATAATTTCTGCTTCCTCATTCATTGATGGAGGATACTGCACATTATTACTGCTCGCTGAGAAAAGTACGACAGGAGATGACCAGAGACTGCGGATCTAATACAGGAGATGACCAGAGACTGCGGATCTAATACAGGTGATGACCAAAGACTGCAGATCTAATACAGGAGATGACCAGAGACTACAGATCTAATACAAGAGATGAACAGAGACTACAGATCTAATACAAGAGATGACCAGAGACTGCAGATCTATTACAGGAGATGACCAGAGACTGCAAATCTAATACAAGAGATGACCAGAGACTGCGGATCTATTACAGGAGATGACCAGAGACTGCGGATCTATTACAGCAGATAACCAGAGACTACAGATCTAATACAAGAGATGACCAGAGACTGCGGATCTATTACAGGAGATGACCAGAGACTGCGGATCTATTACAGCAGATAACCAGAGACTACAGATCTAATACAAGAGATGACCAGAGACTGCGGATCTATTACAGGAGATGACCAGAGACTGCGAATCTATTATCGGAGATGACCAGAGACTGCGGATCTAATACAGGAGATGACCAGAGACTGCGGATCTATTACAGGAGATGACCAGAGACTGAGGATTTAATACAGGAGATGACCAGAGACTGCGGATTTAATACAGGAGATGACCAGAGACTGCGGATTTAATACAGGAGATGACCAGAGACTGCGGATCTATTACAGGAGATGACCAGAGACTGCGGATTTAATACAGGAGATGACCAGAGACTGCGGATTTAATACAGGAGATGACCAGAGACTGCGGATTTAATACAGGAGATGACCAGAGACTGCGGATTTAATACAGGAGATGACCAGAGACTGCGGATCTATTACAGGAGATGACCAGAGACTGCAAATCTAATACAAGAGATGACCAGAGACTGCGGATCTATTACAGGAGATGACCAGAGACTGCGGATCTAATACAGGAGATGACCAGAGACTGCGGATTTAATACAGGAGATGACCAGAGACTGCGGATTTAATACAGGAGATGACCAGAGACTGCGGATCTATTACAGGAGATGACCAGAGACTGCAAATCTAATACAAGAGATGACCAGAGACTGCGGATCTATTACAGGAGATGACCAGAGACTGCGGATTTAATACAGGAGATGACCAGAGACTGCGGATCTAATACAGGAGATGACCAGAGACTGTAAATCTAATACAGGAGATGACCAGAGACTGTAAATCTAATACAGGAGATGACCAGAGACTGCGGATCTATTACAGGAGATGACCAGAGACTGCGGATCTAATACAGGAGATGACCAGAGACTACGGATCTAATACAAGAGATGACCAGAGACTGCGGATCAATTACAGGAGATGACCAGAGACTGCGGATGTATTACAGGAGATGACCAGAGACTGCGGATGTATTACAGGAGATGACCAGAGACTGCGGATCTAATACAGGAGATGACCAGAGACTGCGGATCTAATACAGGAGATGACCAGAGACTGTGGATTTAATACAGGAGATGACCAGAGACTGCGGATTTAATACAGGAGATGACCAGAGACTGCGGATCTAATACAGGAGATGACCAGAGACTGCGGATCTAATACAGGAGATGACCAGAGACTGCGGATCTAATACAGGAGATGACCAGAGACTGTGGATTTAATACAGGAGATGACCAGAGACTGCGGATTTAATACAGGAGATGACCAGAGACTGCGGATCTAATACAGGAGATGACCAGAGACTGCGGATCTAATACAGGAGATGACCAGAGACTGTGGATTTAATACAGGAGATGACCAGAGACTGCGGATTTAATACAGGAGATGACCAGAGACTGCGGATCTATTACAGGAGATGACCAGAGACTGCGGATCTAATACAGGAGGTGACCAGTGTGAAAGGGATCTCTAAGAGAGACTGACCACTTTTATTTTTTATTAAGATCAGTTTTAGGCTGGGTTCGCACTGCTGCGACTATGAGAACCGGATGTGATTCGCACCGCACTGCAGTGCAAATCACATCCGATCTCTGTGCGATGCGAGTTCAGCCATACAGATAGTATACAGATAGTATGGCTGAATTCGCATCGCACCCGCCCCAAACTTGAACAGGACCCTTTTTTTGGTCCGCAGCAGAATCGGATCGCATGGGTGTTCATACCATGCGATCCGATCCCTGTCCGAGTTTGCAGATCGCACTGCGATATGCGAACTGATCGGCGCGTGTCATTAACATTTCACTGACACTCCCAGCAGTTCGCATAGGGCAGTGCGAACTGCTGCCGGGAGGCATGCGATGCGGGAACCCGCCGCGCATTTGCGGCGTTCCCGCATCGCTGCAGTGTGAACACAGCCTAAAGCATTGCCAGGCATGAAATAAAAAAAAAAACACTATCAGCCAAGAAAAAACACATTGGCAGGCATGATAAAAAAAAAAAAAAAAAAACACTATCAGCCAAGAAAAAACACATTGGCAGGCATGATAAAAAAATAAAAAAAAAAACATTGGCAGGCATGAAAAAAAAACACATTGGCACAGGCATGATAAAAAAAAAAAAAACATTGGCAGGCATTGAAAAAAAAAACACATTGGCACAGGCATGATAAAAAAAAAAAAAAACATAAAAAAAACATTGGCAGGCAATGAAAAAAAACACATTGGCACAGGCATGATAAAAAAAAAAAAAAAAAACATTGGCAGGCATTGAAAAAAAAAAAACATTGGCACAGGCATGATAAAAAAAAAAAAAAAAACATAAAAAAACATTGGCAGGCAATGAAAAAAAACACATTGGCACAGGCATGATAAAAAAAAAAAAAACACACATTATCAGCAAAGATGCATAAAAAAATATACATATGAGGCAGGCAATATTGTCACTTACCTTTCTAGTTGCAGGTTCTTTTACGACAGTAAGAAGATGAGTTCTCCTCCAACTCCTTCCCCTTCGGTCACATGACCTCTTCTCTTCTTCATTTCCCTCCAAAGGTGAAAGGCCGCGGAGGTGGCCGAGGAGATGTCTGTGGTGAGCGGCGCTGGCACAAGGAGAGTCCAGCCCGCAGCCCAGCCCGCAGCCCGCAAGTCTCTGCCAGTGCCAGAAATAAATGCGGCCGTCTCCGCGGAGTCGGCCGCGGAGCCGGCCGTGGAGCTAATGACTGGACCAGCTTCCCAATGATATGCGGCCCGGCGGTCCGCGGCCCACCGGGCAAATGCCCGGTGTGCCCTATGGCCAGTCCGGGCCTGCTTATATGAGAGGCCCCTGCTGCCCATAAGATCAGCTTCTTTTCTCTGCTGAAAAACTCTGCTCTATAGAGGACTCTGCTCCTTCCTCTATCCAACTCCTCTCCTAAAATACTCTGCACTGCTGGAGAACTCTACCCCTTCCTCAAATGGCGCGTACACACGACCAGACTTTTCGAGGGACTAGGTCCGACGGTCTTTCTGGCGGACTTTCGGCGGAGTTCCGACGAACTTTCTGAATGAACGGACTTGGCCACACACACAATCACACCAAAGTCAGACGGATTTGAACGTGATGACGTACGACCGGACTAGAATAAGGAAGTTCATAGCCAGTAGCCAATAGCTGCCCTAGCGTCGGTTTTTGTCTATTGGACTAGCATACACACAAACGGATTTCTCGGTCCGGCGGAGTTCTGGTGGGAAAATTTAAAACATGTTCTAGTTCTAAAGTCTGCCTGATTTTTGGCAAACAGCCCACACACGATCGAATTGTCCGACGGACTCGTTCCGACGGACCTTTACTATCAAAAAGTCTGGTCATGTGTATGCGGTATAACTCTCCTCTTCTGAAATACTCTGCATTGCTGGAGGACCTCCGCTATTTTTCCTGTCTATAGCTATATGCTATGCATAGCAATTTAACCACCACAAACGCAGCCGGCTAGTTCTGGGAGGCCTCCGGTGTGCATGCAGCCAGGAGTGTCCATGATGGCTGGGTCCTAGGGGCTCAGCGTATCACAGATTGGGTAAAAAAGGACGATCGCAGCAGCCCTTTACCATGCAATCGCTCCATCCAATGACGGAGCGATCACTTTGTAAACAAACCATCGTCATGTCCAGTTCAGCTCTCTCCTCTCCTCATACCGATTGATACAGCATGTGAGGAGAGGAGGGAGACAATGTAGCAGCGTGAGTGGGCTGGATTTGTAGTGCCCACAGTGCTCATCAGTACCACATCAGTTCCATCACAGTGTTCATTCATGCCACATCTGTACCATTACAGTGCTCATCAGTGCCCCATCAGTGACATCACAGTTAGAGTTGCCACTTCATCCCTTTAAACCTGAACACATATTAATTTACACAGGTTCTGTGGCTGATTAAGGTGGTAATGAAATAATGAAACTCACTTGGTGCCTTATGTGCATTAAATTAGGCCTCAGAACCTGTGTAATTCACATGTGTTTAAAATAATGAGGTGGCAATCCAAATCATAGTGCTCATCCATGCCACATCAGTGCCATCACAGAGCTCATCAGTACCACATCAGCAGTATCACAGAGGTTATTCCATGCCACATCAGTGCCATCAGTGCATCCCAATGCCCATCAGTGCCATCACAGTGCTTATCCATGCCACATCAGTGCCATCACAGTGCTTATCAGTGCCCCATCAGTGACATCACGGTGCCCATCAGTGCCATCACAGTCCCCATCAGTTCTATCACTGTGCTTATCCATGCCACATCAGTGCCATCACAGTGCTCATCTGTGCCACATCAGTGCCATCACTGTGCTCATCCGTGCCATGACAGTTCTCATCCATGCCACATCAGTGCCATCACAGTGCCCATTAGTGCCACATCAGTGCTATTACAGGGCTCATTTGTGCCACATCAGTGTCATCACAGTGCTCATCAGTGCCAACACAGTGCTCATCCATGCCACATCAGTGCCATCACACTGCCCATCAGTGCCCCACCAGTGCCATCACAGTGCCCATAAGTGCCCCATCAGCATGCATCAGTGCCATCACAGTGCTCATCCGTGTCACATCAGTGCCATCACAGAGCTCATTGGTGCCATCACAGTGCTCATTCATGCCATCACAGTGTACATCAGTGCCCATCAATGCCACATCAGTGCCATCACAGTGCTCATCTGTGTCACATCAATGCCATCACAGTGCTTGTCTGTGCCAGATAAGTGCTCATCAGTGCCACACCAGTACCATCACAGTGCTCATCAGTGCCATCACACTGTTCATCAGTGCCATATCAGTGCCATCACAGTGCCCATCAGTGCCATCACAGTGCTCATACTTGTCACATCAGTGCTATCACAGTGATCATCAGTGCCACCTCAGTGCCATCACAGTGTTCATCAGTGTCAAATTAATGGCATTACAGTGCTCATGAGTGCCACTACAGTGCCCTACAGTATCCATCAGTGTCACTACAGTGCTCATCAGTGCCCCTACAGTGCCATCAGTGCCCTACAGTGCCTCACAAAAGTGTAATATGTAGTCAGGAAATTAGATGTGTAATTTATGTCTCTAGAACACCTGACAGTTCTCCCTGCATGTTGGGCCTCTGTATGTGGTCAGGCTGTGTAAAAGTCTCACGCGTGTGGTATTGCCATACTCTGGAGGTGTAGCAGAATGTATTTTGGGGTGCCATTTTTGGTATGTACATGCTATGTGTTATAAATATTATATAAATTGACAACTTTGTGACATGTCAGCTGACACCCGCCACTATCCGATCCAATCCTTTCCGTGAATTCCAGATGGATGGAGACCCTATTTTCCATTCGTCTGGAGGATTGGATGGGATCGGATGAAAGCAGACAGCCGGACCGTTTTTATCCAATCTCCCTATAGAGGAGAGAGGGACTCTGACAGGTCCATCTCTGCACAGTGAGCGGAGACCGACTTGTTGTTTGCATGCTTAGCCGGGGATTAGCAGATCGATTCACCTCTGAGCAAAGTCCATCATGCCCCAGGCAGTGACATCACAAGGGGGCAGGGCCTCTGGATAATGTGACCGGATGGCCAAACCCATGTCTATAAAAGAACTCGTTCAGAGAGCAGAGCTCGCACTACTGCGGGAGCTAGCGTCAGGAGAAGATCAGAGGAAGAACTAGCAGATGAAGAAGACAGCAGAGAGAGAGGAAGAAGACATCAATGCAGCGAGAAGTACTGACGAGAGGAAGAAAACATCAGTGGAGGAGAAAAACCGGAGGATGAAGACATAACCGGAAGAGAGAAGAACCAGTTGGAGAAGATACAATACAAAAAAAGAGAAAGTGCGCCAGACTAAGTGCAGTATATGGAAAAGCATTTATTTGAATAAAAGCATACAGCCAAGTGGCTACTCACAAAATTGGTAATAATCGGGCATGTAGGTAAGTAAGAGAATTAATCCACGTCACAGGCAGGTCCATGGAGATGCGGAGGTGGAATAATACTGGCAAGCCAAGAAAGAGGGCGAATAGCCAAAACCGGAAGTGCGCCTCAGCATGGAGCGCAAGCTCCGTAATCCAGAAGTTACATGTCAGCCAATTCCGGTTTCGGCTATTTGACCATCCGGACGCTGTAAGAGAAGCCACACCATTGCCATCAAAATTTTATATCACCGATGAGGACGCTGAGGACTTTTTATCACTGCCCTCTTTCTTGGCTTGCCAGCATTATACCACCTCTGCATCTCCGTGGACATGCCTGTGACTTGGATTAATTCTCTTACTTACCTACATGCCCAATTATACCTACTTTTGTGAGTAGCCACTTGGCTGTATGCTTTTATTCAAATAAATGCTTTTCCATAAATACTGCACTTAGTCTGGTGCACTTTCTCTCTTTTTTACATCGTATCTTCTAGAGAGCTGTGCTTCTCCTCTCAAGATTGCTGCTGCCGATGGTGCATCCTCATTTAAACATTACCATACCATATTTTACTTTGGACTTTTAGTCTATTTATCCTTGTTTTAACTGTCTAAAGAGACTTTACAGTGATTGGTCCCTCGCACCATCTTACCCCATGTGTGTTTTTATCTAGTTGGAGAAGAAACGCTGGAGCTGCTATAAAAAATGACTTTGTCAAAACCTTTGTACTGTTTTTATTTTTTACACTTTTTTGGGTGAATGAGTAGGGGTATGTACCCCTACTCATTCACATAGGGTGGGGGGCCAGGATCTGAGGGCCCCCTTTAAAGGGGGTTTTGTAGATTCCGATAAGCCCCCCCCACCCAAAGACCCCGACAACCATCGCCCAGGGTTGTCGGGAAGAGGCCCTTGTCCCATCAACATGGGGATAAGGTGCTTTGGGGTGGTGGGGGCAACGCCCCCTGCCCAAAGCACCCACATTACCATATTGAGGGCATGTGGCCTGGTATGGTCCAGAAGGAGGGGGGAGCTCACTCATCCTTTCCTGACCTGCCTGGCTGTGTGTTTGGATAAGGGTCTGGTATGGATTTTGGGGGGGGATCCCGCTCCGTTTTTCGGGTGTGGGGGTTCTCCTTAAAATCCATACTAGACAGAAAGGCCTGGTATGGAATTGGGTGGTAACCAGTTAAGACGGCTTTCATAGGGAACCATTGATTTATACACGTCATGCGACATGTGCTCCCAATGTCGGAGCCTCAGGCTGGGTTCACCCTGGAACACGCAGCTTCCATTCGCCGTTTCAGGTTCAATTTCAGCCCGAATTTTGGACTGAATTTGAATCTGAAATGGACCAAAAGATGCCCTGTGTTCTGGATCCGCTGCGGAGATGTGTGAACCAGCTCCATAGAGTGGCGGTCACAATCTCCTGCTATGCGAATTGGATGCGAGGAAAAAACGCATCCAATTCGCATAGGTGTGAGCCCAGCCTCAGTGTCTCAAGAAATGAGATAGACCTTCGGTACATCAGGTGTGATAATTTTTAAATGATTGGCACCATAGCTTGTAGGTGTAGACTCTATAAGCTTCACAAAGACCAAATAATATACACTGATTTGGGTTATTTTTACAATATGTAGCAGTATAACTTTTGGCCAAAATTTCTGAAGAAAAATTACAAATTTTCAAAGATTTATAACAGAAACACATTTTTTTACAAAAGTTTTGGTCTTTTTATATTTACAGTTTAGTGCAAAACCCCCCCCAAAAAACAAGGATTGATTAAATACCACCAAAAGAAAGCTCTATATGTGTGAAAAAAGGACGACAGACATTGCATATGGGTACAGTATTGCATGAGTAGTTGTCATTCAAAGTGTGAGAGCGCTGAAAGCTGAAACTTGGCCTGGTTAGGAAGGGAGTATAAGTGTCCAGTGGGCAAGTGGTTAATGGGCCAGTGCACAGTTTTTTTTCTCTTAATTTCTTTTACCATATAACCAAAAATACAAAAAAAAAAATAGAAAAAAAATCAAAAAGGGGCAATTTTGGGCGGAGGGGTTATTTTGTTTTACGTTAATATTTTAAAACCCTCTAAAAAAACAACAAAATAACAGAAATGTTTTCACACCAGTTTTTTTTTTTGAGTGACAATCTTACATTGTGGGACCACACCACAAGCCAGCGTCTGGTTTGCGTTTGTTGTGCGCATCCCACCCTTTGCAAGCTGAGTTGAAATTGCCACAGCCATGAAGCACAGCATCACAGCCATGGCATATGTATAGTCCTGTCAGACCGTAATATTAAAATTGGGTGGGTTGGAGGTGGTAAAACCATGACTCGGCTACCTGTTCCCTCCCCCCCCCCCCCCACCCTTCCTTTTCTGCAGGTGTGAGAGATCCTCTATAAATAGACATGGTGTGGTTTAAAAAAAAAAAATCAGACAAGTACTGAAAAATAAAGCCAACAATCGTGGAACCATTAAGGGACATGTTACCTCTTTTCTTCTAAGTCGGCAACAACAGATGATGCATGCTTCCAATCATACGCTCCGGTGCGGTCGTGTAGCCATCTGTTCAGTTCCATGATACATTTCTCATTGGATTTTAGTACAACCATTTCTTTGAAGAAATTGGATGCAGAATAGAGATGGTGGATGATAGAACCAACAGTGATGTCAATGCAAAAATTACCCTTAGCTTGACCTGCAGGAATATTAAAAAATCTGATGTTATGTACATTGTAATTAAAATAAAATTCCATTCATCCAATAAACCTTGGTTCATGAGGCTCTGGTGCTTAGCTGCATCTGGAGGCCAGAGGCAAACTGTCCAGCCCTCCAGTTGGCAGCCTGTCAAACTCTATGAAAGTCTGACAGCTGCTGTGACTGGATGGGGCTGGGAGGTGCATCTAGTATGTACGTTTAGGGCAGTATGCACCCAGGGATAGATGCCCAGAAGCATACTACCTTAAAGTGTTTGCAAACCCATACAGCCAACTTTGACCTACAGGTAAGCCTAAATTAAGACTTACCTGTAGGTCCAAGAAATATCTCCTAAACCTACATGGTTTAGGACAGGGATATGCAATCAGCGGACCTCCAGCTGTTTCAAAACTACAAGTCCCATCATGCCTCTGCCTCTGGGTGTCATGCTTGTGGCTGCCAAGAGTCTTGCTATGCCTCATGGGACTTGTAGTTCTGCAACAGCTGGAGGTCCGCTAATTACATATCCCTGGTTTAGGAGATATTTGCCGAAAGACAGTCACTGCTGTCTACGGCGCATGCGCCGTAGACAGCGGCACGCAGGCGCACTGAGTGTGCCACGGTCAACGATGATATGCCGCGAGTGGCGGCTCCCATGAGCATGAGCAGGAGTGATGTCATTGCGGCTTCGCCGAATCACAGCGGCGGAGCAGGAGACCCACCGAGAAGATGGATGCGCCGGACTACAGGGGACAGCGGTGACTTTGCTGGCTCCTGTGTCAGGTAAGTGACACATAATGGACTACTATGCGATGCATAGTAGTCCATTATGCTTTACCTTTGCAGGGAATGAAAGAGGAAGTAAACTCATCAGGGTTTACTTCCTCTTTAAATGGAAGTACTACTGAGTACATCACCCAGCCCCATTCACACTTCAATATAGTTTGACAGGCTACAGGAAGCAGGGCTGGACAGTTCACCTGTGCCATCCAGCCACAGCCACATACCAGAGCCATGCATGTCAAGTGTGCATGAGGCCCTAAAGTGAACCTGTTAAGTAAAAAGGGCATGTCCTATTAACACCTAAATGCAAGCACCCCAAAATGCTTGTACTTATCTTTTATAGGGCTCAGTTTACCAAGTTGTGGGCGTTATTTTAAAGTGTATATACAGTGCATCTGGAAAGTATTCACAGCGCTTCACTTTTTCCACATTTTGTTATGTTACAGCCTTATTTCAAAATGGACTAAATTCATGATTTTCGTGAAAGAAGTTTGTTTGAAATCTTTGCAAATTTATTATTAAAAAAAAAAAAACTAAAAAAATCACATGTACATATACATGTGCACACTGAAATATTTTGTTTGGGAATTTTGGCTTCGTACGAAAAATGTATTTATTCAGTTAATCCCAAAATTAATTTTTATTTTGTTTCATTTAAAAATGAATTTGTGCAAAAATCAAAACTAATTAAGGTTGAATCTGTCAATTGAAGGCTGTCTGTGGGGTGTCTGTGGGATGTTCTAAGAAGATTCAACGAAGCAGTTAAACTGTACGACACCGCAATCTTACATTTCCGGTCAAATGCTCCATCCACAAGCTATAGTAGAATTCTAATGCTGTTTGACTAGTAATAATTATAATTATGAATTATTATTACTAGACAAACGACATTAGAATTCTTCTATAGCCTATGAGCGGAGCATTTGACCGTAAATGTAAGCTCGCAGCGATCGTATGTTTTAGCTGCTTCACCGAATCTTCATGTTGAAGGGTATTATACATATTTTTGATCGTATCGAATTATCTTGTTTGTTTCTGTTCATGTCGAACAGTCTACCCCAACAGCCAATGGAATTGTGTTGTATTGAAATTCAAGCATATAACTTCCTTCCTTTCACTTCCTTTTGCACTCCTAATGGTTCTGGTTCACACTGGTGATGGCAGCATCCGACTGTGGCTCCAGGTAGTTAGGCCCCATGGAGGTTCCTGGCCTTTTTATGGAGGTAGCAGCAGCAGCACCACCACCACCGTCAAAAAAGCACAGGAGAGGGACACAAGCTGCAACCAGCATGAAGCTTAACCTTCTGTGGACTCACATTGAGTCCCAGGTCCTTGTAGGGGAAATGCTTCCTTGCTGGATGCAGCTGTGTGGCACCCGCTCCAGGGAGACTACTCCGGAGTGGAAGCGGGAGAAGTGGGAGGAGATCTCCCGAACAGTTGAGGAGATGCAGCGACCTGTGACCTGTCTGCCTGTTGTAAAAAATTAATCGAAAATAAAACGTTAACGTGTCTGATTATTTTATTCTTTTACATTTAAAAAATTCCATATTATGCCCAAAAACAAGTCCCCCTCCCCACACACACACATAAACATATATTATTGCTATCACATGTCTTTAAAGTTACGTGAATTATAATTTTTTTTTAAAAGGAAAAAAATATTTTCAAATCGTCCTCCCTCCTGTGAAAAACCTAATTTGCGCATAGTTTGCATGTTAAATATTATCACCACGATTGTTTTGTGAGAGGAATATTTCCATGGCTGTTATTTGTTCTTATCACTAAATTGATGAGCAGTAAGTGCATTTAAGTTCCACTTGACCACCTGTAGATTATGCCCCCTCCATGACCAGGCCATATTTTGCTATTTAGCGAGCTGCAAGTTTAACTTGTGTGCTCCTGAGATGTAGTACTCAAATTAAATTTACGCCCTTTTCCTGCCACATATAGAGCTTTTTTTTTCGTGGTATTAGATCACCGCTGGGTTTTACATTTTTTGTTATTAAAACGAAAAAAATTGTTAAATATTTTAAAAAATTAATAAAATTGTTGTGTATCGGCAGCTGGACTTAACGAGCTTGTGGACCCGCCATATATTTACTATGGGCGGGTCTGCATCCGCAAGTGGTTAATGCTTTGCAAAGGAAAAAAGAAAGGAAATTTACACCATTTCACAGTTCACACAAGCGCGTAATTAGAAAGGTGGACTGGACATATTATTTAGTTCTAACAGAAAATGGACTGGCGATAGTGATCAGACCGGCAAGCAGGTAATGATGTAAAATCAAATGAAAAATAGATCACAAGAAATAGAACAAAAACAACAAATATTCCAGAGTTGGTAAAACTACCTGCATGCAGGTAACAAATTAGGGTATATAGAATCTATATAGAATCTATAATATAGAATCTATAATGAAAAATAAATCCCCCCCCAAAACAAGGACAGGCTCTGGGGCTATCACAACTAGGGATGAGCTTTGTGTTCAAGTCGAACCCATGTTTGACTCGAACATCGTCTGTTCGTCCGTTCGGCGAATTCCGAACATTATGGGCCGTTCGCGCCAAATTCGAGTGGCGTGTCATGGCCCATAATTCACTGCAGCATTGCAGTGCATTGCTGGCTGATGATTGGCCAAGCATGCACTATGACCCGCATGCTTGGCTAATCACAGCGCCGTCTGTACAGAGAGCCGTAATTGGCCAAAGCCAGGGTGGCTTTGGCCAACTATGGCTCAGGCGGTTTAGTACATGCCTCACACTATATAAGGCGGCCTGCGTGGTGGCCTTGTGTAGTGTGTTGCGGCGGAGACAGATAGACAGAGAGACAGTGTGATTTCTTTTCATTTGAGTTAGATAGAGCAGGCAGGAGGCTGGTCAGTTAGCTGCAGTCAGTGTATATATATATATATATATATATATATATATATATGCATCCTAGGTATACTGTATTCAGTTTAGCTAGATTTGTTCCTGTGTACTGTGTCCTTTGCACAGTGTTCACTTAAAGCTACTTCAATTTCTGGTGTTCTGCTGATCCTATTCGCAGGCAGCTGTAGCAATTACAGTTGGTGTATCGTGCCATCTGCACAGTGTGCACCTAAAGCTACCCCAATTGCTGGTGTTCTGCTGATCCTATTCGCAGGCAGCTGTAGCAATTACAGTTGGTGTATTGTGTCATCTGCACAGTGTGCACCTTAAGTGACCCCAATTGCTGGTGTTCTGCTAATCCTCTCCGCAGGCAGCTTTTGCATCCTAGGTATACTGTATTCAGTTTAGCTAGATTTGTTCCTGTGTACTGTGTCCTTTGCACAGTGTTCACTTAAAGCTACTTCAATTTCTGGTGTTCTGCTGATCCTATTCGCAGGCAGCTGTAGCAATTACAGTTGGTGTATCGTGCCATCTGCACAGTGTGCACCTAAAGCTACCCCAATTGCTGGTGTTCTGCTGATCCTATTCGCAGGCAGCTGTAGCAATTACAGTTGGTGTATTGTGTCATCTGCACAGTGTGCACCTTAAGTGACCCCAATTGCTGGTGTTCTGCTAATCCTCTCCGCAGGCAGCTTTAGCAATTACAGTTGGTGTATTGTGTCATCTGCACAGTGTGCACCTAAAGCTACCCCAATTGTTGGTGTTCTGCTGATCCTATCTGCAGGCAGCTGCAGTAAATACAGTTGGTGTACTGTGTACTCTGCACAGTGTTCACTTAAAGCTAACCCAATTGCTGGTGTTCTTCTGATCCTATACCACAGGCAGGCAGCTGCAGTAATTACAGTTGGTGTATTGTGTCATCTACACAGTATGCACCTAAAGCTACCCCAATTGCTGGTGTTCTTCTGATCCTATACTGCAGGCAGCTGCAGTAATTACAGTTGATGTACTGTGTACTCTGCACAGTGTGCACCTAAAGCGACCCCAATTGCTGGTGTTCTTCTGATCCTATACCACAGGCAGGCAGCTGCAGTAATTACAGTTGGTGTATTGTGTCATCTGCACAGTGTGCATCTAAAGCTACCCCAATTGCTGGTGTTCTTCTGATCCTATAGGTACTAACATAGGTAAAGTTGATCCAGGGAAAATCCGATCGCCTATTGGGGGATCAGGAAGGAATTTTTTTCCCCTGCTGTAGCAAATTGGAGCATGCTCTGCTGTTTTTTTTTTTCACCTTCCTCTGGATCAATTGTGGGCATAAAATTGGGTATCTGGATTGTACGATTATTTTTTATTTTATTTATTTGTTTTTAGGGTTGAACTGGATGGACTTGTGTCTTTTTTCAACCTGACTAACTATGTAACTATGTAACTATACCACAGGCAGGTAGCTGCAATAATTACAGTTGGTGTATTGTGTCATCTGCACAGTGTACACATAAAGCTACCTCAATTGCTGGTGTTCTTCTGATCCTATACCACAGGCAGCTTCAGTCATTACAGTTGGTGTACTGTGTACTCTGCACAGTGTGCACTTAAAGCTACCCCAATTGCTGGTGTTCTCATACTACTAATACTACAGGCAGGCAGTTGATTCTGCTAGCTGCAGTATATCAGTATCAATGGCATCAGTCACTCCTTCCCTAGCCCCACCATGTCCTCCTGAGGAGTCCCCCAACCTGCCGCTTGGGCACCACATGCTTGACCAGACATATGTCGACCTGCCATGCAGTTCATTGGCAAGCGTACCTAAAAGACCCACACCAAAGAACAAAGCGGACCTTTCCTTGCTCCTCATCAGCTGGGATCTCCAACCCCACTATACCTTCAGTCCTCTCTGAAACCTGCGCTGAGAGGAATGAAGGTGTAAAATTAAGTCACAGTCACAGCCAAGTACTTGCGGGCAATCTGCTATCGGTACACTGACGCCCGATTGTACCAGGCAAATTTCCCTGCCCCAGCTGCTGCACCGCAGAAAGAAGTTAACTCCCAGCCATCCACATGCCCAGCGGTTGAATGCTAGCTTGGCTAAATTGCTAGCACTTCAACTGCTGGCTTTTCAGTTGGTAGACTCTGCCCCCTTCCGTGAGTTTGTGGAATGTGCAGTTCCTCAGTGGCAGGTTCCCAAATGCCACTTTTTCTCACGGAAGCCGATTCCGGCTCTCTACTGGTATGTGGAAGGCAATGTCTTGGCCTCGCTGGACAGGGCGGTCAGCGGTAAGATGCATATTACCGCTGACTCATGGTCCAGCAGGCATGGACAGGGACGTTACCTATCTTTCACGGCACATTGGGTGACTCTGCTGGCAGCTGGGAAGGATGCAGGACATGGTGCAGTAGTGTGGGAGGTTGTTCTGCCACCATGCCTCCAAAATGCTTCTACTGGTGATTCTGACACACCTCTCTCCTCCACCCCTCCTTTTCTTCTTCCTCCATGGCCTCTTCCTCTGCTTTTTCCTCGGAACCAGCGGTGCTCCGTTGGCATTCAAGGGGCTACGCAAGTACGCAGGCAAAAAGATGTCATGCGGTGCTTGCGCTGGTGTGCTTAGGGGACAGGAGCCACACTGGGGCAGATATTCTGGCAGCTCTGCAGGGGCAGGCTGAGAGGTGGTTGACGCCATGCCAGCTTAAGCCAGGAATGGTGGCTTGGGACAATGGCAGAAAACCTCCTCTCCGCCCTCCAACAGGGACAACTGACCCATGTGCCCTGTGTGGCTCATGTCCATAACTTGGTGGTGCAGCGGTTCTTGGGCAGTTACCTGGGCTTCCAGGATGTCCTGAGACAGACGAGGAAAGTCTGTGTGCATTTCTGCCAGTCATGTAATGCCAGTGCTCAACTGGCTGACCTCCAAAAGGAATTTAACCTGCCCAAGAACTGCCTAATCTGTGACATGCCCACCAGGTGGAACTCAATGTTGGCCATGCTGCAGCAGCTGCACACGCAGCAGAGGGCCATCAATGAGTACCTGTGCGACTACGGCACCAGGACAGGGTCAGGGGAGCTTGGTTTTTTTCCCACACCAGTGGGCCATGATCAGGGATGCATGCACTGTCACCATTTGAGGAGGCCATGAGGATGGTGAGCAGTGACAGTGCATGCATCAGTGACACTGTCCCTCTTGTCCACCTGTTGGAGCACACGCTGCCTGGAATAATGGACAGGGCACTTGAGGCAGAACAGAGGCAGGAAGAGGAGGACTTCCTTACCTCTCAAGGCCCCCTTATCCAGACAGTGTTTCTGCTGGGCCGCCGATCACACAGGAAGAAGAGGAGGAGGAGGATTGTGTCAGCATGGAGGTGGAGCCTGGCACTCAGCATCAGCAGCAGTCTTTTAAGGATCATTTACAGTCCCAAGAAACCCGTGGACTTGTACGTGGCTGGGAGAAGGTGGCTGCAGATCATGTCGTCTTTAGTGACCCAGAGGACTTCGGACCGAATGCCTCAGCTAACCTACGCTGCATGGCCTCCCTGATCCTGCAAAGCCTGCGGAAGGATCCTGGTATTCATTGGATCAAGGAGAGGGATCATTACTGGCTGGCAACCCTCCTTGATCCATCCCTGTGCTGTGCTGACTTCCTCCTGGGGCTGCTTATTATGAGGGGCTCCCACCATCCCTGTGCTGTGCTGACTTCCTCCTGGGGCTGTACCTCTGCTGTGCATATTATGAGGGGCTCCCGCCATCCCTGTGCTGTGCTGACTTCCTCCTGGGGCTGCTTATTATGAGGGGCTCCCATCATCCCTGTGCTGTGCTGACTTCCTCCTGGGGCTGTACCTCTGCTGTGCATATTATGAGGGGCTCCCACACTCCCTGTGCTATGCTGACTTCCTCCTGGGGCTGCTTACTATGAGGTGCTCCCACCATCCCTATGCTAAGCTGACTTCCTCCTGGGGCTGCTTACTATGAGGGGCTCCCACCATCCCTGTGCTGTGCTGACTTCCTCCTGGGGCTGTACCTCTGCTGTGCATATTATGAGGGGCTCCCACCATCCCTGTGCTATGCTGACTTCCTCCTGGGACTGCTTACTATGAGGGGCTCCCACCATCCCTGTGCTGTGCTGACTTCCTCCTGGGGCTGCTTACTATGAGGGGCTCCCATCATCCTTGTGCTATGCTGACTTCCTCCTGGGGCTGCTTACTATGAGCATCGACTGTCATATTGAGGTATATTTTTGCCTTTAAATTCATCGTAACAAACGTTCATACAAATTAACAAACCTAACGACAATTTGTATTTCGTACGAAACGAAACGGAATTTCGGACACGAAATACGAAGTACGAATTAATTTTAATACGAACCGTAACGGAACAGAACGAAACAAATTTATTGACGGCGCCCATGTCTAGCTCACACCTTTGTCCAGTGTCAGCTATGGCACAGTTTTTCCTAGTCCGACCGTGGGTGGAGAGCGCTCTATTTGTACATAGGGGTGGTTCTTTTCTGTCAAAATTCCAGTTTACGGCACTGTTTAGAAAATGCTTAGCTGCAAGGGTTTTGGTTCCTAAGGAATTTTCGACTCACTCTTTTCGTATAGGGGCAGCCACTGAGGAGTCACGGTGGGGTCTTCCAGAAGAAGTGGATTTTCACGGTGGGGTCTTCCAGAAGAAGTGGTCAAACATATCGGTAGATGGGATTTTTTGTGGTATCATATCTATGTTAGGCCCCATTTGTTGTAAAATGGTCAGGGCTGCACGTGGGGGGTAACAATTTGGGACTCCGTCCCATTAGGCAAGTCATCAAAGATGTTCAGTGGGATTTCCTCAGATTGCAGTCCTCTTTTCCAGACATGATTGTGGTGTGGTCAGACATTGTGGCCCGCATGTCCTAAAGAGGGGCACGGCCCCTTGAGAAGCTGAACAAAGCCTGCATTAAGGTCAACAAAGAGATGGGGAGTTTTGTTGCCCGTAATGGTGGGGTGGTGGTATGCCATTTAGAACTGGAGGTTGACACGTGGAGGTGCTTGAGAGGGGATGGAGTACATGTCAATGCCGTGGGGATTGATTTATGGGCTTTAGGCTTGCAGGATGGTATCCAGAGGGCTTTGATGGTGTGGTAGTGGGCACAAGTTTAAGGTGTCACACTTCTGCCGCTGTGGCGATTGGGGTCCTTGATGAAGACACAAACATTTTTATGTTGATAAATGCGGTTGGATCCATCTCAGGTATGGAGTCCTCCTGGGTTGTCTAGTTCAGTCTAGACTACCAGGTAGTAAGGTGGTAGGGGTCCGTGGTCAGTTATTAAGTCCTCGAGGCGGTGTTGTGGCTGGGGACAGAATCTAACTTAGAGGTACCACAGATTCCAAAAGTTTTGGATTGGTGTCGTCAAGGATCTGTAATCATCTTTCATATAAGGTTTATGGTTGAATATGTTTTTGAGTTAATAAAAGGCTAAGCGGCCATTTAAATCCAACACAGTGTACGTGTCATTAATGGGAAAGGAAGGCAAAGGTTGAGGTAGACGAAGTCTAGTGAGACGAAACGCGTCGGTTGACTCCATTGTTTTTATAAAGCTCTTTGAAGGTACTTCTTAAATGTAAGTGCACTACTTACTAAATATTTTGCTATATTTACGGAATTACACTATGTGGCCCTCTCTTTATTCCTCCTATTTATTGAGTATCAATTGACATTAACCACCCGTTGGCGGAGAGGCAGTGTCCACACGTTTTGGGACAAGATCCTGATGGGTTATCCATAAGGTTCGGGACAAGATCCTGACAGGTCACACTCCAGCTACCAGTGGACACCATAGAGCAGGGATATGCAATTAGCTGACCTCCAGCTGTTGCTAAACTACAAGTCCCATCATGCCTCTGCCTCTGGCTGTCATGCTTGTGGCTCTAAGAGTCTTGCTATGCCTCATGGGAATTGTAGTTCTGCAACAGCTGGAGGTCCGCTAATTGCATATCCCTGCCATAAAGCCTTATTGACTCATAGAACATACGTTCTTTTTGAGTCTGCATCTTCTGGTAAGCTCACATCCTCATCGGTGGTGGTGTTGTCACATGGGTGGTCACAAGAGTATGTCCTAATATTTGGTGGATTTTAAGATTTTCAAAGTTTTGATTACTATGGATTTTCACATTACTTTTTTGATCTAAAATTTAGTGTTTACACACTTTACTTGACACATGCGAGTGTTGCTAAAACATATTATTTTTCGCATTTACTAAATAAGCGCATAGTTCAAATGTGCGAATAATATTTTTTTCATATGTTGTTTTTTTTGGTTTATGTCACAATATTTCACTCATACTTATGCATGATTTTGCCATATAAATCTGGTGAGTTTTAGCGCTGCACCATATGCACTTTTTACACTTGAGAACAAATGTATCTGTTTGTTGTGCTAGCTGCTAATTTTGTTCTATTTAATTTTGGTTGCGCAGGGTATTTTTATATATTGCATTTTTAAAGGTTGGGTAGGTACATAATTGAGTTGGGGCAGTAAGTTATCTGAACTACCCTAGTCAAGAAAAAGCTAAGTTGAACTAGCTTGCTTCACTATCTGTTCTGCTGCTGTGCTTATTGCTTAATAATTCAGATTGTCTGTTAACAAACAAACGGACCAGCTAAGATTGACTGTCTGAAATGATTCAGTGTGTTTCTCTCTGCTAGCAATCGTAAGTGAAAGTAAGTTGGCTGTACGTGTATACTTAAGTTGTAACTATTTTACTGCTCCTCCTCTTTGTTTACAATTAGTGATGGACGAACTTCCGACGGGACGTTTCATGAACGCAAACCGCGAAAGCGGGCAAAAGTTAGCGAACCGCAAGGTTTGCGGCGGACCCCATTGACTTTAATGGCAGGCGAACCTTAAAAACCTCCAGGTCATATTTTCAGCCACAAAATACTTACTAGCTGTGCACACATAGTCCCACAACATGGACACTGACATAACAAAAGTATTAAGTGAATCTGGGATCGACAACGACAAGCATTCTTTTTTTATCTATGAAATTTTGACAATTCAGGAGCGCATGAAGGCCATGGAGGAGAGGCAAGGTCAGGCCAGGCTATGAAGGGGGTGCAGGAGATGATCAGTGCCACAGTCAGGGCAGCGCAGTCCTGTGCCAGTGTCCCAGTGTGCCAACCTGTGCTTGAGCCCCTCCCTCTGCCCGGCCCTTACCCCAACCTATGCAGGGCTCCACTGTGGGGGTCCGGAGGTGCCAGTCCAGTGCTGATCCTCAGCCATGGTGCTGGCACTGCCTGCTGATTGGCTTCTCCGCTGCTATCTCCCTCACTGTCTGAAACCAGCACCATGATAGAGACCGAGCACTGACACCAGCACGAGATAGAGAGCACTGACACCAGCACCGTGATAGAGAGCACTGACACCAGCACCGAGATAGAGAGCACTGACACCAGCACCAAGATAGAGAGCACTGACACCATCACCGATATAGAGAGCACTGACACCAGCACCGTGAGAGCACTGTCACCAGCACCGTGATAGAGAGCACTGAGACCACACCAGCACCGAGATAGAGAGCACTGACACCAGCACTGTGATAGAGAGCACTGACAACAGCACCATGATAGAGAGCACTGACACCAGCACCGAGATAGAGAGCACTGACATCAGCACCGAGATAGAAAGCACTGACACCAGCACCATGATAGAGAGCACTGACACCAGCACTGTGATAGAGAGCACTGACACCAGCACTGAGATAGAGAGCACTGACACCAGCACCGTGATAGAGAGCACTGACACCAGCACCGAGATAGAGAGCACTGACACCAGCACCGAGATAGAGAGCACTGACACGCGCATCGAGATAGAGAGAGAGCACTGACACCAGCACCGAGATAGAGAGCACTGACACCACACCAGCACCATGATAGAGAGAGCACTGACACCACACCAGCACCGAGATAGAGAGCACTGACACCAGCACTGATACCAGCAACTCGCTGCGGGACCCAAAAATATGACACCACTCAACCTCTTCAAACAGGAGGGTACAGTCATATAGTACGGTGTGCTTTTTTTGTACAAGGAAGTGAGCCAAAGGTAGAAAAAAGGTCCGTGTGCTAGATTAAATAAATCTTTATAGAGTTATGCATATACATGGTCTACTGGTCACATGTGTTGAATTCCTCTGAGATCCATGCCTCATTAATTTTTATAAATGTGAGGTAGTCAACACTGTTATTGAGCTAGGCAAGTGCCCTTATCGGTCACGATCCCCCCTGCTGCGCTGAACGCCCTTTCGGACAGAACACTGGACAAGGGGCAAGCCAACAGTTCCATTGCAAATTGGGCAAGCTCTGGCCAAAGGTCAAACCTGCCCACCCAGTAGTCCAGGGGTTCAGCACTTCTCAGAGCTTCCACATCGGCCGTTAACCCGATGTAGTCGGACACCTGTTGATCTAGGCATTCCCTGATGCTGGATCCGGATGAGACCTGTCGATGGGTCAGCTGAAAGAATGACCTCATATCAGAAGTCGCCAACACATCTTCAAACCGCCCTCTTCTTGCAGGCTCTGTTGGATTGGTACCCGCAACTCTTTCTCTGGGAGTGGGAATTCCTCCTCTGCCAGCGCACGCAAAAGCAGAATGTAGAATTTCTCGAAGCAAGGCCTGGAAGTGCTCCATTCTGACAGCCCTCTGTGATGGTGGTAACATTTCCGCCATTTTGTGTTTGTACCGGGGGTCTAAGTACGTTGCCACCCAGTACTGGTCCTTGACATTTATGCTTTTTATACGGGGGTCCCTGTTAAAACACCGGAGCATGAAGGCCCCCATTTGCACTAAACTGGAAGCGGTGTGGTGGCCTGGCTCCTGCTCATCATGCAGGATAATGTCGTCCTCCTTGTTCTCCTCTCCCCATCCACGCACAACAACAGGGATCCCAGAAAGGTTTAAAGCATGCTTTTCTTGCTCCTCCTCATCCGCCCCGGCACCATCCTCCTCTGACTCCTCTTCAGACTCCTGTTGTTGACTTGTCTCAGATAGAGTAGCCCCCCTGGGAATTCATCCAGCATTGCGACTTCCTCATGATCCTGCTCCTGCTCCTCCACGGCTTGATCAATGACACAACGCAATTCACGCTCCATAAAGAAGGCATAAGGTATCATGTCACTGATGGCGCCATGGCTGCGACTGACCAGTTTGGTGATCTTATCAAATGGCTGCAGAAGTCTGCATGCGTCATGCATGAGCAGCCACTGGCGCGAAAAAAAACAAGCTCCCCAGAACCTGGTTTGCCGCAGAGTTCGTACAGGTAATCGTTAACTGCACGTTTCTGCTGGAGCAGCCTATCAAGCATAAAGAAGGTTGAGTTCCATCGCATTAGGCAATCGCAAATAAGACTTCTGACCGGCAGATTGTGTCGCCACTGAATGTCAGCAAGGCGAGCCATGGCCGTGTAAGATCTTCTGAAATGAGCAGAGATTTTCCTTGCCTGCCGCAAGATGTCCTGGACCCCATGGTATTTGACAACGAATCGCTGCACGACCAAGTTTAAGACGTGTGCCATGCATGGCACGTGTGTAATTTTGCACTGTTTCAATGCACTAAGCACCGTTGTCACACACCACTTTACCAACTGTCAAATTGAGCAGTGTTAGCCACTGATCTGCCTGTGAACGCAAAGCTGAAAGGAGTTCAGGGCTAGTGTGGTTCTTGGCTTCCAGGCACAACAGACGCAGCACAGCATGGTAATGTCTCACCTGGCATGTCGAATAGGTTCTGGGGATCTTGGGCGGCGCAGCGGAAGAGGCGCTAGCAGTGGAAAAGGAGGAGTCAGCCAAGGAGGAGAGGGAGGAGGATGGAGTAGGAGGAGGAGAAGAAGAGCCAGGCCTGCATGCAATCCGTGGCAGTAAAACCAATTCTACACGGGTGCCACGGGTTACATGCTTGACAGCCGTCAGAAGGTTCACCCAGTGGGCAGTAAAAGTTATATACCTTCCCTGCCCATGTTTGCTAGACCACGTATCTGGGGTCAGATGTATCTTGGCACCGACATTGTGTGCCAGAGATACATTCACTTGCCGCTGAACATGGCCATATAGCTCTGGGATGCCCTTCTATGAGAAATACTTCCTTCTTGGGACATTCCATTGTGGTGTTCCAATGGCCACAAATTTTTGAAAGGCCTCCGAGTCCACCAGTTTATATGGCAGTATTTGGTGGGCTATCAGTTCTGACAAGCCAGCCGTCAACCGTTGGACAAGAGGGTTATCCGGCGTCATCATTTTTTACGCTCGAACATTTGGCCCACGGAAGCCTGCCTTTTTCCAGAAAAACGTGAAGATGGCATGATGGAAGGTGGAGTGGAGGACAATTTTGAGGAGAGAGGAGAAGGAGAAGTAGAAGACGAGGCTGGACGGTGAGAGCCTGTAGTGTGGCTATGTGGGTTCCGCTGTTCCCACTGGGCTCGGTGATGGCAGGTCATGTGCCTCCTTAAGGTGGTCGTCCCTAGGTGAGTGTTGGGCTTACTGCAACTTATGCGTTGACTGCAAAGATTGCAGATGGCAACACTATTGTCAGCAGTGGACACGTTAAGAAAAGCCCACACTGCGGAGCCATGTGCCGGCGTCCTGGGAGCGCCAGATGTGACCGTACATGGTTGATGCCTCGCTCCTGATACATTAGCAGTCTGCTTTGTCCCTCCTGTGCAATCTAAGTACCGCCTGCTTCTCCTCCCTATCTGCTGGTCCATATCTCCCTCTGAACTCCCCTCCTCTTCCTCTCTTGTGGGCACCCACATGACATTACTAGACATGTCATCATCAACGTCACCTTCCCCACCGCTATAAGTAGAGATCTTGGAGTAGGCAGCAACATCGGGGACCAACCTCCTCCTTGGGCTGATCTGGGTACTGTCGTCAGACTGCTGAGTGGCGGTTGTTGCTACCTCCTCTTCCTGATCCAATGCCAAGAGTGGCTGCTCATTGGCAATGTCTTGTGATGGATCGGAAAATAATTCCTGTGACTCAAGCGGAGGGTATATGGTGGTGGTGGTGGTGTTGGTGGTAGTGTATTTGGGGGTGCACACAGCAGAGAGTGAAGAAGAGGGTGCAGATCGAGAGGATGAGGAGGGTGCAGAAGAGTAAGGCCGCGTACACACGGGCGGACTGTTCGCCCAACTTTGTTCGTCAAACAGTACGACTAAGGCCGCGTACACACGGGCGGACTGTTCGTCCAACTTTGTCCGCTGAACAGTGTTTGGGCGGACAGTCCGCTCGTGTGTGGGCTTTCAGCGGACAGTTTCAGCGGACAGTTGGACGGACAAGGTTTTTCGGAAATTCCGTAAAACTGTCCGCTGAAACCTTGTTTCAGCGAACAGTCCGCTCGTGTGTAGGCTTGTTCGTCAAACAAAGTTGCGCGCATGCTCAGAAAGGATTTTCACGCCGAAAGCTATAATGCAGTGTATAGGACGTCGTATTTTTCGTCCCGTCGTACGTGCCGTTCACGTCATCGCGCACGGTTTCAGCAAACTGTTCGTCCGTCGTGTGTGGCCATGTCCGTCCATGCTAAGTTTGAGCGGACTGTTTGCCGAAACTGTTGGACGGACAAAGTTGGGCGAACAGTCCGCGCGTGTGTACGCGGCCAAACAGTCCGCTCAAAATTAGCATGAGCGGACTTGACCACACACGATGAACGAACAGTCCGCTGAAACCGTGCGCGATGACGTGAACGGCACGTACGACGGGACGAAAAATACGACGTCCAATACACTGCAATGCAACCTTCGCCGTGTAAATCCTTTCTGAGCATGCGCGACACTTAGTTTGTCGAACAAGCCTACACACGAGCGGACTGTCCGCTCAAACCAAGTTTCAATTCCGAAAAACTTTGTTCGTCAGACTGTCCGCTGAAACTGTCCGCTAAAGCCCACACACGAGCGGACTGTCCGCTGAAACACTGTTCAGCGGACAAAGTTGGGCGAACAGTCCGCCCGTGTGTACGCGGCCTAAGGCTGAGTGAGCCACTCAACCAAGTCCGGTGCGTCCTTTGACGTAATCGGATGCAACTTCTGCAATTTGCCACTTTGGCTCAAGCCTGTTGCTCCTGCCCTACCCCTACCACCCCTGCGGAAGGGCCTGCCTCTTCCTCTGACTGTCACTTTTTAAATGACCCTGTGACAAAAGTCTCTAGAGAAGTGCAGTATGTATGTGGAAGAAGGTATATAACACCCCGCTTCAATCTATCGTTTTCGGGGGCCACTGGTCTATCACACCAGTTATACTTTTTTTTAACTGTGTTTGACACTCTTTGTAGTATCGCTGCAGAACCGCTCAGCAGTCACAATGCTGCACAGTGGAAATGCACTATACTATGCTTTCTATATTTGAAAGTATTTTATAAGTTTATTACACCCCTATATACTGCACACCAAATAGTACACCTATACCAGTCCTTAAAAGGACCTTTTTGGACCTAATAGTAGCAAGCTAGTAGCTAGTGAATTGTAGACTGTCCCTGCTCCAAACACCAAACTGTCCCTCCCTAAACTGAGAAATCACAGCTGCAGTGCACTATAATAATTTCTATAATTGAAAGAAAGTATATTATACGTGTACAACCCTATATAACCCCTTGCCGCAGAGCGTACGAAAATGTGCGTACTCGGCTTCCGGGGGTTATACCGGGATGATGCCCGCACCTGCAGGCATCATCCCAGTACCGATTTTCAGAGCGGGCGATCGGCTTTCCAGCCATAACAACCGATGTGGCTTAAAGTCGCTCGGCTGTTATGCCGGAGAAGCGGGAGGGGATGTCCCAACCTCCGCTCTTACCGGGGCTCCCGTTCAATCGGGAGCACCAATGCACGATCCGCCGCTTCTGGCGGCTAGGGAGGGACTGGAATGAAGCCGTAAGCGGCTTCATTCCAGTCTCCTAATTGTAAACACGGAAGCGACGTCATGACGTCACTTCCGGGTTACTCGGCTGCCAATGGTGCAGGATTTAAATATATATACAGTATTCAGAATCGCCGAAAACGGCGATCTGAATACTTTGAAGTGTAAAGGAGGGATCAGGGGTCTTTTAGACGTTTACATTCCTTGTGACAGCAATAAAAGTGATAAAAATTTTTTTTAAACAATTTATTAATTTTAAAATACATAAAATAACTAAGAATTTTTTTTTTTTCAAAGCGCCCCACCCCCCGTTGCTGTGAGCTCGCGCAGCAAAGAAAACACATACGGAAGTTGCGCCCACATATGTAAACGGTGTTCAAATCACACATGTGAGGTATTGCTGCGATCATCAGAATCGCAATAATTCTAGCACTAGACCTCCACTGTAACTCTAACCTGGTAACCGGAATTTTTTTTTAAAGTGTCGCCTATTGAGATTTTTAGGTACCGTAGTTTGTCGTCATTCTACGTGTGCGTGCAATTATAAAGTGTGACATGTTTGGTATCTATTTACTCAGCGTAACATTATATTTCACATTATGCAAAAAAATTGGGCTAATTTTACTGTTTCTTTTTTTAAATGAGTGTCCCTTTTCCCAAAAAGTTGAGTTTAAAACACCGCTGCGCAAATACCGTGTGACATAAAATATTGCAACAATCGCTGTTTTATTCTCTAGAGTCTCTGCTAAAAAAATATATATCATGTTTGGGGGTTCCAAGTAATTTTCTAGCAAAAAATATGGATTTTAACTTGTAAACACCAAATGTCAAAAATAGGCTTCGTCATGAAAAGGATAATGTACACCTATACCAGTCCTTAAAAGGACCTTTGTGGACCTAGTAGCTAGTGATTTGCAGACTGTCCCTGCTCCAAACTCCAAACTGTCCCTCAGTCCCTAGACTGATAAAAGACAGCTGCAGAATTGGTCAGCACTCAGCAGCACAGCAGTCAGCAGTGCACCATAATATACTTTCTATATTTGAAAGAAAGTATATTATACGTGTACAACCCTATATACTGTACACCTATACCAGTCCTTAAAAGGACTTTTGTGGACCTAATAGTAATAGCTAGTGATTAAACTGACTGTCCCTGCTCCACACAGCGTCCTGTCCCTACATTGACAAAAGACAGAATGTAAAATGGCCACCAGATCAAGTCGATTCATAAGGTAGGGGGTATGTCCAATTGTCCATGTGCTGAAATGTCTCAATTGGCTGTCCTGTACCCCATGATGGATGTGTCATCATGGGTCAAAGTTCTTCACAATGTAAACGCATATGTCTGCCCCGTGAACAGCACCAGAAGTCCGCCGGTTTGGCGAATCGCGAACGAGCAAAATTCGCTGCGAACCGACCGCCGGGTGAACCGCAAGGCCATCCCTAGTTCCAATCAGCCAATAACATTCATCATCATCATCAATTTACTTCCCTCACCCATTCCAGCAGCGACCGCTAACAGCTCTTTTACTATTGTCTCTATAATGTCAAATCTTTTCTCTCTATGTTGTATAATCTTGGACTAATAGAGTTAGGTTAGGCACATTCGACCGCAAGTTCGAAAGACACAAATTGCTCTTGTCACCATCATGTTGAATCTTCTATTTATCTACATCGAACTGTTATCGCAACAATACGAAAAAATAATGGATACAAAAATAAAGCATTTTTCATTTCAGATCAGTCGGATTTTGGATCATACATGTTCGTTATCGTTTTGTTAAAACAAACATGAAAATCCCTGAAATTCGTACGAAAATGCATTTGGACGATAATGACACATGTCTAGTATTCACAGCCTTTGCCATGACACTCAAAATTGAGCTCAGTTGCATCCTGTGTCCACTGATCATCCTTAAGATGTGTCTAAAACTTGATTGGAATCCACTAGTGGTAAATTCAGTGGAACATGATTTGGAAAGGCACACACCTGTCTATATAAGGTCCCACAGTTAACAGTGCATATCAGAGCACAAACCAAGCCATGATGACCAAGGAATTGTCTGTAGACCTCTGAGACAGGATTGTATCGAGGCACAGACCTGAGGAAGGGTACAGAAAAATTTCTGCAGCATTGAAGGTCCCAGTGAGCCCAGTGACCTCCATCATTCCTAAATGGAAGTAGTTTGGAACCACCAGGACTCTTCATCGAGTGGGCCAGCCAGCCAAACTGAGTGATCGGGGGAGAAGGGCCTTAGTTAGGGAGGTGACCAAGAACCCGATGGTCACTCTGATGGCGCTCCAGCTTTTCTCTGTGGAGAAAGGAGAATCTTCCAGAAGAACAACCATCTCTGCAGCACTCCACCAATCAGGCCTGTATGGTAGAGTGGCCATGACTATTGTATAACAGGTGTATCCTGCTTACTCTCTACTGCCAGCCAACCCTCCAGCTGCTACTTCCCCATACCTTTTCCCAAAAACTGAGACACACCAAGCTGCAGTAAATATTGGCTGTAGCAGCCATTTTCTTTATTAACACTCAAATAAAATTAACATTAACTGTATAACATCTGTTAGAACCACCCCATCAGTTAAATAATCACGTTGGTCTTTGCAGGAAAAAAAACCCCAATCTTGCAACTCGATCCACTCCTGCACTGCGGTACCTTAAACTGAACTAGGCCTCCAGCTGACATACTAGCTCGGAGACAACAAACCATTGACCGCAGTGCACCCATTAACAAAATTCCAGCTAAACCACTGTTAGCTGAACAACCACTAACGGGATCCATACCACCGATGGGTCCCGATCTCTTCCATATCCGGGGTTTCTTTCTTCACCCGCAAAGACCAACACCCCGCTTCTGCCACAACATCAACAACACCATACTTACCGATATCAGGGAGGGAGGGTGGGAAGCTTGCTCCCCCTGCTACACTGAGCGGAGGAGGGACCCACTTTTTCCTAAGTTCCACTCTACTCCACCCCCTTCTTCTCTTATCAAATCCCTACCTCTCTTACATTTTACACTGACTTGCCACCCTCTTAACCCTGTCATGCCCGCCCTCCGTTCATTGTTTATTTTCTTTCACTCTGGACTTTTAATGACTATTGTATAACAAATGTATCCTGCTTACTCTCTACTGCCAGCCAACCCTCCAGCTGCTACTTCTACCATACCGTTTCCCAAAAACTGAGACCACACCAAGCTGGAGTAAATATTGGCCATGGCAGCCATTTTCTTTATTAACACTCAAGTAAAATTAACATTAACTGTGTAACATCTGTTAGAACCACCCCCACCAGTTAAATACTCAAGTTGGTCTTTGCACGAAAAAAAAAACACCTGATCCACTCCTGCACTGCGGTACCTTAAACTGAACTAGGCCTCCAGCTGACATACTAGCTTGGAGACAACAAACCACTGACTGCAGTGCACCCAGTAACAAAATTCTAAGTGGGGACAAACATATGACTTAAACCTCCGCAATTCCCATCTCCCAATTCTTTTTACAGCGGCCTCGTCCAACCCCCATCTAACTGACTCCGTAGCCACCCCGATGTGAAACTAATAGATTAGAAAATTTCTGATCCCCAAACCCAATGCCTCCAAATATTTTTGAAAAACTGAAATAAATTGAAAACATCACAAGATATGACCATCCCGGTGCACCAGGAAGGATCCCGACACTTCTCCGCATATTGCGACGAACCCCCTTACCAACTCTACTGGGCACAAAGGCGAACCAGGCAGTAGGAAAACCTGCACCGTCCTTACCTTGCCCCGCTGATCTGTTTTATATTTGCACACCAATATGGAAAACCTATCCACGCTACAGCTGACCTCCGCCACACCTATGCCCCCCTTCGACTTCTTAGATGGACTAACTAACTCACTAATCCGAAAGGCCCCAAAGAATGCCAGAGCGAACGCTGCTTTAACCACTTTCAGACCGGACCATTTTGCTGGTCAATGACCAGAGGTCTTTTTACAATTTGGCACTGCGCTGCTTTAACTGGTAATTGCGCGGTCATGCAATGTTGTACCCAAACAAAATTTGCGTCCTTTTCTTCCCACAAATAGAGCTTTCTTTTGATGGTATTTGATTGCCTCTGTGATTTTTATTTTTTGCGATATAAACGTAAAAAGACCGCAAATTTTTTAAAAAAATGATATTTTCTACTTTTTGTTATTAGAAAAATCCAATAAACTCAATTTTAATCATACATTTAGGCCAAAATGTATTCAGCCACATGTCTTTGGTAAAAAAAAAGTCAATAACTGTATATTTATTGGTTTGCGCAAAAGTTGTCACATCTACAAACTAAGGTACGTTTTCTGGAATTTACGCAGCTTTTAGTTTACGACTGCCTATCTCATTTCTTGAGGTGCTAAAATGGCAGGGCAGTACAAAACCCCCCCAAATGACCCCATTTTGGAAAGTAGACCCCCTAAGGAAATTGATAAGTGGCATGTTGAGCCCATTGACTATTTTATTTTGTTGCCTCAAGCGATTGAATAATGACAAAAAAAAAATTTTTTTTTTTTTTTTTACACAAAGTTGTCACTAAATGATATATTGCTCGCACATGCTATGGGCATATGTGAAATGACACCCCAAAATAAATTCTGCTGCTTCTCCTGAGTACGGGGATACCACATATGTGGGACTTTTTGGGAGCCTAGCCGCGTACGGGGCCCCGAAACCAAGCACCGCCTTCAGGCTTTCTAAGGGCGTAAATTTTTGATTTCACTTCTCACTACCTATTACAGTTTTGAAGGCCATAAAATGCCAAGATGGCACAAAACCCCCACAAATGACCCCATTTTAGAAAGTAGACACCCCAAGCTATTTGCTGAGAGGCATGTTGAGTCCATGGAATATTTTATATTTTGCCACAAGTTGCGGGAAAATTACAAACTTTATTTTATTTTTTTATTTTTTTCACAAAGTTGTCACTAAATGATATATTGCTCACACATGCCATGGGCATATGTGAAATGACACCCCAAAATAAATTCTGCTGCTTCTCCTGAGTACGGGGATATCACATGTGTGGGATTTTTTGGGAGCCTAGCCGCGCACGGGGCCCCGAAAGCCAAGAACCGCCTTCAGGTTTTCTAAGGGCGTAAATATTTGACTTCACTCCTCACTACCTATTACAGTTTTGAAGGCCATAAAATGCCAAGATGGCACAAAACCCCCACAAATGACCCCATTTTAGAAAGTAGACACCCCAAGCTATTTGCTGAGAGG
Source organism: Lithobates pipiens (assembly GCF_037356315.1). NCBI lineage: Eukaryota > Metazoa > Chordata > Amphibia > Anura > Ranidae > Lithobates > Lithobates pipiens. Next base: position 156,831,565 of record NW_027507788.1, read on the forward strand.
CATGTTGAGTCCATGGAATATTTTATATTTTGCCACAAGTTGCGGGAAAATTACAAACTTTTTTATTTTATTTATTTTTTTCACAAAGTTGTCACTAAATGATATATTGTTCACGCATGCCATGGGCATATGTGAAATGACACCACAAAATAAATTCTGCTGCTTCTCCTGAGTACAGGGATACCACATATGTGGGACTTTTTGGGAGCCTAGCCGCGTACGGGGCCCCGAAAACCAAGCACCACCTTCAGGCTTTCTAAGGGCGTTACAGTTTTGAAGGCCATAAAATGCCAAGATGGCACAAACCCCCCCCAAATGACCCCATTTTGGAAAGTAGACACCCCTAAATTTAGGGGTACACTAGTGAGACTAGGTAATAAATGGCGGGTGCCCTGAAACTATAAAAAAATAACTAACCAACCAGCGTCACCTGTAACAGTTATATGGTGATCACTGGTGAAAGGGTTAACTAGGGGGCAATCAGGGGGCTTTATGCGGTAGTATATGGGGGTCCCTGGCGCTATAAAAAGCTGCGGCGAACCTAAATACCTACCTGCCTAACTAGCGTCACCTGTGACACTAATACAGCGATCAGAAAAATGATCGCTTATTAGGCTGGGTTCACACTGGAGCGATGCAGGAACGCCAGGAATCCGCGGCGGGTTCCCCCATCGCATGCCTCCCGGCGGCAGTTCACACTGCCCTATGCGAACTGCTGGGAGAGTCAGTGAAATGTTAATGACACCCCCAGATCAGTTCGCATATCGCAGTGCGATCTGCAAACTTGGATCGCATGGTGTGAACACCCATGCGATCCGATTCTGCTGCGGACCAAAAAAAGGGTCCCGTGCGAATTTGCGGCGGGTGCAGCGGGTGCGGCGCGAATTCAGCCATACTATCTGTATGGCTGAACTCGAATCGCACAGAGATCGGATGTGATTTGCACTGCAGTGCGGTGCGAATCACATCCGTTCTCATAAACCACTGCAATGTGAACCCAGCCTTAGTGACACTGGCGACGGGGGGTGATCACGGGGTTAAACCTTTATTGGGGGGGTTAGGGGGGTACATTAGAACTAAAGGGGGCTAACCCTAACTGCCCTAACAGTTATTACAGTCACAAATGACACCAATGCAAAAAAAAAAAAATGCAATTGGTGTCACTGTGACTGGGGGGGCAGGGGTAATTGGGGGGGGTGATCGGGGGGTGAAGGGGGGGTGTGAGTGTGCCTGGCATGTTCTACTGTGTAGTGTCGTGTTGGTGCAACTCACCGATCCTCTCTCCTCGGTGCCGGAACGAAAAATACCGACACGGAGGAGAGATTACATCACTTCCTCTCCTGTGTTTACATTACAGGAGAGGAAGTGATGTCACGGAGCATTTCCATTCGTCGGGAGCGATCGCGAGGAGGTGGCCATGAATGAATGAATCGGGCCCCCCACCCGCAGGAAGGCAGGGACGTACAGGTACGCCCATATGCCTGCCCGTGCCATTCTGTCGACGTACATCGTTGTGCGGCGATCGGCAAGTGGTTAAACAACACCACCTCATACTGTGATGAACACGTAATACCTAACTGGGCCACTATCCTTCCCAACAGCTCAAACGAGACCAGGCGCCCAGAGTATTTGCATGGCTGAGACCGACAATAACCCTTCAATGCTTGGCGCACCCAAAAAATCCTTAGTGAAGTCTGGTAAACCCTGAAATTTGAACCAAAATGCCAATCCCGCCAACTTCTTTTACAACCCAGACAGCGACACCCTGGCTTCCAAATTCTGCAAAACAAAGTACAGAACTAGCAACCTGAAATCCTGTTCTTCCTGCTCCTTCATGACCTGCTGCACCATGGGTCCCCATTCACGCCATACCCTGTTATATGCTGACCACGTTGCAGCGCCCACCGACTGCCTTATCCATCTGGATACTCATCCAAGGCAATACTTCACAGCCACTCAGGACAAGGGACCCCGCACTGCTCCGCCTCCGGTGCCAACTCCCGGAACCTGTCCCACTGAAAGCGAGACAAAGCATCATCAATGACGTTGTCCACTCCCAGGAGGTAGACAGCATAAATGAATACATTCAGCTGCAGGCACCACAGAATGAGGTGCCTGAGCAACCTGGCCACCGGTGGGGATGCCGCCTTGTTAATTACCTGTACCACCCCCAGGTTGTCCCCATGAAATCACACTTTCAGGTTTCTGAAGGATTCACCCCATAACTCCATGGCCATAACCACTGGAAACAGTTCCAGCAACAACATATTCCTCACTAGCCCTGCCTCCGCACTCCACTTACCTTGGAAAAAGGCTCCAAAACCTGCCGAACCAGCCACATCCGTATAAAGTTCCGAATCAAAGTTGCTAACTGGCCCTGACATCCACAGAGCCCTGCTGTTGAAATTAGCCAGGAATGCGTGCCATACCCTAAGGTCCTCCTTATGTGCCGTCAACAAGTGCACATAGTGCTTGGGGGCTGTAACTCTTGCTCTACTTGCTGACAGCCATCTGCAAAATATCCTCCCCATTGGTAGAATGCAACACGCAAAGTTCAACTTACCCAGCAATGACTGCAGAGTGCGAAGTTGCACCTTTCGTAATTTCATGATCCCCGAATCTCAACCTTCCATGCCATCAGCTTATCTTCTGGAAGTCTACATTCCATTGCATCAGAGTTCAGGACAATGCCCAGAAAACTCAGCACCATATTTGGACCCTCCATCTTCTCTGGGGCCAAGGGGATGCCAAACTTGTCGGCAACATGTTCCAGCATAGCCAACAATATCACACAAACTTCTGATGAGGCAGGACCCACGCAAATTAAATTTATATAATATATGATCAAATATGATCAAATTCACTCCCGCGACATCACGCACCACCCATTCCCCAAATGAAATAAACTGCTCAAACAAGGCACAGGATATAGAGCAACCCATGATCAGGCAGCGATCCACAGAACTCCTGCCAATGACAACCTAGCAAACGGAAGCTATCCGGATGGATCGGGAGCAAACGAAAAGCCGATTCTATGTCGGCTTTGGCCATATGAGCCCCCCGCCCATACTGCCGAACCCAAAACACTGATACATCAAGGGACGTGTATGATGCCGCACATATCTCGAGGTCAATGGCATCATTCACCGAACCCCCTTTTGGAAATGATAAATAATGGAACAACATAAATTTATTAGGCTCCTTGTTTGGCACCACCCCCAATGGTGAAACCACCAAATCCTGTAATGGCAAAGAAGAAAAAGGACCATCCATGCGGCCCAACGCAACATTCTTCTGTAGTTTCTCCGAAAGCAGGTCCGCATGCTCTAAGGCCGACTGCAAGTTATGTGACAACGGGGAGTATCGACCAGCTTCAATGGAATCCGAAACCCTTCCAAGAACCCCAGGCCCAACAACCGTGCCGCCCCCTATCAGGGTACCTATCGAGTAAAGGCTGTATCCTTACCACTTTAACCGGCGTTGTCCCCTTTACTGACAGACTCACCTGTGCAAACTTTTCCTTGCTTACAACAGCGGGACACGGGATGCGCACCTCCGCAACCTAAGCACTCGTGCTTGTACTTGCAAAACCCCCCAAATCTGCATGAACCTTCATTATATTGCCAACACACCCCTCTCTTTTTTGTGCCGATTGTCGGGGGTTGGATGAGCCACTGGATCCCCTTGGAAAAAACTGACTCGTCGTACTCGCAGAAGTCATCAGGCGCATGCATAGACTGATGTCCTTGTGATCCCACCTCAAGGATGGGCATATTGCCCTCCTCTGCCTAAATTGCTTGTCGTAATGCAACCACACCGTTCCCCCGTAAACTCTGTATGCTTCTCCCACGGTGTCCAAATAGCAGAACAGTGCCGAGCAATGTTCTGGGTTCTAATCCCCAATAATGCTAGTCAGTATGGCAAAGGCCTGCAACCAAGTCGGGAAGGTCCGTGGTATGAGCCTATACCTCCTTTTTCTTTATCCTCGGGCTTAACCCTCTCCAGGTTGAATTTTTCCAGTGGAAATAGTGCAAAAATCTCCCCGTACTCGACCCTTCCCTACTCACCCTTCCCCTCAAAACACACATAAACCTCACACTTCGCTGTGTCTGCCAGCCTGACCAGATCTTGCTTTTTTGAAGCCTCCCCTGCTGTCTTGGGTACCATGTCCTGTCCTGCCACCACCTCAACCACAGTCGCGGGTGCTGCCGGCACTGTCGTAGTTGGTGGGGTGACCCCTGGTCCTGGAGTACCCAAACTAGTTGACCCCCCGGGAGCCACCCAAGCCACTACGGGCGAACTGAAGCCGCTCGTCCCTGGCTCAAACCTGTTTACCAATTCTTTTAAATCTGCTAGGAAACCCTGTAACCCTAAGTCCACTGTGGCGTGGTCTGTGACCGGCACGGCCAGAGAGGGTGGTCGACCGCTCCACTAAGGGCTGACTACCCAAACAAACCCCTCCTCCTGATCCCACACCCCCCCCACATCAGTACCCTCAACATGAAAAGAAGAACAAAACGACTTACCGGGCAGCCTAGGAAGGGTCCCACCAGCCAAAGGTCCTGCCTCCATCACCGCTGGAAGCCGCTCATCCTCAGACTGTGACAGCTCACTTTCCGACTGATCGACCGCCATTTATTCCTCCCCTGCCGACTGCCCTCCAGTGGATGTGTCACTGAATCCTGGGGATCTGCGCTGCTCCAAGCCCTTCCTTCACACGCCGGATCCGCCCACCGATTCTTCTGTTGCCTTTCTCTGCCTCTTTCTTCCTCCAGGCGGTGCCGTCTTGGGTCTTTCCGCTCCTCACTCCTCTGTCTCTGTTCCACAACTGATGGGGGTCCGCCGGTTGAGGATCATGAATGTCCGGCGGCCGTTGCTGTAGAAATCCCCCACGGAAGCCTTGCCCCCGCTGCAGGAAAGCCAGGGCAGGTGCCGCTCTCTCCATCTCCTGCTGCGTGGAAGGCCTGGCGGCTGCCCCCTCTCCGGCTGAAGCTTCCATCTGCCAATCTCTGACCAGGATGATGCTTCTTGGCGGGACCCCCTACCAGGGGCGACGCTGTGTGCTTCCCAGGGGGCGCTGAAGGAGCCCTGATGTGACTCCCGAGTTGCCGCTGTGTTCTGGGGGGAGGGGGGATCAGGAGAGAAGCGAGCCGGTGGCCGTGACTGCCGGGTTCATGCAGACTCCCATCCTGCCATGCTGGCCGCTGTGGACCCCTCACCCAGCGCTTCCATCAGCTTCTGTTCCAGCCATCCACTCCCTCTGGATGCCGCCTTGGCCTTCAGCCTGGAAAAAAGCTCCTCCACTGCGCCCATGCTTCAAAGCTCGCTCCTCCTGCTACACTGAGCTGGGGAGAGACCAACTTCTCCCTAAGTTCCACTCTGTTCCACCCCCTTCTTCTCTTATCAAATCCCTACTTCTCTTACATTTTACACTGACCGCAGTTGCCACCCTGTTAACCCTGTCATGTTCCTGGCTTTTCTGATGAAAGCCACTCCTCTATAAAAGGCACACGACAGCCCACCTGAAGTTTGCCAAAGGGCACCTGAAGGGCTCTCAGACCATGAGAAACAAAATTCTCTGGTCTGATGAAACAAAAATTCTTTAGCCTGAATGGCAAGCGTCATCTCTGCAGGAAACCAGGCACCACTTGTCACCTGGCCAAGACCATCCCTACAGTAAGGTGATCAGATTTTTAAATTACTAGTAATGGCAGCAATCAGGGACTCATAGTGGGACTGCGATATTGCAGTGGACAAATCGGACACTAATGCCATGTACACATGACCGGAGTTCCGCTAAAACTGTCTTGCCTACACACGATCACACCAAAGTCTGACCGTCTAAAACGGGTTGACGTACAACAGAACTAGAAAAGGGAAGTTCAACAGCCAGTAGCCAATAGCTGCCATTTCGTACTTGCTTCATAGCATGCGTCGTTTTTGGTCCGTCGGAACAGCATACAGACGAGCGGTTTTTCCCATAGGAATTGGTTCTGTCGGAAACATGTTCTATTTCTAGGTCCGTCAGAATTTTCGAAAAAAAAAAGTCAGATGAGGCATACACATGATCGGAATATCCAATGAAAAGATTCCATCTGACTTTTTCTGTCGGACATTCCGCTCCTGTGTACGTGGCTTTAGGGACACTTTTGACACTTTGTGGGAACCATTGTCTCAGCAATGTACAGAGACATACTTGATGAAAACCTGCTCCAGAGCGCTCTGGACCTCAGACTGGGGAGGTTTATCTTCCAGCAGGACAATGACCCTAAGCACACAGCCAAGATAGAAAGGAGTAGCTATGGGACAACTCTTTGAATGTCCTTGAGTGGCCCAGCCAGAGCCCAGACTTGAATCAGATTGAACATCTCTGGAGAGATGTGAAAATGGCTGTGCACCGACTCTCCCCATCCAACCTGATGGAGCTTGAGAGGTCTTGCAAAGAAGAATGGGAGAAATGGCTCAAAAAAAAGGTGTGCCAAGCTTTTAGCATCATACTCAAATCGACTTGAGACTGTAATTAGTGCTTCAAAGGTGATTTTTTTTTTTATTTGTAATAAATTTGAAAAGATTTCCAACAAATTTCTTTTGTGTTGTCATTATGTGGTATTGTGGAATTTTGAGGAAAAATATAAATTGAATACATTTTTGAATAGGGCTGTAACAAAATGTGGAAAACTGAAGCTCTGTGAATACTTTCCAGGTGCACTGTAAACATTAGCATTGCAATGCTCATATTTGCTTTTTTTTCTGTATTGTTAACTGCTTCCCGACCAACTGCCGCAGTTATACTGCGGCAAGTTGGCTCCCCTGAGAGCCGACGCATAGCTATGATGGCTCGCGGGGTCGGGACAGCAGGTGCGCAAGTGCCCGCTGCACATCGGGGGTGCAGATGCTCATGGCCAACGGTCGTGATGACTGCCGGCCACGAGCGACCATGAGCAGGAGAGACAGAACAGGGATGAGTGTGTGTAAACACACACTCTTCCCTGTTCTGTTCTGACAGGAGTGACAGATCGTGTGTTCCTATTAGCTAGGAACCACGATCTGTCACTTCCTCCAGTCAGTCTCCTCCCCCTTCAGTTAGAATCACCTCCCCTTCACTGCCAGTGAAATTTTTACAGTAATCAATGCAATTTTATAGCATTGATCTCTGTATTAATGCTGATGGTCCCAAAAATGTGTCAAAATTGTCCAATGTGTCCGCCATAATGTCGCAGTCACGATAAAAATCGCAGATTGCCACCATTACTAGTGAAAAAAAAAAAAATTATAAAAATGCTATAAATCTATCCCCTATTTTGTAGACGCTATTTAACTTTTGCACAAACCAATCAATATACGCTTATTGTGATTTTTTTTTTTTACCAAAAATATATAGAAGAATACATATCGGCCTAAACTGAGGAAAAAAATGTTTTTTTTAAATATATATTTTTTGGGGGATTTATTGTAGCAAAAAGTAAAAAAATAATGTTTTTTTTTTTCAAATTGTGGCTCTTTTTTTGTTTATAGCGCAAAAAATAAAAACCGCAGAGGCGATCAAATACCACCAAAAGAAAGCTCTATTTGTGGGAAAAAAAGGACGTCAATTTTGTTTGGGTGCTAAGTCGCACGACCATGCAATTGTCAGTTAAAATGACGCAGTGCCGAATCACAAAAAGTGCTCTGGTCAGGAAGGGGGTAAATTCTTCCGGGGCTGAATTGGTTAAATAAGCCAGGGTTTGATGTACCAAAATTGCGAGCAATCACACACATTCCAGAAAGTTATATTGCTTCTTGTATATTGTAATATAATTAACAAAAATAAATGCAATTAGTTGTTTCAGTCACTAGTATCCAAGTAACACACTGTGGGTGTTCATACCATTGCTAATGGCATAGTATTGCACAGTATTGCAGTAAGGCAGTGTTCCAGAGATAGCCCGAAGTATAGTACCAGTTAGGATGAGCTCCGGCGTGTTCGCACACCCCATGTGCAGAGCCCACCGGGAAGTTGGCACTGTGCTGCACTAATCACAGGCAGTGAGGCATTGTCCCGATTCGCTGCTGCAGAGATCGGGAAATGTCTCACTGCCTGTGATTAGCGCAGCACAGTGCCGACTTCCTGGCGGGGTGTGAACACGCCGGAGCTCATCCTTAAGTACCAGAGGACGGATTCTGCTGGAAAGAGCCACTTCAATTTTTTCTAGACACTGATCTACACCCCCATGCTGTTGCTCTACAGGGTAGTGAGACAGAGCACCAACATTGCTGTGCAACCATCCTTAAAACAAGCTAACCAAACCACCCACAACTGTTCTAGGGCTCCTGGTTTGGCAGATTCTAGATAAACCAAGGTGTTGTTGTCAGTATAGATGTCCACCTGCCCTCCTGTAAGGTATTCTACAAATTTCTCAGTTATGGCCCAGACCAGAGCCAACAGTTCAAGTCTGAAGGAGCTATAATTGTGGGAATTGCATTCTGTAGGCTGCAAACTATGGTTAGCATAAATGATAACATGCTAAACTCTACCTTGTTCTTGAACAAGCACAGCACCCAGTCCTTGAAAACTGCCATCAGTAATACTCGAAAAGGTTTTGTATAGTCAGCATATGCCAGCAGAGGAGCCATAGCCAAATGATCTTTAATGGTTTCAAAAGCTTCCTTCCGTGGATCCCACCAGTTGACCTGGATGGAGGGCAATTAATTGCCCTTCTGCTGAGTGGACAGTCTACATAGTAACGGTGGAAGCAAATTTAGGGATAAAGTATTGGTAGTAACCAATCTGCCTCCACACTACATGGCCTAAGTACTGTATTTGGCTTCTGACCAGATGCAATTTAATGAGCTTCAGGGATCAAAATGCTGAATATGATCTGCAAATACAATTGAAAAGATAAAAATATCATCCAGGTAAATGAGTATGGACTCAAAACAGTGTTCCATCAGTTTCTGAAAGGTACTGAGGGCATTTTTCAAGCAAAAGGCATGCACGTGTATAACCCCAGGGGGATTTTTTTCTCAGTCCTCCTCTCCCATGGGAACCTGCCAATAGTCACTGGCTAAATCCTGAGTCAAAAAGTAACAGGCTTGCTCTAAGGCCATAAGACATCTTGATGCAAGCAAAAATGTAATGTCCAATAGTCCATTATGGGTGCCACCTATGGACTCCGACTTTCTCAAACTACTCCAATCTGTGGCATATTACACAGCAAATTTCTAACTTTGTGAGACACAAAGCTGTTGGTATGCTATGGTACCACTCTCTAATATTAGTATTAGTATGTATTATGTAACTGGTAGCAGAGCCTGATATGATAAGGAAGGCCTCTCTTACACCTCTGAGTCGGGGGCCCTGCCCTGACAGAAGGCGCAGGAGTACAGAGTGGCAGGAGTGCCTGTAAATTACATAGTTACATAGTTAGTCAGGTTGAAAAAAGACACAAGTCCATCCAGTTCAACCACAAAAAAAAAAAATATATATATAATAATATCATACCAGCCCATATACCCAATTCTATACCCACAGTTGATCCAGAGGAAGGCAAAAAACCCCAGCAGAGCATGATCCAATTTGCTAAAGCAGGAGAAAAAATTCCTTCCTGATCCCCCGAGAGGCAATTGGATTTTCCCCGGATCAACTTTACCTATAAATGTTAGTACCCAGTTATATTATGTACACTTAGGAAAGAATCCAGGCCTTTCTTAAAGCAATCCACTGAGCTGGCCAGAACCAACTCTGCAGGGAGTCTATTTCACATTTTCACAGCTCTTACCCTGAAGAAACCTTTCCGTATTTGGAGATGAAATCTCTTTTCCTCTAGATGTAAAGAGTGCCCCCTTGTCCTCTTTGTTGACTGTAAAGTGAATAACTCGACACCAAGTTCACTATATGGACCCCTTATATATTTGTACATGTTGATCATATCCCCCCTTAATCTCCTCTTATCAAGAGTGAATAAATTCAGTTCCTCTAATCTTTCCTCATAGCTGAGTTCCTCCATGCCTCTTATCAGTTTGGTTGCCCTTCTCTGCACCTTCTCCAGTTCCCCGATATCCTTTTTGAGAACTGGTGCCCAAAACTAAACTGCATATTCCAGATGAGGTCTTACTAATGATTTGAACAGGGGCAAAATTATATCTCTCTCTCTCTGGAGTCCATACCTCTCTTGATACAGGAAAGGACTTTGCTCGCTTAGGAAACCGCAGCTTGGCATTGCATGCTATTATTGAGCTTATGATCTACCAAACCCCCCAGATCCTTCTCCACTATGGATTCCCCCAGTTGTACTCCCCCTAGCATGTTCTTATCCCCCAAGTGCATAACTTTACATTTCTCAACATTAAACCTCATCTGCCACATGGTCGCCCAATTAGACAGAGCATTGAAGTCAGCTTGTAAATTGGAGACATCCTGTAAGGACATTATTCCACTGCATAGCTTGGTGTCATCTGCAAAGACGGAAATGTTACTTTTGATCCCAGACCCAATATAATTTATAAAGATATTAAAAAGTAAGGGTCCCAGCACTGAACATTGGGGTACACCACTGATAACCTTAGACCATTCAGAGTAAGAATCATTAACCACTACTCTCTGAATTCTGTCTTTTAGCCAGTTTTCTATCCATTTACAAACTGATATTTCCAAACCTGTAGACTTTACCTTACACATGAGCTGTGTGTGCGGAACTGTATCGAATGCTTTTGCAAAATCCAAGTATACCACGTCCACTGCCACCCCTCTGTCCAAGGTTTTACTTACCACCTCATAGAAAGAAATCAGGTTTGTCTGACAACTTCTGTCTTTCATGAATCCATGCTGTCTGTTGCTTAAAATATTTTTTTCCTGCAAGAACTCGTCTATGTGGTTATTTATTAATCCCTCCAGTATCTTCCCAACTATAGAAGTTAAAACGAACGGGTCTATAATGACTTGGTAAAGACTTTGTTCCCTTTTTAAATATAGGCACCACATTGGCCCTGAGCCAATCCAGTGGTACTATTCCTGTCATTAATGAGTCCCTAAAAATTAGATACAATGGCTTTGAAATTACAGAGCTCAATTCTTTTAGGATCCGTGGGTGGATGCCATCAGGTCCAGGTGCTTTATCCACCTTTATTCTGTCCAAATATTTCTGGACCATATCACTTTTGAGCCATTGTGGATTTGGGGCTGCGTCACTACCACCCCCATTATGGACATTAGCTCCCCCATGCTCCTTTGTAGACACAGAGCTGAAGAAAGTATTTAATAAGTTAGTCTATGTCACCAGTCACCCACTCCAGATTATTTTGCAAAGGGCCTGCATGATCAGACTTCAACTTTTTACTATTAATATATTTGCATTTTTTGGGGGGGTTTGTCCTACTATCTTTTGCAATCTGTCTTTCATTTAGAATTTTTGCATCCTTGATTTCCTTTTTACATATTCTGTTATATTCTTTGTAATATTTAAATGCCACTAGCGTTCCTTCATTTTTATATTTTTTAAAGGCTTTTTTTTATAGTTTATAGCTTTTTTAACTTTGGCCGTGAGCCACATCGGTTTTATTTTTAGCGTTTTAAACTTATTGCCCATGGGAATATACTTTGCTGTGAGATCACAAACAGTCTTTTTGAAGAATTCCCATTTCTGTTCTGTGCCCATTGATGCCAATATTCTCTTCCAGTTTAGGGAGAGCAGCCCTCATCCTTGGAAAATTTGCTCTCTTGAAATTGTTTTTATCTTTCCCGTATGTGATTTTTGCTTACAGCTAAAATCAAATGATATCATGTTATGGTCACTGCTACCCAGGTGTTCCTTTATCTGAACATTAGTAATACGTTCTGCATGGTTTGAAATTACCAGGTTCAACAGAGCATCATTCTTAGTTGGGGCCTCAATAAACTGGACCATAAAATTGTCCTGTAATAGGTTTATAAATTTTTGCCCTTTAACTGTCCCAGCAGTGCCATTACCCCAGTCAATTTCTGGGTAGTTAAAATCCCCCATTATTATCACTGTCCCAGCCCTTGCAGCCTTTTCTATCTGTGCAAGGAGCTGAGTCTCCACCTCCGCAGGAGTACAGAGTGGCAGGAGTGCCAGTAAGTCTTGCTAGCAGAGCAGGTGTCCACACCAGGCAGGGGTAGTCGCCAGAGTTCTTCAGTGAAGTAGGCAGTCTGGGTGGCAGCTGATGAACAGCAGACCAAAGCAGGCTGGTACTGGCAATAGCAGGCAGTTGAGACATATACTGGTAGAAGACAGTGGGTAAGTAGTTACAGCCAGTTGACAGGTAGGTACTGGCAATAGCAGGAGGAATAGTAGAGTCAGGCAAGCCAGGTAATATACTGACAAGACAGATTAGGTATGGGGCACAGGCAAAAGCGTGGTCAAGGTACAAGCTGGTTCAGGAACCGATCAGTGGAACAGTAGCAAATAGAGCGGGAAAAAGTGGTGGTCAGAAGGCAAGCTGAGGTCAATACAAGCAGAGTTCATGGAGTAGGCAGACGAGCCAGTCAGTAACTAGAGACATGATACAGGATCACAGGTTCTCAGTACACAGAAAGCTGAAGACAAAGCAGCACTGAACCTGAGCACTGGCTCAGTTTAAAAAGCCCAGTTAGTGTCTCTATTTGTCACTAGGGATGAGCCGAACACCTCCCGGTTCGTTTCGCACCAGAACCTGCGAACAGACCGAAAATGTGCGTGAACTTTAGAACCCCATTAAAGTCTATGGGACTCGAACGTTCAAAATCAAAAGTGCTAATTTTAAAGGCTAATATGCAAGTTATTGTCCTAAAAAGGGTTTGGGTGCCTGGGTCCTGCCCCAGGGGACCTGTATCAATGCAAAAAAAACTTTTAAAAACTGTCGTTTTTTCAGGAGCAGTGATTTTAATAAGGCTTAAAGTGAAACAATAAAAGTGTAATATTCCTTTAAATTTCGTACCTGGGGGTGTGTATAGTATGCCTGTAAAGGGGCGCATGTTTCCCATGCTTAGAACTGTCCCTGCACAAAGTGTCATTGCTGCAGGAAAAAAAGTGCTTGCGGCTGTAATGAATTGTCGGCTCCCGGTAATACAGAGAACAGTCATTGAAAGTCATAAAAAAAAAAAAAAAAGTAATGCGTGGGGAACCCCACGTCATTTGTTTTTCAAATTTTATGCGGGGTTCCCCTTAATATCATACCAGACCAGAAGGGCCTGGTAACTGAATTTGGGGGGAATCCCACACATTTTTTTTTTGATCAATGACTTTCAATGACTGTTCTCTGTATTACGGGGAGCCGACAATTCATTATAGCTGCTATAGAGCGCTTTTAAATTACTTTTTTCATCTGCAGAAATGACACTTTGTGCAGGGACAGTTCTAAGCATGGGAAACATGCTCTCCTTTACAGGCATACTATACACACCACCCAGGTACGAAATTTAAAGGAATATTATACTTTTATTGTTTCACTTTAAGCATTATTAAAATCACTGCTCCCGAAAAAACGGCCATTTTTGACACTGGGACAGGACCCGGGTCCCCAAACACTTTTTTTGACAATAACTTGCATATAAGCCTTTAAAATTAGCACTTTAGATTTCTCCCATAGACTTTTACAGGGTGTTCCGCGGCTTTTCGAATTTGCCGTGAACACCCCAAATTGTTCGCTGTTCGGCGAACGGGTGAACAGGCAATGTTTGAGTCGAAACATGAGTTTGACTTGAACTCGAAGCTCATCCCTGTTTGTCACAGGTGCAATTGACCACACTGGTGCACACGGGTGCGGGCATTCATGCACGCACAAATATAAGTATGCATATGTTCGCATGTGCCAAATTCCTACGTCCATGAAAAGGAATGTGGTTTAGCCTGTGAAGATACCTAGAAGTCCACCCAAAGGAGTCATCTTGTCTACTGGCATGCCCATCCTGAGAGTATGTCTGGATAATCTTCAGGTCCAGTTGCAAACACTAGCATATGATTCTCTAGGAGTTGGTGCAATCAAAAACCCAGGGATTGCTCAGTTCTCAGTGCTCCATGAGCAGAGAGCTGGTGACTGTCCATCTCCCCTGTCTCTGCTCTGTCCCCCCACACTGGACTGTGCCGGTCTCTGGATGGATGACCATATGGTTGCATAGTTGCCAACTGTCCTGAATTTCGCGGGACATTCCCGGGATTAGGACATTTGTCCCAAATTAATTTTGTCCCGGGAAATGTCCCGGGAAATTGAATTTTCCTGTTTTTTTGCCGCCGGCCGCTAGAGGTCAGCGGCCGGCGGAGACAATGTCTCCACCGGCTGCCATTTTTAAGAAGACCAGAAGTTGGTCTACACCTGTGGCGCCGCCCACCCCCGCTGCTAGTGTGTATTTGTGTCAGTGTAAAGGGCGGTGGGCGGCACCACAGTTAAATGTCTGCGCGCGGCAACGGCGGCATGTCGGGGGCCAGTCTGTCAATATGGATGTTGGGGCGGGGGCCAGTCGGATGTCGGGGACCAGTGACAGTCATGGTATGTGGATGTCGGGGGCCAGTCTGTGAATGTGGGGGTCAGTCTGTGGATGTCGGGGGCCAGTCTGTGAATGTGGGGGCCAGTCTGTGAATGTGGGGGCCAGTGGTATGTCGGGGGCCAGTCTGTGAATGTGGGGGCCAGTCTGTGAATGTCGGGGGCCAGTCTGTGAATGTCGGGGGCCAGTCTGTGAATGTGGGGGCCAGTCTGTGGATGTCGGGGGCCAGTCTGTGAATGTGGGGGCCAGTCTGTGGATGTCGGGGGCCAGTCTGTGAATTTTGGGGGCCAGTCTGTGAATGTGGGGGCCAGTCTGTGGATGTCGGGGGCCAGTCTGTGAATGTGGGGGCCAGTCTGTGGATGTCGGGGGCCAGTCTGTGGATGTGGGGGCTAGTCTGTGGATGTGGGGGGCCAGTCTGTGGATGTGGGGGGCCAGTCTGTGGATGTGGGGGGGGGGGCAGTCTGTGGATGTGGGGGGGGGGCAATCTGTGGATGCCGGGGGACAGTCTGTGGATGTGGGGGGGCCAGTCTATGGATGTGGGGGGCCAGTCTGTGGATGTCTGGGGCCAGTTGTATGTCGGGGGCCAGTCTGTGGATGTTGGGGGCCAGTGGTATGTCGGGGGCCAGTCTGGAGATGTGGGAGCAGGTCTGTGCAGGATGTGGGGGGGGCGGTCTGTGGATGTGGGGGGGGCGGTCTGTGGATGTCAGAGGGGCACCAGATGTAAGGAGGGGCTCCGCTGAAGGACACAGATGTGAGGAAGGTACCTCTGATGGGGCACCTGATGTAAGGACAGACTCCGCTTGGGACATCTGATGGCATCTGGTGTCAGGCAACGTGGCTAGTGACGCGCTCATGGCTCCCACTGATTCTGCATTATGGTGAGTTGAAGTATTTTATTTTATATTACAATGTAATAATAGAAATAATGCGCTTCAATCATCCTGACACCATAACAATCATGGCGCCGGGATGATTGAAGCGCCAACACCAGGTATTTGGAGTATCTTTATCTGCTGATTGTCAAACTCTGGAAATTGCTATTGTGGTGTAAGATCGGGGGGGCTGCTGTCCCTCCTTTCCCTCTCCCCCCCCTTTCCCTCTCTTCATCCCGCATTCATCTCAGACTCTAACCACACCCCTTTGAGCCACGCCCCATGTAAGCCACGCCCACTATTTTACGTAAACCATGCCCATCTGTCGCCGCGGCGCACTGCGCGCACCGCATTTTTACCTTTTCCTATATCACACCTATAAACGCATGCCCCGCCCCTAATTATACCATGACTCCTCCCACTGCCAACAAAGTGTCCCGAATTTTTTTTTTACAATGTTGGCAACTATGTGGTTGCAATCTTTCTCCAGCCTGGACTGGCTCTGTGACATCATCCAACAACAGGCTTCAGCCGCTATCAGCTAAAAATGGTTTACAGGAGTAGTGATGGATGAACTTCCGACGGGACGTTTCGCGGCCGATAGTTCACGAACGGTAACGTTCGCGGCGGGCCCCATTGACTTCAATGGGAGGCGAACTTTGCAAACCTACAGGTCAAATTTGCAGCCACAAAATAATTACTAGCTGTGCAAACATAGTCCCACCACATGGCCAATGACATAACACATGTATGAGGTGAATCTGGGATTGACAACTACAAGCATTCTTTTTTTATATGTGAAATTGTTGTGACAATTCAGGATTGTGGAGCGCATGAAGGCAATGGAGGAGAGGGAAGGTCAGGGTAGGCAAAGAAGAGGGTGGAGGAGATGATCACCAGCAGCGTGACATGCAGCAATGACACCTGCACCGTGATAGAGTCATCTGACACCAGCACCGTGATAGAGAGCACTGACATCAGCAGCGTGACATAAAGCAATGACACCTGTACCGTGATAGAGTGATCTGACACCAGCACCGTGATAGAGAGCACTGACATCAGCAGCGTGACATACATCAATGACACCTGCACCGTGATAGAGTGATCTGACACCAGCACGGTGATAGAGAGCACTGACATCAGCAGCGTGACATAAAGCACTAACACCAGCACCGTGATATACAGCACTGACACCAGCACCGTGATATACAGCACTGACATCAGCAGCGTGACATACAGCAATGAAACCTGCACCGTAACAGAGTGATCTGACACCAGCACCGTGATAGAGAGCACTGACATCAGCAGCGTGACATAAAGCACTGACACCAGCACCGTGATATACAGCACTGACACCAGCACTGCGATATACAGCACTGACACCTGCACCATAAGCAGCCCCAGGAGGAAGTCAGCATAGCCCTGGGATGGTGGGAGCCCCTCATAATGAGCATAGCACAGGGATGGTGGGAGCCCCTCATAATATGCAGCCCCAGGAGGATGTCAGCATAGCACAGGGATGGTGGGAGAACCTCATAATAAGCAGCCCCAGGAGGAAGTCAGCACAGCACAGGGATGGTGGGAGCCCCTCATAATAAGCAGCCCCAGGAGGATGTCAGCATAGCACAGGGATGGTGGGAGAACCTCATAATAAGCAGCCCCAGGAGGAAGTCAGCACAGCACAAGGATGGTGGGAGCCCCTCATAATGAGCATAGCACAGGGATGGTGGGAGCCCCTCATAATGAGCATAGCACAGGGATGGTGGGAGCCCCTCATAATATGCACAGCAGAGGTACAGCCCCAGGAGGAAGTCAGCACAGCACAGGGATGGTGAACTTTACAAACCTACAGGTCATATTTGCAGCCACATAATAATTACTAGCTGTGCACACATAGCCAATGACATAACACATGTATGAGGTGAATCTGGGATCGACAACTACAAGCATTCTTTTTTTATATGTGAAATTCTGACAATTCAGGACTCTTGAGACAATGGAATGGAGGCGAGGGAAGGTCAGGGTAGGCAAAGGGAAGAGGGTGCAGGAGATGATCACCAGCACCAGCACCGTGATATACAGCACTGACACCAGCATCGTGATATACAGCACTGACATCAGCAGCGTGACATACAGCAATGACACCTGCACCGTGATAGAGTAATCTGACACCAGCACCGTGATAGAGAGCACTGACATCAGCAGCGTGACATAAAGCACTGACACCTGCACCGTAAGCAGCCCCAGGAGGAAGTCAGCATAGCACAGGGATGGTGGGAGCCCCTCATAATGAGCATAGCACAGGGATGGTGGGAGCCCCTCATAATATGCACAGCAGAGGTACAGCCCCAGGAGGAAGTCCGCACAGCACAGGGATGGTGGTAGCCCCTCATAATAAGCAGCCCCAGTAGAAATATGACACCGCTCAACCTCTTCAAACAGGTGGGTACGGGCATATAGTATGGTGTGCTTTTTTTGGACAAGGAAGTGAGCCAAATGAAGAAAGAAGGTCTGTGTGCTCGAATAAAAAAATTGTTTCTAGACATATACATGGTCTACTGGTCACATGTGTTGAATTCCTCCGAGATCCATGCCTCATTCATTTTTAGAAATGTGAGGTAGTTAACACTGTCGTGAGCTAGGCGAGTACGCTTATCGGTCACGATCCCCCCTGCTGCGCTGAACGTGCTTTCGGACAGGACACTGGACGAGGGGCAAGCCAACAGTTCGATTGCAAATTGGGCAAGCTCTGGCCAGAGGTCAAGCCTGCCCACCCAGTAGTCCAGGGGTTCATCACTCCTCAGAGCGTCCACATCGGCCGTTAACCCGATGTAGTCGGACACCTGATGGTCTTGGCGTTCCCTGATGCTGGATCCGGATGACACCTGTCGATGGGTCGGCTGAAAGAATGACCTCATATTCGAAGTCACCAACACATCTTCAAACCGGCCTCTTCTTGCAGGCGCTGTTGGATTGGTACCCGCAACTCCTTCTCTGGGAGTGGGAATTGCTCCTCTGCCAGCGCACACAAAAGCAGAATGCAGCATTTCTCGAAGCAAGGCCTGGAAGTGCTCCACTCTGACAGCCCTCTGTGACGGCGGTAACATTTCCGCCATTTTGTGTTTGTACCGGGGGTCTAAGTATGTTGCCACCCAGTACTGGTCCTTGACCCTTATGCTTTTTATACGGGGGTCCCTATTAAAACACTGGAGCATGAAGGCCCCCATTTGCACTAAACTGGAAGCGGTGTGGTGGCCTGGCTCCTGCTCATCATCCAGGATAATGTCGTCCTCTTCATTCTCTTCTCCCCATCCACGTACAACAACAGGGATCCCAGAGAGGTTTAAAGCATGCTCTTCTTGCTCCTCCTCATCCGCCCCGGCACCATCCTCCTCTGACTCTTTTTCAGACTCCTGTTGTTCACTTGTCTCAGATAGAGTAGCCCCCCCTGGGAATTCATCCAGCATTGCGACTTCCTCATCTTCCCGCTCCTGCTCCTCCACAGCTTGATCAATGACACGACGCAATGCACGCTCCATAAAGAAGGCATAAGGTACCATGTCACTGATGGCGCCATGGCTGCGACTGACCAGTTTGGTGATCTCCTCAAATGGCCGCAGAAGTCTGCATGCGTCGCGCATGAGCAGCCACTGGCGCAGTGAAAAAAACCAAGCTCCCCAGAACCTGTTCTGCCGCAGAGTTCATACAGGTAGACATTAACTGCACGTTTCTGCTGGAGCAGCCTATCAAGCACATAGAAGGTTGAGTTCCATCGCGTTGGGCAATCGCAAATAAGACGTTTGACCGGCAGATTGTGTCGCCGCTAAATGTCAGCAAGGCGAGCCATGGCCGTGTAAGATCTTCTGAAATGGGCCGAGATTTTCCTTGCCTGCCGCAGGATGTCCTGGACCCCGGGGTATTTGACAACGAATCGCTGCACGACCAAGTTTAAGACGTGTGCCATGCATGGCACGTGCGTAATTTTGCCCTGTTTCAATGTGCTAAGCAGATTGGCACCGTTGTCACACACCACTTTACAAACTGTCAAACTGAGCGGTGTTAGCCACTGATCTGCCTGTGAACGCAAAGCTTAAAGGAGTGCCGGGCCAGTGTGGCTCTTGGCTTCCAGGCACAACAGACGCAGCACGGCATGGCAACGCCTCACCTGGCATGTCGAATAGGTTCTGGGGAGCTTGGGTGGCGCAGCGGAAGAGACGCTAGCAGTGGAAAAGGAGGAGTCAGCCGAGGAGGAGAGGGAGGAGGATGGAGTAGGGGGAGGAGGAGAAGAAGAGCCAGGCCTGCATGCAATCCGTGGCGGTAAAACCAAATCTACACGGGTGCCACGAGTTACATGCTTGACGGCCATCAGAAGGTTCACCCAGTGGGCAGTAAAAGTGATATACCTTCCCTGCCCGTGTTTGCTAGACCACGTGTCTGTGGTCAGATGTATCTTGGCACTGACACTGTGTGCCAGAGATACATTCACTTGCCGCTGAACATGGCCATATAGCTCTGGGATGCCCTTCTCTGAGAAATACTTCCTTCCATTGTGGGGTTCCAATGGCCACAAATTTTCGAAAAGGCCTCCGAGTCCACCAGCTTATATGGCAGTAGTTGGTGGGCTATCAGTTCTGACAAGCCAGCCGTCAACCGTTGGGCAAGAGGGTTATCCGGCGTCATCATTTTTTTACGCTCAAACATTAGGCCCATGGAAGCCTGCCTTTTTGCAGAAAAACGTGAGCTTGGCGTGATGGAAGGTGGAGTGGAGGACAATTGTGAGGAGAGAGGAGAAGGAGAAGTAGAAGACGAGGCTGGACAGTGAGAGCCTGGAGTGTGGCTTTGTGTGTTCCGTTGCTCCCACTGGGCTCGGTGATGGCTGCTCATGTGCCTTCTTAAGGCGGTCGTCCCTAGGTGAGTGTTGGGCTTACCGCGACTAATGCGTTGACTGCAAAGATTGCAGATGGCAACACTATTGTCAGCAGCGGACACGTTAAAAAAAGCCATGTGACTCGCTCCTGATACATTAGCAGTCTGCTTTGTCCCTCCTGTGCAATGTAAGTTATTCCTGCTTCTCCTCCCTATCTGCTGGTCCATATCTCCCTCTGAACTCCCCTCCTCTTCCTCTCTTGTGGGCACCCACGTGACATCACTAGACACGTCATCATCTACGTCACCTTCCCCACCGCTATAAGTAGAGATCTCGGAGTAGGCAGCAACACCGGGGACCAACCTCCTCCTTGGGCTGATCTGGGTACTGTCGTCAGACTGCTGAGTCGCGGTTCTTGCTACCTCCACTTCCCGATCCAATGCCAAGAGTGGCTGCACATCAGAAATGTCTTGATATGGATCGGAAAATAATTGCTGTGACTCAAGCGGAAGGTATGTGGTGGTGGTGGTGGTGGTGTTGTTGGTGGTAGTGTCTTTGGGGGTGCACATAGCAGAGAGTGAAGAAGAGGGTGCAGATCGAGAGGATGAGGAGGATGCAGAAGAGTAAGGCTGAGTGAGCCACTCAACCAAGTCTGGTGCGTCCTTTAAAGTAATTGAATGCACATTCTGCAACTTCCGACTTTGGCTCAAGCCTGTTGTTCCTGCCCTACCCCTACCACCCCTGCGGAAGGGCCTGCCTCTTCCTCTGCCTGTCATTTTTTAAATGACCCTGTGACAAAACTCTCAGTCCCTATACTGATAAAGGACTGCTGCAGAATAAGGCAGCAGTCAGCAGTAGTGCACCTCAACCCTATATATTGTGGACCTATACCAGTCCTTAAAGTGGAGGGCCACCCTGAAAAAATTTTTTTTTTAAAAATGACAAAAAAATCTAAAAAATAAAAAAATGAAAAAAAAATTTTTTTTACTTACCAGAAATGCCTGTTGCTAGGCACATAATCCTAATCTTCCTCTTCCTCCTCAGCGGAGATCTTCTGTCTTCTCTCTTCGTCGCGGCGTCTTCTGGGTAATGGGTCGCGCTGTGTTCTGGGAACTGTGTGTTCCAGAACACAGCACGTCCCATTCAGAAAGCGCTGCGGGCAGGGCCGCTGATAAGCCAGTACAACTGGCCCTGTTATACCGGGCCTGGCCACCAGGGGGGGCCCGAGCAATCTGAACAGATTGCAGAAGAAAAAAAAAAAAAAGTCTTTCTGCAACTCCCCGTCCGCTCCTCCCTCAGCAGCTGTTCAACTGCTCAATGAGCACTCACTGGGGCTAAACATCTCAGAGGCAGAAAGGTGGAGCCTGACACTGAGATCTTGTAGTTTGAGTGGGCGGGAGGGGGTGTGGCCGGCTTGGAGGATGGTCGTTCCTGGCTTCTTCTGGTGTGCACACATGAGCTGCATTATGGTGGTAGTGGATCTGGATTCTCAGGGGACTGCAGGTTAGCCCAGTCACATTAACTGCAATGTAAAGTCTAATGTCTGCTTTTCATGTAGCACAGCTGTCCTGACTGTGAGAAATTGGGTTTTATACTGCACTGCCATATTTCTCACAGAAGTGCTGCATGAAAAAGGAGATGCCATCAATGTCAGCAAACCCCACTTTTTATTCTATTTAAATCACTGGATCACACCATGCCTGGAGCTGAATCACACAGGAATGCACTGTGCGTTCCTGTGCAATTCACATGCAAGTCTGTGCAGTGCAATTTCAAGCTCATTCATTTTGAATGGGCTAAAATTGCAATGCACCAAAAGTAGCATATGCACTACTTTTTAAAATGCGATGTAACCAGATCACATGATCCAGGGCTGGCAGGGGCAGGGCAAACACACTACGTTTGCAAACCTGCGTTTTGAGGTGTCATTGACTTTTTATTGACACCTGGTGCAGATCACAAAAGCAGTGCATTTTGCGTGCAGGTTGAATTTTACAGGAATCCACAGCACATTTATTCGCAATTCTGATGCAGCCATGGTGTGAACCGCTCCCTTAGACATATTACTTCTCATTAAAAGTTTAGAATATTATTATTTTTTTTGAACCACTTCAGCCCTGGAGGATTTTACCCCCTTCCTTACCAGAGCACTTTTTGCGATTCGGCACTGCGTCGCTTTAACTAACAGTTGCGCGGTCGTGCGATGTTGCACCCAAACAAAATTGACATCCTTTTTTTACCACAAATAGAGCTTTATTTTGGTGGTATTTGATCACCTCTGCGGTTTTTATTTTTTGTGCTATAAACAAAAAAAGAGCGAAAATTTTAAAAAAAAAACCACAATATTTTTTACTTTTTGCTATAATAAATATCCAATTTAAAAAAAAAAAAAAAAAAAAATTTTCCTCAGTTTAGGCCGATATGTATTCTTCTGCATATTTTTAGTAAAAAAAAAATCACAATTAGTGATTATTGATTGGTTTGTGCAAAAGTTATAGCATCTACAAAATAGGGGATGGATTTATGGTATTTTTTTTTTCTTTTTTTCTTACTAGCAATGGCGGTGATCTGCAATTTTTTTTTCATGACTGCGACATTATGGAGGACACATCGGACACTTTTTTTGACACATTTTTGGGACCATTCACATTTACACAGCGATCGTGCTATAAAATTACACTGATTACTGTGTAATTGTGACTGGCAGGGGAGGGTTTAAAACCAGGGGGCGCTGCTGGGGTTAATATGTTCCCTATGGGAGTGATTCTAACTGTGGGGGGAGGGGACTCGCAAGGGGAGGAAACCGATTGGTGTTCCTCAGCACTGGGAACACACCATCGGTCTCCTCTTCACTGACAGGACGTGGATCTGTGTGTTTACGTACACAGATCCACAGTCCTGCTGTGTACCGAGGCAATCGCGGGTGCCCGGCGGACATTGCGTCCGCCTTGCACATGCACCGGGTCCCAAGCGATGCCGCGGGTGCGCGTGCCGCCGGCGGTGCTCGTGCGCCCCCTAGACGGCCAGGAATCAGAGGACATCATATGACTCCCACCCAGGATGGGAGACAAGCATGTACTGGCCATTGGGACTACCGGGAGTTTCCCGATGGGCCAATGGCTCAGTGGGCCACTCTGATGCAAGGGGGCTGGTGATGGGACACTATGATGCAAGGGGGCTGGTGATGAGACACTCTGATGCAAGGGAGTGCTGATGGGACACTCAAAATGTAAGTGGGCTGGCCCCGATGAAGTCCAGGGCCAAATTTCTGTCCCAGTCCAGCCCTGATGGGAGATCCTATCTGTGGGCGTCATATGTCTATAGGCCGGGGCTGAAGTGGTTAAAATGGGCTTAGCTGACATGGCATCTTCTTTTTCATGTAGAACTGTTTGACTGTGACAAATTGGACAGTGCAGTTATGAACGCAGTACAGTATCATCTGCATCCTACACCCAGTCATCTTAGACTAACCACACCTAATAATTAAGCGTAATTTAAACCATGTCCATTTTCCAGCTAGCGCATATTTTTTAATTGGCCACGCCCACAATTTTACCTTTATGTATACCCTAGCCTCTCTGTAGAGGGGCGGGGCCAGGGGTGGGGCTTAAGGAGGGACCAGGGGAGGGGCTAAAGGGGGCCCTGTCAGGTAGGCTGTACAGGGCCCCATGATTTCTATCAGCGGCCCTGGCTGCGGGACTCGCGCATGAGCAGTAGCTGCGGGACTCGTGCATGCGCAGTAGTAAACGGGCAGTGAAGCCATAAGGCTCCACTGCCTGTTTCCCTTAGAGGGAATGGCGGCGCCGGGACCCGAGAGCCGAGGGACGGGTCGGCCTCGGGCGGCCGACATCGCGGGCGCCCTGGACAGGTAAGTGTGTTTATTAAGTCAGCAGCTGCAGTGTTTGCAGCTGATGACTTTTTTTTTTTTTTTTTTTAAATGGCCCTCCTCTTTAAGGATTAGCAGACTGTACTTCATTCAACCCTATGTACTGTAGTACACTATGCCTTACCAGTCCTTTTAAGGACCTTTGTGGAACTAGTAGGTTATGATTAGCAGACTGTACCTCAGTCCCTATACTGATAAAGGACTGCTGCAGAAAAGGGCAGCAGTCAGCAGTAGTGCACCTCAATCCTATATATTGTGGACCTATACCAGTCCTTAAGGAATAGCAGACTGTACCTCACTCAACCCTATGTACTGTAGTACACTATACCTTACCAGTCCTTATAAGGACCTTTGTGCAACTAGTAGGTTGTGATTAGCAGACTGTACCTCAGTCCCTATACTGATAAAGGACTGCTGCAGAATAGGGCAGCAGTCAGCAGTAGTGCACCTCAATCCTTTATATTGTGGACCTATACCAGTCCTTAAGGAATAGCAGACTGTACCTCACTCAACCCTATGTACTGTAGTACACTATACCTTACCAGTCCTTATAAGGACCTTTGTGCAACTAGTAGGTTGTGATTAGCAGACTGTACCTCAGTCCCTATACTGATAAAGGACTGCTGTAGAATAGGGCAGCAGTCAGCAGTAGTGCACCTCAATCCTTTATATTGTGGACCTATACCAGTCCTTAAGGAATAGCAGACTGTACCTCACTCAACCCTATGTACTGTAGTACGCTATACCTTACCAGTCCTTATAAGGACCTTTGTGCAAATAGTAGGTTGTGATTAGCAGACTGTACCTCAGTCCCTATACTCATAAAGGACTACTGCAGCAGTCAAGTATAATATTCTTTCTATATTTGGAAGAAAGAATATTATACGTGTACAAGTCTATTACCATACCAGTCCTGAAAAGAACCTTTGTGGACCTAATAGTAACAGCTACTGATTAAACTGACTGTCCCTCACTGCCACACATAGCTTCCTGCCTGTCCCTATTTAAACTGACAAAACACAGGCTCCTGCAACAAGAACTTGAATAGCACTCAAAACTATATCCTGTACTACTTTACCATACCAGTCCTGAAAAGGACTTTTGTGGACCTAATAGTAACAGCTAATGATTAAACTGACTGTCCCTGCTGCACACAGCGTCCTGTCCCTCTCTCAGCCCTGACAAAAGACAGGCTGCTGCAACAATGACTTGAATAGCAGTGCCTCAAACCTATATCCTGAACTACACCTAACACCTATACCATACCAGTCCTTAAAAGAACTTTTGTGGACCTAATAGCTAGCGATTTGGGTCACTGCAGTCTCTCCCTGCTCCACACAGCAACCTCTCCCTATAGTGACATACGAAAGAATGTAAAATGGCCGCCGGATCGGGTCTATTTATAAGTTAGGGAGAATGTCCAAGTGTCCATGTGCTGTAATGTCTCAATTGGCTGTCCTGTACCACATGATGGATGTGTCATCATAGGTCAAAGTTCTTTTACACAGTAAACACGGAAGTCCGCCGGGCGAACAGCGGCAATAGTCCGCCGATCGGGCGGACCGCGAACAGCCGAAATTCGCCGCAAACCGACCGCCGGGCGAACCGTTCGGCCACCCCTAGAGTGCAGCACGAACTGCACTCCTGTGATCCACAGGTGAAGTACAGTTAAAGTGCTCCATTACCCTCCACCTACTCAACTCAAAATCATTACTCCCCCTATACTGGAAATGACAGACTGTACCTCCCATAAAACTTTAGTACCAAATCTTAGCCCACATCTGTAAATTGGAAGACCTTACGCATGAGTTATGCCAGTCCTCATCCTATTTTTGCAACATATGGGCATGTTGGTTGGCCTTTAAGTCCACTCTCCGTTACTTATAGAGTATGGCCTCTAACACCTCTGAAAGCCATTAAAGTGGATGTAAACCCTAAAAAAAAAAAAAAAAAAACCCTGCAAAACAAAGGCATAATGAGTTAATTACTAGCTCATTATGAATTACTTCCCTGAGATCGAAGCCCCTGCAGCGGTCCTCTTTCACCGCTCCGGCGGCCGACATCACTCCTGGAGTTACTTACGGGTATCGTAGGCTCTGGCACTGTGATTGGCCGGAGCCGCGATGACGTCACTTCCCGCGCATGCACACAGGAGCCGCAGGTAACGGCACATACGTGCCGTTGCTTCAGTTTGCTTCAGTGCACATGTGCCAATGACATTGGCACATGCAAATACAGGAGATATCCAGTGTAGCTACAGGTACGCCTAATTATAGGGGTTTTTTGTTTAGGGTGGAGAGGGGGGTTATTGTTTAGGGTGTAGAGATGGGGAGGGGTTTTTTGTTTAGGGTGGGGAGGGGGGTTACTGTTTAGGGTGGAGAGATGGGGAGTGGGGTTTTTGTTTAGGGTAGAGAGATGGAGAGGGAGTTATTGCTTAGGGTGGAGAGGTGGGAGGGTTTTTTTTTTGTTTAGGGTGGTGATATCGGGAGGGGGTCATTGTTTAGGGTGGAGAGGTAGGGAAGGGGTTTCTTGTTTAGGATGGAGAGGTGGGTTATTGTTTAGGGTGGGAGGTGGTGAGGTTTTTTTTTGTTTAGGATGGAGAGGTGGGGAGGGGGGTTATTGTTTAGGGTGGAGAGGGAGCTATTGTTTAGGGAGGAGAGATGGGGAGGGAGTTTTTGTTTAGGGTGGATAGATAGGGAGGGAGTTATTGTTTAGGGTGGGGAGTTTTTTTTTCTTTAGGGTGGCAATATGGGGAGGGGGTTATTGTTTAGGGTGGAGAGGTGGGGGGGGGGTTTGGTTTAGGATGGAGAGGTGGGGAGGGGGGGTTATTGTTTAGGGTGGAGGTGTGGGGAGGTTTTTTTTGTTTGCATATATATAGGAAGGGAGGAAATGCAGGAAGGGAGTGGGAGGGGGGTATTTGGGAACCCCACAGCTGCCAATCACTGCCTGCACTACAACACCTAGCAGACCTGCCCTCCCCTCTCCAAGAAGTTCTGCAGCAGCTGAGACACTTAGGGAAATTTAGCAGAGGTGGGGAGAAGCAAAGCCTGGCTCAGTGCAGGACACACTACTCACCAGGCAGATCAATCACCCAGCAGCTGCCCGCAGAGGAGAAGCACATAGCCTGGAGGACACAACAAATGGATCTAAGGGGGAGGGGCGTGGTTGGCACGGGAGAGGCGGGACCAGCATGGGAGGGCGCGGGGCCAGGGTCAGCGTGGAAGGGGGCAGGTCCACTGCGGGGAAGGGAAATTCCACTGACAGCTGAAATGTCATTGGTTGTTAAAGAGAAAGTAAACTCTGCATTTTAAACTGCTTTTTTCATACTATGTAACATGGTATAGTATTTACAGTCATTGCCCAGTATAAAGGATGGAAAAATGCTTGTTACTTACTCTTTTTTATCTTTTTTAATTATTGCTTGTTTCGGGAATCGGCAGGGCCACCTTAGGTATTGTTTAGTGAGTATCCTGCGGACATCATTTCCACCCTTCCTTCGGTTTCCTTGTCAAAATCTCGTGCATGTGCCATCCTGTGCTTAAAAGTCTATAGGATTCCCTGGTTTACTGTGAATGCTGCTGGCTACCTTACCAGCGCATGCGCTCTGAAGGTATGGGCACCCAGGCCGTTCCTTCAGAGTCCTGTTTTGTAAACGGCGGCGGGAGTGACATCATCAAGGCTCCAGCCAGTCACACAGCCGGAGTCCGCAAAGCTTAGAGGAAGATGGGTGAAGATGGAAGCCTTGTCGGCGGTGACAGCTCACCGCTGGGAGGGCTTCATTCTAAGGTAAGTTTCACGTAATGTGCTAGTATGTGATGCATTTAACTTTACCTTAAAAGTACAAAGCAATAGAGAGCGCACACCAACCCTAGTGCATTAACGTTTATTAAATCTAATAAGTAAGTAAAAAGCCAAGTATCACACTCACAGATTGCCGAATTTGTTGTAGCATTGAAATCAGAAGCCTCCACGGCTGCCTCATCTCCAGATTTCCTGCTCCCTGTAGCGGCTTACAGCGGAGATAATCAGGCTTTCAATTCGCCTGCTTGCTATGAGTACACAATCCCTCTCTCCACGTCTCACATGCACGGACCAGCCAGCTGTGAATGACGTCACTCGCGGCCAGGGGGCGGATCTCTCGGCGTGTGTGCTGACTCCTAGGCTCTGTACTCATAGCAAGCAGGCGAATTGAAATGTAATAAACGTTAATGCACTAATGCACTAGGGCTGGTGTGCGCTCTCTCTTGCTTTGTACTTTTTAGAATTGTCTGCCACCCAGTGGATTTCAGAAAGAGCAGCAACGCCCAGAGTGGATTCAATACTTTTTAGATGCATCTCAGTGGAACTGGATAGGTGGGGACAGTGCCGTTCTTGATTTGGATATATAATTTTGCATTTAACTTTACCTTGCAGATTATGAAAAAAAGCACAAATCGGTTTACTACCGCTTTAATAAGACACAGAAGTTGAATCCAATGCAAACTTACTTCCGATAATTGCAGTACAGAGGATGTTTTAACAATCTTTTGGAGTATAAGAAGACAATGACTTTACTAAGCCCTGTCTCTGTGAAATACTTATAGTGACTGAGGGAACATGGAAGAACTTTGAGGGCCTTGCCAGGATTGAACTAACTAGCACTAAATGGGAGGGGAGGAAAGGGGGAAAATCCAAAATCACATAGTAAACACTTTTTGTAATGGCCCAAAAATGTCAACATACTACAAAACCATAATAGTCTGAGGCAGTTCAATACAACACAGAAAAAAAAATACATACACATGGGGCATAACAGTAAAAGCCCAAATGTATTTATTATTAAATGATTTATTATATTTTTCTTCTACTGTAGCATTATGTTCTATTTTGTGTACATTGGTGGTATACAATCTCAGTCAAATTCGGTTTCATTGTAGATTGTAACATAACAATATGCAGAGAAGGCCAAGGGCGACCATTAAATCATTTTTTTCCATAGAAACAAATGAATTCTCCGGTAAGAAATAAAGCATATTCCATTAACATAATTTAAATAGGAGGATGGAGCTATGGGGACTTCCATTCCCAACTGGCTCTTTCAGGCAGCCACAATACCAGGCAGATGTAGGAGCGTTTATGTATACGACTGATGCTCTTAGGGCTGGTTAAAATTGATGGCCGTGGGAAGGGGGGAAGGGGTCGTAAAGGTAAAAACAGGGGGTCGAGCTGCAATTTTACTGCCCCGTAACTAGCCACCTGAATACAGATACGCATTTGCTCAGGGCTGTATACATGCCACGATCACAATGCTTTGCTTCACAGCCATGGCAACAATTAAACCCCCTATTACCCTGTTTCCCCTAAAATAAGACCTAGTGTGATTGTCGGTTTTGGCTGAAATATAAGCCCTACCCCCCAAATAAGCCCTACTCTGTTTCCTCAAAAATAAGCCCTACCCTCAAAAGAAGACCTACAAGGACTTTAACTAGGGCTTATTTGGGGGGTAGGGCTTTTATTGCAGCTATCACCGACAATCACACTAGGTCTTATTTTAGGGGAAACAGGGTATGTTTTTTGTCATACTGCACTTCAAGTAAATGGGGCTGCAACCACCTTACAACCGCTTGAAATGTATGTGTTTGCGGCACAATGAGTCCTCATTTTGAGGGTTAAAACAGGCAGTGAGGGGGCGACATATCGCTTCCTTACTGCCTGTCAAACGCCCTCTGAAAAGCAGTCCACTTCAGATTGGTTTTCAGAGGGGCGGCAAAAATAGCCACATGTGTGAACAAGCCCCTATTTTTTTAATATAAAGATGTCTTGTATATTAAATCTACTAATATATATTGTACATACCACGGCAGAACCAGTAGTGAAGATTCATCATTGGAAACCTCAAAGAATCATCTGCAAAGGCCATGTCCTCCTTGTCAGAGTAATATGAATTTGAATATTCTCTGGAATCCATTCCATGTATATGATAGAATCTATGTGTTGAGGAATCCATCGTTCTACAATGCTGAACAGTGAACAGACCTTATTTTACCTCTTTGGTATCTACTTTCTATTATACAATACTAATGCTGATATTCAATTTAAAGTCATCTGGAATAAGACAGCAAATTCATTAGCATGTAATTCAATATCATCAAGAAACTATTATTTATTTTCCCAGAACAGTCATGAGGATCCACCTGACCGAGGGATGATCTCCGCATGGGTTTAAATATGTTTATATTTCAATATAATATCTGCAAGTGTAAAATTTTTGTAAGAATTAAAAAATAAATCCATCAAAATAAAAATACAAGAAGAAAGACTAAAGTAAAAATGTGTTGACCAATGTAACTAGATGCCACCTGAAATGAGGACTGTAGTCCCTGATCTGCATTCATGTCCTAAATAATAAAACAAAGATGAGGATGACAGGTAGATGTACCGACATTGATAGAAAGTTAGATATGCAAGTTTGCAAGGATGGCATAGAGACAAGGAACAGGTGAATGTCAAAGTCCTTAATATTATAACACCAGCACATTTTGCAGATGTTCAGGGTCAATAAAACAAATTAAGACTTTTTAGGTATTGTAAGGTGCGCCTCCCTCCTTAGCTCGAGTTGGACTTTAGTGACCACTGGAAAGCCCTTTCAATCGATTGGGTAAAATCAGACAATCACACGACTTGAGGATTATCATGACTACGAGTTCTTTATTTCCTGTATACTACTTTTTATGTGCTTCAAATTGCATTGTCAGCCAATCAGGTTTAGACAAGACATTCAAGACATTTGACCAATCATGAAACATTAACATCTAGTGCGTCATACAATAAGCCGAGTTTTTTAGGGGAATTCTGTATAAAGGTCTCCAGACATACAGACATATATTTATATAAATTACCTTAAGAAATCATCTATAATTAAACCACATAGCTTCATTTCACCTTATGAATATTTCCTACTTCCTATAAATTCTAACAGCTAGCTCTGACCACAGATGCATCCTGTTTCTTGCAGACTTCAGAAGTAACTTGCAAAGCATGGTGTTTTACTAAACTTCAGTAAATATCTGTTCAAGCAGCTAAATGTAATAAGACGAGTTTAAACTTAAAGGGTGACTCTCCCTACCCTTACAATCCCTCCTCTGATCATGAAGGACGAAGTCCTTTCTTGATCATTCTCAGAACCACCTATGTTCTGAGTAGAACATAGCCATGGCTCTGTCTGGGTCTGAAGTGGAAGGTTTGATTTTGGTAATTCTACCCATTTAGACAAAATACAATCTTAATGGTGGCATAAATTGCAATTCCCAGGATAAGTATGATGATGAGGATCATTCCTACTTTCTTAAAGAAATTCATGATACTATCCCAGAACGAACCAAACCAACCTCCCACTCCAGAAAATGGATTCCAGGAGTCTCCCAGACGTCTCATTCGGTCCTGTAATTTCACCCTTTCATCATTGTGTCCCTTTATATGTTGCTAACAATATGATTGCTGTTATATTACATGTCCCATCCCTCCTCTGGATGCGATACTCAGTTGTTGCTGCAATTTGTGCTTTTGACATTATATCTCCTGTCTGTACACAGCAGGGATAATTATAACTCATTCCTGTAAATGTTGCTCTACCCCTGACCCCTATACTGTTATTCCTACTCATTCCGCATGAAGATGTAACCCAGCACCCAAAAACAGTTAATAAGAATACCTTCATGGTTAATGCAATTGACAAAATAAGAATAACTTTAACATTGCACCTTCTGGGCTTTGTGAATTGGGGCTTGGGGGACCCTAGAAGGAAGGCAGCTTAGCTGTGGGATAAAGGGGGTCTGTGGGGCTGGAGGGGAGAGGGGCAGGGAGTGATGGGATCAGAGTCTCTTCGGATCCGAATGGAGGAGGGGGGGTGGCAGGGAGTGGTTGTGTCAGAGTCTCTTCGGAGCCGTTTGGTCCTGGCTTTGGGTCCATCTCTGGTTCTTGCTGCTGTGGCACTTTTTTTATCCTTGATGCGTGGATCCATTGCGGGCTTTGCTCGGTCATAATTGCGGTCCTGGAGACCTTGAGGACTTCAAATGGACCTTGGAAGACAGGACCTGGTTGCTGACGGACTGCAAGTTGTTTGATCAACACTTTGTCTCCTGGTATGAAGGGGTGCCTGGGCTCTGTGGAAAGAGGAGAGAAAGTGCCAGCAACCTTATCATAGTTTTCAGTAAGGCTACTTACCAAATGTTTCAGGTGCTCTTCCTGTAAGGAAAATAAGTTAGACTCCTCACCTATTTTAGGGGCTTTTGTGCTGGCCTACCCATTAGGTTTTCAAAGGGAGAGAGACCTGTCCTGGCATGAGGGGTGGTCCTTATCTGGAAGAGTACCCCTGGCAAGAAATTAAGCCAGTTCTTCATTGTACCCTATGTGGCCTTCCTTAGCGTGTCCTTAATGTTCCTGTTCATCCTTTCCACTACTCCTGCACTCTGTGGATGGTAAGGAATGTGGAACTTCCATATCCCCAAAACTTTCACTAACTCTTGGGAGAGTTTTGCTGTGAAAGCGAGCCCCTGGTCAGAGTATATGGTAGCAGGTAAACCAAACCTACTGATCCAATGATCTTCTGGGATCCCTATGACTCCCTCCTTGTTTGACCACAATCCATCCGGATTGCGTGTCAAACCTGCATGAACCCAGCAATCCATGTCTTTGGGTTGTGCTTTTCTTTGTACAAGGTATCCTGTTGGCTGCTCTGTCAGCTAAATTGTTACCTTTAGTAGTTTTTGTTTTGTCAAAAGAATTGCCTTTCACTCTTATAATATTAACTTTGGATGGTAAATGGAGTGCTTGCAGGAGGTTTTCCACCCATTTTTGGTTGGCAATTTGTTTGTTGTCTGCAGTTTTAAACCCCCCATTAGTCCAGATCATTCCATAATCATGGGCCACGTTGAAAGCGTATTTGCTGTCAGTTTAAATGTGTAAATGTTCACTTCCTGTCCCTGAAATAACTGGCATGCTCTAGTTAAGGCATGTAGCTCAGCTTGTTGTGCTTAACTGGTCAGGCAAAGTAACTACTGCATACCCTGTTTTGTACGTGCTATCTGAGGGCCTGGAACAACTTCCGTCAACAAAAATGTCTTAAAATTCAGGGTTGAGAGTGTCAGTCTTGGTGAAGTTGTATTAGTCAATTCTTTAGAACAGTCATGGGTGGGAGTGATTGCACTGGATCTCTGAGCTGTCATGTGTTGAGTTGACATGTTTTGTAGAAGATGCACTACAGTGTGTATGGTACCAGAAGTGGGGTACAGCCATTGAACCAGGTAAGCTTTCTTTAAAATTACTTTTTATAAGTCTTTTTGAGAAGCTTACCTGTTTTGATGCTGTACCTAGAACACTTGATGTACTTGATGGTGGGTTTCAAGACAATGATATAATTTGTCTCTGTCTTTGAAAGAAGGTAGCTCACTCAGTTAAGGAGTTATAAGTGTTGATACCCTCGCTAGGTTGGCCGGGGTCAGGAATAAGATAAAAAATCCTCGCTAGGATGGCTGGGATAAAGCATAAGAATATAGACAAATAATTGAAAATTTAAGTTTTCAATTACAAAGGACTGGTCACTGGAAACCTCTAAAATTAATGTCAGGACATTGTCCTGGGTATTTGTTGGCAGGACGCTGCCCTGAGTGTTTAACAGGCTTATTATTTGTATACAAATAATCTCAAACCTATTTGGTTGCTAGTGTTGATGATGGTTATTATCACAAGGTGGGAAAGGGGTCTTATGTTCCGTGAAGGTGCACCACAGATACAAACATTAAGGTTTAATATATATAATAATTTTGTGTTTCAAGAAGGTTTAACTGTTAAAGGTGTCAGGAGTATCATTGAATTCAGAACACGTGAACAATTTATAGTCTGTCCAAAATCATTAAGAGTGTGTTCTGCAACTGATGTATATAAATAGAAGTCATATTATAAGTTAAAGTATAAGAATTGAACATGGAAAATCAGCTGGGTAAGGGAGGTCCAGGAGGTAAGCTGGAACAGCCCACCCCATTTGATTTCGTGTTGGGAAATTATGGAAAACATTGTACTGAACCCTTTTGGGCAAACATACTATCCAGAGCTCATATTCTTCAAGTTTCAGGTTTAACTACTGACGGCCCTTGTTGCCTAGAGGATTGGGAGGAGGTTACTAAAATTTGTGGGCAACACAAACAGTACAATTATCCACCATTTCCCCATAATAATGATTACATGATTGAATGTTATAAAGCATGGTCTAAAACATTGAAGGAATATAGAAAACAGTTCCCTCATCCCCTAGATGCATGCCCCCTGTCCCTTACGTAATGACCCCCATTTTATCACTGAGAACTATACCGAGGTACACTTCTGGTACCATTTGTAAGGTGCGCCCCCCTCCTTAGCTCGAGCTAGACTTTAGTGACCACTGGAAAGCCCTTTCAATCCATTGGGTAAGATCAGACAATCACACGACTTGAGGATTATCATGACTACGAGTTCTTTATTTCCTGTATACTACTTTTTATGTGCTTCAAATTGCATTGTCAGCCAATCAGGTTTAGACAAGACATTCAAGACATTTGACCAATCATGAAACATTAACATCTAGTGCGTCATACAATAAGCCGAGTTTTTTAGGGGAATTCTGTATAAAGGTCTCCAGACATACAGACATATATTTATATAAATGACCTTAAGAAATCATCTATAATTAAACCACATAGCTTCATTTCACCTTATGAATATTTCCTACTTCCTATAAATTCTAACAGCTAGCTCTGACCACAAATGCATCCTGTTTCTTGCAGACTTCAGAAGTAACTTGCAAAGCATGGTGTTTCACTAAACTTCAGTAAATATCTGTTCAAGCAGCTAAATGTAATAAGACGAGTTTAAACTTAAAGGGTGACTCTCCCTACCCTTACAGGTATCACGGAACGTCCCACATTCCGCTTGAGTGCTTCAGAGAGCAAAAAATAAAAGAAAATAGGCGCAGGGATGGCATGACAGTGCTGGACCGCACAGTTAGGCTGATTTAAGAAGTGTTGCCCCTTTTAAGGAAAGGGGAGGAGCCGGGAGAGGGAGGCGCTCTGGGTCTTAGTAAGCTAAGGAGAAAGGGGAAGTGACATCAGTTCAGAGCTGCGGAGGAAACGGTTGAACGGTTCACCCTCACTGCTCACCTCTCCCTATCTCTACAGCAGCATGGCGGCGATGGAGGGCTCCATAGCCCAACTGAGAGCGGCTGTTGCCGCACAAGGCACGGACTGGCTGCAGGCGCAATTAGCAGGCAGACGGCGGAGCGGCAATGAATGGGGGGTGGAGGTGACACCTCGTGGATCGTTCCCTGCCGAGGGGATGCTCCATCTCATGTGCCTTCTTTGAAATGTTCATCTCCTTCTTGGAATGGGCAGTACGGGATGTTTCCAGTATCAATTCGGTCATTCACTACTTAGATGACTTATTATGTGTCAGCCCGGTGGGTTCCAACATCTGCGCCGTCCTATTGGGGACTTTACAACATAACGTTTCGGGGTCCCGTTAGCTCCAGAAAAAACAGAGGGCCCCACAACAACCATTACTTTCCTGGGAATTGAAGTAGACTCGATTGGGATGGAATGCCGGTTGCCAAGGGACAAACAAGAGAAGCTTAAAGCCGAGGTGCGAGGGACCATGGGTACATGCAAGTTACAACTACATCAACTACAATCCTTGCTGGGGAAGCTAAATTTTGCTTGCCGAATAATTCTCATGGGTAGGGTTTTTTTGCTGCCGGCTGGTGGGCACCCATTCACTTTGTGAGCCTCAACAAGGAACACAGAGAGGGCTTGTGGGTGTGGCAGGATTTCCTAGAGTCGTTCAACGGGAGCGCTCTTTGGATGTCAGGTCCCATCAGCAATTGTGATTTGGAGCTATTCTGCAGGCCCCACGGGGGTTTGGAGACTTTTTCATGGGACAATGGAGCACAGCTCGTTGGCCCCCAGCTTGGGGCGAGGCTGGGTTTTTGAGGAATCTGGTTCTTTTGGAATTGTTTCCAATTGTAGGGGACATGGAAATTTGGGAGGAATCCTTCCGCAATCTGAAGGTCCATCTTAACTGCAACAATGTAGGGGTGGTTCAGGGGTTAATCGGCTTTCGACGGCATCCATGCCAGTGGTCAGGTTGTTGCGACATCTGGTTCTACGCTACTTGCAAGTAAATGCATTCATTTACGCTGTACACTTACCAGGGGTTGAAAACACTTTGGCTGACGCTTTGTCTCGTTTTCAGTGGGACAGGTTCCTGGAGTTGGCACCAGAAGCGGAACAATACGGGGTCGCCTGTGCCGACTGGATGTGGAAAAATTGCCTTGGGAACTCAGCAAAGTGGATTCAGCGATCCGTGAGTACAGCTACTTGGAATGCCTACTCAAAGGTATGGCAGGCATGGTTTGCTTGCTTGAACAGGCTTGGAATGGCCTCAGAGGTTTATGAGGTAGCTCATGCAGTCCTCTATTTTATTAATATGGGACTGGAGAGGGGTATCTCAGCAGCTGCCATTGACTGCAAGTTGGCAGGTTTGGCCTTTCTTTTTAAGTTACAAGGGAAACGGGACCATAACAAAGATTTTTGGGTGAAACAAACGGTTAAAGGGTACAGGAGGGCGCACAAGAAGAGGGATGGGCGGTGCCCGGTCTCATTTGACATGTTACAGGTTTTGCATTCTAGTTTGAAAAAGGTCTGCAGCTTTCATGAATGTGCTTTATTCCGGGCAGCTTTTGCACTAGCTTTCTGTGGGGCGCTACGGATAAGCGAGCTGGTCAGTCCTTCAAAAAGGGTTCAAGGAGAGCTGTTGCTAGGGGATATAGAGTATTTTCAGGATTCATTTAGAATTTGGATCAGACGATCAAACCTGATCAGACCGGAAAGGGAATGCAACTCGAAGTGTTCAGGATTGCAGCGTCACGCATTTCCCCCGCTGGGGTGGTGGAATCCTTCCGGGACATGTGACCTGTAGCAGACTGTCTGGTTCCAAAGGCCAATGTGGCTAGCTCTTTCAATTAACCACTTATAGACCGCCCGTCGTCGTTATACGTTGGTACTTTGAAAATCAATATCATTGTTATGGCAGCAGTTAGCTGCCATAACCCTGGTATCCTTTTCTTCAGCGGGTGGTCCGCTTTCAGATAAAAGTGGTTTGTGGCAGATTCGATGCGTGATCACTTTTATAGGTGGTGGGAGAGGGCCCTCAGCTGCTTACAGGAGCCATCAGTAGTGGCGGAGGAAATTGGGTCCTCTCCCTGTCTTGGTATGGAGACAAGTGAGGGGGAGATGGCCCCACCTGTCTCCATACCATTGCAGGGCGGAAGCAATGTCAAAATGTCACTTTTAGTGTAAATATGAGACCTGAGGTCTTTTTGACCCCCATATGTCATATTTATGAGGTCCTGACATGCTTTTTTTTTCTATTACAAGGGATGTTTACATATTTTTGGTAATAGAAATCGCAATAAGCGTATATTGATTGATTTGCGCAAAAGTTATAGCATCTACAAAATAGAGGATAGATTTATGGCATTATTATTTTTTTTTTACTAGTAATGACAGCAACCTGCAGGTTTTTGAAATATTACAAAAAATATATATATATATTTTTTACACAAAGTTGTCAATTAAATTATATATTGCTCACACATGCTATGGGTATATGTGGAATTACACCCCAAAATCCATTCTGCTGCTTCTACTGAGTATAAGAACCAACCACAGCCTTCAGGATTCCAAAGGGCATAATTTGCTCATTTCACTGCCGCACTACCTATCACAGTTTCAGAGGCCCTGAAATTTCCGGTCTGGGACAAGGTTATCCAGCGCCCAGGGCAAAGATGCCAAACTGCGCCCCCCTTTCCCTTAGGGTTAGGGTCAGGGTGCCCCCTACCCCTGCAATAAACCATTGTGCCAGGGGCAACCGCCCCTCCTGCCTACCCCTTGTCCCGGCTCTGCTGAAATGTCAAGAGGGCACAACCCCCCCCCATTACCCCTTTTTGGAAGGTAGACACCCCAAGCTATTTTCTGAGAGGCATGTTGAGTCCATGGAAAATGTTATTCTTGTCACAAGTTTCTAAAACTTTTTTTTTACACAAAGTTGCCAATTTAATGATATATTGTTCACACATGCTATGAGTATATGTGGAATAATATCCCATAACACATTCTGCTACTTCTCCTGAGTATGGAGATACCACATGTGACATGTGAGAGACTTTTTGGCAGTCTAGCCATGTACACGCCCCCGAAGTCCAATGACCACTTTAAGGCTTTTGAAGGGTGTATTTCCTCATGTCACTTCCTCACTACCTATCACAGTTTCAGAGGCCCTGAAATGCCAGGATAGTACAAACGCCTCCCCAAATGTACCCTTTTTGGAAAGTAGCCACCCCAAGGTATTATGATAAGAGGCATGGTTGCAGATCTCATTTTTTGTCACAAGGTTTTGAAAAAGAAAAAAGAAAAGAAACAATACCTGTTTTCTTTCTTCATTTTGCAAAAAAATGTGACAACAAATGAGATCGGCAAAATACTCACTAATCCTTTTATCTAATTGCTCTCCAGCCATAGGGGGAATGCGAGATGCTTTTGTCTCAGTGAATCAATGGTGTATAGTAAGTTTATTTGTATATTCTTTGGCAACAGATTATGGAAATTTTTTTGATATATTTGTTACATACATAACGGATTTTGTCTAATCTATTATAGAGAATGTTACAATATTTCATCCCTGAAGAAGATTATACTGTTTGAAATATCAAAACGCGTTGGATGACCCGCTTATTCCGTTTCCACCAGCTTCTGGAGGTCTTGGAACTCATAAGTGGACAGTATCATTCTCTCACCAATCAATTGTTTTTAGATGCTATGTAGAATATGCAGTGCTTGTTCTATTCTCTTCTTTTTTGTTATGTACACTTTGACTATGTTAATAAATGTATATGTTTTTATAATTTTTTCTTCTTTGTATTGTTGCCTTTACAATCCCACTCAATAGTAGACATGGGCGTCGTCAAAAAATGTATTTTGTTTCTTTCCATTTTGTTCCGTACGAAAAATCAAAATTCGTTTACGAAATTCAATTCGGATTTGTACGAATTTTTGCTAGATTCGTAAACTTTTCGTTAAAATAACAAAAATTTGTTATGATGAATTTATCATTATGAGGGGCTCCCACCATCCCTGTGCTGTGCTGACTTTTTGGGTTTTTAACTTTTAGGTTTGTTAACTTTTCGTAAAAATTACAAATGTTCGTTATGATGAATTTATCATTATTAGGGGTCCCCACCATCTCTGTGTTGAGTTTCCAAGTCTGTACACTTGCTGTGTCCATTATGAGGGGTTCCCACCATCCCTGTGCTGTGATGACTGCCTCTGATTGGTGAACAAAACACCAGTCATGTTTCTGTTAATTTGGATCCGAAATTCCAAAATTCGTTACTGAAATTTCATATTACGTATGAAATTCGTGAGCATAGAAATTCCCATAGGGTTCCTACTATCCCTGTGCTGACTTCCTGGGGTTTTAACTTTTAGGTTCATTAAATTTTCGAAACAATTGCGTATTTTCGTTATGATGAATTTATCATCATGAGGGGTTCCCACCATCCCTGTGCTGTGATGACTTCCTGGGTTTTTAACTTTTAGGTTTGTTAACTTTTCATAAAAATTACAAATTTTCATTATGAATTCTGATCCGAAATTTGTAAACAAAATTTCGCATTTCGTACAGAATTCGTATGCATAAAAATTTGTATTTTGGATTTGTACAATGCAATGGATTAAAGATCAAGCAAAAATCATAGACGGCCGCAAACTGATACAACACATTTATTCGTGAATTAAAATCCGAAACAGTCAGTCCATGCTATGCAGAGGTAGCGGCAAATAGCTTATGCATTTCACACCGTGAGTTGGTGCTTAATCATAGCTAATGTAGCATGGTTTGACTGTGCATATAAATAGGGGTGAGTGGCCAATCGTAATGAATTTTCATTGAGGCCGCCCCCCCTGCACAATCAAAGCAAAATAAGGAACACATGGGGGAGAACCCAGAAGCAGGTGCAGGTATGTGAAATCCCATCAAGGAAATGTTCACAATCTGCATCTCCCTCAGAGGACATCCCACCTGAAACATAAAAAGTCATAAGTGAATCAT
Source organism: Lithobates pipiens (assembly GCF_037356315.1). Classification (NCBI taxonomy): domain Eukaryota; kingdom Metazoa; phylum Chordata; class Amphibia; order Anura; family Ranidae; genus Lithobates; species Lithobates pipiens. The sequence goes on from NW_027507788.1 coordinate 156,871,815, forward strand.
GTTGTCATGACAAAATAAACGTATGAATGAAAACCTAAACCAATATCATGTCACATCACATAGAATAAAATTGAACTAATGATTACATATATTTCAACATAATATAAAATTATTGATATACAAATCTTAAATCGGTTTATATATAGGTCATGAACCATAAATAAAATCAAAATGTATGATTTAAAATACCTTATTTATCGGCGTATATAACACGCACTTTTTTCCCCTTAAAACCAGGGGAAAATTGCGGGTGCGTGTTATATGCCAATCCCCCGCTGATTGTGAGCAGAGGAGCGAGCCACCGAGATCATAGCTCAGTGCACCCGGCTAGACTTGGCTCCGTTCACAGTCATGCCCAGTCCTGCCCTATGATGGACATAACACAGGGACTGGACGTGAATGGGCGTGACTGTGAGCGGAGCCAAGTTTAACTGAGTACACTCGGCTATGATCTCGGCGGCTCTCGGCTCCACTCACAGTCAAGCCGAGTCCTGCAATTGGACCTGTGTTATGTCCATCATAGGGCGGGACTGCGAGAGGAGCAGAGAGCCACTGAGAGCCACCGAGTGCCGCCGAGATACACAGGACATCCGGCTCTGTATCTCGGCAGCGCCATTTTTAGACTGGAAAGCTGCAATGACACTGGAGCAAGGCTACACTGACAAGTCTGCAAATGACACTGGAGCAAGGCTGCAATGACAAGGCTGCAATGACAAGGCTACACTGACAAGGCTACACTGACACTGACAAGGCTGCAATGAAAAGGCTGCAAATGACACTGACAAAGCTGCAATGACAAGGCTGCAATGACACTGGGGCAAGGCCGCAATGACAATGACAAGGCTGCAATGACACTGGGGCAAAGCTGCAATGACACTGACAAGGCTGCAACGACACTGACAAAGCTGCAAATGACACTGACAAGGCTGCAATGACACTGATAAGGCTGCAAATGACACTGACAAGGCTGAAATGACACTGGACAAGGCTGCAGATGGACACTGATAAGGCTGCATTGATGGGCATTTAAATGTAAGTTTATTTCCTTTAAATTCCCTCCTAAACTTGGGGTGCGTGTTATACGCCGACACGTGTTATACGATGATAAATACGGTAGTTATTTGGAAAGATGTGTTTGTTTCAGTAACACATCCATACGGAGAATCACTTTAATTATATTGTAAATGTACTGTATTAAACACATAAACTCTCACTCGTATTAAGGGGGGGGGGGGGGCAAAAAAGAAAAGTGACTTTCGATCGATAAATGATGGACATGAGGCATACCCTTAATAGATATAACAAGAGAAAAGAACAATGAAAAATTAAAAATGAAAGAAAAATAATGAAGGAAAAATAATAACCTCATAGAGGGTATAGATGTATAATCATACAGCATGCATAATTTGCTTAATAGGTATACTGACTCACATTAGAATACGCAAAAGAATGAAGAATGAATGTTGATAAATTAATCGATCAGCAGAAAAATTCATAATATTGTTTATTATGTGAATCCTATCAATTAATAATTAACTCCTAATAATTCACAACATTCATGTCAAGTAGATCAGTTAATAACTAATGATATATAACATGAATATTTATATTTAAATTTCAGTGAGGGGAGAACTAGATCAGTCTAAAAGGGAACAAGAAAGTCAAGATACATTTCAATTTTAAGGAGTGATAATCATATAACATGATGTATTTTTATATCATCAAAATGTATTGATGACCAGGATAAAAGACCTATGGTCATATTAGGAGACTCTAATGCCCCATACACACGATGAGATTATCGGACGAATGATCGTCCGTTTTTTATTGCATGCTATTCTCAGATCGAATCTGATGAGTTTACTAAAGTCACGAAAATATCCCCGCACGACAGAAAAAAAATTCGGAAGTGATGTCATGTATTGTAATGCATTTGTATTGCATTTTCGAACGATAGCTGTACTGATTACACGAAAATCGTACGATCTGGCATCGTACGAATAAAATTTCCGTGCACGTCCGATAGAATAATATCGGATGAACTGTTCGAATCGGCTCTCGAAAGCTCTGTACTAACGATCCGATTATCGTACGATCGCTTCGAAAGCGGTATTTCCCGTATGATTTTCGGATCGTGTGTACGGGGCATTAGGATACATCCCACTCAAAGCTGAGGCCAGCTGGTTTTCTAGTATTTAACCACTTCAGCCCCAGAAGATTTGGCTGCTCAATGACCAGAACATTTGTTGTGATACGGCACTGTGTCACTTTAACTGACAATTGCGCAGTCGTGTGATGTTGCACCCAAACAAAATTGATGTCCCTTTTTCCCCCCCACAAATAGAGCTTTCTTTTGGTGCTATTCGATCATCTCTGCGGTTTTTATTTGTTACGCTATAAACAAAAAAAAGCGACAATTTAAAAAAAACACAATATTTTATACTTTTTGCTATAATAAATATCCCCAATTTTTTTTTTTAAAGCAATTTTTTTTCTCAGTTTAGACCAATATGTATTCTTCTACATATTTTTGGTAATAAAAATCTCAATAAGCGTATATTGATTGGTTTGCGCAAAAGTTATAGCCTCTACAAAATAGGGGATAGATTTTTGGCATTTTTATTATTATTATTTTTTTTACTAGTAATGGTGGCGATCTGCGATTTTTATCATGACTGCTACATTATGGCAGACACATCGGACACTTTTGGCAAATTTTTGGGATTGTTTGACAATTATACAGCGATCAGTGCTATAAAAATTCACTGATTACTTGTATAAATGTCACTGTCAGGGAAGGGGGCGATCAAGGGGTTGACTGTGTTCCCTGACTGTGTTCTAACTGTAGGGGGAAGGGACTGACTAGAGGGGTTGACAGATCGTGTTTTCCTAGCTAGTTCCTCACAGAACACACACGTCCATGTTCTGCCTCTCGTGCCCATGATCGCTCATGGCCGCCGGTCATTGCGACCGTCAACCACGAGCATCGGCACCCCTGTAGTGCAGCGCGCGTGTGCCTGCTGTCCCGCTTAAAGGAGCAGACGCACAGCTAAGATGGCTTGTGGGAACGTGCCGATCTGCTACAGTATAATGACGGCGGCTGGTCGGCAAGTGGTTAAACTTAAGATCCAATAAACTTGTTCTTGTTTACAGAGGATTTTGAATTTATCGCCACCTCTATTTTTTATTTTTTCCATACCTTGGATGACCAGACTGGATACATCTTTGTGGTGATGGTCGTTCCAATGATGAGCCACATTAGTTAAGGTTCAGTGGGGTCACCCCTCAATTTGCAGTAAATGGCAGTGTCAGGTATTATCTGCAGATTGAGGGGTGACCCCACTGAACCTTTCAAAAAATAACTTTTCAGCCATATAGTTAGAGCCGTATCAGTGGGGATTTTTAAATCTAAGGAGAGAGAAATGTTCATACCTGAATTTCCAGTAATGCCAGTATTCCACCATCTTCTGAAAGTAAATAAGGGGTTAAATCCCCTTACTGGTAGACCCATTGTGGCTAGAATAGGCTCATTAAATGAGCGTTTAGGTCAATGGTTAGACCAACAATTACAGCCATTATTAATGGACCTACCAGGCTTTCTCCAGGACACCAAACAACTTTTGTTAATGCTGGGAGATCTAGAGTGGAAAAGTGACTATAGTTGGATTTTATGTGATGTTTCAAATCTCTATTCCTCCATTCCACACACTCTGGGCCTGCAAGCTGTTTCATACTTTTTAGGTAGATCAGTAAGGTTTTCATTTGCTTTACAAGAATTTATTTTGATAAGTTTGGAATATTTGCTCAAACAATTTCTTTGTGTTCGACGGGGACTATTACCTCCAGAAGTACGGAGCCTCCATGGGGGCTAAGTTCTCATCGTCTTTGGCCAATTTATACATGGGATGGTGGGAAAAATTCAGCATTTTTGGACTTGATAGTCCCCTTCGAAGTCACACTGTATTTTACTGTAGATATATTGATGACCTCCTCTTTGTAGTTTCTGGACAACATATTAGCCTTGACACATGTTTACAGTATATGAACAATTATAATTAAACCTAAAATTCACTGGACACCATGATTTGGAGTATATTGAGTTTTTGGATGTGATGTTAACTGGAGAAAATTGTGAAATCACATCCAACTTGTATAGGAAACTGTTATATTCTTAATATCTAAATTTTAATTGGCTTTATTATACTTTATTTAGAATATAAATTCTCTATAATTGTGTGTATGAAAACTCTGAATCAATCAATCTCCAGATGGTGACATGTTGTAATTGAAAAAGTAAACATTTAAAACTTGTCAGGATTTTGATGAATATTGTAAATCTTATATATGCTTTTAAAGGATATATTCCTATGTAACTGAGATGTTGTTTGCGGTTTAGATTTTCCCTTCCCCCCACTTCATTAGAATGGTCAGCTATGTTTAGTGATACCAGATGTTGGTTATGCTAACCACTCTTTAGCCCACACCCTTGTGAAGGAGGGTTTATTCTTTTGGCGCAAATTTAGAAGCTTTGGTTGCTATAAGCAAAAGGCTGGTGAGGAGACTCTCTCTCGCAATTACACTCAGCTTTGAATAAACCATCTATTTCAGCACACAGACTTTTAGCTATTCTTCAGCATACAAAGGGTTATTCCGCCATTTTAGAATCCAAAAAAAAACATTGTTTGATGTTAAGTATTTTTATATCTTTGAAACGAATGAACGATACTAGAATTTTATCATTGTACTATTTTTGTAAGTATTATTTTCTACTTTAGTGTGTATAATAAAACACACATTTTTGATTTACGATGACTCAGAACTAATTAAGAAAATTTGTCTCACAATCTCAATCGGTCTTACCAGATATACAGTGGTGTGAAAAAGTGTTTGCCCCCTTCCTCATTTCCTGTTCCTTTGCATGTTTGTCACACTTAAGTGTTTCGGAACATCAAACCAATTTAAACAATAGTCAAGGACAACACAAGTAAACACAAAATGCAATTTGTAAATGAAGGTGTTTATTATTAAAGGTGAAAAAAAATCCAAAACCATCATGGCCCTGTGTGAAAAAGTGATTGCCCCCCTTGTTAAAACATACTATAACTGTGGTTGTCCACACCTGAGTTCAATTTCCCTAGCCACACCCAGGCCTGATTATTGCCACACCTGTTCACAATCAAGACATCACTTAAATAGGAGCTGCTTGACACAGTAAGGTCCACCAGAAGATCCTTAAAAGCTACACATCATGCCGAGACCCAAAGAAATTCAGGAACAATTGAGAAAGAAAGTAATTGAGATCTATCAGTCTGGAAAGGGTTATAAAGCCATTTTCAAAGCTTTGGGAATCCAGCAAACCACAGTGAGAGCCATTATCCACAAATGGCGAAGACATGGAACAGTGGTGAACCTTCCCAGGAGTGGCCGGCCGTCCAAAATTACACCAAGAGCGCAGCGACGACTCATCCAAGAGGTCTCAAAAGACCCCACAACAACGTCCAAGGAACTGCAGGCCTCACTTGCCTCAGTTAAGGTCAGCGTTCATGCCTCCACCATCAGGAAAAGACTGGGCAAAAATGGCCTGCATGGCAGAGTTCCAAGGAGAAAACCACTGCTGAGCAAAAAGAACATCAAAGCTCGTCTCAATTTCTCCACAACACATCTTGATGATCCCCAAGACTTTTGGGACAACATTCTGTGGACCGATGAGACAAAAGTGGAACTCTTTGGAAGGTGTGTGTCCAAGTATATCTGGCGTAGAAGGAACACTGCATTTCATAAAAAGAACATTATACCAACAGTAAAATATGGTGGTGGTAGTGTGATGGTCTGGGGCTGTTTTGCTGCTTCAGGACCTGGAAGACTTGCCGTGATAAAAGGAACTATGAATTCTGCTGTCTACCAAGAGATCCTGAAGGAGAATGTCCGACCATCTGTTCGTGTACTCAAGCTGAAACGAACTTGGGTTCTGCAGCAGGACAATGATCCTAAACACACCAGCAAGTCCACCACCGAATGGCTGAAGAAAAACAAAATGAAGACTTTTGAGTGGCCTAGCCAAAGTCCTGACCTGACCATGTTGTGGTATGACCTTAAAAAGGCCGTTCATGCTCGAAAACCCTCTAATGTAACTGAATTAGGACAATTCTGCAAAGATGAGTGGGCCAAAATTCCTCCAGGACGCTGTAAAAGCCTCATTGCACGTTATCGCAAACGCTTGGTTGCAGTTGTTGCTGCTAAGGGTGGCCCAACCAGTTATTAGGTTTAGGGGGCAATCACTTTTTCACACAGGGCCATGATGGTTTGGATTTTTTTCACCTTAATAATAAACACCTTAATTTACAAATTGCATTTTGTGTTTACTTGTGTTGTCCTTGACTATTGTTTAAATTGGTTTGATGTTCCGAAACACTTAAGTGTGACAAACATGCAAAGGAACAGGAAATGAGGAAGGGGGCAAACACTTTTTCACACCACTGTATATATAAGAGATATATATATATATATATATATATTCTAATACATTGGCTCAGCCATCAAGTCAATCATAAGTCGGAAGTTTTTTTTCAACTTCCTTCCTTTGATCAGAGGGGAAAGAAGTGATGAACAGAAATTAACTTTGCAAAGATTGAAAAGAACCTAGAAGAAAATTATGATATTGATGATTGTGAAAGACCGGAGAATTTCAGATATACAGAAGTCTTGACAGACGGTTGAATTCGAATCCAGCGGGAAAGCGGAAAAGTTTTATATTTGGTGAGTAGAAAATTAATATGGAATTTGTAGATGTTTTAGCTGATGAAAGTAAATTAGAATTTACAGGTTTATCGAAACAGGTCTCTTATGCTGTTTTATGGTAATCAATGTATAATCAATGCTTTCAGGCAAATACTGACATTGAGAAGGATAGATTCTCATTAGTTAAAACAAAGAAAAAATTACGTAATGTAATGAAGCTAGTTAAAATGTATACTATGGTGTTTGATATGCCAGGAAAACAAATGCAAAGTGTTACAGAGATTGCAGAAACGCAGGAGAAGATATATATTGAACAATTATTGACTGAAAAAGTTGAATTGGAACATAAAATGAATGCATTATTGCAATCGTTTAAAGAAAAAGAAAGTCAAATTGCTTTTTTGACTCAGGAAAAGACTGCACATGGTCAGTATTCAACAAAAATGGAGGATCTTGAACATGTGACAAAGTCGGATGTGAGAGTTAATGATGTTGACTCAGGAATTGAAATAATGTCTTTTGATGAGTCAATTGTTAATATTTCCTCAGACAATGAAAGTGGGAAGTCAGTTGACTTCAATAATACTGATGTTAAGCAGAAATGTAAATTTACATCGCCATATGCTCAGAGAAAAGTTTATGCAAAAAGAGAAACTCTTAAATGTTTTGTACGAGAGGGTCACATATCTAGGTTTTGTTTGTTGGCTAATAATAATAATAATGATATACAAAAGAGGTTGTATTATCCGAAAACCATGCCAAGGTGTCATGAGGTATACTCTGTACGCTGGTGTAGTAATTTGAAGTATAGGCTGAATATTGAAAGGTTTAGTTCAAGAACAGCTTTGTACTCAGTTAGTAACGGAATATATTTTCAGCTTGGTACTCAATTAGCAACTGAATACCTTAGGTTTAAGACAACAGAGAGTTAGCTGTAGGCAGTAGAACTACAGACACAATTAGCTTCAATTAGCTAAGAAAACAGATTTGTATGGAGAATTAGTAGGTCAACTTGAAATGGTCTCAATTAATGTTGTGAAGAAAACAGACACACAGATTCCTTCATTTTCAGAGGAACAAAAAGGGGACACATCACTTTTTTCTTCTTCATCGGTTGTCACAAAATTATTATTTTGGGTCATTAGACCATAAGTTTGTGTCATGACTAAAAGGGTTTTTGTGTTTTATATACCACAACACCTACAGGTGGGATTCACTAATGGTGATGATTTAACTATTGTTGGGATGTTGATTAATCATGTTTTTCCAGTTTGGGGTATACCAGCACACCTCAGTAGTGACAGAGGATGTGCAAAATCTTGGGAATAGAACAGAGATTTCATTATCATATCATCCACAGTCTGCAGGTATTGTTGAGAGGATGAATCGGACAATTAAATCTAGGATTGCAAAAATGTTGTTGGACAGAGGAAATACTTGGGTTGATGTTGTTCCATTTATTTTAATGGATGTAAGAAAGTATTTTCCTTTTGAGTTTAAAATAGAAAGGAAAATGGCGTTTGTGTTACCTCGAGAATTTTTTTGTTTTCACCTCAAAGAGAGGCTATAGAGAAGTCAAATTGGTTGCAGATGTTATGAAAAGAATGGTCCCTCTACACATTTCCAGTTGAGAAAGGAAGTTAATTCATGATAAAAAGTGTCATTGTGTTAGCTAAAAATATAAGTCTTTTATATTACAATATTTCTTGATTAGGAGATTATTAAGAAATTATTTGTATATATACTGATATGTAGTATTTGTTTTAAGGTAAAAAGGATTGTATATGTTTAAAATGTTTTTATACATATCAGACTCATAGGCCTACCCTTAGAAATTTAGAATGAGTAACGCCCATTGTTTTAGAAAGGTGGGAGGGAAATTGCTCATTCTGTGGCACTGTATAGCCCAGACAAACTTTTAAAGGAAAAAGGTGGGGGTTGGTGTTTTAGGATTAGATCTTGTAACATGAGGACACAGTCAATTAATGGAGGACACACATTCCAGAGAGATTTTCACTCTAGCATACACAAGGTACATATATAGCATAAAGAATTGTTAAATCCACACACATATCGGATTTAATCTTCATTGTAAGAATAATCTATTTTTGATATTCTACAATTGATATTGTTCTTTTAACATTTTGTTATTTTGTTATTAAACCAAAATTATCTTTTGTACAAGATAAGTGGTCTATCAAGTTGACCAAGAACAGAAAGGTTTATTTAAAACAAAATTAGATGTTGTTAGTATAAGTCTAAGGCCGCGTACACACGGGCGGACTGTCTGACGGACTTGGTCCGCTGAAACGTGTTTCAGCGGACAGTCCGCTCGTGTGTGGGCTTCAGCGGACTTTTCAGCGGACAGTCTGGCGGACTAAGTCTTTCGGAATTTCCGTAATATTGTCCGTCCAACTTTGGTTTCAGCGGACAGTCCGCTCGTGAGTAGGCTAGTTGGACGGACTAAGTATGGCGCATGCTCAGAAAGGATTTACACGGCCGAAGGTTGCATTGCAGTGTATTGGACGTCGTATTTCTAGTCCCGTCGTACGTGCTGTACACGTCATCGCGCAAGCTTTCAGCGGACTGTCTGTTCATCGTGTGTGGTCAAGTCCGTTCATTCAAAAGTAGGACGGACTGTCTGTCGGATTGTCTGACGGACTTAGTTGGACGGACAATCCTCTCGTGTGTACGCGGCCTAAGACAGAAGGAAATGATGATTAAAGAATTGTTACATGTAAGGCCACAGCCAGAGATGGTGAGATGCACGTCACAGGCAGAGCTAAAGTTCCAGGAGTTGGAACATGGAAAAGTAATTAGGAAGGTCCATTTGACATTTTGGATGTTCAAGGGGTACAAATACCTTCTCAGTTCAGTGAAAAATGTATGTAGAAAGTTGGGTATAACAAGTTGTATATGCCGAGATAATGATGCTGCATTCCTTTTTTCAGGAATGAATTATAAAAATCTAATCTGGAGGAATCATGGATCCCAAAAAGATGAAAAGATGTCAGCTCAATAAAAGAAAAGTTTTAAAGAGAGAAAATGTATCATCATCACAGGATGCATCTTTTCCCTAGTGACAATTCTATCTGTGGTAAAATATATAATGAACTGTTCCAGTTATGCAGAGGTTAACAGGATTGAAGAATTACACAACAAAGATCATGTATTATTCAGAAATAAGAGAGATGTAGACATTGATATCAATGCAGATGAACTAAAAAATAAGAACATTGATATCATTACAAAGGACAAAAATTATAGAGTTATTGATATTAATGCATATGACAAAAATCATAATTTTAGAGATGTTGATATTAATACAGCAGAAGATTTGTATGGATTTGTATGTGTAGGACAGGGATATGATATCTGTTTACATTTGTATTTCATTCACAGCAATAATATTGAAATCAAAGTTAAAATAGAATCCAAAACAAATTTTGTTAAAATGCAGGGATCTTATAGACTACATAACAAAACCAGGACTTTTGAATGTAACATATTGTTGAGGAGTTTCTGGTCTATATATTTAAAAGGTAATGATTCAACATTGTGGTCTGGAGATGTTACTAATACTATGTCAAGATCTGGGAAAATACTTTATCCCTTTGATCAATTTTATTACCTTTTTCAAAGTTTCGTAAAGATATTAAATCCAAAACATTTAAACATCATTGGAGATGAAAAAGGGGACATTGTAAGAACATGGGATTTTAAAGTAACAAGAAAATGTTCTCAAATAAGGGTCAACATTTATATTTTTATAGTTGATAGGATTGTTCCAGAAATTTATATTTTCCCACAATCTTTGAAAATTATGGAAGATAAAGATAATTTGCATTTGATATGTGATACAAAAATATCTTTACCTCAAAATTCATTGTTAACTTGGAAAAGGAATGATGAGTTTTTGGGTAGTTTTCTTTACAGTTCTATTATCATAATTCATAAAGGAATTTTTAGTAGTGTAAATTGGATCAATGATACATTTGTTTATCAACAAATGAGAGTATCTTTGAATGATACTGGCATATATGAATGTTGCATATCAATAGGAAATTATCCGGTGAAATGTGCTAAGGCAAGTGTTATTGTTATGTCTCCAAGGAAAACTCCATGTGTCAGTAAGGAAAGTTTATCTGCAAGTCCTTTTCAGATTAACCATATTCCACTAATTTTAAAATAATTGTGCAAGCATTTCAGAGTGGAATAACTCCTCTTGACATTTTACAGTATGTTCCCAAAGAATTTGCATATGCTATAAATCATACAGATTTATGGGTAAATAAATGGATAGGACGCAAGCAGGACATATGTTATAGTTCTTCTATGATTCCAATAGCCGGAAAAGAACAAATTTTGGTTCCAATCACTGTTTTGGGATTACCTGTCAGCAATACACAATTATTATACTATAAATTACAGTATACAGATTTTGTATTTAACAATGAAAATTCTGACTTAGAACAATTAGATCTGTCATCATGTTTACAATTCCAGTCTAAAGTTATCTGTTTACCTAATCAAGATAAAAGTATATTTCATTCTTGTTATCATAATCACACATTATGTTCAGCAAGAATAGAAAAAGTTGAAACAATTTCTGAATTAATTACTTGTGTAGATAAAAAGAAGGTTTGTTTTCAGATTATGTCAGATACAGAAAGGGTTAAAACTTTTTTCTCTTCTTGTACAAATATAGAAAACCTAAATCAAGGTGTGTATTGTATAGAAGGAGACATTGTGGCAATAAGTATTAATGGGTTGAGAACAAATTTAACAAATATGTTTATGAAAAATATTAGCGCTCTTCCTACACAGTATAATATTTCTCAAATAGATGAATTTCCATGGGAAAAATGGGAAAATATCATTCAAAAGGATCAAGGTTTATTAATAGCTTTGGCTAAGGAATTGCAAAATGCAGAAGTATTGTTTAAACATGAACAAGGTAATTTGCAAGAAATATCACATCAATGGTCAGAATTTTCAGGAAGTAATTGGTGGAAAAAATGTAGTAATAGTGTATCCATTTGGGGAAAAACTATGATAACTTCAGCAGCAGGAAATATTTTATCACATCCTATTGTAATTCTTTTTATTGTTATTATGTTATTTCTTATATTCCAGTTATGTTTGATGTTTAGAATGAAAAAATTATATTATCGAATTAGAAGTGAAATTAAGAAAGGAGATGATTTACTGCAAAACAAGCTTAAAAGGAGAATGGGTTTTGGAGTTACGGATTCAGTTACACATGACAGAACATTTGGAGTTATTGAATCAAAGTCTGCTTGAATGAGATATGTATGTTTTTGAATGGATTTATATCTGAAAAATATGATTAGTATTCATATTTCAGAGGGGACTGTTATATTCTCAATATCTAAATTTTAATTGGCTTTATTATACTTTATTTAGAATATAAATTCTCTATAATTGTGTGTATGAAAACTCTGAATCAATCAATCTCCAGATGGTGACATGTTGTAATTGAAAAAGTAAACATTTAAAACCTGTCAGGATTTTGATGAATATTGTAAATATTATATATGCTTTTAAAGGATATATTCCTATGTAAATACATCCATTTATTTCAGCACACAGACTTTCAGCTATTCTTCAGCATACAAAAGGTTATTCCACCATTTTAGAATCCAAAAAAAACATTGTTTGATGTTAAGTATTTTTATATCTTTGAAACGAATGAACGATACTAGAATTTTATCATTGTACTATTTTTGTAAGTATTATTTTCTACTTTAGTGTGTATAATAAAAAACACACATTTTTGATTTACGCTGACTCAGAACTAATTAAGGAAATTCGTCTCACAATCTCAATCAGTCTTACCAGATATATATATATAAGAGATACATACTGTGAGGGGTTAGCTCGGCAGCGGGTGTGTGTGACCCCCTGGATGGGTTCACAACACAAAATCAGGCACAGCAGACAGCGTTGTAGGTGCAAAAAACAAAAGATGCGGTTTATTTATGCTACATGCAGTGAAACATATAACAGCCAAACAAAAATAAAACATGAAAATAAATCCTGGTCAGCTTGACCTCTAATTACACACTTTGATTCCCTGTCTAACAACTGAGTGCAGCCTTGTGCTGCACCAGTCCCTGTCTCTGTTGTAGAGGTTTGCCACACAGGCGTTAACTCACCGCACAGAACAGATATCACACTCCCCAGTCTATACAACACAAAACTGGTTCCAGGATGGAGCATCTCCCTAAGCATGCTGGGGTTTTTTGTAGAGGTCTTAATGAGCCCACTTACTTCAGCTGGGCTCATTAACTCTTCCCCTCTAATTGTACAAGTCTGCATAAAGCCTGAATCTAGGGCACACATATTTCCCATCCTGGATACAACCAGGTGATTTTACCTGCGTGTTGCCACATACCCCCCCCCCCCTCTTGTTTAAACCTTGGGGTTGTAACACAAGCAGTCAGACACGCATGTATCCGAGACAAAGCATCCACATTCCCCATTTTAACACCAGGGCGATGCTTAACTGTAAAGTTAAATTCCTGTAGGACCAGGAACCACCTATTTACCCTTCTATTGGTCTCCTTGTTTTGAGCCATCCACTTTAAAGGAGCGTGATCAGTCACCAGGTCAAAGTGTCTACCTAGCAGATAGTACCGAAGGGAATCTAGAGCCCACTTCACTGCTAAACATTCCTTCTCAATCGTGGCGTAATTTATCTCATGGGACTTCAACTTCCTGCTGAGGTAAATGACTGGGTGCTCTTCACCGTTCCAGACCTGGGATAACACTGCCCCTAACCCAACGTTTGATGCATCAGTTTGTACCACAAAGTCCTTAGAGAAGTCTGGTGAGTACAACACTGGCTGGCTACATAAGACTGTTTTTAAGGACTGAAATGCTTCTTCAGCCTCTGGGGACCATTTACCATGACCAACTCTTTCCCTTTTGTCAGGTTGGTGAGGGGCACAGCCTGAGAAGCAAAATGGGGAATGAATCGTCGATAATAGCCAGCGATTCCCAGAAAGGCTCGTACCTGTTTCTTGCTGTTGGGACGTGGCCAACTCTGTATGGCCTCGACTTTATTGACTTGGGGTTTTATCACCCCCCTCCCAATAGTGTACCCAAGATAACTAGCCTCCTCCTGTCCAATGGTACACTTCTTTGGATTGGCCGTAAACCCAGCTTCCCGGATAGAGTCTAGGACTGCTTGTACTTTTGGCAAATGTGAGACCCAGTCTGTGCTATGGATAATCACATCATCCAGGTAAGCTGCAGCATATTTCTGATGGGGCCTCAGAATCTTATCCATTTTTCGCTGGAATGTTGCCGGTGCATTCTGTAACCCAAACGGCATTCTCTTATATTGGAATGCCCCATCTGGGGTTACAAACGCAGTTTTCTCCTTGGCCGACTCGGCAAGGGGAATTTGCCAATACCCTTTGGTGAGATCAAGAGTTGTCATATATCGGGCTGTTCCCAGCCGGTCAATCAACTTATCTATGCGCGGCATGGGGTAGGTGTCAAATGTTGTAACTTTATTCAATTGTCGAAAATCGTTACAAAACCGCCAGCTCAAATCAGGTTTGGGCACTAGTACGATAGGACTGGACCAGTCACTCTGGGACTCCTCTATCACACCCAATTCCAGCTTTGAACCTCCCCACGTATTGCCTCCCGTCGGGCCTCTGGTATTCTATAAGGTTTTAGTTTTACCCTTTCTCCTGGCGGGGTGATAATGTCATGCTCTACGCCAGATGTTTGTCCCGGCAGCTCAGAGAAAATCTCTTTGTTACGAAGTACGAACTCTTTAACCTCCTGTTGTTGGGCTTTCGATAAGGTGTCTGCTATTCCAACCTCAGGAACTAAGCAATCAGGCTGTGCTTGTGACAAAGTCTCTGCGACTAGGGATTCCCTATCCCTCCAGGCTTTCAGCAGATTGACGTGATAGATCTGCTCCGGCTTTCGCCTTCCTGGCTGTCTAACCCTGTAGTTCACCTCACTAATTTTTTCAATTACTTCGTATGGACCTTGCCATTTGGCCAGAAATTTGCTTTCAACCATAGGGACTAGCACCAAGACCCTATCCCCCGGGGAAAAAGTACGGGTCTTGGCCCCACGGTTGTACACTCTCTGCTGTGCTAACTGCGCTTGGGTTAAATGTTCCTTTACGATTGGCATTACCTGTGCAATTCTATCTTGCATCAGGGCGACATGCTCAATCACACTCCTGTGAGGAGAACTCTAATTTTCCCAAGTTTCCTTGGCGATATCCAGCAGCCCTCTTGGGTGTCTCCCATAGAGCAACTCGAAGGGTGAGAAACCCGTAGAGGATTGGGGTACCTCCCTAATGGCAAACATCAGATAGGGTATTAGACAGTCCCAATTCTTTCCATCTCTATCCACCACCTTCTTTAACATTTGTTTTAGGGTTTTGTTGAATCTTTCAACCAACCCATCTGTTTGGGGGTGATACACAGATGTACGCAATTGTGTCACTTTGTACAACTTGCATAATTCTTTCATAACCCTGGACATAAAGGGTGTACCTTGGTCTGTAAGCAGTTCCTTACAAATACCCACGCGGCTAAAAACAAGAGATAGCTCTTTGGCTATGGTTTTGGCCTAGGTATTTCGAAGAGGAATTGCTTCCGGATAACGGGTGGCATAGTCCAATATAACCAAAATGTACTGATGTCCCCTAGCAGACTTCATTATCGGACCTACCAAATCCATTGCTATCCTCTCAAAGGGGACCTCAATGATAGGAAGAGGTAGCAGCGGGTTACAGAAATGTGGCATAGGTGCCGACTTCTGACACACAGGGCAGGAGGAATAGTGATGGCCGAACGGTTCGCCCGGCGGTCGTTTCCCGGCGAATTTCGGCCGTTCGCGGTCCGCTCGTTCGCTCGTCTATTGGTGTCGTTTGCCCCGGCGGACTTACGTGTTTAATGTGTAAAAGAACTTTGACCTATGATGACACATCCATCATGGGGTACAGGACAGCCAATTGAGACATGACAGCACATGGACACTTGGACATTCCCCCTAACCTATAAATACACGCCATTTTACATTCTTTCTTCTGTCACTATAGGGAAAGGTTGCTGTGTGGAGTAGGGAGAGATAAATCGCTAGCTATTTGGTACACAAAAGTTCTTTTCAGGACTGGTATAGGTGTTAGGTGTATATAGGTTTGCTGTGCTACTGATTGTTGCAGCAGCCTGAGTGTCTTTTGTCAGTTTAGAGAAAGGGACAGGACGGTGTGTGCTGCAGGGAGAGTCAGTTTAGTCATCATCATCATCATCATCATTAGCTGTTACTATCAGGTCCACAAAAGAGCTATTCCAGTAACCACTAATCGTTCCAGTCTCCTCTTTTTTGCCACTTTGTATAGGGACAGGAAGGAAGCAGTGTGTCAGGCAGTGAGGGTCAGTTGAAAGAGTTGCTGTTACTATTAGTTCCACAAAGGTTCTTTTCAGTATCAGTGGTATGGTAATAGGCTTGTACACGTATAATATTCTTTCTTCCAAATATAGAAAGAATATTATACTTGACTGCTGCCCTTCTGCTGCAGTCTGCTAATCATTCACAACTCACTTGGTCCACAAAAGTTCTTATAAGGACTGGTAACTTGGTCTAGGGTGCTACAGTACATAGGGTTGAGTGCGGTACAGTCTGCTGTTCTGTAAGGACCGCTATCGGTCCACAATAGATAGGGTTGAGGTGCACCACTGCTGACCGCTGCCCTATTGTGCAGCAGTCCTTCATTGGTATAGGGACTGAAGTACAGTCTGCTAATCACTAACACACAACCTGCTTGGTCCATAAAAGTTCTTATAAGGACTGGTAACTTGGTCTAGGGTGCTACAGTACATAGGGTTGAGTGCGGTACAGTCTGCTGTTCTGTAAGGACCGCTATCGGTCCACAATAGATAGGGTTGAGGTGCACCACTGCTGACCGCTGCCCTATACTGCAGCAGTCTTTCATTGGTATAGGGACTGACGTACAGTCTGCTAATCACTAACACACAACCTGCTTGGTCCACAAAAGTTCTTATAAGGACTGGTAACTTGGTCTAGGGTGCTACAGTACATAGGGTTGAGTGAGGTGCAGTCTGCTATTCTATAAGGACTGTTATCGGTCCACAATACATAGGGTTGAGGTGCACTACTGCTGACTGCTGCCCTATACTGCAGCAGTCCTTCATTGGTATAGGGACTGACGTACAGTCTGCTAATCACTAACACACAACCTGCTTGGTCCACAAAAGTTCTTATAAGGACTGGTAACTTGGTCTAGGGTGCTACAGTACATAGGGTTGAGTGAGGTACAGTCTGCTATTCTATAAGGACTGTTATCGGTCCACAATACATAGGGTTGAGGTGCACTACTGCTGACTGCTGCCCTATACTGCAGCAGTCCTTCATTGGTATAGGGACTGACGTACAGTCTGCTAATCACTAACACACAACCTGCTTGGTCCACAAAAGTTCTTATAAGGACTGGTAACTTGGTCTAGGGTGCTACAGTACATAGGGTTGAGTGAGGTACAGTCTGCTATTCTATAAGGACTGTTATCCGTCCACAATACATAGGGTTGAGGTGCACTACTGCTGACTGCTGCCCTATACTGCAGCAGTCCTTCATTGGTATAGGGACTGACGTACAGTCTGCTAATCACTAACACACAACCTGCTTGGTCCACAAAAGTTCTTATAAGGACTGGTAACTTGGTCTAGGGTGCTACAGTACATAGGGTTGAGTGAGGTACAGTCTGCTATTCTATAAGGACTGTTATCGGTCCACAATACATAGGGTTGAGGTGCACTACTGCTGACTGCTGCCCTATACTGCAGCAGTCCTTCATTGGTATAGGGATTGACGTACAGTCTGCTAATCACTAACACACAACCTGCTTGGTCCACAAAAGTTCTTATAAGGACTGGTAACTTGGTCTAGGGTGCTACAGTACATAGGGTTGAGTGAGGTACAGTCTGCTATTCTATAAGGACTGTTATCGGTCCACAATACATAGGGTTGAGGTGCACTACCTTCTTTCTTCATTTGGCTCACTTCCTTGTCCCAAAAAAGCACACCGTACTATATGCCCCTACCCTCCTCTTTGAAGAGGTTGAGCGGTGTTATATTTCTACTGGGGCTGCTTATGATATCCCTGTGCTGTGCTGACTTCCTCCTGGGGGTTCTTATTATGAGGGGAATCACACCATCCCTGTGCTGTGCTGACTTCCTCCTGGGGGTTCTTATTATGAGGGGATCACACCATCCCTGTGCTGTGCTGACTTCCTCCTGGGGGTTCTTATTATGAGGGGATCACACCATCCCTGTGCTGTGCTGACTTACTCCTGGGGGTTCTTATTATGAGGGGATCACACCATCCCTGTGCTGTGCTGAATTTCTCCTGGGCCTGCTTATTATGAGGGGATCACACCATCCCTGTGCTGTGCTGACTTCCTCCTGGGGGTTCTTATTATGAGGGGATCACACCATCCCTGTGCTGTGCTGAGTTTCTCCTGGGCCTGCTTATTATGAGGGGATCACACCATCCCTGTGCTGTGCTGACTTCCTCCTGGGGGTTCTTATTATGAGGGGATCACACCATCCCTGTGCTGTGCTGAGTTTCTCCTGGGCCTGCTTATTATGAGGGGATCACACCATCCCTGTGCTGACTTCCTCCTGGGGGTTCTTATTATGAGGGGATCACACCATCCCTGTGCTGTGCTGAGTTTCTCCTGGGCCTGCTTATTATGAGGGGATCACACCATCCCTGTGCTGTGCTGACTTACTCCTGGGGCTGCTTACGGTGCTGCTGTCAGTGCTGTATATCACGGTGCTGGTGTGAGTGCTTAATGTCACGGTGCTGCTGTCAGTGCTGTATATCACTGTGCTGATGTCAGTGCTTAATGTCACGCTTCTGATGTCAGTACTCTCTATCACGGTGCTGCTGTCAGTGCTGTATATCACTTTGCTGATGTCAGTGCTGTATGTCACGCTTCTGATGTCAGTGCTCTCTATCACAGTGCTGCTGTCAGTGCTGTATATCACGGTGCTGATGTCAGTGCTGTATGTCACGCTTCTGATGTCAGTGCTCTCTATCACGGTGCTGCTGTCAGTGCTGTATATCACGGTGCTGATGTCAGTGCTGTATGTCACGCTGCTGATGTCAGTGCTCTCTATCACGGTGCTGCTGTCAGTGCTGTATATCACGGTGCTGATGTCAGTGCTGTATGTCACACTTCTGATGTCAGTGCCCTCTATCACGGTGCTGCTGTCAGTGCTGTATATCACGGTGCTGATGTCAGTGCTTAATGTCACGCTTCTGATGTCAGTGCTCTCTATCACGGTGTTGCTGTCAATGCTGTATGTCACGGTGCTGGTGTTAATGCTTTATGTCACGCTGCTGATGTCAGTGCCCTCTATCACGGTGCTGTTGTCAGATGCCTCTATCACGGTGCATGTGTCATTGCTGTATGTCACGCTGCTGTTGATCATCTCCTGCACCCTCTTCTTTGCCTACCCTTCCCTCTCCTCCATTGCCTTCATGCGCTCCACAGTCCTGAATTGTCAGAACAATTTCCCATATAAAAAAAGAATCCTTGTAGTTATCGATCCCAAATTCACCTCATACATGTGTTATGTCATTGGCCATGTGGTGGGACTATGTTTGCCCAGCTAATAATTATCTTGTGGCTGCAAATTTGACCTAAAGGTTTGCGAAGTTCGCCTCCCATTGAAGTCAATGGGGCCCGCCGCGAACGTTCGGTTTCGCGAACGGTCGGCCTCGTTCGCGGTCCGCGTTCGCGAAACGTCCTGTCGGAAGTTCGTCCATCACTAAGGAGGAACAATAATTTTCTGTTTCCTTCATGACCCCAGGCCAATAGAATCTCTGCAGTACCCTCTCTCTGGTTTTCTCGGCCCCCAGATGACCTCCCAGAATGTGCCCATGGGCCAATTCTAACACCAACTTCCTGTAAGGTTTGGGCACTACAAGTTGCTCAATGGTTTCTTCTGCCCTTTGAGCCACTCGATACAGCAGGTCCCTTTCCATAGTGAAGTAAGGATAAGTGCAAGTCTTATCTGGGTTCACTAACTTGCCATCTATTTTCACCACATTTTCCCGTGCCTTTATTAGGGTGGGGTCTTTTAACTGTTCTGTGGCAAAATTTTCCCTGTGAACCTCAAGATCCGAAAACTCCACAGACTGCATGTTTTCATCTGAGGATGTTGGCTCCTCCCCAGTTTCTCGAGTTTCCCCCGCCAATACCGACAAGGGAAATTCAGGAGAGTCCTCACCACTCCCAGAGGAATTCTGGTCATCTTCCTGGTTTATAGGGGCACCAGTGGGGGGCTCAGGACAATCCCAGAGTTCCCAGAATTTTGGAAAATCCCTTCCCACAATAGCATCATGTGGTAAGTGAGACACTAACCCCACCTGATGAGAGAGGTTACCTTTGGGGGTCTCAAAAAACACTGAAGTTACAGGATACTCTCGGGTGTCCCCATGCACACAAATAACAGCCACCCTGTTCTTCCCAGAGACCTCTGTAGTAACTAATTTAGCTTTTATCAATGTTACCAGGCTACCTGAATCCAGCAACACATCAACATTTCTACCATTAATACACATTTTACATAAATGTTTCTCAGGTCCCCGAATGGCAGTGCATGCAACTGTCGCAAACAGCGACTGACGTCTCTCCCTTATAAAGTCACATTGCATAGGCTCATCCACAACGGGGCAATTGGCTGCAATATGTCCCTCTTGCCGGCATGGGCTTGTTGCTGAGCTTCCAAACTCTGCAGGTGAGCTTTCTGCTGAGCTTCCAGACTCTGCAGGTGAGCTTTCTGCTGGGCTGCAAGGCTCTGTTGTTGAGCTGCAAGGCTCTTTTGTAAACCCGCATTTGTTTGCTGCTGATTTGCATTTGCTAGAGCCAGCTGTCTCAGTATCTCCTCCATGCTGGCCTTAAAAAAAATGAAAAAAAAACTGCCAAAATTCTCCACCAACTGTGAGGGGTTAGCTCGGCAGCGGGTGTGTGTGACCCCCTGGATGGGTTCACAACACAAAATCAGGCACAGCAGACAGCGTTGTAGGTGCAAAAAACAAAAGATGCAGTTTATTTATGCTACATGCAGTGAAACATATAACAGCCAAACAAAAATAAAACATGAAAATAAATCCTGGTCAGCTTGACCTCTAATTACACACTTTGATTCCCTGTCTAACAACTGAGTGCAGCCTTGTGCTGCACTAGTCCCTGTCTCTGTTGTAGAGGTTTGCCACACAGGCGCACCGCACAGAACAGGTGTCACACTCCCCAGTCTATACAACACAAAACTGGTTCCAGGATGGAGCATCTCCCTAAGCATGCTGGGGTTTTTCGTAGAGGTCTTAATGAGCCCACTTACTTCAGCTGGGCTCATTAACTCTTCCCCTCTAATTGTACAAGTCTGCATAAAGCCTGAATCTAGGGCACACATATTTCCCATCCTGGATACAACCAGGTGATTTTACCTGCGTGTTGCCACAATATATATATATATATATATTCTAATATTTTTTTACAGAAACCCACTGCAGGAAACACCCTGTTGAGGGCTGATTCTACTCATCCAGGGCACACAATAAAAAGTATTCCTGTTGGCCAGTTCCTCAGACTTAAACATCTGTGCAGCAAGCTTTCTGGTTTCAAGCAGTAAGCCATTCATATGGCCTCCAGATTCGAGGCAAGAGGCTATCCTAAGTCGGTTGTCAATAGGGCATTCAATATTGCTGACAAGACCCCCTCAGTGTAAATTATTGTTAGCCCCTGTACACACGGTCGGACATTCCGATCACCAAATCCGTCGCATAATTTCAGACGGATTTTGTCTGGAACTGGTGTTGCCTACACATGGTCAGACAAAGTTGTCGGAATTTCCGGTCCTCAGGAACGCGGTGACGTAAACCGCTTACGACGGGACTATAAAAGGGAAGTTCAGCACCACGTGTGGCACCCTTTGGGCTCTTTCTGCTGATCTCGTGTTTATCACGTGGTAGTAGAAGTTTGGTTAGAGACGATTTGCGCTTTTCAGACTTGTGCTTCAGATCGTTACTGCTCTACACTTTGTGCTTGTGGGTGCGTATCTGCTTATCAGTGCGTGTAGTCAGTTTGCATTTGTTTGTCATTGCGG
The DNA here is from genome assembly GCF_037356315.1 of Lithobates pipiens. NCBI lineage: Eukaryota > Metazoa > Chordata > Amphibia > Anura > Ranidae > Lithobates > Lithobates pipiens. Next base: position 156,893,749 of record NW_027507788.1, read on the forward strand.
CCTATATCTTGATATAGTACGCTTTGATTTTCAGTGCTTATTGTCCGCTCATTTCTGGTTTTCAGTTGGTCCTTTCAGGCCTTGCTGTTTATCGGTGCTTTATGTTAGTCCGTTCTGACTAGCCGACCGCTTTGAAGCCATGTTTCGTGTACGTACTCGTTATAGAGTTCATGCTGTGCAGGGGCTTGGTGTTGGGCTTTTAGCTTTGACACAAGCCCGGTCCATGAACAGGGCAAGGAGGAGTTCATGGAGCAAGAATTGGTTGCTCCAACATGACCAATTCTCGCACATGCCTTTGTTTCGTGAGATCTGGGAGAATAATCCTGGTGATTTCAGGAATTGTCTCCGGATGACAGACCTCGTTTTTCACCATCTGCTGGCTTTACTGTCCCCTTATATCAGCAGGCAGGATACCTGTATGTGGCAAGCCATCACTTCGGAACAGAGGCTAGTTGCCATGTTGCGGTACTTGGCAACAGGGAGAAGCCTTCAGGACCTCAAGTTCTCCATAGGCATCTCCCCCAGGCTATGGGGATCATTATTCCAGAGACCTTTTCTGCCATCATACAGGTCCTGCAGAAGGACTATATTAAGGTAAGATTTCTCCTTTAACATCACATTCTATATGTTTAAGCTTTGCTAATGTATTGTATTTCTTTCATCATTCCATAATTACCATGATTGTAATATGCTGTAATTGATATGCCGTGCCCCTGTGTCCTCATGCATGCTGGAAGCTTTTAAAGTTCCTTTTTTGTCCTTCATACATATTTGCCTTAACTAACCTCCCCAGCATGCCCTTCTGGGCCCATACACCTCTAGCCTAGTCACTTAGCAATGTATTTTGTCAGCTCCATAGTATTGCTTTCCCCTAAACACCCCCTAAAATCTGTACAAATGTTATGTGTGTGCTTAAATTCATACAGAGTGCCAGAGGGTTTTTTTTTGGTTGGGCCAAACTCATTAGGAACTGCCCTCCCCCCAACTGCTAGGTCAGCTGATAGCAATCCTCTATCTCTTGACTTTGCCAGATCCAATACACACTATACCTACCTCTTTTGTGGTCAGATTTATGGATGAGTTCACCAAAGCATGTAGTGCAAGGGCCTGCCTCAATACTTTCAAATGCTGTTTTAAGTTTTTTTCTCCTATTATTAACTTGATAGGTAATAGCAGAATGTAAAAATGTGCTTCCATTTGTTAATTTATTTTTTGTATTATGACACTTCTTACCTGTCCAGTGGGCTGCCAATAGTGTAAGTAAGGAGGGGCTGGCCAAAGTATCACACATTATTTATGCATTCAGCTCTCAATGAAGTGGAGAGGGTTACCTGTCCAAAACACCCCCCCCCCTAATTTTTTGAAAAGGGCTATCAGATGGTGGGAATGTGGGGGGGGGGGGGTATTGTTGAGGAATCTGATAAGGGGACCTTATACTTTTTGCTTTAAATACTCATTTCCAAAAATGTTATACCGATCTTGGCCAAAAATGTTTGTGTCTAATCTGCTTGCAATGTTGATGTGCAAATTTTTTCTCTTGTTTGACCCCACAGTTTAATTCAAAGCCACAGGAATGTCAGACTGTGGCCTCCCACTTTGCCACCCATTGGGACTTTCCCAATTGTGGAGGTGCAATTGATGGGAAACAAGTCTGCATCGTCCCACCCCCCCAACTCGGGGTCCTACTATTATAATTACAAAGGGTATAATAGTATTGTGTTGTTGGCGGTGGTGTCAGCGACATATGACTTCTGTATGTGGACATGGGGAAAAATGGCCGGATGTGGGATGGTGGAATGATTGCACAGATGGAGTTCTACTGGCATCTCCAGAGTGGCAGTCTGGGCTTGCCACCTCCAGAGGAGAATGTGTAAGGACTCCCTTTTGTCTTCGTAGTGGATGAAGCGTTTGCTCTGGCAAACCATCTGATGCGGCCTTTCCAGATGGGGACGCTCACCCCAGACCAGAGGGTCTTTAATTTCCGGCTGGCCAGAGCCAGAAGAGTAGTGGAGAACACTTTTGGGGTAATGGCCAGCCGGTTCCGCCTATTTTTGACTCCAATCCACATGGCAGAATATAAACTCAATCATATTGTGCTTTCATGCTGCATTCTGCACAATTTTTTGAAGAAACACTCACCGAACTATGTGGCCTCAGTTGGGCCTGACACAGACTTACCTGAAAATTACAACCTGATGGCCCTTGAAGCTGGCCGTCCTGGCTTGCCCCCCCAAGGCGCCCACAAAGTCAGAACAAGATACATGGAGTACTTTGTGGGTGGGGGGCCATTGATATGCCAAACAATGTCTGAGAGGCATTTTTTTAATACATTTTTCTTTCAAACTGCAGTAATCTTTGTTTTCATTTACTGCTTGAGTTTGTTTTAGGTGTCTCCTAGCTTTTTTTTGTTTTTTTTGGGGCCTTTTTCTTCAGCAGTGCAAACCCAATTTCTGTGCGAGATGAGGTGACAGTCTCTTCTTCAGATAATATTATTATGTTGTGGGTCTGCTACACACACACCTTGTTTTTGTTGTTAATGTATGTAGTGCATTACTGACAAAAATATTGCTCATTTTCAGCACCATGACAGAAATGTGTGGAGCCAGGAAAATGGCATGATTGGGGCAAATTAAAAAGCACTGTGGGTGCTATTTACTAAAGGCAAATCCACTATGCACTACAAGTGCACTGCAAAAGTGCACCTGAAACTGCACTTGGAGTGAAAAGTGGATTTGCCTTTAGTATATAACACCCATTGTCACAGAAAACAAGAACTTTACTACAAATACTGCTTTTGCGCATTGAAAAAGGAAGCCACACATTGTTGATAATTAAACTTTATACTCAAAGCACATTCACATGTGCGTTTATAAAAGGGTTCTACAACAAACCAACATATTTGGTTTATATAACATTATTTTTGGTAACATTAATATAACTTGCCGTTTTTTGTGTAAACAGGCATGTATCAAAGCATAACATACAGAACACAGGAACTTACAAAGTTCAACTTTGAAAAGTGAAGATAATATCAGACATGAGTATGCACAAACTGTGTTGATATTGCCTTCATCACATGGGGTGTCACCCCTGTAAAAGCCAAATTTGAAAGATGCACACAAATTGGGCATTTTCCTCCTGATCCCATGCCTAATGTCAACATGTGCTATCTCCCATCATGGGGGATCAATGTACGTGTTTTGGGGGTGCAACCTCTTCATCTCAGCCGCTTTAGTAGCAAGGAAGGGGTTGCACCCACAAAACACGTACATTGATCCCCCATGATGGGAGATAGCACACGTTGACACACTGTGTGCATCTTCCAAATTTGGCTTTTCTAAAAATATAAAAGTGTTTTTTAAAAATGAAAACGGATGCTAGCTAGATTGTGGGTGTTTCAGATTCTCCCTAAAACATCAATGATGTTATTCCTTTTTTGTTGAACATCATTGATGTTTTTCTTGATATTATCTAAATCGCGATTCCACTCCATTATCTCCCTGATGATGATCTGAGCACTTTCACTGGTAAAATGCAATTCTTCTTCCACAACATCCACATCACCTAAAAATAAACCAAAAAAAACCTGTGTATTATAAATATGCAGGCATACATTGATTAGCTTACATGAAGCTGTGGTCTCAGACACTCACCTGTTGTGGTGCCAATTTTGCCAGTAGTGATGGCCGAACGGTTCGCCCGGCGGTCGTTTCGCGGCGAATTTCCGACATTCGCGGTCCGCACGTTCGAACGCCTTTTTCCGTCGTTCGCCGCGGCGGACTTACGTGTTTAATGTATACAAGAACTTTAACCTTTGGTGACACGTTTATCATGTGATACAGGACAGCCAATTGAGACATGACAGCACATGGACACTTGTACATTCCCCCTAACCTATAAATACACCCGATCCGGTGGCCATTTTACATTCTTTCTTCTGTTACGATAGGGACAGGTTCCTGTGTGGAGTAGGGAGAGATAAACCACTAGCTATTTGGTACACAAAAGTTCTTTTCAGGACTGGTATAGGTGTTAGGTGTTGATAGGTTTGCTGTGCTGCTGATTCTTGCAGCAGCCTGAGTGTCTTTTGTTAGTTTAGAGAAAGGGAAAGGACGGTGTATGCTACAGGGACAGCCAGATTAGTCTTTCATCATCATCATCATCATCATCATCATTAGCTGTTACTATCAAGGTCCACAAAAGAGCTGTTCCAGTAACCACTAATCGTTCTCTTTTTTTGCCAATTTGTATAGGGACAGGAAGGAAGCAGTGTTGTCAGGCAGTGAGGGTAATTTTAAAGACTTGCTGTTATTATTAGTTCCACAAAGGTTCTTTTCAGGACTGGTATCAGTGGTACAGTAATAGGCTTGTACATGTATAATATTCTTTCTTCCAAATATAGAAAGGATATTATACTTGACTGCTGCCCTTCTGCTGCAGTCTGCTAAACATTCACAACTCACTTGTTCCACAAAAGTTCTTATAAGGACTGGTAACTTGGTATAGGGTGCTACGGTACATAGGCTTGAGTGCGGTACAGTCTGCTGTTCTGTAAGGACCGCTATCGGTCCACAATAGATAGGGTTGACGTGCACCACTGCTGACCGCTCACCTATACTGCAGCAGTCCTTCAGCGGTATAGGGACTGACGTACAGTCTGCTAATCACTAACACACAACCTGCTTGTTCCACAAAAGTTCTTATAAGGACTGGTAACTTGGTATAGGGTGCTACGGTACATAGGCTTGAGTGCGGTACAGTCTGCTGTTCTGTAAGGACCGCTATCGGTCCACAATAGATAGGGTTGACGTGCACCACTGCTGACCGCTGCCCTATACTGCAGCAGTCCTTCAGCGGTATAGGGACTGACGTACAGTCTGCTAAACACTAATACACAACCTGCTTGGTCCACAAAAGTTCTTATAAGGACTGGTAACTTGGTATAGGGTGCTACGGTACATAGGCTTGAGTGCGGTACAGTCTGCTGTTCTGTAAGGACCGCTATCGGTCCACAATAGATAGGGTTGACGTGCACCACTGCTGACCGCTGCCCTATACTGCAGCAGTCCTTCATCGGTATAGGGACTAAGAGTTTTGTCACAGGGTCATTTAAAAAATGACAGGCAGAGGAAGAGGCAGGCCCTTCCGCAGGGGTGGTAGGGGTAGGGCAGGAGCAACAGGCTTGAGCCAAAGTGGGAAGTTGCAGAAGGTGCGTTCAATTACTTTAAAGGATGCACCAGACTTGGTTGAGTGGCTCGCTCAGCCTTACTCTTCTGCACCCTCCTCATCCTCTCGATCTGCACCCTCTTCTTCACTCTCTGCTATGTGCACCCCCAAAGACACTACCACCAACAACACGACCACCACCACCACCACCACATACCTTCCGCTTGAGTCACTGGAATTATTTTCCGATCCATATCAAGAGGACATTTCTGATGCGCAGCCACTCTTGGTATTGGATCAGGAAGAGGAGGTAGCAACAAGCGCTACTCAGCAGTCTGACGCCAGTACCCAGATCAGCCCAAGGAGGAGGTTGGTCCCCGGTGTTGCTGCCTACTCCGAGATCTCTACTTATAGCGGTGGGGAAGGTGACGTTGATGATGACGTGTCTAGTGATGTCACGTGGGTGCCCACAAGAGAGGAAGAGGAGGGGAGTTCAGAGGGAGATATGGACCAGCAGATAGGGAGGAGAAGCAGCAATGACTTACATTGCACAGCAGGGACAAAGCAGACTGCAAATGTATCAGGAGCGAGTCATCGACCATGTACGGTCACATCTGGCGCTCCCAGGACACCGGCACATGGCTCCGCAGTGTGGGCTTTTTTTAACGTGTCCGCTGCTGACAATAGCGTTGCCATCTGCAATCTTTGCAGTCAACGCGTTAGTCGCGGTAAGCCCAATACTCACCTAGGGACGACCGCCTTAAGAAGGCACATGAGCAGCCATCACCGAGCCCAGTGGGAGCAACGGAACACACAAAGCCACACTGCAGGCTCTCACCGTCCAGCCTCGTCTTCTACTTCTCCTTCTCCTCTCTCCTCACAATTGTCCTCCACTCCACCTTCCATCACGCCAAGCTCACATTTTTCTGCAAAAAGGCAGGCTTCCGTGGGCCTAATGTTTGAGCGTAAAAAAATGATGACGCCGGATAACCCTCTTGCCCAACGGTTGGCGGCTGGCTTGTCAGAACTCATAGCCCGCCAACTACTGCCATATAAACTGGTGGACTCGGAGGCCTTTCGCAAATTTGTGGCCATTGGAACACCACAATGGAAGGTCCCAGGAAGGAAGTATTTCTCAGAGAAGGGCATCCCAGAGCTATATGGCCATGTTCAGCGGCAAGTGAATGTATCTCTGGCACACAGTGTCGGTGCCAAGATACATCTGACCACAGACACGTGGTCTAGCAAACACGGGCAGGGAAGGTATATCAGTTTTACTGCCCACTGGGTGAACCTTCTGACGGCCGTCAAGCATGTAACCCGTGGCACCCGTGTAGATTTGGTTTTACCGCCACGGATTGCATGCAGGCCTGACTCTTCTTCTCCTCCTCCTACTCCATCCTCCTCCCTCTCCTCCTCAGCTGCCTCCTCCTTTTCCGCTGCTAGCGTCTCTTCCACTGCACCGCCCAAGCTCCCCAGAACCTATTCCACATGCCAGGTGAGACGTTGCCATGCCGTGCTGCGTCTGTTGTGCCTGGAAGCAAAGAGCCACACTGGCCCGGCACTCCTTTCAGCTTTGCGTTCACAGGCAGATGAGTGGCTAACACCGCTCAATTTGACAGTTGGTAAAGTGGTGTGTGACAACGGTGCCAATCTGCTTAGCGCATTGAAACAGGGCAAAATCACGCACGTGCCGTGCATGGCACACGTCTTAAACTTGGTCGTGCAGCGATTCCTTGTCAAATACCCTGGGGTCCAGGACATCTTGCGGCAGGCAAGGAAAATCTCGGCCCATTTCAGAAGATCTTACACGGCCATGGCTCGCCTTGCTGACATTCAGCGGCGACACCATCTGCCGGTCAGACGTCTTATTTGCGATTGCCCGACGCGATGGAACTCAACCTTCTATATGCTTGATAGGCTGCTCCAGCAGAAACGTGCAGTTAACGTCTACCTGTATGAACTCTGCGAAAGAAACGGTTCTGGGGAGCTGGGTTTTTTTTCACCGCGCCAGTGGCTGCTCATGCGCGACACATGCAGACTTCTGCGGCCATTTGAGGAGATCACCAAACTGGTCAGTCGCAGCCATGGCGCCATCAGTGACATGGTACCTTATGCCTTCTTTCTGGAGCGTGCATTGCGTCGTGTCATTGATCAGGCTGTGGAGGAGCAGGAGCGGGAAGATGAGGAAGTCGCAATGCTGGATGAATTCCCAGGGGGGGCTACTCTATCTGAGACAAGTCAACAACAGGAGTCTGATGAGGAGTCAGAGGAGGATGGTGCCGGGGCGGATGAGCAGGAGCAAGAAGAGCATGCTTTAAACCTTTCTGGGATCCCTGTTGTGCGAGGATGGGGAGAGGAGAATGAAGAGGACGACATTATCCTGGATGATGAGCAGGAGCCAGGCCACCACACCGCTTCCACTTTAGTGCAAATGGGGGCCTTCATGCTCCAGTGTTTTAATAGGGACCCCCGTATAAAAAGCATGAGGGTCAAGGACCAGTACTGGGTGGCAACGTACTTAGACCCCCGGTACAAACACAAAATGGCGGAAATGTTACCGCCGTCGCAGAGGGCTGTCAGAATGCAGCACTTCCAGGCCTTGCTTCGAGAAATGCTGCATTCTGCTTTTGCGTGCGCTGGCAGAGGAGCAATTCCCACTCCCAGAGAAGGATTTGCGGGTACCAATCCAACAGCGCCTGCAAGAAGAGGCCGGTTTGAAGATGTGTTGGTGACTTCGGATATGAGGTCATTCTTTCAGCCGACCCATCGACAGGTGTCATCCGGATCCAGCATCAGGGAACGCCTAGACCGTCAGGTGTCCGACTACATTGGGTTAACGGCCGATGTGGACGCTCTGAGGAGTGATGAACCCCTAGACTACTGGGTGGGCAGGCTTGACCTCTGGCCAGAGCTTGCCCAATTTGCAATCGAACTGTTGGCTTGCCCCTCATCCAGTGTCCTGTCCGAAAGGACGTTCAGCGCAGCAGGGGGGATTGTGACCGATAAGCGTACTCGCCTAGCTCACCACAGTGTTAACTACCTCACATTTCTAAAAATGAATGAGGCATGGATCTCGGAGGAATTCAACACATGTGATCAGTAGACCATGTATATGTCTATAAACAATTTTTGGAATCAAGCACACAGACCTTCTTAATTCATTTGGCTCACTTCCCTGACCCAAAAAAGCACACCGTACTATATGCCCCTACCCTCCTCTTTGAAGAGGTTGAGCGGTGTCATATTTCTACTGGGGCTGCTTATTATGAGGGGTTCCCACCATCCCTGTGCTGTGCTGACTTCCTCCTGGGTGTTCTTATTATGAGGGGCTCCCACCATCCCTGTGCTGTGCTGACTTCCTCCTGGGGGTTCTTATTATGAGGGGATCACACCATCCCTGTGCTGTGCTGACTTCCTCCTGGGGCTGCTTACGGTGCTGCTGTCAGCGCTGTATGTCACGGAGCTGCTGTCAGCGCTGTATGTCACGGAGCTGCTGTCAGCGCTGTATGTCACGGAGCTGCTGTCAGCGCTGTATGTCACGGAGCTGCTGTCAGCGCTGTATGTCACGGAGCTGCTGTCAGCGCTGTATGTCACGGAGCTGCTGTCAGCGCTGTATGTCACGGAGCTGCTGTCAGCGCTGTATGTCACGGAGCTGCTGTCAGCGCTGTATGTCACGGAGCTGCTGTCAGCGCTGTATGTCACGGAGCTGCTGTCAGCGCTGTATGTCACGGAGCTGCTGTCAGCGCTGTATGTCACGGAGCTGCTGTCAGCGCTGTATGTCACGGTGCTGCTGTCAGCGCTGTATGTCACGGAGCTGCTGTCAGCGCTGTATGTCACGGAGCTGCTGTCAGTGCTGTATGTCACGGAGCTGCTGTCAGCGCTGTATGTCACGGAGCTGCTGTCAGCGCTGTATGTCACGGAGCTGCTGTCAGCGCTGTATGTCACGGTGCTGCTGTCAGCGCTGTATGTCACGGAGCTGCTGTCAGCGCTGTATGTCACGGAGCTGCTGTCAGCGCTGTATGTCACGGAGCTGCTGTCAGCGCTGTATGTCACGGAGCTGCTGTCAGCGCTGTATGTCACGGAGCTGCTGTCAGCGCTGTATGTCACGGTGCTGCTGTCAGCGCTGTATGTCACGGAGCTGCTGTCAGCGCTGTATGTCACGGAGCTGCTGTCAGTGCTGTATGTCACGGAGCTGCTGTCAGCGCTGTATGTCACGGAGCTGCTGTCAGCGCTGTATGTCACGGAGCTGCTGTCAGCGCTGTATGTCACGGTGCTGCTGTCAGCGCTGTATGTCACGGAGCTGCTGTCAGCGCTGTATGTCACGGAGCTGCTGTCAGCGCTGTATGTCACGGAGCTGCTGTCAGCGCTGTATGTCACGGAGCTGCTGTCAGCGCTGTATGTCACGGAGCTGCTGTCAGCGCTGTATGTCACGGTGCTGATGTCAGTGCTCTGTATTACGGTGCTGCTGTCAGTGCTCTGTATCTCCTGCACCCTCTTGTTTGCCTACCCTGGTCCCTGACCTTCCCTCTCCTCCATTGCCTTCATTAGCTCCATAGTCCTGAATTGTCAGAACAATTTCCCAAATAAAAAAAAAATGCTTGTAGTTATCGATCCCAAATTCACCTCATACATGTATTATGCTATTGTCCAGGTGGTGGGACTACGTGCTACCCCCTAATAATTACCCCGTGGCCGCAAATTCGACCTAAAGGTTTGCGAAATTCGCCTCCCATTGAAGTCAATGGAGCCCGCGGCGAACGGTCGTTTTCGCGAACGTTTGTGTCCGTTCGCGTTTCGCGTTCGCGAAACGTCCCGTCGGAAGTTCGTCCATCACTATTCTTTAGAACTTTAGTCATGATCTTGGCCTTTCTAAAATTTGGGTTTGGGTAAGGTCCATACTTCCCATCGTAGTCGTTCCTCTTCAATATGTCCACCATCTCCAACATCTCTCCAAAAGACATATTTGAGGTCTTAAATTTCCTTCTCCGGGAATCGGGACGTTTCTGGCTCTGGGCTTTCCTCATCCTCCTCCTCCTCCTCGTTACTGGTATACTTTGTGTACATAGAAAAATAGAAAAATAAATAAGCTGCTCTACAATAGTGACATAAAAAGACGTGAAGAATCACCTGCATGTTTGTGTTACAGAGGCTATACCAAGCAGCCAAAGTGATGCAAATATCACATGCTCACCCTAAACTGACCCCGTATACATGTGCAGTAATAAATACAAACTTAAATGAGCTCTATGTAAGCAACACAATTGAACACTAATTATTGCAATACAGTCCAATTACTAGTGAAACAGCAATGTGACTAACACCCATGTGTACTGATACAGGCAAATGAAAATATATTATAATTGGATGAAAAATAAAATTAAATAAAAGTCCTTTCAATAAAGAAGGCAAAAATGAAGAGCGAATTCTTCCACTTGTGAACAGTGCACAATCCACCACCAATGTGTAAGGATTTACTTCTTACCAGAAGTCCGTGAGCCCCCACTACAGAGGGTCGCAGAAAGCGTGTAAATTTAAGTGTTTCCCCAATTCTGGAACCGATCTTGCTGATCTCCTTAAACGACCTTCTCCACCAAGCAGATTATGAGACCGGACCTCTTCAGTTTATCCCACATGAACTTAGGACTCATGAATACGTATAGGTATCATAAAAAAGATATAATAGCTTCAATAGTGTAAAACCTTTTTAATTCGTTCCAATAAAAATACAAAAATACAATTACAATGTGCAAGAAATCAAGAGATTTAAGTCCGGTTCTAACCCGTCCTTCCTGGATCCCCAAACCACTCAGCACGAGGTGACGTCAATGCGTCGCTCCGCCCTACGCATTTTGTAATAGAATTACGTCGTCCAGGAGCGCACCTGCTGTGTCTCCGCCATGTGCTCTCCCCACTGCGCCGAAATAGAAGGGGAGGGGAATAGACTAGAGAGAACATCAGGGGCGGGCGGAGTTTCACGCATGCGCACTGTATATAAAACGCAAGCAGAGGGAGCTGATGCGCCGATCGTTCGAACAAAGGTACAATTTTAACTTGGTGTCAGAAACCATGAAACAGACTGAGACAGAAGTACAATCAAATCACACTTGTTTATTAATAAAAATAAAAAGGTAAATGGAAAAAAGCATAGTCAAGCATAGCCAGAGTCCAGTAGCCAGATCGGATAGTCAGCCAGTCCAAAGTTCATTAACCAGATCGGGTAATCAGCCAGGCCAGAAGTCAGGGATCCAAGGAGAGTAATTGCAAGCAGGATATAAAGCCAGGAGGGATGTCAGCAAGCCAGTCTTGAAACAAACAGCAGGAGATAGTTCCTTGTGATGTGACCAACGCGAAGGCAAAGGAAAGAGTGAGCTGGAAGGCTTTAAATAGGCAGGTCAGACGAGCATCATCGGGAACAGCTGGTAACTGTGGAAAGAGAAGAGAGCTGGCAATTAACCGACAGCTGAGCGGCCAGCCCAGAGGAGGAAGGGCTAAGCCAGCCCTGACAGTACCCCCCCAATGACCCCTCTCCCTCGAAGGGCCACCGGGCTTGAGGGGAAACTGTCTATGGAACTCACGAAGGAGGACAGGGGCATGTACGTCAGAGGATGAAACCCTGGAGCATTCCTCCGGACCGTACCCCTTCCAATGCACCAGGTACTGTATGCGCCCACGAAACCTACGGGAGTCAACAATGGATTGTATCTCATACTTCTCATGGTTCTCAACCAGAATAGGGTGAGGATGTGGCACCGAGGTGGTAAATCGGTTACAGACTAACGGTTTCAATAAGGAGACATGAAACACATTTGAGATGCGCATACTAGGAGGAAGGTCCAACGCATAAGCTACTGGGTTAATCCTGCGAAGGATACAGAAAGGCCCAATAAACCGAGGTGCAAACTTCAGTGAGGGAACACGAAGCCGGAGGTTGCAAGATGACAGCCAGACCCTGTCCCCAACCTGGTAGGAAGGCGCAGGCAGGCGTCTGCGGTCAGCATGGAGTCTGTACCTATCATTAGCATGACGCAAAGCCTCCTGGACTTGTACCCAAGGGGAACGAAGACCACGGAGATGCTCCTCTAACGCAGGAATACTCTGCGGAACAAACGAGTCAGGCAACATGGAAGGTTGGAGACCATAATTCGCCACAAATGGAGACAATCGGGAGGCAGAATTCAAGGCACTGTTGTGAGCAAACTCTGCCCAAGGTAATAGGTCAGACCAGTTGTTATGATGGTCAGAAATATAGCAACGTAGGAATTGCTCCAAGGACTGATTGGCTCATTCTGTGGCCCCATTAGACTGCGGGTGATACGCAGAAGAGAACGCAAGCTGGATTCCCAACTGTGCACAAAAGGCTCACCAGAACCGGGAGACAAACTGACTGCCCCTATCTGAGACAATCACCTTGGGTAGCCCATGTAAGCGAAAGATCTCCTGAGCAAAAATGGAAGCCAGTTCTTTAGAGGTGGGCAACTTCTTAAGTGGAATACAATGACACATCTTTGAAAACCGGTCAACCACCATAAGGATAACAGTGTTGCCTTGGGAGTTGGCCAATTCCACAATGAAATCCATAGACAGGGGAGTCCAGGGCCTCTCTCCATTGGGTATGGATTGTAGGAGGCCCACTGGAAGGTGTCGTGGAGTCTTACTCTGAGCACACACGGGACAGGCAGCTACGAAGGCAGTAACATCAGCCCATAGACTAGGCCACCAGGATTGTTGGGAGATGGCCCAAATGAGTTGATTCTTCCCAGGATGGCCAGCTGCCTTGGGAGAATGGTAAGTCTGGAGCACTGCAGTACGGACAAAGCAGCGGTCACAAGGTTTATCAGGCAGAGCATGGACCTGAGCAGCCAGAATTTTGTCACCCAAAGGAGAAGTAAGACTGGTGCGAACCGTAGCCAAGATACGATCAGGAGGAATCATAGGAACTGGAACCGACTCCGACTTGGAAGTGGAGGAAAATTGTTGTGACAAGGCATCAGCCCTTACATTCTTAGTACCGGGTAAGAATGAGACAATGTAATTGAAGCTCGACAAGAAAAGAGCCCATCACGCCCTTCTGGGAGAGAGTCGCTTAGCCTCAGACAAGAATGTAAGATTCTTATGGTCAGTAAGAATAAGAACGGCACAGTGGTACCTTCAAGGAGATGTCTCCATTCTTTAGGGGCTAAAATGATCGCCAACAGCTCTCTGTCACCAATCTCATAATTGCACTCAGCAGGTGACAGTTTCTTGTAAAAGTAGCCACACGGATTCATAACGCTCTCAGAGTTAGGACGTTGAGACAGAAGGGTGCCAACTCCAGTCTCAGAAGCATCAACCTCTAGGATAAAAGGCAATGTAGGATCAGGATGTGCCAACACAGGAGCAGAAACAAAGGCAGCCTTGAGAGTCTCAAAGGCCTTAAAGGACTCCGGAGACCAACTCTGTGGGTTACCGTCCTTACTGGTCAGTCAGAGGCTTGAGCAGAGACGAGAAGTTACGAATAAACTTCTGATAGTAGTTGGCAAAGCCCAGGAAATACTACAGAGGACGTAAACCCACGGGTCGAGGCCACTGTAGGACTGCCGACAGTTTCTCTGGGTCCATCGAAAAACCAGCAGTGGAAATGACTTAGCCCAGGAATGTAACCTGTTCACGATGGAACTCGCACTTCTCCAGTTTACAATAGAGATTGTTCTCTCTTAGTTTCTGAAGAAAACGACAGACATCTGTGTGGTGGCTTTTCAGGGACTTGGAAAATATGAGGATATCATCGACATAAACCACCACACACAATTGCAACAAATCTCGGAGGACATCGTTAATAAATTCCTGGAAAACTGCCGGGGCGTTACAAAGGCCAAAAGGCATTACCGGGTATTCATAATGGCCTGTTCTGGTATTAAATGCAGTTTTCCACTCGTCGCCCTTCTTAATGCGCACGAGATTGTATGCCCCTCTCAGGTCAAGCTTTGTGAAAACCGTTGCTCCCTTGAGGCGGTCAAATAACTCTGTAATCAATGGAATTGGGTAGGCATTCTTAATCGTGACACGATTGAGACCCCTATCATCTATACAAGGTCTCAGTTCACCGCTCTTCTTTTTCACAAAGAAGAAACCAGCACCAGCAGGAGACGAGGACTTGCGGATGAAACCTCGAGAAAGTGCATCAGGCAACATACTCCTCCATGGCCTTATCCTCCAAGACCGACAAAGGGTAAACCCAGGCACAAGGAGGTATGGCACCAGGTTGAAGGTCAATTGCATCATAAGGCCGGTGTGGAGGCAAACTAACTAACGCTATAGCGCCTGCAAAACGCCCTTGCTGTGAAAGGGGTCTTAATAAGCGTGGGGGTTTATGTGTTTAATACAGTACATTTACAGCATAATTATAGTGATTCTCTGTATCGTTTATTATGGATGTGTTACTGGAACAAACACATCTTTCCAAATAACTATTTTAAATCATACATTTTGATTTTATTTATGGTTCATGACCTATATAAGCAGCTTGCATTAGCCTTGATAGATTTACACAAATCCCATTATGCAGTCTCCTATCATGAGTCCATAAACATCCTGCCCCTGCACCATTCAAACGCTGTACTGAATGTTTCTCTTAATTCCTAGTTTCCACTTCCTCTTATTTCCACTGTTCACATACAAAGGAAAAAAAAGAGAGAGACAAGGCATAGCATGATACTGCAAAAAGAGATGAACTATTTATTGTGTACTCTGTCTGTCACTATTTAGCTCATGTTGGGAGCTCGGATGGAGGCGGCAGGATGTTTATGGACTCATGATAGGAGACTGCATAATGGGATTTGTGTAAAACTATCAAGTGTCATGATTGCATAAGATAACAAATATTTGTGATTCATTTATCCATTCATCCCTTGTGTAGCAGCCCACCTAAACGAGTGATTGGAAACCTTTTATTCTGCTCATAATTTTATTTATTTATTTATGGAGCACATTTTGTGAAAGGTTATTTTACACACGGATGTTTTTATATATATTTAATTGGTCTGGCATATTGCCACACATGGTATTAACGCAGTAATAATATTGTTTTAATTTTGTACATCATAGGTAAGGGTTCACTATAATTGGTGCAGCTTTTATTTTCATTGTTATATTATAGATTTATTTAATTACGTTTTTTATGCACTATACCAGCGCTTGAGCACATTGCACTTTATTAGCCACTAGGATTGCTTTTACAAGAAAGCCAGCTGAACAAAACAATACAAAGATGATATCTGCACCTGCAGGCAACATCCTGGTATAACCACTCTAAGCCCTTGTACACACGGTCGGAGAATCTGTCGGGATGAGTCTTATCGGACCGTGTCGTCAGATAATCCGACTGTGTGTGGTATGCATCGGACTGATTCCGTCCGAATCTCCGTCCGACCCAATTTTCCAACATGTTGGAAATATTTCCCGACCAACTGGGCCGGACGGACCTAATCTGATCATGTGTAGAGCATTTTCATCGGACCAAGTGCCACACATGCTCAGATCAAATTCCTACATAAAAGCTATTGGCTACTAGCCTGAATGTAGTCCCATCGTAACGAAATTACGTCATCACGTTCTGAAAGATCGGATTTTTCGCCAACTTGGCCCGACCGTGTGTATGCAACAGTTTCGGACACAATCCGTCGGACTAAATCCGACAGGCAAAATCCGACGGATTTGGTTGGCAAAATCTCCGACCGTGTGTACGTGGGCTTAGTCCAGCGACATATCAGTATGTTGTTGGTCCTTGTTTAGCATATATATAATGTTCTTTTTTTTACTGCAGCTTCAATCGATGTGGATGAAGGAATCTCTGCCAGAAAAAGTGTGTGGTATTCCCACCATTAGAATATACCATCCTGCATCCATCCACTTCTAATGATGGGCATCCAAGCAATATTCTTTTTTTTTTTGGGCTTAACAAAATAAATAACCTAACAGATTCCTCCATTCAAATTGATCGATATGGATAAAGAAATCTTTGCGAAAAAAAGAGAAAAAAATATATGCCGAAGCATAGATGCGAGCTGCCCACTGACCAACCCAGTCCCCTATGCTTGGGCGTATGCGTTCTTTTTTTTAAACTACGGATGAGAAATCTCCTGCTGCAATCACTGATGTATGTATTCTGAAAGCATACACTACTGCTGTCAGAATAAACAGATCAGTGCTGCAGCTGAATGGCGTTCCTGCAAAGCAAACAATGGTAACAATAAAACACAGTAACAACATTAACTCAATAAAACAACAACTTTTTTATTTTTAATCTGTGCCAAAAAGTAAAATGACAACTATTTTTACCATTAAAAAAAAACATTTTTTTTTTACTTTTTGAACATTTTTTGTAACTTAAAAACTGTAAACTTTCCAGACTAGGGTCTCTCAAAATGCAATTGCTAGTTTCCTGACTATCTAACATCTTTCAAGACCATGTGTGAATGTGTGCCCTAGACTTTGCCGTGCTGTACCCTATACTAATACTCCAATAGTGTGTGGTAGGCACAGATGCAGTCTTTGTGGCAGAGACCAGGTTGGCCAGGACAGGAGGGACAACAAAAGTGGGTGTCTCTTCTTATTCCATGTGTGCTACAGACACAACATCTTTTTTGGGGTGACTTTTGGGTCAGGGTACCAGGAATGGCATCTGCAAATGCCTCTCATGCAGTCGACTCACAGCATCTGGATTGGGGGTTTAGGCCACAGTACCTTCTGAATACAAAAAGACCGTGATGATCTCTTCCTGAAATTTTAGGAAGGATCCACTTCTTCCTGATGCTTTGTAAAATACAAAGCATTATACAAAGCCAATTGAAATAAATATACAGACACTTTCTTGTACCAGCATCTGGCTTTCATCCATCCCCTCCCATGTCAAGGTTGTAGTTTTGGACACAGAGGAGCTTCTCAACAACACCAGATGCCGTTGTAATTTGGACTGCCTTGATTACAAAGTTACATAGTAGGTAAGGTTGAAAAAAGACACAAGTCCTTGTAAATACCCCTTATGCCGCCTACACACGATCGGAAAGTCGACCAGCAAAAGACTGATGAGAGCTTTTCGTCTGAAAATGCGACCTTGTGTGCTCCATCTGAGTTTTGCTGGCCGAATTTCCTCCAGAAAAAGATTGAGAGCAGATTCTCAATTTTGCCGACAGAAAAAGTTTAGATCAGAAAGCTCGATCGTCTGTAGCAATTCCGATGCGCAAAATTCCTACGCATGCTCGGAAACAATTCAACGCATTCTCGGAAGCATTGAACTTAATTTTCTCGGCTGGTCAAAGTGTTGTACATCACCACGTTCTTGACGGTTGAAAGTTCAGCGATCTTTTGTGGGACCATGTGTAAGGAAGCCAAGTTTGAGCGGAATTCCGTCTGAAAAACCATCATAGCTTTTTCCAACGAGAATTCCGATCGTGTGTATGTGGCATAAGTTGGATATTTACAAGTCGTTGGGGGAAGCCCCAGCAATTAGGTTGCAGGTTGCCACATGAGCCAATTTCAAATTCAAAAAGGTGTCTAAAAAGTGACATGCTTGTATAACATTTTTCCACAAACAAGTGGTACCCTTTAAGCAACAAGGGAGACACCAAGTCCCAAACTATCTTGCCACTCTTCCCCATGTAGTCTGGCATCCATGGGGTGCCACGTGACTATCTTTTCCCTCGTAAATCAAAAAATTACATATATAGCCTGTTGCCCTCTCACAGAACTTATAAATATTGACCCCAGATCTAGCATGCTTGTTGGGGAGAAACTGTTTGAATGCAAGGCGATCAGAAAAATGAATGAGGGACTCATCTACGCAGGCAACTTGTTGGGGCGTATACAAGTCTGCAAATTTATGGTTAAGGTGATTTATGAGGGGCCAAATTTTCATGTTCAGAGTCACCCCGAGGACGATAGAGTTAAAATGCATAAATAGAATTATATTTTCTGGCCTTGGCAGCAGAGAACACGGGCATGTGATGAATCCGGTCTGTGGAACAATATGACCGTGACTCATATTGAGGGCTAGGCCCAAAAAAGTTTTAAATTCGGAAACCGTGATACATTTTTATTTAAATGGTCTGGAAAGGTACATATTTGGGTTGGTGGCGATAAATAGCTCGGAATGCTTTCATCCACAATCAATCGATAAAGATTTTCTGTGAAAAACAGCTCAAAAAAATCAAGGGGAGTTACATTTTGCTGTTTAGATTTAAATTCTGGGTTGGGCAGTGAATGGGAGAAGTAAAGGTGCTGCAGAATATGTTAGCTGCCAATCAGGATTTGCAAACACACCAGGAAGGAAACTATGGACTCTGAGGCCTGTCTTCTAATTCTTGGTGGCTGTGGGACACTACTTGTTCTAACCACCGCACCAACTTGGGCTGCACTTATGAGGCTCACCACGTCCAGGGCCGCTGATAAGCCAGTACAACTGGCCCTGTTATACCGGGCCTGGCCACCAGGGGGGGCCCGAGCAATCTGAACAGATTGCAGAAGAAAAAAAAAAAAAAGTCTTTCTGCAACTCCCCGTCCGCTCCTCCCTCAGCAGCTGTTCAACTGCTCAATGAGCACTCACTGGGGCTAAACATCTCAGAGGCAGAAAGGTGGAGCCTGACACTGAGATCTTGTAGTTTGAGTGGGCGGGAGGGGGTGTGGCCGGCTTGGAGGATGGTCGTTCCTGGCTTCTTCTGGTGTGCACACATGAGCTGCATTATGGTGGTAGTGGATCTGGATTCTCAGGGGACTGCAGGTTAGCCCAGTCACATTAACTGCAATGTAAAGTCTAATGTCTGCTTTTCATGTAGCACAGCTGTCCTGACTGTGAGAAATTGGGTTTTATACTGCACTGCCATATTTCTCACAGAAGTGCTGCATGAAAAAGGAGATGCCATCAATGTCAGCAAACCCCACTTTTTATTCTATTTAAATCACTGGATCACACCATGCCTGGAGCTGAATCACACAGGAATGCACTGTGCGTTCCTGTGCAATTCACATGCAAGTCTGTGCAGTGCAATTTCAAGCTCATTCATTTTGAATGGGCTAAAATTGCAATGCACCAAAAGTAGCATATGCACTACTTTTTAAAATGCGATGTAACCAGATCACATGATCCAGGGCTGGCAGGGGCAGGGCAAACACACTACGTTTGCAAACCTGCGTTTTGAGGTGTCATTGACTTTTTATTGACACCTGGTGCAGATCACAAAAGCAGTGCATTTTGCGTGCAGGTTGAATTTTACAGGAATCCACAGCACATTTATTCGCAATTCTGATGCAGCCATGGTGTGAACCGCTCCCTTAGACATATTACTTCTCATTAAAAGTTTAGAATATTATTATTTTTTTTGAACCACTTCAGCCCTGGAGGATTTTACCCCCTTCCTTACCAGAGCACTTTTTGCGATTCGGCACTGCGTCGCTTTAACTAACAGTTGCGCGGTCGTGCGATGTTGCACCCAAACAAAATTGACATCCTTTTTTTACCACAAATAGAGCTTTATTTTGGTGGTATTTGATCACCTCTGCGGTTTTTATTTTTTGTGCTATAAACAAAAAAAGAGCGAAAATTTTAAAAAAAAAACCACAATATTTTTTACTTTTTGCTATAATAAATATCCAATTTAAAAAAAAAAAAAAAAAAAATTTTCCTCAGTTTAGGCCGATATGTATTCTTCTGCATATTTTTAGTAAAAAAAAAATCACAATTAGTGATTATTGATTGGTTTGTGCAAAAGTTATAGCATCTACAAAATAGGGGATGGATTTATGGTATTTTTTTTTTCTTTTTTTCTTACTAGCAATGGCGGTGATCTGCAATTTTTTTTTCATGACTGCGACATTATGGAGGACACATCGGACACTTTTTTTGACACATTTTTGGGACCATTCACATTTACACAGCGATCGTGCTATAAAATTACACTGATTACTGTGTAATTGTGACTGGCAGGGGAGGGTTTAAAACCAGGGGGCGCTGCTGGGGTTAATATGTTCCCTATGGGAGTGATTCTAACTGTGGGGGGAGGGGACTCGCAAGGGGAGGAAACCGATTGGTGTTCCTCAGCACTGGGAACACACCATCGGTCTCCTCTTCACTGACAGGACGTGGATCTGTGTGTTTACGTACACAGATCCACAGTCCTGCTGTGTACCGAGGCAATCGCGGGTGCCCGGCGGACATTGCGTCCGCCTTGCACATGCACCGGGTCCCAAGCGATGCCGCGGGTGCGCGTGCCGCCGGCGGTGCTCGTGCGCCCCCTAGACGGCCAGGAATCAGAGGACATCATATGACTCCCACCCAGGATGGGAGACAAGCATGTACTGGCCATTGGGACTACCGGGAGTTTCCCGATGGGCCAATGGCTCAGTGGGCCACTCTGATGCAAGGGGGCTGGTGATGGGACACTATGATGCAAGGGGGCTGGTGATGAGACACTCTGATGCAAGGGAGTGCTGATGGGACACTCAAAATGTAAGTGGGCTGGCCCCGATGAAGTCCAGGGCCAAATTTCTGTCCCAGTCCAGCCCTGATGGGAGATCCTATCTGTGGGCGTCATATGTCTATAGGCCGGGGCTGAAGTGGTTAAAATGGGCTTAGCTGACATGGCATCTTCTTTTTCATGTAGAACTGTTTGACTGTGACAAATTGGACAGTGCAGTTATGAACGCAGTACAGTATCATCTGCATCCTACACCCAGTCATCTTAGACTAACCACACCTAATAATTAAGCGTAATTTAAACCATGTCCATTTTCCAGCTAGCGCATATTTTTTAATTGGCCACGCCCACAATTTTACCTTTATGTATACCCTAGCCTCTCTGTAGAGGGGCGGGGCCAGGGGTGGGGCTTAAGGAGGGACCAGGGGAGGGGCTAAAGGGGGCCCTGTCAGGTAGGCTGTACAGGGCCCCATGATTTCTATCAGCGGCCCTGACCACGTTACCAAGTGATACTGCAGTGCTGGTATGTAAAAGACCAGGATGTACTAGGCCACTGGTGCTTACCAGTTCACCAAAAGGTAGCGTGGTACTAGTACTAGCACTCTGCTGCATACGAGAATCATAATGCGATTGTAGCACCTCAGCAATCTGGACATGGGATCGGGTATGTCTGACCTTAGTGGGACCGGGAACCCATCCCACTGGCTTTCAATCATAACCCTTGACTAAGAACTGTCAGTAACATCTCAGTCAGTGTGCTAGGAGCACAGTGTAAGCTCTTTAGCCAGTATTTGGGGATGGAGAAGACTATTTCTCAAAGCATATCCCAGATATTAGCTCTGCTTCTTCAAAAAAGTGGTCATAAATAGGGATGAGATTCATGTTCGTCTCGAACCAGTGTTCGACTCGAACATCGGCTGTTGGACCGTTCGGCGAATTCTGAGTGGCGCGTCACGGCCCATAATTCACTGCGGCATCGCAGTGCATTGCTGGCTGATGATCGGCCAAGCATGCACTATGACCCACATGCTTGGCCAATCACAGCGCCGTCTGTACAGCAATCTGTAATTGGCCAAAGCCAGGGTGGCTTTGGCCAATTATGGCTCAGGGGGTCTAGTACATGCCCCACACTATACAAGGCCGCCTGCGTGGCAGCCTTGCGTAGTGTGTTGCGTCAGTGGAGAGAGAGAGATAGATGGAGAGACAGTGTCTTTAAATTTCATTTGAAGCTGTTGCAATTACAGTCGGTGTATGGTGCCACCTGCACAGTATACACCTAAAGCTACCCCAATTTCTGGTGTTCTTCTGATCCTATACCACAGGCAGCTGCTGCAGCAATTACAGTCGGTGTATTGTACCACCTGCACGGTGTACACCTAAAGCTACCCCAATTGCTGGTGTTCTGCTTGTCCTATACCACAGGCAGCTGTAGCGATTACAGTCGGTGTATTGTGCCACCTACACAGTGTAAAGATAAAGCTACCCCAATTGCTGGTGTTCTTCTGGTCCTATACCTCAGGCAGCTGTAGCAATTACAGTCGGTGTATTGTGCCACCTGCAATACAAACTGGTTAACAGGGGCGTGTAATTACATTTTTTGATGCAATACTTTGCAGCAGGGCTCATTCCTGCGCTCCAACTAGAATATCTGTGAGGGGTTGCAGTGTCATGGCACCAGTACCAGTGACTAAGGCCCAATTTGTCAGCCCCTGTTTAACAGGGGCGTGTGATTACAATTTTTGATGCAATATTTTGCAGGAGGGTTCGTTTGCTACGCTCAACTACAATATTTGTGAGTGGTTGCAGTGTTGTGGCACCAGTGCCTAAGGCTCCATTTTTCAGCCCCTGTTTAACAGGGGGGTGTAATCACAATTTTTGATGCAATGCTTTGTAGCAGGGCTCATTCCTGCGCTCCAACTAGAGTATCTGTGAGGGGTTGCAGTGTCACCAGTGCCTTAGGCCCAATTTTTCTGCCCCTGTTCAACAGGTGCATGTAATTACAATTCTTGATATAATATTTCACAGCAGGGCCCATTCCAGTGCCCACCAAGAGTAACTGTGAGGACTTACAGTGTTATGGCACCAGCACCATCACGACCACCACCACCAAAGGCACAATTTTTCTACCACTGATATAATAGTTCACAGCAGGGGGTTCCAGCACCCACCAAGAGTCACTTAGAGGGCTTACAGTGTTGTGGCAACACCAACACCTTAGGCCCAAATTTCTGCAGAGCATATAGGGAAGGCCCCTACTTTCAAACATCCAACTTACAAAAGTCTCCTACTTGCAAACGGAAGGAGACAATGAGAAGTGAGATGAAATCTACACCTAGGAAGGGAAATTGTCTCCTGTAAGAGTTGATATGGGAAAAACCTGTCTCCTCTCCACTGATGCTTTATCCCAATCCTTGTTTTACTAAAAACCCAAAATTTTCAAAAAACATTGGTCATTGGGACAGAAAGTGAGGTGAAATCTTCTGAAGAGGTGCAGAGACGGAAAAAAAAATGTTACAGGGGTGATAACCCTTCCCTATGTTTTCCAAAAATCTTAAAAATAGATTTTTTGACTGGAGCTACATTTTAAAAATGTACCATTTCAAAATTACAAACAGATGCTACTTAACAACAAACCTACACAATCCCTGTCTTGTTTGCACCACCTGTATACTGCTGTTCTGAGTATATAGGGCCTGGGGGCCCCACGCCTTTCCTTTTTTACATTTGGGTACGGGGTTCCCCTTAATATCCGTACATGACCCAAAGGGGCTGGTAATGGGCGGGGGGGAGGTACCCATGCCATTTTTCTCAATGATTTTCATCCATATTGCCGGGACCATACATTACATTAAAACCGCAAGCAGTTTTAAATGACTTTTTTCCGTTAGAAATGTAATTTTGTGCAGGGACTGTTCTAAACACGGGAAACACATGCCACTTCACAGGCATACTATAGCCACCCCCCCCCCCCCCCCCAGGCATGATATTTAAAAGAACATTTCACTTTTTTTTCACTTTAAGCGTCATTAAATCAGTGCTCCCGAAAAAATGGCCATTTTTAAAACTTTTTTTTTGCATTGATACTGTACATGTCCCCTGGGGCAGGAGCTGGGTCCCCAAACCCTTTTTAGGACAATAACTTGCATATTAGCCTTTAAAATTAGCACTTTTGATTTTGAACGTTCGAGTCCCATAGACTTTAACGGGGTTCTAAAGTTTGCGCAAATTTTTGGTCCGTTCGCAGGTTCTGGTGTGAACCGAACCGGGGGTGTTCAGCTCAGCCCTAGTGATAAATAATGTATTTTTTTATAAGAGGGACCCCTAGGATATTTCCACGTAACCGACACACGCAGATGGTTCCACTAATGCATACAGGGTTGCAGGACGCCAGAAGGTGTTCAGCCCAAACCACATACTGCCACATGCATGGATGACAGTTCAAGACCTCTAATCCTCATCCCCCAGGTGATTTAACCTTTAACCCCTTCCCACCTGGAGTACTCCCACACATAGAAATATGTTTAAAACGTGGTCCAGACAGAAGCTCCTGAAGCCCAACTGTTCACCCGGGTTCTCTCTCACCATCATGTGGGGGACTACTTTTCTTCCATTACCACCCACTCCAAAGCCAACCAGTCTTGCACCAGTAAAGCACATAGAATTCTCTCCTCACCCCAGACATTGGCTGTACTCAACACTTTACTCTTTTAGGTCATCACACAGAATCTATATTCTGCTTAGGGGACTGCTTAGATGTACCTGCTCATCTGCACTCTCATGACCCTGGGAACACTCCAACCCACCTGACACTCTGGGTTCAGACATCTTTGCACCTCCTTAGAGTAATAAATCAAACCAATCAATGAGTTTGCATTCTACTAATGTTTAGTGAATAACACAAAGGAAGATTTTGTTGCACAAAGAAGGAAATCGATCAACTGAACTTCGGATAACAATCCTTGTTCAGAAGAAGAATTCCTCCGCAATAATACAAGTTAAGACAATATGAAGGTAACAGTATACGTATATATAGGTTTGTACAATGTAGTACCACTTGAGCATGACCTGAAAAGGATAAGCAAGAGTTAAGCATTAATTCTGGCAAAACTTCTAAAGTGGAAACCCAGCCCAGCCTATTCAACTTCTAATCCTGATGAGAGATCAATTGAACAAGAACAGTAAGAGGGCCCTTTTTATAGTAATGACAGTAATGTCCTGTTGCAGGCCTGATGGTCTTCACTAGCAGTCGGAGATCTTTAACTATATCCAATAGGGTGCAGCAATAAGGTAATGATACTTCTTGGAAAAAGGGTTGATGCAATAAGTGTATATGTACAGTGTTCAAATTGCGATGCAGTAAAGTTTTTCCTCAAGGTAAAGCTGTCT
Organism: Lithobates pipiens; assembly: GCF_037356315.1. Classification (NCBI taxonomy): domain Eukaryota; kingdom Metazoa; phylum Chordata; class Amphibia; order Anura; family Ranidae; genus Lithobates; species Lithobates pipiens. The sequence continues at coordinate 156,918,750 of NW_027507788.1, forward strand.
GTGCACAGTGTCCCAGTGAAGCAGCAAAGAAAGGTTTGTAAAGGTGGGCAATTGCCTTCTCGCTAATGGCCAGGTTAATCCAATGCCTTTCCGAACAGCGATTCCTGAAGGAGCGTCCTTGTAGCGGTCACACTCGCGACTATCATCCGATGAACAGCATGAGGCATGGGATGTTGGACTGTCAGGGTAAAGCTGGATAGGTGCCTGATGATCAGCAAGCAGGGACGGGTACATCTTGACCGGGTTGGAATGTCTTAGCCCTTGTACACACGGTCGGACATTCTGCCAACCAAATCCGTTGGATTTTGTCCAAAGGATTTTGTCCGACAGATTGTGTCCGAAACTGTTGCATACACACGGTCGGACCAAGTTGACGGATTTTGCGGTTGCCAAGAACGCGGTGACGTAAGCCGTGTATGGCGGGACTAGAAAAGGAAAGTTCAGCACCACGTCCGGCACCCTTTGGGCTCCTTCTGCTGATCTCGTGTCTATCGCGTGTTAGTAGAAGTTTGGTGAGAGACGATTTGCGCTTTTCAGATTTGTGATTCAGATCGCTACTGCTCTTCAGTTTGTGCTTGTCTTTGCGTATCTGATAATCAGTGCGTGCAGTCAGTAAGGCCGCGTACACACGTGGCGGACTGTCTGGCCAACTTAGTCCGTCAGACAATCCAACGGACAGTCCGTCATACTTTCGAATGAACGGACTTGCCCACACACGGCACTTTTTGAGCGGACTAATACGGCGGACTAAATCCGCCATACAATCCGCCCTACTTTTGAAATGAACGGACTCGCCCACACACGCGGAGGAAAGTCCGCTCATTTCGAGCACGTCTCCAGGTAGGTGGGGCCCGCGAAGGAGACGTCGCTGGCCCCGCCGCCCGGTATGGACTTAAAGGGGAACCCCAACGCCGAAAAAAAATCGGCGTGGGGGTCCCCCCCAAGTCCACAACAGACCCTTGTCCGAGCACGCTACCCGGCCGGCCAGGAAAGGGGGGCGAGCGAGCGCCCCCCCCTCCTGAGCCGTACCAGGCCGCGTGCCCTCAACATGGGGGGGTGCCTTGGGGAAGGGGGGCCGCGCGGCCCCCCCACCCCAAAGCACCTTGTCCCCATGTTGATGAGGACAAGGGCCTCTTCCCGTCAACCCTGGCCGTTGGTTGTCGGGGTCTGCGGGCGGGGCGTTGAGGGCACGCGGCCTGGTACGGCTCAGGAGGGGGGGGGGGCGCTCGCTCGCCCCCCTTTCCTGGCCGGCCGGGTAGCGTGCTCGGACAAGGGTCTGTTGTGGACTTGGGGGGGACGTTGGGGTTCCCCTTTAAGTCCATACCAGGCGGCGGGGCCAGCAACGTCTCCGTCGCGGGAAAAGTCCCGGGCGGGAAAAGTCCGCTCATTTCAAAAGTAGGGCGGACTGGCACACACACGGGCGGACTGTCCGCTGAAATGCGAGTCCGACGGACAGTATTTCCAACATTCCGAAATACTTAGTCCGCCAGACTGTCTGCTGAAAAAGTCAGCTGAAGCCCACACATGAGCGGACTGTCCGCTGAAATGTGTTTCGGCTGACTAAGTTGGGCAGACAGTCCGCCCGTGTGTACGCGGCCTAAGTATTTGTTGATCATTGTGGACTATATCTTGGTATAGTACGCTTTGAAAGGCATTTTTTATTGTCTGCTTGCTTCTGCTATTCAGGTCGTTCTTTCAGGCCTTGCTGTTTATCGGTGCTTTCTGGTGTCCGTTCTGACGAGCCGACCGTTTTCAAACCATGTTTTGTCTACGTACTCGTTGTAGAGTTTGTGCTGTGCAGGGGCTTCGTGTTGGGGTTCTTACTTTGACACAAGCCCGGTCCATGAACAGGGAGGGGAGGCGTTTGTAGACCAAGAATTGGTTGCGCCAGCGTGACCAGTTCTCGCACATGCCTTTGCTCCGTGAGATCCGGGAGAATAATCCTGATGATTTCAGGAATTATCTCCGGATGACGGACCCCGTTTTTCACCATCTGCTGGCTTTGCTGACCCCTTATATCACCAGGCAGGATACCTGCATGCGGCAAGCCATCACTCCGGAACAGAGGCTCATTGCCACGTTGCGCTACTTGGCGACTGGGAGAAGCCTTCAGGACCTCAAGTTCTCTACAGGCATCTCCCCCCAGGCTCTGGGGATTATTATTCCAGAGACCTGTTCTGCCATCATTCAGGTCCTGCAGAAGGATTATATGAAGGTAAGTTTTATCCTTTAACATCACATTCTATGTATTTCATGCTCGCTAATGTCTTGCATTTCTTTCCTCATTCCCTAATTACCATCATTGCAATATTCTCTAATTTATATGCTCTGCCCCTTTGTCCTCATGCATATTTGCCTCACTAACTTCCCCACCATGCTCTTCTTGGCCCATAAAACTATAGTCTTGTCACTTACCAATAGGGATGAGCCGAACACCCCCCCGGTTCGGTTCGCACCAGAACTTTCGAACGGACCCCACGTTCGTTACGAACTTTAGAACCCCATTGAAGTCTATGGGACTCGAACGTTCGAAATGGAAAGTGCTAATTTTAACGGCTAATATGCAAGATACTGTCCTAAAAAGGGTTTAGAGACCTGGCTCCTGTCCCAGGGGACATGGGTCAATGCAAAAAAAAGTTTTAAAAATGGCCGTTTTGGCAGGAGCACTGATTTTAATGACGATTAAAGTGAAAAAAAAAAAGTGAAATATTCCTTTAAATATGGTGCCTGTGGGGTGTCTGTAGTATGCCTGTGAAGTGCCACGTGTTTCCCGTGTTTAGAACAGTCCCTGCACAAAATGACATTTAACGGAAATAACACCATTTAAAACTGCTTGCGGTTTTAATGTTATATCTGGTTCCTGCAATATGGTTGAAAATCATTCAGAAAAATGGCATGGGTAGCCCTCCCTGCCCATTACCAGCCTATTTGGGTCTTGTACGCATATTAAGGGGAACCCTGTACCCATATTAAAAAAAGGAAATGCGTGTGGCCCCCAGGCCCTATATACTCAGAACAGCAGTATACAGGCGGTGCAAACAAGACAGGGACTGTGTAGGTCTGTTGTGTTAAGTTGAATCTGTTTGTAATTTTCAACTGGTACATTTTTAAAGTGTAGCTCCAGTCAAAAAAACTATTTTTAAGCTTTTTGGAAAACATAGGGAAGGGTTATCACCCCTGTATAATTTGTTTTGTCGTCCATCTTTTTTCATCTCACTTGCCGCTGTCTCCTTGCGTTTGCAAGTAGGAGATGTTTGTAAGTTGGATGTTTGAAAGTAGGGGCCTGCCCTATATGCTCTGCAGAAATGGCGGAACAAGGTGTTGGTTTTGCCACAACATTGTAAGCCCTCAAAGTGACTCTTGGTGGGCGCTGGAGCGCCCTGCTGTGAACGATTATATCAAGTATTGTAATTACATGCCATTGTTGAACAGTGGTAGAAAAATTGACCTTTGGTGGTTGTGGTGCTGGTGCCACAACACTATAAGTCCTCACCGTTACTCTGGGTGGGCACAGGAAGGGGCCCTCCTGTGAAATATTATATCAAGAATTGTAATTACATGTCCCTGTTAAACAGGGGCAGAAAAATTTGGCCTTAGGCTCTGCTGCTGGTGCCACCACACTGCAACCTCTTCCATATACTCTAGTTTTTTTGCTGGAATTAGCCCTGCTGCAAAGCATTGCATCAAAAATTGTACTTAAACGCCCCTGGTAAACAGGAGCAGAAAAATTGGGCCTTAGGCACTGGTGCTGGTGCCACCACACTGCAACCTCTGCCATATACTCTAGTTTATTGCAGGAATTAGCCCTGTTTTATTGCAGGAATTTGCAGGAAATAACCCCAATTGGGCTCAAATAGAGAACAGCTATGTAGGTGGATTATAGCGGTATGTACTGGGTACAGAGCACGCAGACAGCACGCACTATCTCCTAACACTACTGACTGCAAGCTCTATTATTAAAGATAGATCACTAGCTATATAGGTGACGTGAATATCGCGGTGTATACTGCGGTCAGGGCACGCAGACAATAACCAGAAAACAGCAGAGATAAAGGGGTATATACAGATGTATACTGTGCTGTGCTGGAGGCACACACAACTTCCAATAACTCCTGCAGATGGCAATTGGGCTCAAATAGAGAACAGCTATGTAGGTGGATTATAGCGGTATGTACTGGGTACAGAGCACGCAGACAGCACGCACTATCTCCTAACACTACTGACTGCAAGCTCTATTATTAAAGATAGATCACTAGCTATATAGGTGAGGTGAATATAGTGGTGTATACTGCGGTCAGGGCACAGACAATAACCACTACACAACAGCAAGATAGGAAATCAGCCAAAAACGATCGGTGTGCACTGTGTTGAAGGTACACAGAACACCCACTGCTTCAGATGCCAACATACTACACGAGGCCGCCTCAATGGCGGCCTTATATAGTGTGGGGCGTGCACTACACAGCCTGAGCTATGATTGGCCACAGGCATTCTGCCTGTGGCCAATCATGGCTCTCCTCGCTGCTGGTGCTGCGATTGGCCAAGCATGCAGGGTCACAGTGCATGCTTGGCCAATCATGAGCCAGCAATGCACTGCGCCATCGCAGTGCATTGTGGGCCGTGAGCGCCACGCGAATTTTGACGCGAACGGACCAAGTGTTCGGATTTCGCCGAACGGACGAACAGCCAATGTTCGAGTCGAACGTACGTTCGACTCGAACACGAAGCTCATCCCTACTTACCAATGTCTTTTGTCAGCTCCATAGTATTGCTTTCGCCTAAACACCCCCTAAAATGTCTACAAATCTTATGTGTGTGCTTCAATTCATGCAGAGTGACATTTTTTTTTGCGGGGTTGTGCCAAACTCATTAGGAACCCCCCTCCCCCCAACTGCTAGCTCAGCTGATAGCAATCAGTATGCTTGGGAATATGCTTGGGAATCTAAAACCGTAGGAAACAGAAATAAACAGCCTAAAATGTATCATGACTGTACTTGGGCCCCCGGGACCTCAAAAAAACACATAGATTGTTGAAGAGGGGGGCCAATCCCTGTCTTAAACTACTTGTACTTGACATGAGTGGAAAGCCATAAAAAGGGTAGAAATTTCCGTCAAGATTTCCCCAAGTCAAGTAGTGACTAGATAAGAGAAGACCTCCTTTACATAGCTAGAGGAAGGTTTGCTCTCCTTAGTCTTGGTGCCTGTCGCAACAAGGCTTCGGTAATGTCGAAGCTCAACCTTTCGGCAATGATGTAAAAGAAGGCCTGAGTGGGAGGCTAGGAAGTAGTGCTATAAACCCGGTGGTGCCTCCCGCGGCAGCCCCCGAGATCACCACTCCACCCCTATGGGCTCACACTGTGGAGTGGGATAGCTCGGGGGGTTCCCGCTAAAGAGGCCCCCACCTGCTTCCCTCCGTGCCCCCCGGGGGCATTCAGAAGTTGTGGTCCCCGGGAGGGAGACAGAGGGACATACGCTGGAGCTCCCAGGCCCTCTCAGGTAAACCTGTCCAGTAACAGCTAAATCCAGTCAGTTCAATAAAGATTAACGGAAGGCGAAAACTCTAGGGTGAAGAGAATATCAGACCAGTATCTTATTGTTAGAAATCTTGCATAAGGAAGGTAAAGAGAGAAAGGATAAAGTGGGATTAGGATAGGAGAGGGAAAGGTGTGGGGGGTGAAGATTATACAGGGATCAGGGTCGTGGTTTCATCCGTGTAGATCTTATGATTGTAAGTGCCCCGGATAGAGTGGAACTTTGATGTACTGGGCCCATGGCTCCCAGGTCAACTCAAATTGTTGGGTGGTATTCCGCAGTTTAGCTACTGTTTGTTCCTGAACCATAATCCAGGAGATTTTGTGCCTGGCAGCCAAGAGGGATACCTTAGAGGTTTTCCAGGCCTTAGCTAAAGTGATCTTGGCTCCCAAGCACATGAAGAAAATTAGTTGTTGAGTGTGCTTAGGGGTGTGGTGTAGCCTGCGATTCAGCAGAATATACGAAGGGTCCTGAGGGATTGGAGCCCCTGTAACCTTTCGCACTAGATGCAGAAATCTGTTCCAAAAATTTTGTATGCGGGGACATGTCCACCAGATATGGAGCATCGTGCCTAAATGACCGCATCCTCTGAAACAGAGGGGTGAAGTCTCTGGGAACATCTTGTAAAGTCTCACAGGGACATAGTACCACTTTGTTAGAATTTTGATGTTAGCTTCGATTAATGAAATGTTCAGAATACCTTTATATGATCGTCTGAAGACTTGAAACCACGTCTCCGGATCCAGCTGGATGTCCAAGTCTCTTTCCCAGGAGGGGGCGTATGCTGGCTTGTCATTCCTATCTGCCAGGGACGAGTAAATGAGGGAAATTCCTCCTTTGCAGAGGCCCTGGTTTGTGCACCATTGCTCGTATATCGTCACCTTGTATATATTTGGTTTGTCTGGTTCGAGGGAATGAAGGAAATGTCTAATCTGTGAAAGTCTGAATTGTTCCGAAGCGGGCATTCCAGTTTGGTACGGCAGTGGCCTACTGAAATGGGACCGTTGGGTGAAAGGAAATGGCCAATTCTGAAAAGCCCTTTGTTCAGCCACCAGTGAAATGCCTGGATGTTCATGCCTGGAGGAAAATCGGGATTGTGGAATAGGTGTGCGAGAGGTTTCAGTGGGGATATCGGGCGTTCATTTACGTGTAGTCGATCACATAGCGCTAGGGAGTGGGACAATGTGGGGGCTAAGATAGCGGGTCTGTGCTTTGCTGGTCTCCATAACAGATAATCTAATGTATAGTTAGGCACAGCCTGTCTCTCGATGGAAACCCAGTCGGGCCTAGAGGTCTTAGTATATATTGCTGAGAATTGTGCCAGTTGTGCTGCCTGGTAGTATAAACAAAAGGTTAGGTAGTCCTAAGCCACCTTGGGTTGTCCAGCGGAACAGAATATCACGTGCCAGTCTATGTCCCCGCTTTCCCCAGACAAAACCAACCACCTTTGATTGGAAGTTGGATAGGATCGACTTTTTTATAGGTATGGGAAGGGATCTGAATAGATACAATACGCGTGGTAGTAAGGTCATCTTGACTACGTTGAGCCTGCCCAGCCAAGAGAAGCCTTCCTTAGACCATTTAGCGAGATCCACCTCCAAAGATCGGAAAGCGGGGGGATAATTGGCATTGTATAAATTGCTGACACACTTGGTCAAAAAGACACCCAGATAGGGAATCTTATCCGTGGCCCAGGAAAAGGGAAAGTAAGGCCTAAGTTGGGTTACAGTTGATGGGGGAACCGAGATATTGAGGGCGATTGACTTTGATGTGTTAACCTGGAGGCCTGAAATAGTACCGAAGTCCCATAGCAGTCAAAGTAAATTGGGGGTGGAGACTAGTGGTGAGGTCAGAAATATTAGCATGTCATCAGCGAAGAGAGCGCATTTATGCTCTTCTGAGCCGCAGCGAACCCCTTTAATGTTTATGTCCGCTCTAATGGCAATGGCCAATGTCTCTATTGCTATGGAAAAAATTAAAGGCGACAGGGGGCATCCCTGTCTAGTGCCTCTACGGATGTCCAATGGCTTTGAAAGATGGCCTAATAAACGTACTTGAGCAGACGGGGTTGAGTATAGTGCGTGCAGAATCTTTGGAAAACTTGCCCCAAAACCCCATTTAGTAAGAATTTCAAAAAGATATGGCCACGAAACTGAATCAAATGCCTTCTGCAGATCCAAAGATAGCAGAAGGCCTTCTTGTGCCGAGCCCCCGTCCCATCTAGAATTCAACAGGGATATTAGGTCAATTGCCCTTCTCACCTGGTCCGGTCCCTGTCTCCCCGGGATGAAGCCCACCTGGTCCTTATGAATGTAAGTAGGTATAAAGCTGGACATTCTGTTTGCCAGTATCTTAGTCATAATTTTAAGATCATTGTTGATTAATGATATGGGCCTGTAGTTTCCCACTTCGCAAGTGTCTTTACCAGGTTTCGGTATTACTGAGATAAATGCTGTGTTAGAGTCATTCGGGAGGGGGGCTCCATCCCGGAGAGAATTGAAGAATTTGGCTATATAGGGAGCTAACTTTGTTCCAAATGTCTTGTAATATCTGACTGGGAAACCGTCGGGGCCCAGGGCTGAGTCTGATTTCAGGGATTTTATTACGTCCAATATCTCGGCAGAGGAGAAGGGCTCGTCCATTAGTTCCTTGTGTGTTTGTTATATGGAAGGTAGGTTGAGATTCCCAAGGAACTGGTTCCTAGCTTTAGAATGTGAGTGGGGTGTCTCGGTGTAGAGGTTCTCGTAGTAGTCATGAAATGATTTTAAAATCTCCACAGGGTTTTGTGTAAGGGTACCCGAAGACTGTCTGATTTTGGGGAAGACCAAGGTACGAGTCCGGGGACACAATTTGCTTGCAAGCTTGGCGCCTATTTTATCCTTTTGATAATAGAAGCGAGCTCCCGTCTAGCGCAGATGTTTTTCTGCGGAGGTGGTGAGCAGAAGGTTGAGTGCAATTCGTGCCCTATCGAGTTCAGCCAGGCTGTCCGGGGTGGGGTGTCGTTTGTGGCATTTACTAAGCATACGGAACTCCTCTGTGAGCCGTATAAGGTCTGCGGAGTGTTCTTTTTTAAGCCGGGCGGAAAGTTGTATAATTCTGCCCCTCATGACCGCCTTGTTCTCCGCCCACAGAGAGCCTGGTGAAATCGAATCTGTGCTATTGTCTGCAAAGTAATCCGTCAGGGCCGAGTCTAGTACTGCGCAATGAGCCTGATTGTTCAAAAGTGACTCATTAAGACGCCATTGAAACGATCACTTATCACCGCCCCCCCCCCCCCCCCCCCGGAGAGTTAATGAGACGATGGAGTGATCGGACAGAGATGAGTCTAAAATTTTGGAGGCTTCAACCAAAGGAATTAATCGTGGAGGTATAAAGATATGGTCTATCCTGGTTAGTGTATTATGAGGGACAGAGAAGTGTGTGTAGTCTCTAGAATGGGGATTCATCTCCCTCCATATGTAAATCAGGCCCGCTGATTGGATGGATTGTGCAACCCGAAGGCTGCATTTAGGAGGTCGTTTGGGCATTGGTTTTGCAGGGTTGGATCTGTCTAAGGAAAGGTCGAAAGGAATGTTCGAATCTCCTGCCAGTATCACAGTCCCCTTCAGATGGGGTTTCAGTGCTGTGAGGGTCTTTGCAAAGAAGGCGTCCTGGCGGGAGTTTGGAGCATAGTAGGAAATGAACGTGTATGTTGCTGCGTCAATTGTCCCAGAGACCAGGATGTAGCGGCCTTCCGGGTCTATGATCGTTTTGGAGTGTGTAAAATGAACTTTGTTGGCAAAGCAGATCGCTACCCCTCTTGTTTTATTGGATGCATTAGCTAGGTAAAATTGAGTAAAGTTTTTGTGGATGAAAGTGGGGTTGTATGAAATAGGGAAATGCGTCTCCTGCAACAGAACAACATCCGCCTTCAAGGCGTGAAATTGTTGCATGATTTTGCATCGTTTTACTGGGGAGTTAAGGCCTTGGACATTATTGGACATTATGCGGAGATTAGATTTCGACTGCGTGGGTGTAGTCATGGGAAGAGCATGGAATGGTGTGTTCTCTGTATAAAAGGAGTACCTGTCTTTGAAGTAGTCCCTGGCAGATAGAAGTAGACATCAGTTCCACTGGAGTGTCGCTTGTGGGGTAGAGACGAGGAGAACTCAACCAGACCCTGGTCCTTTATAAGGGGAATAGGAAGGGGGGGGAGGGAGAGAGGGGGGGCTGGGAAGGATGAGGAGGAGGTAGGGAGGAAGGTGAAAGGAAGAGAGAAAATAGAGGTAGAGAAAAGAGGAATAAAAAGAAGATACATCAGGATATGCATTGTATAAAACGGCAATTCAAATCAAGAAAGAGTATACAATAAAGAAAAAAAAAATACTAATAAAAAATTTAAGAAAAAATCCCCAAGAAAACCCGCAACCCCGGGTCCAGGCAGAGATCCGTCTCCGTCCGTACCCTACCAAAGGGAAAATCAAAGCGACCCTAATGGGTCGTAGCAGTCAAACCCTGGTAGGAGAATGAACTAGTGTTCTCCTATCTGGGTCAAAGGGAGGTGCATTGTGCCCACCCTGGTCAACCCTGCCGCAGAGGTTGTTGATCTCATTAGCTCTAACAGCAAAAGGTCTGAGCCCTAGCTAAGTAAGGCAAAGGGATCATGTATATTGCGTGTGACTACCCTCCTTCTCCCCTATGGAGCGGATGACTATGACTCAATGGCAAGGAGATCGTAAAAAAAAAAACAGCAATTAAAAAGCTAAAAAGACTAAGGAAATAATTAAGCAAATAATATTTTAGCGGGAGGGGAGAAGGTAGTACAGGCACAGTAGCGGTAGTAAATGTAAGAAAAAATCGTATCGGAGGCAGAGTGGAAGAGATTTCCTCTAAGGATCAAGCCTGGAGATGTCTCCAGGTGGAACAGGACCTGTGATCACCCCAGCCTGGGGAAAGTTCGGCCCTGAGCACAATCCATGAGGAAGTCGTTTTCAAGCAAGAAATGGACAGTCCAGTTGGAGGTTCATGTTGGTGGGGATTCCCTCGATCTCTTGGGCATCTGCTTCTGCCACATTTGCGTCAAGGGGCTTGTCAGTGAAGGACGTTTCGACAACGAGGTTCCTTTAGGCATAGAAATCTGCGGCAGCTCCTGGTTGATCAATCCCAAGTGCAGCAAGATGCGTTCTCCATCTTGGAATGTTGAGAAGTGATAAGATTTATTGTGATACGAAAAGTTCAGGCGTAGAGGGAAGGCCCATCTGTAGGGGGATTTCTTTGCTCATCAGAACTTGAAGTAGTGGTTTCAGTGCCCGACGCTTTTGGACTGTATATGGTGATAGGTCGTGAAAATTTGAATTGAATGCCCCTGGAAAGTCAGGTTTTCTGAGGTTCTGGACACCCTCATTACCTCTTCCTTCACAGAGTAGTAGTGTGGTTTCACTATAATATCTCTCGGTAGACCATCTGAGCGAGGAGGTTGCAGAGCCCTGTGTGCCCTGTCTAATTCTAGGCGATGCGGTGGAATGGTGGGGATTAAGCTTTTGATGAGGTCCTGGACTGCAAGATGAGTGTCTTTGATAGATTCAGGGAGGCCTCTGACACGGAAATTATACCTCCTCGACCTGTTTTCGAGGTCATCAATTTTGGCGGTGGCGGCCTCTAGATGGTCCTATAGTTCTTGCATCCTGGCTGTGTTTTGGTTAATGCGTTGACAAGATTGATCAGATTTAAGTTCGATCGCTTCAATCCTGGTCCCTAATTGTTGCAAATCAGCATGTATGGAGGCTGTGATCTGTGTAGCTGTTTGAGACAGGCCTCTAGTCAGCATTTGGGAGAATGCAGCCATCATGGAGGAGAAGTCTGTGGGCGGGGGAGGGAGAATCTCTGGCATTTGTGTCCCATGGTTCAGGGCTGTGTGGGAGCATATGCTGTGGGGAGGGGGGTACGTTCCCCCAAAGTGCGTCTCAGTAGAGAATCCGTGGAGGCTGGTGAGGGCGCAGTGAGTATTTACAAACCCGGGGCCCCCTCACTGAGATAACAATAAAAATTATAAAAAAAATGAAAAGAAATTACAGTTTAAAAATATAATAAAAAAGCAAAATAAATAATAATAAAAAAGCACCCCTGTCACCCTATGCTCACGCACAAAGGGAAATGCAAGCATTGATCTGGTGTCATATGTAAACAGCAACTGCACCATGTATGTGAGGTATCACCATAAAGGTCAGATCGAGGGCAGTCATTTTAGCAGTGGACCTCTTCTGTAGATCTAAAATGGTAACCTGTAAAGGCTTATAAAAATGTATGTACTTTGTTACCGCTGCACATTTATGCGCAATTTTAAAGCATGTCATGTTTGGCATCCATGTACTCGGCATAAGATTATCTTTTTTATTTCATCAAACATTTGAGCAATATAGTGTGTTTTAATGCATTAAAATTAAAACAAGTGTGTTTGTTTTTTAAAAATTGCATTTAAAAAATCGTTGCACAAATACTGTGTGAAAAAAATTGCAACACCAACAATTTTAATCTGTAGGGCTTTTGCTTTAAAAAAAAATATATAATGTTTGGGGGTTCAAAGTAATTTTCTTGCAAAAACAAAATATATTTTTTTTGTGTAAACAAAAAGTGTCAGAAAGGGCTTTGTCTACAAGTGAAAAGAATGGGTGATGTGTGACACAAGCTTCTAAATGTTGTGCAAAAATGCCAGGACAGTTCAACCCCCTCCCCCCCCCCCCCTCCCAAATGACCCCTTTTTGGAAAGTAGACACCGCAAGCTATTTGCTGATAGGCATGTTGAGTCCATGGAATATTTAATATTTTGTCACAAGTTTTGGAAAACTTACACTTTTTTTAGTTGTCACTAAATTATATATTGTACAAACATGGCATGGTTATATGGGGAATGACACCCCAAAATGCATCATGCTGCTTCTCCTGAGAATGGGGATACCTCATGTGTGGGAATATTTGGGAGCCTAGCCATATATAGGACCCCAAAAACCAATCACTGCCTTCAGGATTGCGAAGGGTGTAAATTTTTGATTCTACTCCTCACTACCTATCACAGTTTTGAAGGTCATAAAATGCCAAGATAGCAACCCCCCCTCCCCCAAATGCCCCATTTTGGAAAGTAGACACCCCAAGCTATTTGATGAGAGGCATGTTGAGTCCATGGAATATTTTATATTTTGCCACAAGTTGTGGGAAAATGAATTTTCTTTTTTCTTTTTTTTTTTTTTTTTTACACAAAGTTGTCACTAAATGATATAGTGTTCAAATATGGCATGGTTATATGTGGAATTACACCCCAATATACATTCTGCTGCTTCTCAGGGATACTTCATGTGTGAGACTTTTTGGGAGCCTAGCCACGTACAGGACCCCAAAAACCAAGCACCGCCTTCAGGCTTTCTAAAGGCGTAAAATTGTGATTTTTCTCCTCACTACCTATCACAGTTACGGAGGGTCTGAAATGTCCAGATAGCACAAAAATGACCCCATTTTGGAAAGTAGACACCAAGGTATTTGCTAAGAGGCATGGTGAGTATTTTGCAGATCTCATTTTTTTTTTTTTTCAAATTTTAAAACTTTTTGACAAAAATTGAGATCTGGAAAATACTCAGCATGCCTCTCAACAGATAGCTTGGGGTGTCTACTTTCCAAAATGGGGTCATTTGGGGGGTTTTGTGCTAACTTGGCATTTCATGGCCTCCAAAACTGTGATAGGCAGTGAAGTGTGAAATCAAAAATGTACTCCCTAATGCCGCGTACACACGTAGCCGACTATCCGGCGGACTTCCCGCCGGACTGTCCGCCGGACTTTCCGAACACGCTACTTGCCCACACACGGCACTTTTTCAGTGGACTAATACGGCGTACTAAGTCCGCCGGACTATCCGCCGTACTTTTGAAATGAACGGACTCGCCCACACACGCGGAGGAAAGTCCGCTCATTTTAAGAGCGTCTCCAGGTAGCCGGGGCCAGGGAAGGAGGTGTCGCTGGCCCCGTCACCTGGTATGGACTTAAAGGGGAATCCCTACACCGAAAAATCGGCGTGGGGGTCCCCCCCAGGTCCACATCAGACCCATATCCGAGCACGCTACCCGGCCGGCCAGGAAAGGGGGGGCGAGCGAGCGCCCCCCCCTCCTGAGCCGTACCAGGCCGCGTGCCCTCAACATGGGGGGGGCCTTGGGGAAAGCACCCCAAAGCACCTTGTCCCCATGTTGATGAGGACAAGGGCCTCTTCCCGACAACCCTGGCTGTTGGTTGTCGGGGTCTGTGGGCGGGGGGCTTATCGGAATCCGGGAGCCCCCTTTAATACAATGTTTCCCTACCCATTCACCTGTAAAAAAAAAACACAACACACAAGGGTTAAAATAGTTTATTGCACAGCTCCGGGGGTCTTCTGTCCGTCTTCGGGGGTCTTCTCGCCAGACTCCTCCGCTATCTTCTGCTAGCTCTTTTACTAGCGGAGGAGCCCGGCTTTCTTCTTTGCCACCGCCCTCTTCTTCCGACTTCGGGGGTCTTGTCCCCCTCTTCGGTTCTTCTGAACCAGAGCATGCTGGGACTGTGACATCATAATGGGAGGGGACATCATCTGGCGATGTCCCTATATAAGTCGCCGCGCGCCGCGTCCCCATCATTGTGAGCAGAGACAGCGACGAGGCAACATCTGAAGAGAAGAAGAGAAGAACAGAAGACGGCTACAGCGGCAACGGCAGCGACAGAAGACCGGGCCACCGCCTGTAAAAGAGCTAGAAGAAGGCGCGGTGGCCCAGCAAGAAGAACCGAAGAGGGGGACAAGACCCCCGAAGTTGGAAGAAGAGGGCAGAGGCGAAGAAGAAAGCCGGACTCCTCCGCTAGTAAAAGAGCTAGCAGAAGATAGCGGAGGAGTCCGGCGAGAAGACCCCCAAAGATGGACAGAAGACCCCCGGAGCTGTGCAATAAACTATTTTAACCCTTGTGTGTTGTGTTTTTTTTTACTTTTTTTCACAGGTGAATGGGTAGGGGTACATTGTACCCCATACTCATTCACATAGGGTGGGGGCCGGTATCTGGGGACCCCCTTATTAAAGGGGGCTCCCGGATTCCGATAAGCCCCCTGCCTGCAGACCCCAACAACCAACGGCCAGGGTTGTCGGGAAGAGGCCCTTGTCCTCATCAACATGAGGAAAAGGTGCTTTGGGGTGGGGGGGCCGTGCGCCCCCCCTCCCCAAGGCACCCCCCCATGTTGAGGGCACGCGGCCTGGTATGGCTTGGGGGGGCTCGCTCGTCCCCCCCTTTCCTGGCCGGCCAGGTAGCGTGCTCGGATAAGGGTCCAACGTGGACCTGGGGGGGACCCCCATGCCGATTTTTTCGGGGTAGGGGTTCCCATTTAAGTCCATACCAGGTGACGGGGCCAGCGACGCCTCCTTTGCTGGCCCCGGCTACCTGGAGATGCGCTCAAAATGAGCGGACTTTTCTCCGGGCGGGAAAAGTCTGTTCATTTCAAAAGTACGGTGGACTGGCACACACACGGCCGAATGTTCCGCCGAAATGCGAGTCCGACGGAAAGATTGGAGTGCAAAACTACTTTCTAAGTCCGCCGGACTTTTGGGTAAAAAAAGTCCGCCACAGCCTACACACGGGGGGGGGGGGGGGGGATTGTCCGGCGGACTTGAGTCCGCCCGACTTTTCCACCGGATTGTTTGATCGTGTGTACGAGGCATTAGAAAGCCTGAAGGCAGTGATTGGTTTTTGGGGTCCTGTACGCAGTTAGAGTGCCAAAAAGTTCCACACATGTGTTATCCCCGTACTCAGGAGAAGCAGCATGATGTATTTTGGGGTGTAATTCCACATATAACCATGCCATGTTTGAACAATATATCATTTAGTGACAAGGTTGTGTAAAAAAAGAAAATAATTTTCTCGAAACTTGTGGCAAAATATAAAATATTCCATGGACTCAACATGCCTCTCAGCAAATAGCTGTGTAATCTGTGAGCAATTGACATGACACATTACATTTATACATGTTTATGAGCTGCTGATCTCCCCACCACCATTTTACTGCCACTTGATTGAACTTTTATCTTAGACTCTGGTGTTTTGCATGAGCATGTATCGTGACCTCACCTGCTCTATGCAGTGGTTTTGCACAGAACAGCCCAGATTCTCGGGTTCCATGCTGGCACTCCTGGCCCCTTCCTCCTGCTGGGTGCCCCCATAGCAATCAGCTTACTCTGGGGGCACCTAAGCAGGACTGCTCCCGAGCCATAGCTCTGTGTGTCTATTCACACACAGAGCTGTGGCTCGGCTTGACCCCACCTCCTCCATCTCCTGATTGGCTTTTGGCAGCAGGGGGAGCCATTGGCTCCCACCGCTGTCAATCACAGTCAGGAGTGCAAGTCCCTGGAGAGCCAAGGCTCTCATGGTCATCGATTGATGAGAGGGGGCTCAGTTGAGTATTAGGGGGGACTGAGAGGGCTGCTGCACACAGAATGTTTATAGAATGCATGAAGGTAAAAAATCTTGTGCTTTGACATCTACTTTAACTCTAAATTAAATAAACTTAACTATCCCAAAGATCCTCCTCCCCCATCCAGAAAAAAAAAGAAAGAAAATGGAGTAGACTTTTTTTTTTTTTTGCAAGCAAATTTCAGGGTTTAATTAGAAAAATTTACATTTAAGATATGGCGATATGTTTCTAACAACAAAATCTGTTTCATTGAAATACTCTGCTCATCTCTAGTAAGGTGTATATACAATTAGATAATACATATAATTATCAAAGTAAATTTATTGGTCGTACTATTGTAACACAAAAGTCATGCATTTTTTTTATTCTACAATTTGTTATTCAATTAAATGTATGTTATTATTATCTCCTTATAAACTACTAGGAGTTTTTATGTATTAAATAAAATAATTTACTGTGTTAATCATATATTAAATCTGATCTTAATTTTTTTTAGTTCAATTCCTTTTTATTGATTTCAATTAGGGAAAAAGAACAGTGATAAAAGTGCCCATGTAGGGGCCACAATGAATATATGAAAGAGAATATAAGAGCAAGAACAAGCAAATATAACAAATGTGGTTCCATTCCCAATGCAGAATATTCATGACAATACCCTGAAAGGTAAGGGACCTCTGGGTCACCTATTGTCAGTTCCAAAGAAGATTCAGGAATAGATACGTAAGGTGAAGACAATTAAAAAAGGCTAGGAGGAAGAATAATTAGTAAGGGCGGGGAAGAGGGGGGAAAGGGGGGTAAAATCTCCACAGATGTTATATTTTAATATCATCTTAATTCATGGCTCTCATGAAGAGGACATCGTAAAAAGTTGGACTTGATGAACTTGTGTCTTTTTTCAACCTCACCTATGTCACTATGTAATTGCTTCAATGAGCATTGCCTATAGATAGATGCATACATGTGTTTCTCTATTCACTAAAAGTGTAATGAGCGATTGATTAGCCGCTAGATCACTTTTAGAAACAAAAAGGAGGGGGTCGCTAATCCCTTTAAGCATGACATGTTGAGTATCTGTTTATTTGGCGTAACATCATCTTTCATATTTTAAAAAATGTGGTTTTACATTGAGTTTTTGTTTTGTTTTTTAATTCATTAAAATAAATTTTTTCCAAGAAAATAATTTTTCCAAAAAAAATTAAAAATCGCTCTGCAAATATGTGGCATACATAAAAAAATGCAACAACTGCCATTTAATTCTCTAGGGCCTCTGCTAAAATATATATATATATATATATATACACACACACACATACATACATAAATATACACACACACACACACACATACAGAAAAATTATAAACACTTTTGTGTTTGCCCCTATTTATCATGAGCTGAATGCAAAGAGCTACAAGCTTTTCTGTGTACACACAAGGCCTATTTCTCTGAAATATTGTTCAAAAATCTGTCTAAGGCTCGATTCACACTAGCGCGTTTCTTGATGCATTTTGCACTTTGCAGAAATGCAAGGATTTTTTTTTAACATGGGTAGCTATGGAACATGTTCACATCGATTCCTTTTTAGTGCCTCTACATTTTTGGAAAGGGTCGGGGACTTTTTTCATGCAAAATGCAGCGTTTTGCATGTAATAGAAGTCAATGGACCTGCATCAAAAACACAAGTACCGTGTTTTTACCGTGTTTTTACCGCGTTTTTGCAGCGATTTGCGTTTTTTTTCTTTTTTTTTTCACTTTTTTATATCTGGTTGCTAAGCAACCACAGTGTAAGAAAAAAAAAAACAACGCAAAATGCGGCAAAAATGCGTGTCCAAAAACACGGCAAGCACCACAAAAAGCACTGCAAAAACGCTCAAAGGCAACATGCATAGATGTGAATCGAGCCTTAGCCTGGGTTCACACTAGCACGATCTCAGAGATCGTATGTGATTCACACAAAGACAGAGAAAAATTCATAGATCCTTGCGTTCAGCTCATGATAAATAGGGGCAAACACAAAAGTGTTGCATTTGTATTCTTGCTCAGTGTGTGTGTGTGTGTGTATATATATATATATATATATATATATATATATATATAATGTTTGGGGGTTCTATGTAATTTTCTAGCAAAAAAAACACAGATTTTACTTGTATGAGAGAAGGGTCAGAATTGGCCTGCTAAGCACGTGGTTTTAAACAGAAAGGGAGCTCATGCTGGTAGCTAGGTTTAGCACACTGTGTGGTTGATTTACTAAAACTGGAGAGGGCAAAGTCTGGTGCAGCTGTGCATTGTAGCCAATCAGCTTGTTAAATTAAGTTTAAGGCTGGATTCACACCTATGCATTTTTAGTGCTTTTTGCATTTTGCAGATTTGCACTACAGTCAATTCAACATGGTTTCCTATGGAACATGTTCTGTAGTGCAAATCTGCAAAATGCACTAAAAATGCATAGGTGCGAATCCAGCCTTAACAACAACAAAAAACAACCTGGAAGCTGATTGGCTTCTATGCACACCTGCACCAGATTTTGCACTCTTCAGTTTTAGTAAATCAACCCCTGTGCTTCTATACCCATATGGGACAATGTTGTGTTGCTTTTTGGTAAGGCTTCATGTACACTGCTGCTGGTAAACGGATGTTTAGCCCTGGTTCACACTGCTGCAGGATTGAAATTGTGCGAGTTCAGCTGAACTTGCACGATTTCATTTCCACATGTTAGTCCAAAAATTTCAGAGACATCTGAGCGGTTTCCTGCACAGATGTCTATTGAAATCGCACCTGAAATCACCAAAAGTAGTACAGAAACTGCTTTTGGGAATCGATGCGGCGCCACAAAGTCGACGTTGCACCGGTTCGGACAGTTCCATTGCGGGCAATAGCCACCAATTTGGCATGCAGTTTGACATGCCAAATCGCATGCCAGGTCGCATCAATGTGAACCATTGCTTAGGAGCAGTTGGGCGTTTTTTTTTTTTCAGTTGCCCCTGAACTCTCCTCTATGTTATCTTATCAGTGCATGTACACAGAGTCGTTTATGGTCATTTCTAGGCAGTTGGAAAGCAAAAAAAAAGGATGCGTTCCGGGCGAATGTTCAGGGGCATTTGAAATGCCAAAATGCCTGTAACAGCTTGTAAACGCGGTAACTCGTGTTTAGCCATGCTTCGTTTACAGGCATTTTAAATTTTTTACTATTTGAAAAAATTGCTTCTAAGCGCACCTAAACGCAACATGTAAACGTGGCAAAACAGAAGTTTTTAAATGTCGTTTACTATCTGTCAAGTTGACTCGTTCAGGAGAGATTGTAAAATGTCCTGTGTGCATTAAGCCTACAGGTGAATCTACACTTTAAAGGATGTACAATATTTTTCCAAGGAAGGTGAACACATATTGGAAAACTGAAAGATATTTTTTAAAATGGCAACATTTATTAAAGCTGAATGCTGGGCAATTTTGTTTCTCCCATGTGGTGGGGCTGTGTCCGAACTGCACAGGTTAAGTGCTTGTTTTTGTCTAGGGGATTGGAGAGAAGAGATATACTTAGACTGGCCATATACCTATAGATTATCTGCAGATTTTCTATGGTCAGATGGAAAATGTGGAACAGATTCCTCCATCTAGGCTGAACTGTGTGGATGGAATAATATCCCACTTTTTCCATAGAAAATCTGCAGATAATCTATAGGTGTATGGCCAGTCTTACCTAATCCTCTGATACTACAAGCACAAGACTGGTCCATGTGGCTCCTGTCCCCCCACAGTCTAGAGGTCTTGTACATGAAAATGTTTCTCATGTCATCACGCCCCATAGACCTGCTGTGGACATGAAGACATCAGGAAGAGTCCACCGCTGGATCATGGGGGAGTGTCATTTGCCACTGGCGTGGAGGATCATCTCTGGTCGCCCCTTAACAAAACGAGCATTTGACCCATACAGTGCAGGCACAGCCCCAATGCATGGGGGAAAACAGTTGCCTGGAGTTCAGCTTAAAGCCAAATTGTAATTTGAAAGGCGTTTAAGGCTGGGTTCACAATATACTACACAACAGTAGTACGACTTTCATCCTACTTTGCTCTGCGACATCAGTTGTACCTTGGTCCTACATCCATCTGACTTTCATGAACAGGATCCAACATTGATCCAACTTTTCAGATAGTGCAACTTGTCCTTTGACCAATCAAAACTAACACACAATGGGAGGGGCTACAGCAGGGGACAGGAAATAACAATGTCAGATGCCAAAGTTGGATGGTTAGGACAAGGATTCGACTTTGATCCTACTTCAATGATAGTCAATGGACTGAAGTAGGATCAAAGTCGGACCAAAGTAGTACAGGGAGCATTATCAAAGTCGGACTGACTTGTGTCGGACCAGTTAAGATGGCTTCCATAGGGAAACATTGATTTTCACACGTCATGCGACATGAGCTCCCAATGTTGAAGCGTTTGTTGTGCCAGTGTGAACTCAGCCTAAAATTGAGAATCAGGCCAGGTTCACACTGGTACGATAAATGCTCTGACATTGGGAGTTCATGTCACATGACGTGTGCAAATCAATGTTTTCCCTATGGGAGCCGTCTTAACTGATCTGACTTTGAAAATGCTCCCTGTACTACTTTGGTCCGGCTTGGGTCCTACTTCCGCCCATGGAATATCATTGAAGTCGGATCAAAGTAGGATCCTTGTCCTAACCATCCGACTTGTGATATCCAACATGTTGATTACAGCAGCAGTAAAAGGAATTTATGTTACTCTGGGATTGTTTTGATTGGTCAAAAGTACAAGCTAGTCTGATGGAAGTAGGACCGGTGTAGGACAGATGTAGCAGGGCAAAGTTAGATGACAGTTGTACAACAGTCGTGTCGTATCAGTGTGAACCCAGCCTAATGCAATGCAAACTAATATTCCTAACTTTAGCACAGTTGTGGTGCTTCCTGGATACCACAGATTTATTCCACTTGTTACCTCTGGATACTTTGTAGTACAACGTGATGAATACTGTTGACTACAATCAGCTACTCCTCCTTGTGGGCTGCAACGAACATAACAGCTGTATAATTGGTGAGATCGCTCACATTGCGTCTCCTCTGCCAGGCGTAGTAATCAATGACTAACCCAAGCTTATTCAATGTGTTCTTTACGTGGCTCTCATCGTATTTTAAAACATGGAACCGCTCCCCCCCGACAGTCATGTAAGTTTTGTTTATTAACGACAAAAGTAACAGATGGCCTCCTGGTTTCAGCAGCTTTATGATCTTCTCCATGTTTTTTATATATTCTTCTTCATTTTTACTGATGACATCCAGTAAGAAACAACTGACCACACAGTCAGCAAGAGGTAAGACCACCGGGGAGGTTATGTTTTCCTCTTCAAAGTTACATTTCAAAACCTGCTTGATGGACGACTTTAAGCGCATTTCTATGTCCTCATGTTGGTCTCTAAAAAACATAATACGGGCATTACAGGGAGAGTTTCCAGTATGCTGCAAGTGAAAAACTATTTCTGTAGTTAATATAGCACAGCCTTCATCAAAGAAAGCCCTGACTACAATTATACAATATGCCCCTGCTGCCCATAAGATTAGCACTTTTCTCTTCTGAAATGCTCTGCTTTGCTAGAAGACTCTGCTCCTTCCTCTAACTCTCCTCTCCTGAAATGCTCTGCACTGCTCCTTCCTTTAATGCCCCAAACACACGATCAGAAATTCTCAGAGCAAAAGTCGGATGGGAGCTTTTGGTCAGAAATTCCAACCGTGTGTATGCTCCATCGGACTTTTGCTTCCAGAATTCCAGCCAGCAAAAGAATGAGAGCAGGAGCTCTATTTTCTGATCTTAAAAAGTTCTGATCGGAAATTCCAGTTGTCTGTACAAATTCACGCCGCACAAAATTCCTACGCATAATCGGAAACAATTTGACGCATTGAACTAATTTTTCTTGGCTCGTCGTAGTGTTGTACGTCACCGCGTTCTTGACAGTCGAAAGTTCAGAGAACTTTTTGTGTGACCGTGTGTATGTAAGCCAAGCTTGAGCAGAATTCCATCTGAAAAACCATCCAAGTTTTTTCTGACGGAATTTCTGATCGTGTGTATGGGGCATGACTCTCCTCTCCTGGAATACTCTGCACTGCTGGAAGACTCTGCTCCTTCCACTAACTCATCTTCTCTCCTGAAATACTCTGCACTGCCGGAGGACTCTGCTCCTTCCTCTAACTCTCCTCTCCTGGAATACTCTGCACTGCTGGAGGACTCTGCTCCTTCCTCTAAGGCTACATTCACGTTACAGAGTTTTGAATAGCGGTCAGATTTTCCGTGAATCTCTCTGTGATTTGACAGTGTCAAGGTGTGAATGGGAAATCACGAGACTCGCATTTGAGATGCCATTCATTGGAATTGAACCTAAAATCGTGGTATGGATCTGCCGGGCACTAAAATGTGCTACAATCGCGGCAACCCACACAGCGGAACGCATGTCGCCCAAAAATAGTTGAGGAACTACTTTGAGCGTCATGCATCCCACAATGCGGGTTACCGCAACTGCAGGATGTCTTATCGCATGGCAGATCGGCACAGTGATTTCAGGTGCCATTCAAATGAATGGCATCTCAAATGCAAGTCCTGCAATTTGTCATTCACACTTCGGTGTTGTCAAATCGCAGGCAGATTTGCCACAAATCTACCTGCGATTCAAAGCACTGTAGTGTGAATGCAGCCTAACTCTCCTCTCCTTGTAATACTCTGCAATGCTGGAGGATATTAATCCATCCTCTGTTAATCTATCCTCTCCTGAAACCTCTATTTAAAGCTGGTCATAGATTGATCAAACCTTAGCTGGTTCAGCAGGGACTTGCTGAGATTCAAACAATGTATGGGCAGGCTGATTGTGTCCAAGTCGATCCATCAATCAACTTTAGTACAAACAGCATGTTTGATTTTTAGTATGTGATCATTGCCAAGGGCTATAGCTGATAGCAATAATTACTGTGGTCTCTCAGCGGGGACAGCGCCCCCATTGGGAGAACACAATAGCTTAGCAACTGACTGTGTTAATGGGGGAATTGAAAATCGTATCATCCAGGGCCAGCTTGTGCTCTCCTTTCCTGAAATGCTCTGTGCTGTTGAAGGACACTGCTATCTATCATTATATGACATGCATAACGGGAAGGCAAAATGATCGTAATTTAAAGAGGGATTCCACCTACAAAAAAAATATTAAAAGCCAGCAGCTATAAATACTACAGCTGCTGACTTTTAATAAATGGACACTCACCTGTCCCGGGTTCCAGCGATGCCGAGGCCGATCGATCGCTCGGCTCTCGGCTGCTGCCGCCACCATTCTAGGTGAGGGAATCAGGAAGTGAAGCGAATCGGCTTCACTTCCCGGTTCCCTACTGCGCATGCGCGAGTCGCGCAGCGCAATAGGAATTGTCCGCGCTGTCTCTGGGACCCATGTGTGTCCCAGCAGACAGCGCGGCAGGACAGGAAATGACATAGACGCCCACGGGAGTCTATGCCCGGAAGTGGGTGTAAATACCTGTCTTTGACAGGTATCTCCACCCCCCTCCCCCCTGAAAGGTGCCAATTGTGACACCGGAGGGGGGGAGGGTTCCGATCAGCGGAAGTTCCACTTTAGGGTGGAACCCCGCTTTAAGGTAGTTTTTATATTATTATAGGATCTTTAAATGGCTCCTAAAGTTCTTTTTGTGTGCCCTATTTTGATTTGTATTAAACAACCTAAGAAAAAACATCATATCATCTATGGCCAGCTTAAAGCGGAGGTACGCCCGACCCAGACAAAAAATTTAATCAGCAGCTACAAATACTGTAGCTGCTGACTTTTAATATATGGACTTTTAATACCTGTCCAGGGAGCATGCGATGTCAGCACTTCAGCCAATCTTCAGATCAGCTGTCGGGTGCATCCGCCACCATTGTCGGTAAGGGCCGGTTCACACTGCGGGCGATGCGAGGCGACACCGACTTGCCTCGCCGCGACCTCAGCGGCGATTTGCAAATGACTTCTGTATAGAAGTCAATGCAAGCCGCCCAGAAGTAGTACAGGAACCTTTTTTCTGAGTCGGAGCGACTCGAGTCGCTCCTCTCAGAACGGTTCCATTGTACAGAACGGGGGCGACTTGTCAGATTGCGGCGAGGCAAGTCGTGTCGCCTCGCATCGCCCGCAGTGTGAACCGGCCCTAAGGGAACCCAGCAGTGAAGCCTTTCAGCTTCACAGCTGGATCCCTACTGCGCATGCACGAAGCGTGCTGTGCATTCCACTTGGTCCCTGGTGGAGAAAGGAGGATTGGGCCGAACTTCCGAGAGATGGGGCCACGGCCCTGTCTCCCAGAAGTGGGGAACAGTACCTGTCAAAAAACAGGTCCCCATTCCCCACTCCCCCCTGAAAGGTGCTAAATGTTCCACTATTAGGTGGAACTCCGCTTTAACGCTCCTTTCCTGAAATACTCTATGCTGCTGTAGGACTCTGCTATCTATCATTATATTATATGCATAACGAGAAGACAAAATGGTGGCAATTTAAGGTAGTTTTTATATTATTATAGGATCTTTAAATGGCTCTGGAAGTTCTTTTTGTGTGTCCTATTTTTTCTTCTTTTTCTTTTTGGATAACCTAGGTAAAAAAAGAAATAAAAAAACCTAATTTCATGAAGCAGTACACAGCTTTTTAATTTATTTTTGTGCATCTTTGTTATCGTTTTTTTTTTTTTAACATATAACAAAACATATTGAAAAATAATGGAAAATACCCCAAAAAACAACAAAATAAAAAAAAAGAATTAAAACAGGGAAAAGGCCCAAATTTGTACTAATTTTGAGGAGTTGTGTATATATATATATATATATATATATATATATATATATATATATATATAATTTTTTTTTTATCACAATGCGCATGATAATGATAACAAGTATCAGATTCTGGGTCTTTTTCGGAATGTATTCATGCAACTTTCACACCTGTTCTTTTTTTCCTTTTTGATTGTCAAATGGCAATTTTATATTGTGGGACTGTGTTGCAACTCCAAGACAACCATTTAGCATATAGTCGTTGTTCATCTGTTTTACTCGCCCAGTAATCTTATTGGGAGAGTAAGACAGATGGCATGACCTGTAAAAGTCTTCAGCCTGAATTAAAATGGTCACAGGCATGAAGCAAAGCATCATGTCTGCAGCATGTTAAAATTAAATTAGGTTGCAGGGGGCGGTAATTACCATAGCTTAGCCACATGTTTTTACCTCCACCCCCACACACCTACCCATGCTGCCAGTGTAAAATAACACTTATTAATGGACTTGGTGTGGTTGGGGAAAAAAAAAAAAAAAACAGGCAAGAGCTGAAAAATAAAGCAAAAAAGTGTAGAACCATTAAAGGACACGTCACCTCTTTCCTTCTAATCCGGCAATGAAAGCTGATGCATGCTTCCAATCAAACGCTCCAGTGTGGCTGTGTATCCATTTGCTCACTTCCATGATACAATGCTCATTGCATTTTAGTACAGCAATTTCTTTGAAGAATTTGGACACAGAACAGAGATGGTGGATGATGGAACCAAGGCTGGCATCAATCAAAAGTTTACCCCTAATGTGATCTGCAAGGATATTACAGAATTGGGTGTTATGTAAATTCTAATTAAAATAATTCCATTAAGGTTTCATGCACACCAGGTATTCAGCCTTAGGCCGCGTACACACGAGAGGATTGTCCGCCCAACTAAGTCCGTCAGACAATCCGACAGACAGTTCGTCCTACTTTTGAATGAACGGACTTGACTACACACGATGAACAGACAGTCCGCTGAAAGCTTGCACGATGACGTGTACAGCACGTACGACGGGACTAGAAATACGACGTCCAATACACTGCAATGCAACCTTCGGCCGTGTAAATCCTTTCTGAGCATGCGCCATACTTAGTCCGTCCAACTAGCCTACTCACGAGCAGACTGTCCGCTGAAACCAAGTTTGGACAGACAATATTACGGAAATTCCGAAAGACTTAGTCCGCCAGACTGTCCGCTGAAAAAGTCCGCTGAAACCCACACACGAGCGGATTGTCGGATTGGACGGACAATCCTCTCGTGTGTACGCGGCCTTAAGCCCCGTACACACAGGCTGAATGTCGAGAGACAACAAAAAAGACCAGCCAACATTTGGTCTGTCTGACAGAAGCCTGTCATTTTTATCGGATGTGCATGCTGAAAAACCATCAGCTGACCGACTACTGATCAGCGCTCTCAGCCAACGGCAGAGAGAGCTGATCGGAGTCCCCCTGTCAGAACACAACAGCTCAGCTGGGGAGATCACTGGACTAACCTTGCATGGTTAGCACAGCGGCTCCAACTGGAGCTGTCGGGTCTTTTTTTGCGCAACCCAAAGGGTTGTTATTGTTTACCTGGCTTTAGTACATGAGGCTCCAACGTTGAGCTGTGGCTGGAAGGCACAGGTACACTATGCAGCCCTGCAAGCAGCCTTTTAATCGCAACTGGGAGTCTGGCTGCTGCTAGACGGGGCTGAGTGATGCATCTAGTACATGTACATTTAGGGCAGTAAGCACCCTGGGATGAATGCCGGGAAAGCAGGCAGTCTTTGTTTCATTCCTTTGTCTTGCATGCATACTGCCCTAAACAGAAGAACCAATGATAGCACCACCCAGCCCTGTCCAGACTGCTATAGAGTTTGACAGGCTGCTGGCAGAGAGGCTGAGTGGTTCACCTGTGCTGCAACGACATGCCCAGTGTGCATGAGACTCTAAAGTTAACTTGTCATGTAAAAAAAGGCATGCCTTATAAACACCTAAATATAAGCACTCCAAAATGCCTGCACTTTCCTTTTATAGGGCTCAGTACTCTAAGCTGCAGAAGTTATTATAAAGTGTATATATACACTAGCAATACACTTCTCATATTTGCTTTTTTTTTGGCCTATTAAATATGCCAGTTAAAGTGTTTTGTTAGATTTGATATCAATCGATGCAAAAAAAAAAAAGCCTGTTGATCCGGCCAAAAACCCAATGCTGTCCTATAAATCAACAGAGGGTCTGTTGACTTATCTAAAACAGTGTTAATGACTAGGGATGAGCTGCTTGTTACCTTTGAACCCAGGTTCAGCTGTGTGGGAGGTTTAGGCTCCATGCACACTGGAGCTCATAAACTGCAGTTTATTGGAGTTTGGGCATTTTTTTTAAAAGCCCATAAACTCTACTCTATGTTAGCCTATGTGTCCATGCACACATGGATGTTTTTTTTAGCTTTAATGAGCAGTGAAGTTTATGGACTTTTTTCTTAACGCCAGAAATCTGCATTCAAAGTGCAGTTTTTCACCGCCAAAAAACGACAAATGCCAATAAACGTTCATAAACACATGTTAATTAGAGTTCGGCATTCTATTTTTTCAATGAATTGTGGGAGTTTGGAATGCACTGTGGGATTTTTGGAGTGTCCTCTGTGTATTTTTATTAAAAACGCCCATAAACACTAGTACAAAATGCTGTTAAAAGCACGTTTTTCAACCAGCGTTTTCTGCCAGCAATCTGGCATCCAGAAAAAGCTTTTTTGAGCTTCAGTGTGCATTGGAGCCTTAGAGAATGGCCAAATGGGTGTTTGGTTGTGTTGCACCTCCAGCTGAAAGTGTTTTGTTTTATCTGCAAAAAAAAAAATGTCTGATTTTTCTGGCAAAAAAACTGTGATGTCCTACATCCCCTGCAGTGTTAATGACCCTGCCCAGCTCACCTCTATGGCACAAGGATGAAGGAAGTGGGAGATGTTCTGTAATTCTAATAAACCTCCTTTCCTAGGGTGACAACGCTGCTCCTTTATAGATACAGTACAGTGAGTGAGCTTTTCAGAGTGGTGCCAATAGCAGGGATGAACGAGCCCCTATCTTTTTCAATATAAAGGTGTTATATATTAGATCTTCTTATAAATATTGTACATACCACTGATCAAACAATAGTGAAGATTTGCCATTGGAAATGTCAAAGAATCGTCTCCAAACACCATGTCCTCCTTGCTAGAGAAATATGAATCCAAGTGATTTCTGGAGTGCATTCCATCTACATGGTACAGTTTGTGTGTCGAGCAATCCATCTTCCTACTGAATAGGCCTCACTTCAGCTCTTTGACTTCCACTGAACCTTACTATGGACAGAGTTCCATTTTATATTCATCCGGGATGAGCTTGGTAAATTCATTAGCATGCAATTCAATATTCTCAAATAACTCCTGTTTATTTTCCCAGAACAGTCATGGCACCTGACCTAGGGATGATTTCCACATGGGCTTAAATATGATTCTTTTCCAATGTAATAAAAAAATTTTTTTTAAGAATTAAAAAATAAATCTATAAAAATTAAAATTATGGGGAAAAAAAGAATAAAAGTAAAAATGTTATTATTTTTAATGACAGATAGCAAGAACAACTTGCCACAAATTTGTGGCAGTGTTGAATTGTAGGTTTTGTTAATTTATTGCACATTTTCACTGGCAAGTTGTACACTTGCAGCACACTTGAAGCACAAGTTCTAGTTGACACTTTTCCAAATTCAGCCACAGTGACCCATGTGGTGGGGTGACTATTGCACACCATAACTGAACTAGAACTTGCAGCATACAGTAGATCACAATACTCTACTCGTCCGCCTCACAGAAATAGCCGGAGTCCAAGACATAGATCTCCATTGGTTCGCGTCCTTCCTAGGAAATCGGTCACAGACAGTGAAACTAGGAAAATTCCTCTCCGAAACTCGGGCAGTCACCTGCGGAGTCCCTCAAGGCTCTCCATTGTCACCCGTTCTCTTCAACATTTACATTCGCCCACTCCTTCAAATAATCAGATGCTCAGATCTCTGCTTCCACTCTTACGCTGACGACACGCAACTTTATTTCCGGATCAATGGAAAAAAAGATCACCAACAACAACTTGAAAACTGCCTCAAATCAATAGAGGACTGGATGACCACCAACTCCCTCCAGCTGAACCAATCAAAGACAGAGCTTCTTATCTTACACCCAAATCATAAGCCCGCAACCAAAACCTCCTGGTCTCCACCAACCGTCTTTGGGCAGACTATCTCCCCAAAGACCAAAGCGAAGAGTCTCGGGGTTATTTTAGACGCACAAATGTCAATGGATGCGCAAATAGGATCTGTAGTCAGTCGATCTCACCATCTACTGCGCATGCTTCGCAGACTCATCCCTTTTATCCCAAAGAATGACAAAGCAGTGGTAGTTGGAACAATCATTAATTCAGGACTGGACTACGCAAACTCGCTTTACATAGGATTACCACAATATCAACTTGCGCGATTACAACTGATCCAAAACACGGCGGCCAGGCTGATAACAGGAAAAAAACCCTGGGAATCCATTTCTCCTTCACTGAGGAGCTTACATTGGCTAACCGTAAAAAATCGGATCACGTTCAAGACCCTTTGCCTCACCCACAAATGCGTGCATAGAGAAGCTCCGCAATACCTAATGGAGAAAATAAATCATTACACACCAAACCGCAGTCTTCGATCAGCCAACAAAAACCTCCTCCTCGTGCCCAAAGCCCGGTATAAATCCAAGGGTGATCGGAGATTCGCTGTCCAAGGGCCTCTGCTATGGAATGCTCTACCAATCAACATCCGCCTGGAAGAAAATCACCTGGCTTTTAGGAAAAAACTCAAGACCTTCCTCTTTTAGCAGATGATCAAAGCTCGCCACAGCGCCTAGAGGCGATTCAGTTCGCATTGTGCGCTATATAAGTATTTCATTCATTCATTCATTCAGACTTTCAGACTGTTTGCAAGGAAAGTTGATCTGGATGTCATGCAATGCAGACTTGCTGCAATTGACAAACTTGTAATGCCTGGCAAGTCCAGCAATAGCTTACCAAGTCATTTTCACACTTTCAGCTCAATTGTTTGCTACCCAGTTGACAGTTTAGTCCCTGACCTTCATACATGCCCTGGGTTAATGCCTTACTAAAGGAGGGGGCTGGCACTACCTATAGGCAAGGTAGGTGCCAGCCTAGAGTGCACATCATTTGGGGGTGCCGCTATGGGGATACCTCCAAACTGCCCCAGCCATTCCAGTACTTGGCTTTATTGAAGTTCCTGGCAGGGGCTTTTTTCAGCTGTCGCCGCACACTTCTCCCTGCCTCCTTGCAGGAAAGAATAGGTTGTGGGGATGAGGCCCTTGTCAGACCCCAAAGCACCCTCCCCATGTTGAGGGCATGGGGCCTGGTATGGTCCAGGAGGGGGGCCTGCCTGCCAGGTTGCGTGCTCGGATAAGGGTCGGGTATGGATTTTGGGGGGACTCCTATGCCATTTTTTTCAAATTTGGCACAGGGTTCCCCTTTATTTCCCTATCAGACCCGAAGAACCTGGTATGGATTTTAGGGGGACCCACCCCCACACAATTTTTTTTAAATCTTGGTTTGGGGTTCCCCTTAATATGCTCTGCACAACAGGTTATGGGTCCAGGCACACCCAGAGCACCCAGCAGCACCCAGGCATTGGAGAGGATACTACAAGTCCAGGCACTGGATAAAATTCTACAGAGAATCAGTGATTACTGTATACAGGCTACTGAAAGATGACAAGTGGTTCAGATGTAAAGTTTTCAATAGCAAAGCTGAACAATAGCAATTACCAGCTGTGGAAGTTTAAGCTAGAGATGATTCTCGGCAAGGATGACTTGTCGCAAGTGCTGAATAAAGACAGACCCACAAACAGAGATACGGAGGACTGGGATGAGAAATAGGCAAGCAAAGGCAATTATAAGCGTATTAGTGGACGATGACCAGCATATCCACATAAAAACATAGAAAATAGCCAAAGGCATGTGGACTTCATTACAAAAACTGTATGAGCATTCAAGTCTCAACAGCAAGCTATTTCTACTAAGAAAGCTGTATAAGATGAGACTAGAAGAAGGCCAGCAAATGTGGGATAATGTGAAGACTATGCTAGAAATCAGGACATCAAAGATATCCATATTGTTGCCCTCCTCTGCTGCCTTCCAGAACCTGCTCTTACTAACTAACTATACTGCTCTTATTAACGCTTTAGAAACCAGACCCGAGCAGGAGCTAACTCTGGGCTAGATTATGTCAAGGGCAAATTAATTGACAGAATTTGATAGAAGGAAAGAAAATATGCACCATGCTGACTAGGCTCTTAAAGGGGTTCTGCACTCAAAATACAACATTTGCCCATTCTGTTGCCTATAGTTAATATATCTCATAATGCCACCTGTTTTTTTTTTTTGATTCACCTACCTTTTGTAATCTTCAGTACTTTATTTCAAACCCCTGCGGCGATGGGCGGTCTCTTGCGGGGATCAGCGTAATTTCCTGTTGAAGCCCGCACTGTCTCCTGTGATCTCGTTCGTGTAATCCCAGGAGACATTGCGGCTAATGCACCCGACATCGCGCGAGATTTCGGGTGCTACAGCCGACATCTCGCGAGATTTCGGGTGCTACAGCCAACATCTCGCGTGATTTTGGTAATTACAGCCAAAATCTCGCGAGATGTCGGCTGTAGCACCCGAAATCTCGCGCGATGTCGGGTGCATTAGCCGCAATGTCTCCTGGGATTACACGAACGAGATCACAGGAGACAGTGCGGGCTTCAACAGGAAATTACGCTGATCCCCGCAAGAGACCGCCCATCGCCGCAAGAGACCGCCCATCGCCGCAGGGGTTTGAAATAAAGTACTGAAGATTACAAAAGGTAGGTGAATCAAAAAAAAAAAAACAGGTGGCATTATGAGATATATTAACTATAGGCAACAGAATGGGCAAATGTTGTATTTTGAGTGCAGAACCCCTTTAAGATGTACAAAGGCACAAAGGAATCAGAGCCTGTTTTTGCTGTAAGAGGACCGGTCACTTAAAAAATGACTGTTCTATCTGGAAAGCTGAGCAGCGAGATCTAAAGCTATCCACAAAAGAAAGAGTCAAATCAGCCACAAGGAAAATTGCAGACACATCATGGAGTGACACCTTTAACCACTTGCTTACTGGGCACTTAAACCCCCCTCCTGCCCAGACCAATTTTCAGCTTTCAGCGCTGATGCACTTTGAATGACAATTGCGCGGTCATAAAACACCGTACCCAAATGAAACTTTTATCATTTTTTTCCCACAAATAGAGCTTTCTTTTGGTGGTATTTAATTACAGCTGGGAGTTTTATTTTTTGCTAAACAAACAAAAAAAGATGCAAAAAAAAAATCATGTTTAATAGTTTGTTATAAAATTTTGCAAACAGGTCATTTTTCTCCTTCATTGAAATGCGCTGATGAGGCGGCACTGGTGGGCACTGATAGGCTGCACTGGTGGGCACTGATGGGCACGGTTAAGGTGGCACCGATAGGCACAGATAAGGCGGTACTGATAGGCACAGATAAGGCAGCACTGATGGGCACAGATAAGGCGGCACTGATGGGCTAAGATGGCACGGATGGGTGGCATGGATGGGTGGCACGGATGGGTGGCACGGATGGGCACAGATAGGCACCACTGATAGATGGGACTGATGGGCACTGATAGGTGGCACTGATAGGTGGCTCTGATAGGTGGCACTGCTGGGCACTGATGGGCAGCACTGCTGGGCACTAATGGGCTTTGGTAGATGACACTGATGGGCACGGATATGTGACATATGAGGTGCAGCACTGTTGTTGAGGCAGATTGTGGGCACTGATAGGTGGCACTGTGGGCACTGATAGGTGGCACTATGGGCACTAATGGGTGGCACTATGGGCACTAAGGGGTGATACTGATGGGTGGCACTTTTACTTTATTTAGGTGACACTGGCAGGGGGCAGGTAGGCACTGATAACTTGGCCGTGATCGGCACTGAAGTCCCTCTCACGGCCGCCACTGATCGGCTTTTTCTAGGAAAATAGCCGATTACCAGCTCTGTTGTGATCACATGATCAGCTGTCATTGGCTGACAGCTGATCACGTGGTAAGGGGTCGGGATCAACCCCTTGCTCCGATCCGTGATCAGGCGAGTCTCATAGACTCGCTGATCAGGGGGCGCGCAGGCCGCTCGTGCACGGGACGAAGTCAATAGACGTAGTCCCGGCAAAGCAGGTCCGCGCTGTAGCCGTCATTCGGCTATAGCGCGGATCCCTAGTGGTTAAAGTGACACAGAGCTGCAAGCCACTCTGCTGGTGCATAGAGTCAGGTGCGACAAACCGCATGACTAAAGATGAAACACCTTCTTCACAAATATTGATTACAGTGTAAAAGAAAAAGTTTTACTAGCAAATGGGAAAAGCATCACTGCAGAAGGTAAATGCCTGGGCTTCCTGAACTGCACTACACCACAAGGAGGTAAGCAGAGTATCCTTGTAAAGAAAGTGCTAGATGTTCCAGAACTAAAAGGCAGCCTTCTGTCAGTGAAAAGTCTTGCAAACAACGGTTTAACAGTTAAGTTCCAGGGTGATGAATGCATAATCCACAATAATAAGCCATTCCTCACAAAAGGAAAACTGGATCACCTATACAGGCTCATCACCACAGATCAGCAAGCCAATATGGTCTCTAATGACCTACACAGCAAATTTATTCACTTATGGCACAGGTGGCTGGGGCACAGAAGTCCAGAAGCTTTACAGGACATTAGAGATAAGCTTGATTTTTGAGTCGGAAGTAAGTTCGACTCGAACATCGGGTGTTTGCCCATTCGCCAAACAGCAAACATTATGGGGCATTTGCAGCAAATTCGAGCCCCCCCGCAGAATGCCCCATAAGGCACTGTGAGATCGCAGTGCATTGCTGTATGATGATTGGCCAAAGCCTGTACCTGACCTGCATGCTTTGGTCAATCACAGCACGCTCTGCTGAGAGAGCCATAATTGGCCAAAGTCAGGGCGCCTTTGGCCAATCATGGCTCGGGGGGACTAAGTCCACGCCTCACACTATATAAGGCTGCTTACATAACGGCCATGCATAGTGTGTGGACAGAGATAGATTGAGCTAGATTAGGCAGGCAGGTTAGTTAGTGACAGTGTATTTAAAGTGATTGTAAGGCTTCATTTTTTTTTTTAACAAACATATCATACTTACCTCTACTGTGCAGATGTTTTGCACAAAGTGGCCCCGATCCTCGACTTCTGGGGTCCCCTGGGGGCACTGGTAGCTCCTCTCCGCATCATATAACCCCCTAGGAGAGCTCCTGAGTCCAGCATTTGCTACCATAGACGCAGAATAGCGGACTCAGCCCCGCCCCCCCTGCGCCCGCGTTGTTGGATTTGATTGACATTGATTGGAGCCAATGGCTGAACAATGTTTTGAACAAGTAGGGGATTACAATCAGATAGTTCACAAGCTGAAAAAAAAATCTGAAATCAAAGCGCTAGGGAACATAAGCTACTTTCTGGGAATCCAAATATAGAGAGAAGAAGATGGAAATTAATTATCTCAACCAATCTCCGAAAATCTCTAAAATCTTGGAACAATTCTAAATGCAAGATGTAAAGGAAGTAAAAACTCCTATGGAAGCAGGCTATTAAAAGAGCAATGAAGTAGAAAACTTGCTACCCAATGACATGTATCACAAAGCAATTCGTAAGCTGCTATATGTTGCCACCATGACAAGACCAGACATAGCCACAGCAGTGGGCATACTATGCAGGAAAGTCTCAGCTCCCTGTCAGCATGACTGGAACGCAGTAAATAGAGTGATGCAATACCCCAAAGGAACGATTCAGATGAAGTTACGGTTACTAGCAACATCAAATCCAAAACTGGTCAGATATGTGGATGCTGTTTGGGTTGGGGACTGCACAAACTGCAAATCTGTAAGTGGATTCGTCTTCCAGTATGGGGAAGGACTGAAAGTTGGTCTAGTCAAAAGCAAGCAACTGTCGCTCTATCTTCAACTGAAGCAGGGTACATTGCAGCAGCATATGCATATGATATGGACATTGGGGTAGACATGTCAAAAGCAATTCCCATTTTTGAAGACAACCAAGGTTGTATAAAGCTTACGCAATCTGAAAGGATCAATCCTAGAACCAAACACATCAATATCAAGTATCACCTACGGAGTGACAATCAAGAGCAAGGTGTTATTGACATTCAATACTAAGGATGAGCCCGATGTTCGAGTTTAATGTAAGTGTGTGATACACACTCCTCAACCCCTGCATTCTGTGCATTACACACTCCTGACCCCTGCCACCTCCCTCCTATACATGGGAAGAGCAATTAGGGTGGAAGCAGGGGTAGAGCCAAGGGGGTTGCAAAATGAAGTTTTGATTAGGGCAGTGATGGCGAACCTTAGCACCCCGGATGTTTTGGAAATACATTTCCCATGATGCTCAACTACACTGCAGAATGCATGAGCATCATGGGAAATGTAACTTTTATGGGAAATTAAACATCTGGGGTGCCAAGGTTCGCCATCACTGGCCTAGGGTGTCAAAAATCCTTGCACCAGCCCTGAAAAGACTGTTCTGGTACATCATTAGTTAACAGAGAAAGCAGTTGCAGGTAGCTGAGTAGCCTTACTCACAGTGTCTAAGGGGGGGGGGGGGGGGATTCCGAGGTATGCATCGTGCAGTCTGTGTGTGCTCCGGAGATCATGAAGAATCTGCAGGGGGTAGAAGAGGCCAGGATTTAGGCTCATTTAGGACTATGAGTTTTGAGGACAATTACAGTATGAATGAGTCAACATTGCCCATGACACGCACTCTTGCTCATGACTAGGGATGAGCTTCGAGTTCGTGTCAAACTCATGTTCGACTCGAACATTGCCTGTTTGCCTGTTCAGTGAACAGTGAACAATTTGGGCTGTTCGGGGCAAATTCGAAAAGCCGGAACACCCTGTACAAGTCTATGGGACAAATCTAAAGTGCTAATTTTAAAGGCTAATGTGCAAGTTACTGTCCTAAAAAGTGTTTGGGGACCTGGGTCCTGCACCAGGGGACATGGATCGGATCAATTAAAAAAAAAGTTTTAAAAACTGCAGTTTTTTCAGGGGCAGTGATTTTAATAATGATTAAAGCGAAGCAATAAAAGTGTAATATTCCTTTAAATTTCGTACCTGGGGTGTGTCTATAGTATGCCTGTGAAGGGGCGCGAACGCAGGTTTCGTTACATCAGAGGGGGGTGGGGTCACCCATACATCATTGGGGAAGCCCTGGCTTCCCTCCCTAGCGTCAGAGGGGGCGGGGTCGGGTGACAGGTGGCCCCGCCCTCCTAATATAAGAAATGTCAGGCCCCGGGATTCCCGCAGTGTCTCCTCAGTGGAGACAGAAGATGGATGCATGGATGGACTGCGCTGGACTGAAAATCACTCTTCGCTGGATCAGATCAGCCATCGCTGGACCCCGGAAAGATGATCATCCATCGCTGGATAGCAAGAGTGGATTACCAGCGCTGGAATCTTTTTTTTATTTTTAATAAAGGAATTTTTCAAAAGTGTCTTATTTAACCATTTTTTACACTTTCTTTGTGAAATGGTAGGGGTACTTTTGTACCCCCTTACCATTTCAAACAGGGGGGTGGGATATGGGGGTCCCCTTGTTAAAGGGGGCGCAGACCCCACAACCACCGGCCAGGGTTGTGGGGATGAGGCCCTTGTCCCCATCAACATGGTGACATGGTGCTTTGAGGGGTCACAGACCCCCAAAGCATCCTCCCAATGTTGAGGGCATGTGGCCTGGTATGGTTCTGGAGGAAGGGCGCTCTCTCGTCCCCCCTCTTTTCCTGCGACCTGCCAGGTTGCATGCTCGGATAAAGGGTCTGGTATGGATTTTTAGGGGGACCCCCACATCAATTTTTTTTTAATTTGACATGGGGTTCCCCCTAATATCCATACCAGACCTGAAGGGCCTGGTAATTGAATTTAGGGGAACCCCATGCTTTTTTTTATCAATAAATGAATTGTCGGCTCCCGTAATACAGAGAACGCTCATTGAGTGTTCTCTGTATTACGGGAGCCGAAAATTCATTATAGCCGCGAGTGATTTTAAAAGACTTTTTTTCCTGCAGAAATTACACTTTGTGCAGGGACAGTTCTAAGCACGGGAAACATGCACCCCTTCACAGGCATACTATAGACACCCCCCAGGTACAAATTTAAAGGAATATTACACTTTTATTGTTTCACTTTAATCATTATTAAAATCACTGCCCCTGAAAAAACTGCCGTTTTAAAAAAAAATTTTTTTGCATTGATCTATGTCCCCTGGGGCAGGTCCCAGGTCCCCAAACACTTTTTAGGACAGTAACTTGCATATTAGCCTTTAAAATTAGCACTTTCGATTTTAAACGTTCGAGTCCCATAGACTTTAATAGGGTTCTAAAGTTCACACGAAGTTTAGGTCTGTTCGCAGGTTCTGGTGCGAACCGAACAGGGGGGTGTTCGGCTCATCCTTACTCATGACACTATGAACAAGTCACACCCAATGCACAAAATAAATGTAAAGACATTTTCAATGTATGACACTTTAGGAGTATATATATATTCTGGGGTAACAAAGGAGAGTTTTGTGGAGTAGGTGAAGAGTGATTTAACCCACACGCAGAGGAATTTTACTTGCTTGCCTAATGACTCATGAGTCATTTCTGGTACTACGGCACCCCATGACCAGATAGTGTTGGAAGTAGTTGTAAAGTGGAGAGTAGCTATGTTACTTACTAATGCTTCTACGTGTGTGATAAATGTTACCAGAATTTGATGGGCACAGTGAGGCTGCAATGGTGGGCACAGTGAGGCTGCAATGGTGGGCACAGTGAGGCTGCAATGATGTGCACAGTGAGGCTGCAATGGTGGGCACAGTGAGGCCGCCTTCATGGGCACAGTGAGACTGCATTTGAAAAGCACAGTGAGGCTGCATTGATGGGCACAGTGAGGCTGCATTGATAGGCACAGTGAGGCTGCATTTGATGAGAACAGTGAGGCAGCATTGATGGGCACAGTGGGGCTGCATTTTATGGGCACTGGTGAGGCTGCATTAAGCTCTTGTATCATGTCTGCAGTCTCTGACCATCTCCGGTATTATGTCTGCAGTCTCTGACCATCTCCTGTATCATGTCCGTAGTCTCTGAGGGAGTCTGGAGAGGAGTCAGGATGGGGGTCATGGGAGAAGTCAGACTTGTGTGGACTGTGAAGAGGAGACTATAGGATAAAACCAGAGCCAACCAAGCTGGAGCTGACTGACTGAGCCCTGCATGGTGCACCTGAGAGGTCGTCAGTGACAGCACCACCAGGCCAGTCTGAAGGGGGGGTCACTGATGTAAGGGGGGAGTGAATACGATAATGGCACTGATATAAAGGGTTTCCCCCTTATATCAGTAACCCGACCCCCCTTCCCTTAGTGTATTCTTTCTGCAGAAGGCGGACCCCCCCCCCCCCCCCATGTTCTGAGTTCCTGGGGTCACCCTTGATGATTGACCACTTTTAACTGGAATTTGCTTTATATATATATATATATATATATATATATATATATATATATATATATACATACATACATACATACATATAAATCCCTATGTGATTTCATATCTGTCTTATCTATATATAATACACTCTTCAAATGTGCTTTAAAATGTGTGGTTTTCCCTTTTATTAACATAAAATAATGACGTTATGCTGTTGCGCTGGTATAATAATGCTATGGGGCTGGTATGAAATTTTTTCCAGGGCTGGATTTTATTCCCAGTCCGGCCCTGGTCACATCACTGGAAAAAGTGGAATCATACTCACCCTTTTTCTTCCCTCTTCTATATGGAG
This sequence comes from Lithobates pipiens, assembly GCF_037356315.1. Classification (NCBI taxonomy): domain Eukaryota; kingdom Metazoa; phylum Chordata; class Amphibia; order Anura; family Ranidae; genus Lithobates; species Lithobates pipiens. The sequence goes on from NW_027507788.1 coordinate 156,957,480, forward strand.
GAGGTAAAAACCCATATGGGAAGGAAAGCAAGATGGACTGGGTCCTCCATGGTATGGCCTATAGGTTCTAGTATACTATATAGCACTGCGGTACCCAAACTATAACGGACCTCAAGCTGACAAACTAGCTCAGAGGCCAAACACTGCCCGCAGTGCACCTGATCACCCACTGTAGCTAAACTACTGTTAGCTATATCACCAACCGACGGGTACTATACCACCGATAGGCCCCGAACTCTTCCATCCCTGGGGTAAAATCCTTCATCCGCACAGACCAACAACATGCCACAGCAAGCAAGGGCAACACCTTACCCTTGCATGCCCTGCCACACCCTCAGAGCTCGCTGGATCCCGTCCTGGATCCCCAGGGACCAAATATCGGTACCCACATTGTTCACGTGAACCCCATCCCTCTTCAGGTAGCGCCAGGTGTCCACTTCCAATTCAAGATGCCAGATAGCCAAACCCCCATTCCTGACGACAAAACCGCTAACTTCCTTATTGACCTTTCTCCGGGCCCTGTTCAGCCGGTCGATCGACCTTGCGAACCGCCATGCTGTCCTGGCCACCATGTCAGACCACACAATAACCATGTGTGGAAAAGCAAGGCGTAGCTGGCAAAAATCGAACTTGATCTCCTTGATGAGATCCAGCATGGTCTTGACCCCCAGGTCATTGCCACCGACGTGCAGCACCAGCACATCCGGAGGCCCGTCCCAGCGGGCAAAACGGTGGACTTCCGACACCGCCCTGCCCCACAGCATGCCTGGCACCCCCAGCTAGCGTATTAATGCCTCTTGCCTAGAAAACTCAAGCTGGCGACCCTCCGGGCGGGCATCTCCCTGTCTTGCCCCCCAACAAACATATGAGTGGCCCACTATCCACACCATGCCCGGCCGGCCACCTGTAAGAAAAGGAAGAGAAGAAAAAACATACCCCCAACATCAATATAAAAACATACAAACCACAAAGAAAAAAACAAACAATCAACAATAAGCAGTCACCTATCCCCCACCCGGCACTCCACGCAACCAACAAATGAGGGTGAACGTACAACCGAAACCTCCTGGATTACCACCTCCCAATGCGCTTAACCGCCGCCTCATCCAGACCCCACCGGACCGCCTCAGTGGCCGCCCCAATGTGGAAGGAATGTGAGGAAAACTTTTGCCCCCCCAAACCCAAGGCCTGCAAGCATCGCTTAAAAATCGCAGAAAACTGGAAACGCAAGAGAAATTGCCCATCTTGATGCACCAAAAATGGCCCGGGGATCGCAGGGCGAACCGCCAAAAAATTTTGCACCAACCCAATAGAGCACAAAGGCGAACCCGGCAAGGCAAACACCTGCACCGACTTGCCCTTGCCCTGTTGATCCGTTTTGGAGAGGCATACCCGGATGGACAACCTGTCCACCTCACACACCACCGCGTCCCAGCCCAAACCACCCTGCCGGCTCCACGATGGGCTAACCAGCTCGCTAACCCGCAAAGCCCCAAAAAATGCCAAAGCAAAAGCCGCTCTGAACAAAACCACCTCTTATGGCGATGAACAGGCACCCACCACTTGCTCCAACAACCGGCCCAAAAGCTCGAACGAAACCGGGCGTCTAGAATCCCTCCGGACCTGAGAACGCCGATAGCCCTTCATGGCCTGACTGACCAAGAAATCCTTTGTCGCGTCCGGCAAACCCTTGAGCTTGAACCAAAACGCCAACCCAGCTAATTTTTTAGTAAGCCCGGACGCAGACACCCCAGCTTCAAAGTTCCTGGCCACAAAATAAACAACCAACAAGCGCAGATCCTGTTCCTCCTGACCCCCCGTGGCCTGCTGCATGAAGGCAGCCCACTCTCTCCACACACTGCTGTATGCGGACCATGTTGCCTCGCTCACCAACCGCCGTATCCAGCCCGTAACTTGTCCAAGACAATCCTCCACAGCCATTCCGGACAAGGGACCCCTTGCTGTTCCGCCCCCTGTGCCAATTCCCGAAACCTGTCCCACTGGAAGCGAGACAAAGCATCAGCGATGACGTTCTCAACGCCTGGAAGGTGCACAGCATAAATAAACACATTCAACTGTAAGCAGCGCAACACAAGGTGCCTGAGCAACCGGACCACCGGCGGCGACGCCGCCGACGCCTTGTTGATCACCTGCACCACCCCTAAATTGTCCCCATGAAAGCGCACCTTCAGATTCCGGAAAGCCTCCCCCCACAGTTCGACCGCCAAAACCACCGGAAAAAGCTCCAGCAGCAACATGTTTTTAACCAGGCCCGCCTCCTTCCACAAAGCCGGCCAAGGCCCTGCGCTCCATTTGCCCTGGAAAAAGGCACCGAAGCTGCCGTCCCCGCCGCATCCGTGTACAGTTCCAGATCAAAGTTGCTGACGGGGCCCGACATCCACAGCGCCCTGCTGTTGAAATTAGCCAGGAACGCGTGCCACGTCGCAAGGTCATCCCTATGTGCCCTGACCAAGCGCACATAGTGCTTGGGCGAGGTGGCCCCAGCAGTACTGGCCGACAGCCGTCGGCAGAACACCCTCCCCATTGGCAGTATGCGACGCGCAAAGTTCAGCTTACCCAGCAGCGATTGCAGCGGCCTAAGTTGAACCTTGCGTAAGCCCAACATCCCGCGAATCTCCGCTTGGAGCGCCCTCAGTTTCTCCTCCGGCAACCTACACTCCATCCTCTCTGAGTCCAGCACAATGCCCAAGAAGCTCAACACCGTCCGCGGGCCCTCCGTCTTGTCCGGAGCAAAGGGAACGCCAAACTTCTCCGCAACGTGTTCCAGCGTAGCCAACAGTATCGCGCACAACTCCGAAGCAGGCGGGCCCACGCAGAGGAAGTCGTCCAGATAATGGATCACTGAGTTCAATCCCGCGACGTCCCGCACCACCCACTCCAGGAAAGAACTGAACCTCTCAAACAGAGCACACGATATGGAACATCCCATGGGCAGGCATCTATCGATGTAGAACCCCTCCTGCCAATGACAACCCAGCAATCGGAAGCTGTTCGGATGGACCGGGAGCAGCCGGAAGGCCGCCTCAATATCGGTCTTAGCCATCAATGCCCCCTTCCCATACTTCCGGACCCAAAAGACTGCCACGTCAAAGAACGTATAAGACACCGCGCAAATCTCCGGGGACAATAGCATCATTCACCGATCCCCCTTTTGGATACGAAAGATGATGAATGAGCTGAAATTTATTAGGCTCCTTTTTGGGCACCACACCCAAGGGAGACACCACCAAATCTGGAATGGGCGCCGTTGGGAAGGGGCTGCTCATGCGCCCCAAAGCCACCTCCTTCTCCAGTTTCGCAGACACCACCTCGGCGTGAGCCAACGCCGAACGCAGATTACGAGCCAAAGGGGGTGCCACCCCCAGGTGTGCCGGAATATGAAAAGCTTCTGCAAACCCCCGGGCCAGCAACTGCGCCGCTTCCCGATCCGGATACCTATCGAGAAAAGGCAGCATCTTTCCCACTTTCACTGGAGTTGTCCCCTTTTCCAGCCGCATCACCGGACTTGCCCTTTCCTTGCTTGAAACAGCGGGACGAAGGGTGACCCCCACCGCAGCCAGTGCATTCGTGCTTGTACTTGCACGACCCCCCGAACCTACAAGACCCCTCGTTAAACTGCCAACACACCCCTTTTTTCCTTGTGGCCGGTTGTCCGGGGTTAGTGGACCCACCGGCCCCGCCTGGAAAAAACTGGCCAGTCGACCGCGCTGAAGTCATAAGGCGCATCCAAAGACTGATGTCCTTATAATCCCATCGTAAGGACGGGCGAATCGCCCTCCGCTGACGAAACTGTTCGTCGTAACGTAACCACGCCGTTCCCCCGTAGACCCGATAGGCTTCTCCCACGGCGTCCAAGTAGCAAAACAGCGCCGAGCAGTGCTCCGGGTTCCTCTCGCCTATCACACTAGCCAGAATCGCGAACGCCTGCAGCCAATTGGTAAACGTCCTGGGAATGAGCCTGTACCGCCGCTTCTCCTCATCCTCCTTCTTGTGATCCTCCGGCTTCACCCTATCCAGATTGAACTTCTCCAGCGGCAGCAGGGCGAAGATCTCCACATACTCGCCCTTCCAGATCTTCTCACGGACCTCAGGCTTCAGATGAGCCCCGAGGGGCCCCTCGAAGCAAACATATACCTCACATTTCGCTGCATCCGCTAAACGAACCAAGTCCTGTTTTTTGGAGGCCTCCGAAGCTGTCCCACCCCCAGCGGGTGCCGAACCCACCCCCAGGTCAGCCACCGCAGCCACTATGGTGGCAGGCGCCGCCGGCTCCGCAGCCCCCATCGTCAACCCCCCGACCCACCCCGCCCCCCAACGTCCGCCCCGTTCCCAGGGCCACCCAAGCCGCCACTGGGGCCCCAGCCCTGCCCACTCCCGCTTCGAACCGATGGACCAGCTCCTTCAAACCTGCCAGAAAACCTCTCAACCCCTCATCCACCGCCGCGCGGTCCGTGACCACCGCGGTCGGCGCAATGAGCACGGCCCCCTCCAGCCGCCTCGCACCTCCCCGGCCCCCACCCGCCTTCCCCCCCACATTGCCAGACATAGGATAACAAACATAAGCGGACTCACCGTGTTGCCTGGATGGAGTCCCACCAGCCGAGGGTCCCGGGTCCACTGCCGTCGGAATGCAGGGCCGTCCCTCGTCTTCCGACTGCGACAATTCTCCCTCCGAGCGGACGTCCGCCAACTCCGCCTCGCCTGCCGGCTGCCATCCATCAGAAACGTCACTGGGTGCTGGGGATCCGCAGAGCTCCCTGGTTTTCTGCAACCCGCCAGATCCGCCTGCCGACTTCCGTGAGGACTTGCCAGGGCCAGCTTGCCTCCGATCGCAGTGCCGCCCCAGACCACTGCAGGCAGCCACCGTCTCTCCTCCATCCGCCACAGCCCGCCGTCCCATAGCAGGGGACGGCTGCCGACCATCAACCCCAGGAGCGCCACCTGCTGACAGTCCCCTGCGCCCGGCGGCCATCCTCCCGGGCGTCCCTGATGCCAGCCCCGCCATCTCCAGGCCATGAGGTGGGGCCCCCTGCACAGTCCTGGGTCTTCTGCTCCCGTCTGCCACCGGCCGCAAAAATTCTGCACCCCCCCCACCTGACCCTCTCCAGCGTCATGGTCCCCTAGCTCCACAGTCTCCACTGTCCGCGCCGCACGTTTCGCGGGCGGGCCTGAGTGTCCCCTGCCATCCCTGCCGCTGCCTCCACGTGTCCCAGGGCGGGGGGGGAAGGGAGCAGGGCGCTCACGCCCGCCCGTTACCTTCCCGCACGGCCACCGGGGGTACCTCACCCAGCGCCGCCGCCAGCCTCGCCTCCAGCCATCCCGGTCCGCGGGATGCCGATTTGGCCTTCAGCCGAGCGAACAGTTCCTCCACGGCCGCCATGTTCCAGCTCGTTTCCCTGCAGACTGAGGAGGGGAGGAGCTGCCCACTCTAACACATTAACACTGCTCCTCCCCTCTCAGTCTCTGCATAGCAACGCCCCTTAAGGACACAGACGTCTTCCCCAGTTAACACTGTCATGCCCGCCCTCCGCCTATTTTTCTGTCTTGCTGCGGGCTCTCTTTACTACACCCAATGTATTTATCTGTAATCCTAGTTCACATAAGAGAAAGAAAAGAGCCTGGTATGACACACTCCTAGGGGGGACCAGAACCCTGAATGATATTGATTTAGAAACTGTCAGAAATCAACTTGCAGCTGCTGGAAAGGATAGTTTGGATGCCCTTCACATATTGGGTGACAGGAACTCCACACTTTTGGCACCCCAAGTGGCACAGTTGAGTTTAGATAGATAGATGGTGACTCAGCTTGGCGATTTGACTGTGCTAACAGGGGATTTGACTAAGGGTCTTACAAATTGGACCATGTGCATGGGCGTCCGCAGCAGGGGGCAAGGGGGGGTCAAGTGCCCCCCCCCCTGGAATTCCCAAGGTGTTGCCGCTCTCTCCTCTGGATTACAGCGCTGGATTGCTGTGTTCGGCGGCCGCTCTGTAACACAGTCCCGCCCCCCCAGACCAGCTCGTGTGATAGTAGAGAGAACCATGTTCCGCCTATCACATGAGCCGGTCTGGGGGGGGGGGGGGGCGGGACTGTGTTACAGAGCGGTGATCCAGAGGAGTAGATGTCCATCCGTGCTACAGTGCCTGGATAGGAGGATCGAGGGGGGGGCCTGCAGTGCTCTCCTCCACCACCGCACTCTCCTGCCCCCCCAGTGCTCTCTTCCACCACTGCACTCTCCTGCCCCCCCCCAGTGCTCTTCTCTTCCACCACACACTCTCCTGCCCCCCCCAGTGCTCTCTTCCACCACCGCACTCTCCTGCCCCCCCAGTGCTCTTCTCTTCCACCACCGCACTCTCCTGCCCCCCGTGCTCTCCTCCACCACTGCACTCTCCTGCCCCCCCAGTGCTCTCTTCCACCACGCACTCTCCTGCCCCCACCCCAGTGCTCTTCTCTTCCACCACGCACTCTCCTGCCCCCCCCCCAGTGCTCTCTTCCACCACCACACTCTCCTGCCCCCCCCCAGTGCTCTTCTCTTCCACCACGCACTCTCCTGACCCCCGTGCTCTCCTCCACCACCACACTCTCCTGCCCCCCCCAGTGCTCTCCTCCACCACCGCACTCTCCTGCCCCCCCCAGTGCTCTCCTCCACCACTGCACTCTCCTGCCCCCCCCCAGTGCTCTCCTCCACCACCACACTCTCCTGCCCCCCATGCTCTCTTCCACCACCGCACTCTCCTGCCCCCCCCCAGTGCTCTCCACCACCGCACTCTCCTGCCCCCCATGCTCTCTTCCACCACCGTGCTCTCCTCCACCACCGCACTCTCCTGCCCCCCCCCAGTGCTCTCCACCACCGCACTCTCCTGCCCCCCCCCAGTGCTCTCCACCACCGCACTCTCCTGCCCCCCCATGCTCTCCTCCACCACCGTGCTCTCCTCCACCACCACACTCTCCTGCCCCCCCCCAGTGGTCTCCTCCACCACCACACTCTCCTGCCACCCCTCCAGTGCTCTCCTCCACCACCACACTCTCCTGCCCCCCCCCCCCAGTGCTCTCCTCCACCGCCACACTCTCCTGCCCCCCCAGTGGTCTCCATCACCACCACACTCTCCTGCCACCCCTCCAGTGCTCTCCTCCACCACCACACTCTGATGCCCCCCCCCAGTGCTCTCCTCCACCGCCACACTCTTCTGCCCCCCCAGTGGTCTCCATCACCACCACACTCTCCTGCCACCCCCTCCAGTGCTCTCCTCCACCACCACACTCTCCTGCCCCCCCCCCCCAGTGCTCTCCTCCACCGCCACACTCTCCTGCCCCCCCAGTGGTCTCCATCACCACCACACTCGCCTTCCACCCCTCCAGTGCTCTCCTCCACTGCCACACTCTCCTGCCCCCCCCCAGTGCTCTCCTCCACCGCCACACTCTCCTGCCCCCCCCAGTGGTCTCCATCACCACCACACTCTCCTGCCACCCCCTCCAGTGCTCTCCTCCACCACCACACTCTCCTGCCACCCCCTCCAGTGCTCTCCTCCACCACCACACTCTCCTGCCCCCCCCCCACAGTGCTCTCCTCCACCACCACACTGTCCTGCCCCCCCCCCCCAGTTTTCTCCTCCCCTGTTCTTGCTGCTCTCCAGCTCTCCCCATCCTTCTCTAGCCACCATCCCATTGCTTTCTCCCCCAGTGCTCTCCCCCCTGTTCCCCTACCCAGTGCTCTCCCCCCCGTTCCCCACCAGTGCTCTCCCCCCCGTTCCCCCCCCAGTGCTCTCCCCCCATGCCCTCCACTCCCCCCAGTGCTCTCCCCCAGTGCTTTCTCCCCCCAGTGCTCTCCTCTCTCCCCCTGTTCTTTCCACCCAGTGCTCTCCCCTCAGTGCTCTCCACTCCTCCCAATGCTCCCCCCCTGTTCTTTCCCCCCCCCCCAGTGCTCTGCAGCTCTCCCCATCACTCTCCAGCCCCCACCCCAGTGCTCTCCAGCCCCCCTTACTCCCCACCCCTGTTCTTTCTGCCCCCCTGGTGCTCTCCAGCCCCCCCAGTGCTCTCTACCCTCCGTGCTCTCCACTCCTGTTCTTTTTGGCTCCCCCCAGCACTCTCCACTCCCCACCCCTGTACTCTCCACTCCCCCTGCATTTTGCGCCCACCCATGTGCTCTCAACCCCCCCATAGTGCTCTCCAGTCCCCCGTGCTTTCTACCCCTGTTCTTTCTGGCCCCCACTGGTGCACTCAAGCTCCCCCCATTGCTCTCCACTCCCCCCTGCTCTTTGTACCCCCCCAGTGCTCTTCACCACCCCACACTCTTAGCCCCCCCAGTGCTCTCAGCCTACCGTGCTCTGTACCCCTGTTCTTGTTGGCCCCCCCAGTGCTCTCAAGTTCCCCCCAAGCGCTCTCCGCTCCCCACCCCTGTGATCTCCACTCCCCCTCGCTCTTTGCCCCCACCCATGTGTTCTCCAACCCCTCCAGTACTCTTTGCTCCCCCTTCTCTCCAACTCCCACTCAGTGCTCTCCACTTCCCCAGGACCAGAGGGCAGGCTGACTGGGACCAGAAAATGAGGACGGCTGAAGGTGCAGGTGGCCAGGGACCACTCCATCTCACAGCAGACAGATCCTCTGGAAGGAGCACCGTCCCCATCCAAAACGAGAACAGGCCCTGCCTGCTGCTGGCCGTCATGGATATCCTGCTGGCATGCAAGGTACTGTACCGAGCATCAACAACACACCTTCCCACAGACAGGGACTGCAGACTGGGACATGGGGCACAGGAGGGGCTGCAATGATGGGCGCAGTGAGACTGCATTCACGGCACAGTAAAGCTGCATTTAATGGACACAGTGAGGCTGCATTTGAAGGGCACAGTGAGGCTGCATTTGAAGGGCACAGTGAGGCTGCATTTGGTGGGCACAGTGAAGCTGCATTTGGTGGGCACAGTGAGGCTGAATTTGATGGGCACTGGTGAGGCTGCATTGAGCTCTTGTTTCAAGTCTGCAGTCTCTGTCCATCTCCTGTAGCATGTCTGCAGTCTCTGAGGGAGTCTGGAGAGGAGTCAAGAGTGGGAGCGCCGCTGGGATGGGGGTCATGGGAGAAGTCAGACTTGTGTGAACTGTGGACAGGAGACTATAGGATAAAACCTCCAAGCTGGAGCCGACTGACTGAGCCCTGCACAGTGCACCTGAGAGGAGGTCAGTGAAAGCACCGCCAGGCCAGTCGGGGGTCACTGATGTAAGGGGGGAGTGAATACGATAATGTAAGGGGCACCGATATAAAGGGTTTCCTCCTTATATTAGTAACCCAACCCCCTTACCTTAGAGTATTCTTTCTGCAGAAGGTGGTCTCCCCCCACGTTCTGAGTTTCTGGGGTCCCCCTTGATGATTGATCACTTACCACTATTAACTGGAATTTGAATATATATATATATATATATATATATATATATATATATATATATATATATATATAAAAAGCCCTATGTGATTTCATATCTATATCTAATACTCTCTTCATCAAATGTGCTTTAAAATGTATGGTTTTTCCCTTTCATGAACAAGAAAATAATGACGTTATGCTGTTGGGCTGGTATAATAATGCTGTTGGGCTGGTATAATAATGCTGTTGGGCTGGTATAATAATGCTGTGAGGCTAGTATAAATTTTTTTCCAGGGCTGGTTTTTGAAAGCCTGGGCGTCCGCAAGGTTACTCAGGTGGCTGCGTACCATGCCCATATAGCCTAGAGAATGTACATCTTTTTACATTACAATACATCTGTTGTGGCCATATTTTTATATTGATGAAAACAGCCAATACAGTGACAGTATGAGATCAATATATGACCACAACAGATGTATTGCAATGTAAAAAGATGTACATTCTCTAGGCTATATGGGCATGGAACACAGCCGCCAGAGTAACTTCCAATACAAAGTGAAGATGAATTATCGGTTATATAACACATATGTATTACCAGTGGAAAGATTTTCATGAGATTGTCGAAAAGGGGTGGAGCATGAGTGGCCTTGAAATGATGCCCCCCCTTGGAAAAAGTTCTGCGGACGCCCATGACCATGTGTGCTGTAAGATTCCTTTGTATAGGTCACCAGAGGGATATGTTGGAAAACAGACTTGCATCCCCAGGTTCCAGACAGCCCTGAGGTCTCTTTTCAAAGTTCCTGCAGATCATTGGTTAATATACTTTCCTCAGGACACAGTGTGTCACACCAAGATATTTAGTGGTATGTCTAGTTTTTATTGTATGGGACATTATAAGACATTTGTCCCTAAAGATTATGGGATTACTATATGTAAATTCTTTACTCTCTCTATCCCTATGCCAGTTGTAATCACTGATACTGTCGCACGGTGGGAACCAAAGTATGATGGATCTTATATAGCTGTAGGTTTAAACAACACTTATAGTTTGGACGACTGTCAGAAAGCTGATAAGGCTCTCGTTTGTACACATGGGTCTCCTGTGTTTGAACCCTGTCTATTAGCCAGGCCAGATGTTAATATGTGTACTTTATATCCACAGGGTTATAATGCGTATATAGAAGTAGGCCCACAGCAGGTATGCTTGGCAACAGAAGTAGGAGTAAACATCATTGAAGTGGATACTCACTTACCCTTTTCAGGCTGTATACACAATGTTTCATCTTTTTATTAGCATGGAAAAAAATTATGTGTTAGAAGGAGTCACAGAACATTTCCACGGAGACCAGATGCACGCCCAGTGGGTGCTTTCTCATTGCCTATAGACCCAATTGTAGAAATACTCTAACAACTGAAGAAATCTTTGCAACATCTTAAGACATATAATTTGACAGTACATCAGGCAGTCATAAAGACTACCATCATGATATGTAAACTTGAAGCAGCCACTACTCAGTTATCACAGAATGCCCATCACTCATGGTACAGTGCGTTTACAGGGTGGTCACCGATGGGGAGGGAGGTAGTGAAGGCTTTCTTCTACCCGCCTGTGCCATTATTTTAGTTATGCTCGTCATGTACAATTTCTATTTGGTTTGTACTATGAAGAGGAAAATTAACAGAATGATCAATGAGGCTGATGATAAGGCCTGGGCAAGCCTATTGCCAAAGTAATGTGGAGAAAATTATCCTATTCATGATAAAAGAGGGGATTGAAGGGTTAATGGCATTTCTAATGTCTGTTCTGTAATTTTCCTTGTCACTTCTGTAATATTTCTATTATTTGAGACTGACTTTAGAATGTGTGTTCTTGCTAAAATATGTTCAGACTAATGAGATAAGAATGGTGGTAAACAGTTATTGTTTTGGAGTACATATGAACACTCTGACATGACATTTAGACATATGCAGACATATGCTTATTGTGTGGAGAAAAACATGTATTATTAGTATGGCTATTACTGATTAAAATTTTCATGCTCGATTAATCAATTTTTTTAAAATGGATTAAGCAACTAATTTCGATTAATTATAACTCACATACAGATCCAACTACTTTTAGCTGATTTAGCATTGTTGTTTTGGCAACAGCTGAAGGCAGACATAGGGGGGCATGGCTAGGACGCCACACGTCATAAACTCAACCTCACCGTGCCCCCAATATCGCCCAAAGCGGCCCCAGGGCGGGCAGCCTACCGATCAAAAAAGTTAACGATTAATCAAGGAATTAATCGTTAATTTCCGCAGCCCTAATTATTAGAGATTTGTATTTTGCCCTTTCATAACCAAGCTTTGAATGTATTGTAACCATCCCTTTTTCATTTCTTATAAAACCATGGGCAAGGGGCCATATTAAAGGAGTATGGTTTGATCTCACTGTGTGTGCGAGTCAATCTGTACTTTCAGAATTCCGGTGGGAGCCATCGAGCGGTCTGGCATGGTCCGTTAGACAGAGTGAACAGCTCTGTGTGAGTCAGTTTGCATTACATTAGATTCAGTCAGTGAAACAGGAAGAAGGAAGGGGGGGGGGGGGAATCTCCAGCAGACATGACAAGCAGTTCTCTCCCTCTTCAATGCTGGAAAGCCTACATACATTGTGGTGCCTTTCTTGGCAGCATCACGGAGAAAGCAAAACACCTGCTTCACACTCCCCCCACCGAAGAACCTTTGGTTCCCCCAAAGGAAGTAATGGTCCTTGACCTGGTACATGCTTTTGAAATTCACGCAAAGAAAACAGGTTAATGCACACAGGAAAACAGGCAATTCACATTTGCAAAAGACTCTGGCACCATTGAACATGGGAAGGAAGGTTGTCCCCTGCCTACAGGCCACCCTTTATAGGGATGACCCTATCAGTTGTACCAAGGGGTGAGTCAGGGTTGCCCTATGCCAAAGCAGCAGTGAACAGGTCAGGCATGTCAAGAATCAAGAGTCCCTCGAGGGGGGAGATCAACATCTTTGAAGCTCTCACTCAAAACGTCATAGCTTGGTCTCCTGAAATGAGGAATGACTCTTTGTTTCCTCTGTTCCACTGGCCCTTGCACAATAGGCTCACTAGCCTCTTCTTCCTGTTTGACTGCTTCTGCCTCCTGCAGAACAGTCTATTTTGCTTCTGTTGTGGATCCTTCTTCATACACTGTGGGAGAGGGAGACACTTCGGGCTCTTCTGCTGACAAAGAAAATAAGGGATCACATCTGTGGACAACAGGGCCTAACAACTGCTTCACCAGATCTGTGTTGGTCCCAATGATCAATGGTCTTTCTGTGGACCCTGGCAACCAAAGGCACACAATGGCCAGTGTCTCAAAGTTCTGAGTCTTCCTAGCGCTCAGTGGATAACAGGACAACTTGATCCGCAGATATCCATCACAAGGGTAATCCTCCCCCTTGAATAACCTGGATCTCTATATCTTCAAACTTTTGCAGGGGTATATATGACAAATACCTCTTGTAAAACTCTCGGGTCAGCAAGGTAGCCTAAGCACCCGAATCAAGAATGGCTCTGGTATAAATTCCTTCCACCAGAACAGGCACTACAGGCAGAAGGCTTACCAACTGGGCAGGAGGCCTGTTGGAAGCATCTGGAACAGTAGGTTGGCATGACTGAACTTGTGCTTCCTTTGGCTTCTGGAGTTGGGAATGCCGTTCCTGGTGTAGTTTGGAGGCTGATAGGCATTCCTCACTAACATGGCATAAACTGCAGGTGTCCTCCAATGTTCTTTTGCAGAATCAGGGAAGGTTATTCTTGAAGGCCACAAGAGGCAGAGAATTACAGAAAGTCTAAGGGATCCCTCATCAGAAGCTATCCGTAATCTGAAAACACCAGAAACGGCATTCCCAACTCCAGAAGCCGAAGGAAGCATGAGTTCAGCCATGCCAACCTACTGTTCCAGATGCTTCCAACAGTCCTCCTGTCCAGTTGGTAGGCCCTCTGCCTGTAGTGCCTTTTCTGGTGGAAGGAATTTATACCAGAGCCATTCTGTCCCACACACCCAATGCATATGCAGAGCCCTGAATATGTGTGTGCGGATCCATATGGCACTAGTAGCTTCAGTCCTTTTGAAGAAAAGATAATATTTGGTGTCTTCAGATAGCCACTTTTGTTGGTGCACTTAAAAACATGGATAGTAGGGCCCAAATCACACAACTGGCCCAGCTTATTAAGTGAAACAGGCAGAATCTTCCTCAGCAGGGTGAGAGGACAATGATGTCTGTATACAGTAGTGCAGAAATGGATAGCCTTGTCCCTTATCCCTGGGGCACTACAAGTGTCAGCAAGATGACAACCAGCAATGATGTCTGTGTTCTGTGATGACAGTGTTCAATTAATTCTTTCTGTGGTGCAGTGTCTCTGTTACCTGCAGAAGGGTAAAATGCCCTCTCACCAAATTCTTTTGGTCAAGGCCCAAACAAACGTCTTGGAACAGCAGGCTTTCCTGGTGACCCAACTAGTCACCTAACACTTAAATGCTTTATCATCGGTTCAAGTGCACATTATATGCACCTGGAATCCCCCTCTCTCAGGCTGGATGTCCCGACTAGCAGCGGAGGTCAAGAAGATCATCTGAGAGACATCATCCCTCCTTTAGGTCTGATCTCTTTCACTGCCTCATGGTGACTGACTACATCTTCAGGAATTAAAATGGAGTCTTTTACTTTCCTGCCCAAGGAGAATGCTGGTCTTGGTAGTTTCTGTCACTATACAAGGCTATGGGACCACTCTGTGCTGGAACTTCATATTCCAAGAGTCCTTTGTAGCTGCTTCTTGCAGCTTGTTAAAGTCCCTCTGATTGGCTCCTGAAAGTGTTCCTTTAATTGGCTTTCTTCCTCCTGCCAATAGGGACACAGGGGAGGCTACAGAGTGAACAGCTCTGTGTGAGTCAGCTCGCATTACATTAGATTCAGTCAGTGAAACAGGAAGAAGGAATCCCCCGCAGACATGACAGGCAGCTCTCTCTCTTTCAGGCTGGAAAGCCTGTATACATCGCACTGGCTATCTTGGTGGGGTTGTGGAAGAAACGAGACACCAGCTACACCATGATGACACCATCACATTAAAAAACATATGATTTCCAGTGCAACTACTGACAATTTTCAGCGTCAGCGGGCCGGTCCCGATATATAGAGGCTCTTCTTCTCTGTATCTTCAGCCTGATGACAGAGTGTGCCTGCCCATAGACTGCACAGCGCATGCTCCGACTCAGGTGACATCATCTCGCTGACGCTGCAGGCCACGCGTGCACTCCAGCACCATCTTGAAAGTGTCTGGCCAGCTTTCCTAAACACTCTGCAGCACGGCTCCTTGGTGGGTAACCCTGCACAGTGTCCCAGACTTACCTTTCTGATGAGCCTATTATCTACCTATTTATGTGAATTGCCATTTGGCATTCTTTTTTTAATAAAAAATGTATACAGTCTGCGCTTAGAGGCCCTGGGTTTAGTGATTGGTGGGTACAGCTGGTCTCTGTATATGTGCTGCTCCGTAGAGGGAGGTCAGTAGGGATGGCCGAACGGTTCGCCCGGCGGTCGTTTCGCGGCGAATTTCGGCTGTTCGCGGTCCGCCCGATCGGCGGACTATTGCCGCAGTTCGCCCAGCGGACTTCCGTGTTTACTGTGTAAAAGAACTTTGACCTATGATGACACATCCATCATGGAGTACAGGACAGCCAATTGAGACATTACAGCACATGGACACTTGGACATTCCCCCTAACTTATAAATAGACCCGATCCGGCGGCCATTTTACATTCTTTCTTCTGTCACTATAGGGAGAGGTTGCTGTGTGGAGCAGGGAGAGACTGCAGTGACCCAAATCGCTAGCTATTAGGTCCACAAAAGTTCTTTTAAGGACTGGTATCATGGTATAGGTGTTAGGTGTAGTTCAGAATATAGGTTTGAGGCACTGCTGTGCTAGTGATTGTTGCAGCAGCCTGTCTTTTGTCAGTGTAGAGAGAGGGACAGGACGCTGTGTGCAGCAGGGACAGTCAGTTTAATCATTAGCTGTTACTATTAGGTCCACAAAAGTCCTTTTCAGGACTGGTATGGTAAAGTAGTACAGGATATAGTTTTGAGTGCTATTCAAGTTATTGTTCCAGCAGCCTGTGTTTTGTCAGTTTAAATAGGGACAGGCAGGAAGCTTTGTGTGGCAGTGTGGGACAGTCAGTTTAATCAGTAGCTGTTACTATTAGGTCCACAAAGGTTCTTTTCAGGACTGGTATGGTAATAGGCTTGTACACGTATAATATTCTTTCTTCCAAATACAGAAAGAATATTATACTTGACTGCTGCCCTTCTGCTGCAGTAGTCCTTTATGAGTATAGGGACTGAGGTACAGTCTGCTAATCATTCACAACCTACTAGTTCCACAAAGGTCCTTATAAGGACTGGTAAGGTATAGGGTACTACAGTACATAGGGTTGAGTGAGGTACAGTCTGCTATTCCTTAAAGCGGAGGTCCACCCTAAAATGGACCTTCCGCTCATCGGAATCCTCCCCCCCTCCGGCGCCACAATTGGCACCTTTCAGGGGGGAGGGGGGTGCAGTTACCTGGATAATCCAGGTAACTGCACCCACTTCCGGGATAGCTCTCTGCGGAAAGGGGCGTAGATTACGCCCCTTTCCGCAAGTGCCCGCCCCTTTCCGCAAGTGCCCCGCTGCCTGCTGGGAAAACACACAGATCCCAGAGGCAGCGGGGACCATCCTTATTGCGCAGCGCGGCTCGCGCATGCGCAGTAGGGAACCGGGAAATGAAGCCGAAAGGCTCCATTTCCTGATTCCCATACCCAAGATGGCGGCGATAGCACCCGAGAAGCGATCTACAGATCGGCTTCGGGTGCCGACATCGCGGGCGCGCTGGACAGGTAAGTGTCACTATTTTAAAAGTCAGCAGCTGCAGTATTTGTAGCTGCTGGCTTTAAAAAAAAAAAAACGCGGAGTCCCGGTGGACTCCCGCTTTAAGGACTGGTATAGGTCCACAATATATAGGGTTGAGGTGCACTATTGCTGACTGCTGCCCTATACTGAAGCAGCCCTTTATCAGTATAGGGACTGAGGTACAGTCTGCTAATCATTCACAACCTACTAGTTCCACAAAGGTCCTTATAAGGACTGGTAAGGTATAGGGTAATACAGTACATAGGGTTGAGTGAGGTACAATCTGCTATTCCTTAAGGACTGGTATAGGTCCACAATATATAGGGATGAGGTGCACTACTGCTGACTGCTGCCCTATACTGCAGCAGGCCTTTATCAGTATAGGGACTGAGGTACAGTCTGCTAATCATTCACAACCTACTAGTTCCACAAAGGTCCTTATAAGGACTGGTAAGGTATAGGGTAATACAGTACATAGGGTTGAGTGAGGTACAATCTGCTATTCCTTAAAATGGAAGTAAACCCTTCCAAACAACTTTGACCTACAGGTAAGCCTAGATTAAGGCTTACCTGTAGGTCCAAGTAATATCTCCTAAACCTATATGGTTTAGGAGATATTTGCCCGAAAATGGGCACCGCTGTCTACGGCGCATGCGCCGTAGACAGCGGCGCGCAGGCGCACTAAATGCGGCAAGTCCAAGAATGGATTTGCCAAATTTGTCTACTCCCGTGCGCATGCGCGGGAGTGACGTCATCGCGGCTCCGGCGAATGGCAGCGTCGGAGCTCCGAGACGCGACTCCCGTGCGCATGCGCGGGAGTGACGTCATCGCGGCTTCTCCGCTGTCATTCGTCGGAGCTGCGAGAGACGCCACAACCAAGATGGATGCGGCGGACTACAGGTGACAGCGGCGACTTCGCTGGCTCCTGTGTCAGGTAAGTGACACATAATGAGCTACTATGCGATGCATAGTAGTCCATTATGCTTTACCTTTGCAGGGAAAAAAAGAGGAAGTAAACCCATCAGGGTTTACTTCCTCTTTAAGGACTGGTATAGGTCCACAATATATAGGGTTGAGGTGCACTACTGCTGACTGCTGCCCTATACTGCAGCAGGCCTTTATCAGTATAGGGACTGAGGTACAGTCTGCTAATCATTCACAACCTACTAGTTCCACAAAGGTCCTCTTAAGGACTGGTAAGGTATAGGGTAATACAGTACATAGGGTTGAGTGAGGTACAATCTGCTATTCCTTAAGGACTGGTATAGGTCCACAATATATAGGGTTGAGGTGCACTACTGCTGACTGCTGCCCTATACTGCAGCAGGCCTTTATCAGTATAGGGACTGAGGTACAGTCTGCTAATCATTCACAACCTACTAGTTCCACAAAGGTTCTTATAAGGACTGGTAAGGTATAGGGTACTACAGTACATAGGGTTGAGTGAGGTACAGTCTGCTATTCCTTAAGGACTGGTATAGGTCCACAATTTATAGGGTTGAGGTGCACTACTGCTGACTGCTGCCCTATACTGCAGCAGTCCTTTATCAGTATAGGGACTGAGGTACAGTCTGCTAATCATTCACAACCTACTAGTTCCACAAAGGTCCTTATAAGGACTGGTAAGGTATAGGGTATTACAGTACATAGGGTTGAGTGAGGTACAGTCTGCTATTCCTTAAGGACTGTTAAAGGGCCACAATATATAGGGTTAAGGTGCACTACTGCTGACTGCTGCCCTATACTGCAGCAGTCCTTTATCAGTATAGGGACTGAGGTACAGTCTGCTAATCATTCACAACCTACTAGTTCCACAAAGGTCCTTATAAGGACTGGTAAGGTATAGGGTACTACAGTACATAGGGTTGAGTGAGGTACAGTCTGCTATTCCTTAAGGACTGGTATAGGTCCACAATATATAGGGTTGAGGTGCACTACTGCTGACTGCTGCCCTATTCTGCAGCAGTCCTTTATAAGTATAGGGACTGAGAGTTTTGTCACAGGGTCATTTAAAAAATGACAGGCAGAGGAAGAGGCAGGCCCTTCCGCAGAGGTGGTAGGGGTAGGGCAGGAGCAACAGGCTTGAGCCAAAGTGGGAAGTTGCAGAAGGTGCGTTCAATTACTTTAAAGGACGCACCAGACTTGGTTGAGTGGCTCACTCAGCCTTACTCTTCTGCACCCTCCTCATCCTCTCGATCTGCACCCTCTTCTTCACTCTCTGCTATGTGCACCCCCAAAGACACTACCACCAACAACACCACCACCACCACATACCTTCCGCTTGAGTCACAGGAATTATTTTCCGATCCATATTAAGACATTTCTGATGCGCAGTCACTCTTGGCATTGGATCAGGAAGAGGAGGTAGCAAGACTTGCCACTCAGCAGTCTGACGACAGTACCCAGATCAGCCCAAGGAGGAGGTTGGTCCCCGGTGTTGCTGCCTGCTCCGAGATCCCTACTTATAGTGGTGGGGAAGGTGACGTTGATGATGATGTGTCTAGTGATGTCACGTGGGTGCCCACAAGAGAGGAAGAGGAGGGGAGTTCAGAGGGAGATATGGACCAGCAGATAGGGAGGAGAAGCAGGAATAACTTACATTGCACAGGAGGGACAAAGCAGACTGCTAATGTATCAGGAGCGAGGCATCTACCATGTACGGTCACATCTGGCGCTCCCAGGACGCCGGCACATGGCTCCGCAGTGTGGGCTTTTTTTAACGTGTCCGCTGCTGACAATAGTGTTGCCATCTGCAATCTTTACAGTCAACGCATTAGTCGCGGTAAGCCCAAAACTCACCTAGGGACGACCGCCTTAAGAAGGCACATGAGCAGCCAGCACCGAGCCCAGTGGGAGCAACGGAACACACAAAGCCACACTCCAGGCTCTCACCGTCCAGCCTCGTCTTCTACTTCTCCTTCTCCTCTCTCCTCACAATTGTCCTCCACTCCACCTTCCATCACGCCAAGCTCACGTTTTTCTGCAAAAAGGCAGGCTTCTGTGGGCCTAATGTTCGAGCGTAAAAAAATTATGACGCCGGATAACCCTCTTGCCCAACGGTTGACGGCTGGCTTGTCAGAACTGATAGCCCGCCAACTACTGCCATATAAACTGGTGGACTCGGAGGCCTTTCGGAAATTTGTGGCCATTGGAACACCACAATGGAAGGTCCCAGGAAGGAAGTTATTCTCAGAGAAGGGCATCCCAGAGCTATATGGCCATGTTCAGCGGCAAGTGAATGTATCTCTGGCACACAGTGTCGGTGCTTAGAGAAATGCTGCATTCTGCTTTTGCGTGCGCTGGCAGAGGAGCAATTCCCACTGCAAGAAGAGGCCGGTTTGAAGATGTGTTGGTGACTTCTGATATGAGGTCATTCTTTCAGCCGACCCATCGACAGGTGTCATCCGGATCCAGCATCAGGGAATGCCTAGACCGTCAGGTGTCAGGTGTCCGACTATATCGGGTTAACGGCCGATGTGGACGCTCTCTGAGGAGTGATGAACCCCTGGACTACTGGGTGGGCAGGAGCTTGCCCAATTTGCAATCGAACTGTTGGCTTGCCCCTCGTCCAGTGTCCTGTCCGAAAACACGTTCAGCGCAGCAGGGGGGATCGTGACCGATAAGCGTACTCATCAGGCTGCTGATGTCAGTGCTCTCTATCACGGTGCTGGTGTCAGATCACTCTATCACGGTGCAGGTGTCATTGCTGTATGTCACGCTGCTGGTGATCATCTCCTGCACCCTCTTCTTTGCCTACCCTGACCTTCCCTCTCCTCCATTGCCTTCATGCGCTCCACAGTCCTGAATTGTCACAATTTCACATATAAAAAAAGAATGCTTGTAGTTGTCGATCCCAGATTCACCTCATACATGTGTTATGTCATTGGCCATGTGGTTGGACTATGTTTGCACAGCTAGTAATTATTTTGTGGCTGCAAATGTGACCTGTAGGTTTGCAAAGTTCGCCTCCCATTGAAGTCAATGGGGCCCGCCGCGAACGTTACGGTTTGCGAACTATTGGCCGCGTTCGCGGTCCGCGTTCGCG
This sequence comes from Lithobates pipiens, assembly GCF_037356315.1. Lineage (NCBI taxonomy): Eukaryota > Metazoa > Chordata > Amphibia > Anura > Ranidae > Lithobates > Lithobates pipiens. The sequence goes on from NW_027507788.1 coordinate 156,977,832, forward strand.
AAACGTCCTGTCGGAAGTTCGTCCATCACTAGAGGTCAGTAGCTCCCCAGGGAAGGATGCTGGACAGAGATGCTGATGTCCAATCTGGACATACAAGACACCCCCCAGGGTTTACAATTTTACTGCCCCCTCATTCTGGCGCCCTAAGGCTACCTGAGAAGTGAGAGTGAGTGGAACTGTCAAGTGTAATTTCTGATGTCGGGGATGGGCGGGGATGGTATGCGGAGCTCTGCCCCATTTGTCAGACAACCCTGCTTTGACAAACAGTGTTAATACATTGGTGGGTGGGGAGAAAGGTGGCAGGGGGGTGGGACCAATTGTAACTACTGTATGTGCACCCACAGCGGTGTATAATAAACCTGAATTATACACTGCTGCTGGTACACATACAGTAGTTACAATTGGTCTTTTTTTCCTTCCTCTGGATCAACTGTGGGTGTAGATCTGTGTATAAGGGATTGTATTTTTTATTTATTTTTTGGTTGAACTTGATGGACTTGTGTCTTTTTTCAACCTGACTAACTATGTAATTATGTAACTATGGTCCTGCCCCCTGCCACCTTCTTTCCTGTTCAACCATGTATAAACGCGGGCTGTTTGTCTATGCACAGGTTGTCTGACAAAGGGAGCCGAATTCTGCTTATCGGCCCCGCCCATCCCCGACATCAGTGCTCCAATTTAACAGCTCCACTCACTTGTGGCCATATATTAGACATGTGCAGACTGAAATATTTTGTTTCAGAATTTCGTTTTCGTCCGAAAAATACATTTATTTTACTCCCGAAATTCGTTTTTATTTATTTTGTTATTCGTAAAAAAAATTGCATTCATCCGAAAATCCAAATGTATTATGGTCAAATCTATCATTGAAGGCTTATGGTGTCTGTCGGAAAGTTTAAAGAAAATTCAACAGAGCAGCAAAACTCACTTATGATGCTGCAATCATGCATTCCCGGTTGAATATTTTGACTACAAGCTATAATAGGATACTAATGTTGTACGTCGTCTATGGGTTTTTTAAGGTTATTTGCATTGCACACAGGTCATTAGCATTAAGAAAAAGAAAAAAATTAAGAAAAACAAATGCGTGGGAGTCCCCCGAAATTCCAAACCAGGCCCTTCAGGTCTGGTATGGATATTAAGGGGAACCCCGTGCCAACAACCAAAATCCATACCAGACCCTTATCCGAGCACTCAACCTGGCAGGCCGCAGGAAAAGAGGGGGGACGAGAGAGCGCCCCCCCCTCCGGAACCGTTCCAGGCCACATGCCCTCAACATTGGGAGGGTGACAAGGGCCTCATCCCCACAACTCTGGCCGGTGGTTGTGGGGGTCTGCGGGTGGGGGGCTTATCGGAATCTGGAAGCCCCCTTTAACAATGGGATCCCCAGATTCCGGCCTCCCCCCTGTGTGAAATGATAAGGGGGTACAAAAGCACCCCTAACATTTCACCAAAAAAGTGACAAACAAGTGTTAAAAATTACAGGAGATGGTCTTTGACAATTCCTTTATTAAAGTTTTCTTTCATCTTCTTTCTTCTGGTCTTCTTCCTTCTTCCTTTCTTCATCCTTCGGTTTCTTCCTCCATCATCTTCTTCCTCCGATCCTCTTCTTCCTCCGTTCCGCTTCTTCTTGTTCCGGTGTTCTCGTCCGGCATCTTCCTCCGCGGCGTCTCTTCTTGGTTCTTGGGCCGCTCCGCGCAATGGGAGGCTCCCGCTGTGTGACGCTTCTCTTCTTCTGACAGTTCTTTTATAACGGAGGGTGGGGCCACCAGGTTACTCCGCCCCCTCTGACGCATGGAACCGCCCCCTCTGATGCATTGAACCGGGTGCCATTCAAGTGGTCAGCAGAGGCCGGCCAGCAGACCTGGGCACAGTAGGTGGAGCTGGTAGCTGCTCCACAGACAATCATAGACAATGATGATGGACCATCAGGGCATTCTTGTTGCCCAATCCACCATACTGGGAATGGACTCTCTACCATCTATGAAGAGCCAGGCTTCCACGTTTAAATGAGTTGTCCTGTATCTGCCTGTCTACATTTCAGGTCACCCCTATGGCTAGCTCATGTCCTCTTACATAAGACAGGGCCTATCCATGGAGTAGAGACACTATACAGACCAGAGGACATGTATTTGTACCATTGCACACAAAGAGCATCACCAGTATTGTAGGACACTGAGGCCTACATCAGCTGAAGGACCCTGTAGCTCCAGGTCACTCTACAAAAAGGATCTGCATCTCTAGGTCACTTAAGGATATCGTAACCCAAGGAGAATGAAGGGGAAATATGGACAGCTCATGAGTAGCGTGGATGGAAAGAGAACCGTTCAGAGTCTCCACCTACAGGACAGAATATGAAAGATTCATAACTCTACAATATGGGCCTGTATCTCCAGGTCCTTTAGGAAAATTAAAGCTGAAGGAAGAAGAGACGGAAAAGAGTAACTTACACTTATAGGAGAAGTTTTGCTTTAAGATCGGGCAGCACAGAGGCTTAGTAGTTAGCACTTCTGCCTTGCAGCATTGGGGTGTTTGGTTCATCTCCTGACCAGGACACTGTCTGCATGGAGCCTGCATGTTCTCCATGTGCTTGTGTGGGTTTCCTCCTACAAGCCCAAAGACATGCTGGTAGGTTAAATGGCTCCATTCAGTAAGCCCAAGATGGCTGTTTCACCTCGTAAGTGCTTTGAGTGGACATCACTGATTTACCCCACTCAGCGGGGATGGGCTTTAGAGAACAGAGGCCGCATGTGGGCAGCACAGAGGCTTAGGGGTTAGCCTTGCAGCACTGGGGTCCATGGTTCAAATCCTGACCAGGACGCTATCTGCATGGAGCTTGCATGTTCTCCCTGTGCTTGCGTGGGTTTCCTCTGGGTACTCCGGTTTCCTCCCAAACTCTATAGACATGTTACCTCGTGCTGAAGGTGTAGTGGTGAGCATAGCTGCCTTTCCAGCAGCTGAACCGGGTTTGATCCCCGGCCAACGCCATCTCCAAGATTTTTTCCTTTGCTTATAGGTGCTTTGAGTCCCCAGAGGGAAAAGTCATGAGTATCAATTAATAATGGAATAAAATTTAAACCAAAACAAATTAAGTGAATGTGTCGTATGTTTGTATAGATTTTATTAAACACTTTTGTGTTCCCATTTTCAGCCTGTAGGTGGAGCACTCGGCTCCTATAATATATATATATTTACCTGGCCAGGGGTCTCCAAACTTTCCAGTACAAGGGCCACATTGTAGAGTTTACAAAACTTTGAGGGTCAATAAAATCAGAGTCCCCCTTACATCAGAGTCCCCATTATAGCCTCCACTTACCTCCTCAAGGTCCCTCTTTATATGTGTGCCTCCCGATTCCCTTCCACACATCTGTGCCCCCATCAGAGCCCTTGCACACAGGGGCCGGAAGGGGGATGGGGTCCCCTTTGCACCCTTTAGAAGTGAATGGATGGCTGAAGAGCCACATGGATGACTTTTACATGAAAGAGAATTGCAGGATTTAAACAATGATAGCAGGTGCAGCCGCAACCACTTCTTCCCTGGGGAGGTATGGGTTGTCCTAGGGACAGGAAGTGGTTAGGGTAAATGAGCTCCCATTTGGAGGCGCTGTAGTGGAATGACAAGGATCTCACCCAGTCCTTCTGAGCCTGGCTTCCCCCGGAATCCTGGGGTCCCTCCACAAGGACCTGGGTGCTCCTTAGGGCTGTAGTGTATTGCCTTTCCGATTGATGGGGGTCTCTGTAGTTCCAGGACCAATGCCTCTTATCAGGGCCAGCGTGATGTCCCCAATTATCAATATCACATCATTTTTATTCTAGATCCTGAGAGGACCCTGCCTACTGGACAACCACCGGAAGTGTCCATGTCACCCAGGCAATGACCCCCCCCCCCCCCCCAGTGCACACTTCCATCCAATGGTGGCAGTTCTTTAGTTTGGTGACATCCAGCGGTGTAAGTCCTCAATGTCCTGACTGCACATTACATCCCCATAGACTTCTATAGAGCCAAGGAGAAGGGAGAGCCGCCAATAGACTTCTAAACAGCCAAGGAAAAGGGAGACCCTCCTATAGAAGTCTATAGAGACAAGGAGAACAGAGACCCTCCTATAGAAGTCTATAGAGCCAAGGAGAACAGAGACCCTTCCATAGAAGTCTATAGAGCCAAGGAGAACAGAGATCCTTCCATAGAAGTCTATAGAGACAAGGAGAACAGAGACCCTCCTATAGAAGTCTATAGAGACAAGGAGAACAGAGACCCTCCTATAGAAGACTATAGAGCCAAGGAGAACAGAGACCCTTCCATAGAAGTCTATAGAGCCAAGGAGAACAGAGATCCTTCCATAGAAGTCTATAGAGCCAAGGAAAAGGGAGACCCTCCCATAGACTTCTATAGAGCCAAGGAGAAGGGAGACCCTCCCATAGAAATCTATAGAGCCACGGAGAACAGAGACCCTCCCATAGACTTCTATAGAGCCAAGCAGAAGAGAGACCCTCCCATAGACTTCTATAGAGCCAAGCAGAAGGGAGACCCTTCCATAGACTTCTATAGAGCCAAGCAGAAGGGAGACCCTCCCATATTAGTCTATGGGGATGGAAGCCTCGGGTGTGGCCGGGACAGGGAAGAGTTTGGGCGCTGAATGTAAACAGCTATTGGATGGATTAGAATGAAATGAACGAAGGGGGCAGGGCCAGCGACAGTCAGGCTGAGGAGGAAAGTGCTTGATGATGCTCGACCTCCTCCACCACAGAAATGATATGGGGCTTGATCTGACTCGCTGCAGCTTCTAATTCACATGGTGAGAAGCTCACAGTGTGTAGTAAAATCAGAGGATGCCATTTCAGTCCAAGAGAGGAGCCGCTAAACACCTGTGGAAGACTGAAAGGAAGGCCAGAGGGGGATTTAATGTCAGTCTGTCCTGTGTACAGAGGAGGAAGAGTCTGTCCTGTGTACAGAGGAGGAGGAGTCTGTCCTGTGTACAGAGGAGGAGGAGCCTGTCCTGAGTACAGAGGAGGAGGGGCCTGTACTGTGTACAGAGGAGGAGGAGTCTGTCCTGTGTAGAGAGGGGGAGGGGTCTGTCCTGTGTACAGAGGAGGAGGAGCCTGTCCTGTGTAGAGAGGGGGGGAGTCTGTCCTGTGTACAGAGGAGGAGGAGTCTGTCCTGTGTACAGAGGAGGAAGAGTCTGTCCTGTGTACAGAGGAGGAAGGAGGAGGGTAGGGCTGAAACAACTAATCCATATAATCAATTATGAAAATCGTTGCCAACAATTTTCATAATCGATTAGTTTATCCTGCATAAAGAATGTAATATTTATCAGAAAATACAGTGCAGCACATGTACAGCTCAGTACACTGTTCATACATGTCAGCATACATAGTGCAGCCCACATATAGCTCTTTATAGTGTCCATACATGTAAATGCCTGGGAACTTGTGAATGTGTAAGGAGCAGTGCATCATGGGACGTGTAGTCCTGAGCAGGAGAAGTAAGTGATTCTAAAGGCAAACGTTTTTTTAACCTTACTTTGGGGCACTCTATACTATACTTTGCCCCTTGCTATGTGGCACTCTATACTATACTTTGTCCCTTGCTTTGGGGCACTCTATACTATACTTTGCCCCTTGCTATAGGGCACTCTATACTATACTTTGCCCCTTGTTATGGGGCACTCTATACTATACTTTGCCCCTTGCTATGGGGCACTCTGAAGGCAGGAGGAGCCAGAAGTGGAGGATTGGCCTGCTCTGTATGAAGCCATTACACAGAGCAGGTAAGTATGACAAATTTGTTGTGTAAAAGAAAAAGAATCCAACATTTACAATGACTTTATGGGCTCTGTAGAGGAAGATCAGCATCTGAACCCAGGGAAGCTGGAGGCTGATAGACCACCGGAGCCGATGATCATTGTCGACAGAGGAAGAATGCAAACAAGGCAGATTGCCGTTCTATTGGTACATAAGCACCTTCCCACAGTACAAGCATCTCCCCCACACAGTTAGCAAGCACCCCCTAGGCACACATTTAACCCTTTGATGTTAACCCCTTCCCAGCCAATGTAATTAGTACAGTGTCAGTGCATATTTTTTTAGCACTGATCACTGTATTGGTGTAACTGCCCCCCCCCCCCAAAAAAAAGTATCAAAAATTTCACTCAGTGTCCGAATTGTCCACCACAATATCACAGTCCCACGAGAAGTCTCTGATCTCCACCATTACTAGTAAAGAAATAAAAAACAAATGAAATATTCCATAAAAATATCCCCTATTTTATAGGCGGTATAACTTTTGCACAAACCAATCAATATATGCTTATTGAGGATTTTTTTTTAAACCAAAAACATGTAGCAGAATATATATTGGCCTACATTGATAAAGAAATTCGATTTTTGAAAAAAATATTTATTGGATGTGTTATATAGCAGAAAGTAAAAAATATTTATTTATTTTTTCAAAACTGATGCTCTTTTTTTGTTTATAGCGCAAAAAATAAAAACCGCAGAGGTGATCAAATACCACCAAAAAAAGCTCTAATTGTGGAGAAAAAAGGACATATATTTCATTTTGGTACAGTGTCACACGCCGCAAGTGTCAGTAAAAGTAACGCAGTGCTGTATCACAAAAAATGGCCAGGTCATGAAGGGGGTAAATCTTCCAGAGCTGAAGTGGTTAAAGATTTATATCTCCCCCCACCCTTCATATAGCTTCATGTCTGACTCCTAACTAAAATAACCTATATATATATATATATAGTGATGGCCGAACGGTTCGCCCGGCGGTCGTTTCGCGGCGAATTTCCGACATTCGCGGTCCGCACGTTCGAACGCCTTTTTCCGTCGTTCGCCGCGGCGGACTTACGTGTTTAATGTATACAAGAACTTTAACCTTTGGTGACACGTTTATCATGTGATACAGGACAGCCAATTGAGACATGACAGCACATGGACACTTGTACATTCCCCCTAACCTATAAATACACCCGATCCGGTGGCCATTTTACATTCTTTCTTCTGTTAAGATAGGGACAGGTTCCTGTGTGGAGTAGGGAGAGATAAACCACTAGCTATTTGGTACACAAAAGTTCTTTTCAGGACTGGTATAGGTGTTAGGTGTTGATAGGTTTGCTGTGCTGCTGATTCTTGCAGCAGCCTGAGTGTCTTTTGTTAGTTTAGAGAAAGGGAAAGGACGGTGTATGCTACAGGGACAGCCAGATTAGTCTTTCATCATCATCATCATCATCATCATCATTAGCTGTTACTATCAAGGTCCACAAAAGAGCTGTTCCAGTAACCACTAATCGTTCTCTTTTTTTGCCAATTTGTATAGGGACAGGAAGGAAGCAGTGTTGTCAGGCAGTGAGGGTAATTTTAAAGACTTGCTGTTATTATTAGTTCCACAAAGGTTCTTTTCAGGACTGGTATCAGTGGTACAGTAATAGGCTTGTACATGTATAATATTCTTTCTTCCAAATATAGAAAGGATATTATACTTGACTGCTGCCCTTCTGCTGCAGTCTGCTAAACATTCACAACTCACTTGTTCCACAAAAGTTCTTATAAGGACTGGTAACTTGGTATAGGGTGCTACGGTACATAGGCTTGAGTGCGGTACAGTCTGCTGTTCTGTAAGGACCGCTATCGGTCCACAATAGATAGGGTTGACGTGCACCACTGCTGACCGCTGCCCTATACTGCAGCAGTCCTTCAGCGGTATAGGGACTGACGTACAGTCTGCTAATCACTAACACACAACCTGCTTGTTCCACAAAAGTTCTTATAAGGACTGGTAACTTGGTATAGGGTGCTACGGTACATAGGCTTGAGTGCGGTACAGTCTGCTGTTCTGTAAGGACCGCTATCGGTCCACAATAGATAGGGTTGACGTGCACCACTGCTGACCGCTGCCCTATACTGCAGCAGTCCTTCAGCGGTATAGGGACTGACGTACAGTCTGCTAAACACTAATACACAACCTGCTTGGTCCACAAAAGTTCTTATAAGGACTGGTAACTTGGTATAGGGTGCTACGGTACATAGGCTTGAGTGCGGTACAGTCTGCTGTTCTGTAAGGACCGCTATCGGTCCACAATAGATAGGGTTGACGTGCACCACTGCTGACCGCTGCCCTATACTGCAGCAGTCCTTCAGCGGTATAGGGACTGACGTACAGTCTGCTAAACACTAATACACAACCTGCTTGGTCCACAAAAGTTCTTATAAGGACTGGTAACTTGGTATAGGGTGCTACGGTACATAGGCTTGAGTGCGGTACAGTCTGCTGTTCTGTAAGGACCGCTATCGGTCCACAATAGATAGGGTTGACGTGCACCACTGCTGACCGCTCACCTATACTGCAGCAGTCCTTCAGCGGTATAGGGACTGACGTACAGTCTGCTAATCACTAACACACAACCTGCTTGTTCCACAAAAGTTCTTATAAGGACTGGTAACTTGGTATAGGGTGCTACGGTACATAGGCTTGAGTGCGGTACAGTCTGCTGTTCTGTAAGGACCGCTATCGGTCCACAATAGATAGGGTTGACGTGCACCACTGCTGACCGCTGCCCTATACTGCAGCAGTCCTTCAGCGGTATAGGGACTGACGTACAGTCTGCTAATCACTAACACACAACCTGCTTGTTCCACAAAAGTTCTTATAAGGACTGGTAACTTGGTATAGGGTGCTACGGTACATAGGCTTGAGTGCGGTACAGTCTGCTGTTCTGTAAGGACCGCTATCGGTCCACAATAGATAGGGTTGACGTGCACCACTGCTGACCGCTGCCCTATACTGCAGCAGTCCTTCAGCGGTATAGGGACTGACGTACAGTCTGCTAAACACTAATACACAACCTGCTTGGTCCACAAAAGTTCTTATAAGGACTGGTAACTTGGTATAGGGTGCTACGGTACATAGGCTTGAGTGCGGTACAGTCTGCTGTTCTGTAAGGACCGCTATCGGTCCACAATAGATAGGGTTGACGTGCACCACTGCTGACCGCTCACCTATACTGCAGCAGTCCTTCAGCGGTATAGGGACTGACGTACAGTCTGCTAATCACTAACACACAACCTGCTTGTTCCACAAAAGTTCTTATAAGGACTGGTAACTTGGTATAGGGTGCTACGGTACATAGGCTTGAGTGCGGTACAGTCTGCTGTTCTGTAAGGACCGCTATCGGTCCACAATAGATAGGGTTGACGTGCACCACTGCTGACCGCTGCCCTATACTGCAGCAGTCCTTCAGCGGTATAGGGACTGACGTACAGTCTGCTAATCACTAACACACAACCTGCTTGTTCCACAAAAGTTCTTATAAGGACTGGTAACTTGGTATAGGGTGCTACGGTACATAGGCTTGAGTGCGGTACAGTCTGCTGTTCTGTAAGGACCGCTATCGGTCCACAATAGATAGGGTTGACGTGCACCACTGCTGACCGCTGCCCTATACTGCAGCAGTCCTTCAGCGGTATAGGGACTGACGTACAGTCTGCTAAACACTAATACACAACCTGCTTGGTCCACAAAAGTTCTTATAAGGACTGGTAACTTGGTATAGGGTGCTACGGTACATAGGCTTGAGTGCGGTACAGTCTGCTGTTCTGTAAGGACCGCTATCGGTCCACAATAGATAGGGTTGACGTGCACCACTGCTGACCGCTCACCTATACTGCAGCAGTCCTTCAGCGGTATAGGGACTGACGTACAGTCTGCTAATCACTAACACACAACCTGCTTGTTCCACAAAAGTTCTTATAAGGACTGGTAACTTGGTATAGGGTGCTACGGTACATAGGCTTGAGTGCGGTACAGTCTGCTGTTCTGTAAGGACCGCTATCGGTCCACAATAGATAGGGTTGACGTGCACCACTGCTGACCGCTGCCCTATACTGCAGCAGTCCTTCAGCGGTATAGGGACTGACGTACAGTCTGCTAATCACTAACACACAACCTGCTTGTTCCACAAAAGTTCTTATAAGGACTGGTAACTTGGTATAGGGTGCTACGGTACATAGGCTTGAGTGCGGTACAGTCTGCTGTTCTGTAAGGACCGCTATCGGTCCACAATAGATAGGGTTGACGTGCACCACTGCTGACCGCTGCCCTATACTGCAGCAGTCCTTCAGCGGTATAGGGACTGACGTACAGTCTGCTAAACACTAATACACAACCTGCTTGGTCCACAAAAGTTCTTATAAGGACTGGTAACTTGGTATAGGGTGCTACGGTACATAGGCTTGAGTGCGGTACAGTCTGCTGTTCTGTAAGGACCGCTATCGGTCCACAATAGATAGGGTTGACGTGCACCACTGCTGACCGCTCACCTATACTGCAGCAGTCCTTCAGCGGTATAGGGACTGACGTACAGTCTGCTAATCACTAACACACAACCTGCTTGTTCCACAAAAGTTCTTATAAGGACTGGTAACTTGGTATAGGGTGCTACGGTACATAGGCTTGAGTGCGGTACAGTCTGCTGTTCTGTAAGGACCGCTATCGGTCCACAATAGATAGGGTTGACGTGCACCACTGCTGACCGCTCACCTATACTGCAGCAGTCCTTCAGCGGTATAGGGACTGACGTACAGTCTGCTAATCACTAACACACAACCTGCTTGTTCCACAAAAGTTCTTATAAGGACTGGTAACTTGGTATAGGGTGCTACGGTACATAGGCTTGAGTGCGGTACAGTCTGCTGTTCTGTAAGGACCGCTATCGGTCCACAATAGATAGGGTTGACGTGCACCACTGCTGACCGCTGCCCTATACTGCAGCAGTCCTTCAGCGGTATAGGGACTGACGTACAGTCTGCTAAACACTAATACACAACCTGCTTGGTCCACAAAAGTTCTTATAAGGACTGGTAACTTGGTATAGGGTGCTACGGTACATAGGCTTGAGTGCGGTACAGTCTGCTGTTCTGTAAGGACCGCTATCGGTCCACAATAGATAGGGTTGACGTGCACCACTGCTGACCGCTGCCCTATACTGCAGCAGTCCTTCAGCGGTATAGGGACTGACGTACAGTCTGCTAAACACTAATACACAACCTGCTTGGTCCACAAAAGTTCTTATAAGGACTGGTAACTTGGTATAGGGTGCTACGGTACATAGGCTTGAGTGCGGTACAGTCTGCTGTTCTGTAAGGACCGCTATAGGTCCACAATAGATAGGGTTGACGTGCACCACTGCTGACCGCTCACCTATACTGCAGCAGTCCTTCAGCGGTATAGGGACTAAGAGTTTTGTCACAGGGTCATTTAAAAAATGACATGCAGAGGAAGAGGCAGGCCCTTCCGCAGGGGTGGTAGGGGTAGGGCAGGAGCAACAGGCTTGAGCCAAAGTGGGAAGTTGCAGAAGGTGCGTTCAATTACTTTAAAGGATGCACCAGACTTGGTTGAGTGGCTCGCTCAGCCTTACTCTTCTGCACCCTCCTCATCCTCTCGATCTGCACCCTCTTCTTCACTCTCTGCTATGTGCACCCCCAAAGACACTACCACCAACAACACGACCACCACCACCACCACCACATACCTTCCGCTTGAGTCACTGGAATTATTTTCCGATCCATATCAAGAGGACATTTCTGATGCGCAGCCACTCTTGGTATTGGATCAGGAAGAGGAGGTAGCAACAAGCGCTACTCAGCAGTCTGACGCCAGTACCCAGATCAGCCCAAGGAGGAGGTTGGTCCCCGGTGTTGCTGCCTACTCTACTTATAGCGGTGGGGAAGGTGACGTTGATGATGACGTGTCTAGTGATGTCACGTGGGTGCCCACAAGAGAGGAAGAGGAGGGGAGTTCAGAGGGAGATATGGACCAGCAGATAGGGAGGAGAAGCAGCAATGACTTACATTGCACAGCAGGGACAAAGCAGACTGCAAATGTATCAGGAGCGAGTCATCGACCATGTACGGTCACATCTGGCGCTCCCAGGACACCGGCACATGGCTCCGCAGTGTGGGCTTTTTTTAACGTGTCCGCTGCTGACAATAGCGTTGCCATCTGCAATCTTTGCAGTCAACGCGTTAGTCGCGGTAAGCCCAATACTCACCTAGGGACGACCGCCTTAAGAAGGCACATGAGCAGCCATCACCGAGCCCAGTGGGAGCAACGGAACACACAAAGCCACACTGCAGGCTCTCACCGTCCAGCCTCGTCTTCTACTTCTCCTTCTCCTCTCTCCTCACAATTGTCCTCCACTCCACCTTCCATCACGCCAAGCTCACATTTTTCTGCAAAAAGGCAGGCTTCCGTGGGCCTAATGTTTGAGCGTAAAAAAATGATGACGCCGGATAACCCTCTTGCCCAACGGTTGGCGGCTGGCTTGTCAGAACTCATAGCCCGCCAACTACTGCCATATAAACTGGTGGACTCGGAGGCCTTTCGCAAATTTGTGGCCATTGGAACACCACAATGGAAGGTCCCAGGAAGGAAGTATTTCTCAGAGAAGGGCATCCCAGAGCTATATGGCCATGTTCAGCGGCAAGTGAATGTATCTCTGGCACACAGTGTCGGTGCCAAGATACATCTGACCACAGACACGTGGTCTAGCAAACACGGGCAGGGAAGGTATATCAGTTTTACTGCCCACTGGGTGAACCTTCTGACGGCCGTCAAGCATGTAACCCGTGGCACCCGTGTAGATTTGGTTTTACCGCCACGGATTGCATGCAGGCCTGACTCTTCTTCTCCTCCTCCTACTCCATCCTCCTCCCTCTCCTCCTCAGCTGCCTCCTCCTTTTCCGCTGCTAGCGTCTCTTCCACTGCACCGCCCAAGCTCCCCAGAACCTATTCCACATGCCAGGTGAGACGTTGCCATGCCGTGCTGCGTCTGTTGTGCCTGGAAGCAAAGAGCCACACTGGCCCGGCACTCCTTTCAGCTTTGCGTTCACAGGCAGATGAGTGGCTAACACCGCTCAATTTGACAGTTGGTAAAGTGGTGTGTGACAACGGTGCCAATCTGCTTAGCGCATTGAAACAGGGCAAAATCACGCACGTGCCGTGCATGGCACACGTCTTAAACTTGGTCGTGCAGCGATTCCTTGTCAAATACCCTGGGGTCCAGGACATCTTGCGGCAGGCAAGGAAAATCTCGGCCCATTTCAGAAGATCTTACACGGCCATGGCTCGCCTTGCTGACATTCAGCGGCGACACCATCTGCCGGTCAGACGTCTTATTTGCGATTGCCCGACGCGATGGAACTCAACCTTCTATATGCTTGATAGGCTGCTCCAGCAGAAACGTGCAGTTAACGTCTACCTGTATGAACTCTGCGAAAGAAACGGTTCTGGGGAGCTGGGTTTTTTTTCACCGCGCCAGTGGCTGCTCATGCGCGACACATGCAGACTTCTGCGGCCATTTGAGGAGATCACCAAACTGGTCAGTCGCAGCCATGGCGCCATCAGTGACATGGTACCTTATGCCTTCTTTCTGGAGCGTGCATTGCGTCGTGTCATTGATCAGGCTGTGGAGGAGCAGGAGCGGGAAGATGAGGAAGTCGCAATGCTGGATGAATTCCCAGGGGGGGCTACTCTATCTGAGACAAGTCAACAACAGGAGTCTGATGAGGAGTCAGAGGAGGATGGTGCCGGGGCGGATGAGCAGGAGCAAGAAGAGCATGCTTTAAACCTTTCTGGGATCCCTGTTGTGCGAGGATGGGGAGAGGAGAATGAAGAGGACGACATTATCCTGGATGATGAGCAGGAGCCAGGCCACCACACCGCTTCCACTTTAGTGCAAATGGGGGCCTTCATGCTCCAGTGTTTTAATAGGGACCCCCGTATAAAAAGCATGAGGGTCAAGGACCAGTACTGGGTGGCAACGTACTTAGACCCCCGGTACAAACACAAAATGGCGGAAATGTTACCGCCGTCGCAGAGGGCTGTCAGAATGCAGCACTTCCAGGCCTTGCTTCGAGAAATGCTGCATTCTGCTTTTGCGTGCGCTGGCAGAGGAGCAATTCCCACTCCCAGAGAAGGATTTGCGGGTACCAATCCAACAGCGCCTGCAAGAAGAGGCCGGTTTGAAGATGTGTTGGTGACTTCGGATATGAGGTCATTCTTTCAGCCGACCCATCGACAGGTGTCATCCGGATCCAGCATCAGGGAACGCCTAGACCGTCAGGTGTCCGACTACATTGGGTTAACGGCCGATGTGGACGCTCTGAGGAGTGATGAACCCCTAGACTACTGGGTGGGCAGGCTTGACCTCTGGCCAGAGCTTGCCCAATTTGCAATCGAACTGTTGGCTTGCCCCTCATCCAGTGTCCTGTCCGAAAGGACGTTCAGCGCAGCAGGGGGGATTGTGACCGATAAGCGTACTCGCCTAGCTCACCACAGTGTTAACTACCTCACATTTCTAAAAATGAATGAGGCATGGATCTCGGAGGAATTCAACACATGTGATCAGTAGACCATGTATATGTCTATAAACAATTTTTGGAATCAAGCACACAGACCTTCTTAATTCATTTGGCTCACTTCCCTGACCCAAAAAAGCACACCGTACTATATGCCCCTACCCTCCTCTTTGAAGAGGTTGAGCGGTGTCATATTTCTACTGGGGCTGCTTATTATGAGGGGTTCCCACCATCCCTGTGCTGTGCTGACTTCCTCCTGGGTGTTCTTATTATGAGGGGCTCCCACCATCCCTGTGCTGTGCTGACTTCCTCCTGGGGGTTCTTATTATGAGGGGATCACACCATCCCTGTGCTGTGCTGACTTCCTCCTGGGGCTGCTTACGGTGCTGCTGTCAGCGCTGTATGTCACGGAGCTGCTGTCAGCGCTGTATGTCACGGAGCTGCTGTCAGCGCTGTATGTCACGGAGCTGCTGTCAGCGCTGTATGTCACGGAGCTGCTGTCAGCGCTGTATGTCACGGAGCTGCTGTCAGCGCTGTATGTCACGGAGCTGCTGTCAGCGCTGTATGTCACGGAGCTGCTGTCAGCGCTGTATGTCACGGAGCTGCTGTCAGCGCTGTATGTCACGGAGCTGCTGTCAGCGCTGTATGTCACGGAGCTGCTGTCAGCGCTGTATGTCACGGAGCTGCTGTCAGCGCTGTATGTCACGGTGCTGCTGTCAGCGCTGTATGTCACGGAGCTGCTGTCAGCGCTGTATGTCACGGAGCTGCTGTCAGTGCTGTATGTCACGGAGCTGCTGTCAGCGCTGTATGTCACGGAGCTGCTGTCAGCGCTGTATGTCACGGAGCTGCTGTCAGCGCTGTATGTCACGGTGCTGCTGTCAGCGCTGTATGTCACGGAGCTGCTGTCAGCGCTGTATGTCACGGAGCTGCTGTCAGCGCTGTATGTCACGGAGCTGCTGTCAGCGCTGTATGTCACGGAGCTGCTGTCAGCGCTGTATGTCACGGAGCTGCTGTCAGCGCTGTATGTCACGGTGCTGATGTCAGTGCTCTGTATTACGGTGCTGCTGTCAGTGCTCTGTATCTCCTGCACCCTCTTGTTTGCCTACCCTGGTCCCTGACCTTCCCTCTCCTCCATTGCCTTCATTAGCTCCATAGTCCTGAATTGTCAGAACAATTTCCCAAATAAAAAAAAAATGCTTGTAGTTATCGATCCCAAATTCACCTCATACATGTATTATGCTATTGTCCAGGTGGTGGGACTACGTGCTACCCCCTAATAATTACCCCGTGGCCGCAAATTCGACCTAAAGGTTTGCGAAATTCGCCTCCCATTGAAGTCAATGGAGCCCGCGGCGAACGGTCGTTTTCGCGAACGTTTGTGTCCGTTCGCGTTTCGCGTTCGCGAAACGTCCCGTCGGAAGTTCGTCCATCACTATATATATATATATATATATATATATATATATATATATATATATATATATTTATTTGTTTTTCCTTTATTTTTTATTTATTTATTCCTTTCACTGTGTCACAGTATAAATGAACCCCTTATAGTTGTGATTATCTGCTGTTTTTGCACTATAGAGGGATATTTTAGATCTTTTTTAACCCCATTAGGATAAGTGGTAAAAAAAAAATCATGCTGCTAAATGTCTTATACTGGCCATTCACGTATCGATTTTTGGATGACAATATTCATACGAGAAATTCTTTGTACATTCGATGGACGAATGTCACTCAAAAACTTCACTTGCTTTTAAAAATGGAACATTTTAAAATGAATGCCATTTCTGAAGGAAACTCCCATACACTAAATTCACTCAATCGAAAACAAGTTTTCTATTTTGCTCCTTTTAATGTGGTTGAAAATAAATCTGTACTTGACCCCCGATAACAATTAGAAAATGGAACATTCTTAAAATTAAAAAATTTTAAGGAAAAATGTGTGTGTGTGGCTGGCATAAGTGACAGCAGGCGCCGGTGTCTTGTATCCAGCTACCTGCCTACCTTCCGTACAGCGGGACGGATGACGCTCTTGTGCGGGAAGACAACACATGACAGCGCCCCAGAACGGCCGCTCTTGCACTACCACTGGGGTGGGCAGCGTGGTAATCGTGGCTTTGCCATATTCCTAGGACATGGTATGCCCCTGATTGTTCCTAGGATATGGCATGCCCCTGATTGTTCCTAGGACATGGTATACCCCTGATTGTTCCTAGGACATGGTATGCCCCTGATTGTTCCTAGAACATGGTATACCCCTGATTGTTTCTAGGACATGGTATGCCCCTGATTGTTCCTAGGACATGGTCTGCCCCTGATTGTTCCTAGGACATGGTATACCCCTGATTGTTCCTAAGACATGGTATGCCCCTAATTGTTCCTAGGACATGGTCTGCCCCTGATTGTTCCTAGGACATGGTCTGCCCCTGATTGTTCCTAGGACATGGTCTGCCCCCGATTGTTCCTAGGATATAGTCTGCCCCTGATTGTTCCTAGGACATGGTTTGCCCCTGATTGTTCCTAAGACATGGTATGCCCCTGATTCTTCCTAGGACATGGTATGCCCCTGATTGTTCCTCGGGCATGATCTGCCCCTGATTGGTATGCCCCTAAAAACCCAAATGATGATTAAATACCACCAAAAGAAAGATCTATTTGTGTGAAAAAAAAATGATAAAAATGTAATTTGAGTACAGTGTAGCACGACCGTGCAATTGTCATTCAAAGTGCGACGGCGCTGAAAGCTGAAAAATTGGTCTGGGCAGGAGGGGGGTTTAAGTGCCCGGCAAGTGAGTGGTTAATAAAAACACATAGGGGGTGATTTACTAAGAATGGAGAGTGCAAAATCTGTAGCAGGTCTGTAAAGGAAACCAATCAGCTTACAGGTTTTATTGTGAAAGCTTAATTGAACAAGCTGAAGTTAGAAGCTGATTGGCTACCATGTACAGCTGCACCAGATTTTACACTCTCCAGTTTTGGTAAATCAACCCCCATAGTGTTTTTATTAATACACACTTAACAGTCTGACTCAGAGGCACCTGCATTTGTTTTTCTTTGCATATCTTGGAGATCGCTTCTGCTTCCCTGCTAAGGCTGCCCTGAATCAATAGACAATTTTTAGGCTGCATAGCAGCCCACTGGCCACTTGGACTTCAGTACTGGAGGATCTGTTCAGTACCAGCACCACATGTATATGTGTTAGTGTCACCTATCAGTGCCGCCCGTCAGTGACACCGATCAGTGCCCATCAGTGTCACCTATCAGTGCTCATCAGTGACACCAATCAATGCCCATTAGTGATGCCAGTCAGTCAGTGCCACCTATCAGTGCCCATCAGTGCCCATTAGTGGGTAATATTAGTGTCTCCTCTTCAGTGCTGCCTCATCAGTGAAGGAGAAAAATAACTTATTTACAAAATTTACCGACAGTCTTTTTTTTTTATTCTTATATTTTTGAAAAAATAAAAAAACTCAGCAGTGATTATAAATACCACCAGAAGAAAGTTCTATTTGTGTGAAAACAAATGATACAAATGTCATATATGTACAGTGTTATATGTCCGCACAATTGTCATTCAGTGCTGAAAGCTGATAATTGGCCTTCTCGCGAAACACATAGGGATTTATTGATGCTTGTTTTATGCCGGTATATGCTGGGTATTATTGATGTCTGCATTATGTTTCCATACTTCCCTGTTTATATGTATGTACACTTTATTTATTTTATTATTGTGTATGTGTATTTACTGACCTAGCAACTTAAAAGTTTTATTGTTGCTCATTGATGTACTGTATCACTCTTGTAGTAAATAGTGATGGACGAACTTCCGACGGGACGTTTCGCGAACGCGAAATGCGAACGGACCCAAACGTTCGCGAAACCGAACGTTCGCCGCGGGCCCCATTGACTTCAATGGGAGGCGAACTTTGCAAACCTTCATGTCGAATTTGCGGCCACGTGGTAATTATTAGGGGGTAAAACGTAGTCCCACCATCTGGACAATGACATAATACATGTATGAGGTGAATTTGGGATCGATAACTACAAGCATTTTTATTTTATTTGGGAAATTGTTCTAACAATTCAGGACTATGGAGCTAATGAAGGCAATGGAGGAGAGGGAAGGTCAGGGACCAGGGTAGGCAAAGAAGAGGGTGCAGGAGATGATCACCAGCAGCGTGACATACCGGAATGACACATGCACCGTGATAGAGGCATCTGACAGCAGCACCGTAATACAGAGCACTGACAGCAGCACCGTGACATACAGCGCTGACAGCAGCACCGTGACATACAGCGCTGACAGCAGCACCGTGACATACAGCGCTGACAGCAGCACCGTGACATACAGCGCTGACAGCAGCACCGTGACATACAGCGCTGACAGCAGCACCGTGACATACAGCGCTGACAGCAGCACCGTGACATACAGCGCTGACAGCAGCACCGTGACATACAGCGCTGACAGCAGCACCGTGACATACAGCGCTGACAGCAGCACCGTGACATACAGCGCTGACAGCAGCACCGTGACATACAGCGCTGACAGCAGCACCGTGACATACAGCGCTGACAGCAGCACCGTGACATACAGCACTGACAGCAGCACCGTAAGCAGCCCCAGGAGGAAGTCAGCACAGCACAGGGATGGTGTGATCCCCTCATAATAAGAACCCCCAGGAGGAAGTCAGCACAGCACAGGGATAGTGTGATCCCTTCATAATAAGAACCCCCAGGAGGAAGTCAGCACAGCACAGGGATATCATAAGCAGCCCCAGTAGAAATATGACACCGCTCAACCTCTTCAAAGAGGAGGGTAGGGGCATATAGTACGGTGTGCTTTTTTGGGTCAAGGAAGTGAGCCAAATGAATTAAGAAGGTCTGTGTGCTTGATTAAAAAAATAGTTTATAGACATATACATGGTCTACTGGTCACATGTGTTGAATTCCTCCGAGATCCATGCCTCATTCATTTTTAGAAATGTGAGGTAGTTAACACTGTGGTGAGCTAGGCGAGTACGCTTATCGGTCACAATCCCCCCTGCTGCGCTGAACGTCCTTTCGGACAGGACACTGGATGAGGGGCAAGCCAACAGTTCGATTGCAAATTGGGCAAGCTCTGGCCAGAGGTCAAGCCTGCCCACCCAGTAGTCTAGGGGTTCATCACTCCTCAGAGCGTCCACATCGGCCGTTAACCCAATGTAGTCGGACACCTGACGGTCTAGGCGTTCCCTGATGCTGGATCCGGATGACACCTGTCGATGGGTCGGCTGAAAGAATGACCTCATATCCGAAGTCACCAACACATCTTCAAACCGGCCTCTTCTTGCAGGCGCTGTTGGATTGGTACCCGCAAATCCTTCTCTGGGAGTGGGAATTGCTCCTCTGCCAGCGCACGCAAAAGCAGAATGCAGCATTTCTCGAAGCAAGGCCTGGAAGTGCTGCATTCTGACAGCCCTCTGCGACGGCGGTAACATTTCCGCCATTTTGTGTTTGTACCGGGGGTCTAAGTACGTTGCCACCCAGTACTGGTCCTTGACCCTCATGCTTTTTATACGGGGGTCCCTATTAAAACACTGGAGCATGAAGGCCCCCATTTGCACTAAAGTGGAAGCGGTGTGGTGGCCTGGCTCCTGCTCATCATCCAGGATAATGTCGTCCTCTTCATTCTCCTCTCCCCATCCTCGCACAACAGGGATCACAGAAAGGTTTAAAGCATGCTCTTCTTGCTCCTGCTCATCCGCCCCGGCACCATCCTCCTCTGACTCCTCATCAGACTCCTGTTGTTGACTTGTCTCAGATAGAGTAGCCCCCCCTGGGAATTCATCCAGCATTGCGACTTCCTCATCTTCCCGCTCCTGCTCCTCCACAGCCTGATCAATGACACGACGCAATGCACGCTCCAGAAAGAAGGCATAAGGTACCATGTCACTGATGGCGCCATGGCTGCGACTGACCAGTTTGGTGATCTCCTCAAATGGCCGCAGAAGTCTGCATGTGTCGCGCATGAGCAGCCACTGGCGCGGTGAAAAAAAACCCAGCTCCCCAGAACCGTTTCTTTCGCAGAGTTCATACAGGTAGACGTTAACTGCACGTTTCTGCTGGAGCAGCCTATCAAGCATATAGAAGGTTGAGTTCCATCGCGTCGGGCAATCGCAAATAAGACGTCTGACCGGCAGATGGTGTCGCCGCTGAATGTCAGCAAGGCGAGCCATGGCCGTGTAAGATCTTCTGAAATGGGCCGAGATTTTCCTTGCCTGCCGCAAGATGTCCTGGACCCCAGGGTATTTGACAAGGAATCGCTGCACGACCAAGTTTAAGAAGTGTGCCATGCACGGCACGTGCGTGATTTTGCCCTGTTTCAATGCGCTAAGCAGATTGGCACCATTGTCACACACCACTTTACCAACTGTCAAATTGAGCGGTGTTAGCCACTCATCTGCCTGTGAACGCAAAGCTGAAAGGAGTGCCGGGCCAGTGTGGCTCTTTGCTTCCAGGCACAACAGACGCAGCACGGCATGGCAACGTCTCACCTGGCATGTGGAATAGGTTCTGGGGAGCTTGGGCGGTGCAGTGGAAGAGACGCTAGCAGCGGAAAAGGAGGAGGCAGCTGAGGAGGAGAGGGAGGAGGATGGAGTAGGAGGAGGAGAAGAAGAGTCAGGCCTGCATGCAATCCGTGGCGGTAAAACCAAATCTACACGGGTGCCACGGGTTACATGCTTGACGGCCGTCAGAAGGTTCACCCAGTGGGCAGTAAAACTGATATACCTTCCCTGCCCGTGTTTGCTAGACCACGTGTCTGTGGTCAGATGTATCTTGGCACCGACACTGTGTGCCAGAGATACATTCACTTGCCGCTGAACATGGCCATATAGCTCTGGGATGCCCTTCTCTGAGAAATACTTCCTTCCTGGGACCTTCCATTGTGGTGTTCCAATGGCCACAAATTTGCGAAAGGCCTCCGAGTCCACCAGTTTATATGGCAGTAGTTGGCGGGCTATGAGTTCTGACAAGCCAGCCGCCAACCGTTGGGCAAGAGGGTTATCCGGCGTCATCATTTTTTTACGCTCAAACATTAGGCCCACGGAAGCCTGCCTTTTTGCAGAAAAATGTGAGCTTGGCGTGATGGAAGGTGGAGTGGAGGACAATTGTGAGGAGAGAGGAGAAGGAGAAGTAGAAGACGAGGCTGGACGGTGAGAGCCTGCAGTGTGGCTTTGTGTGTTCCGTTGCTCCCACTGGGCTCGGTGATGGCTGCTCATGTGCCTTCTTAAGGCGGTCGTCCCTAGGTGAGTATTGGGCTTACCGCGACTAACGCGTTGACTGCAAAGATTGCAGATGGCAACGCTATTGTCAGCAGCGGACACGTTAAAAAAAGCCCACACTGCGGAGCCATGTGCCGGTGTCCTGGGAGCGCCAGATGTGACCGTACATGGTCGATGACTCGCTCCTGATACATTTGCAGTCTGCTTTGTCCCTGCTGTGCAATGTAAGTCATTGCTGCTTCTCCTCCCTATCTGCTGGTCCATATCTCCCTCTGAACTCCCCTCCTCTTCCTCTCTTGTGGGCACCCACGTGACATCACTAGACACGTCATCATCAACGTCACCTTCCCCACCGCTATAAGTAGAGATCTCGGAGTAGGCAGCAACACCGGGGACCAACCTCCTCCTTGGGCTGATCTGGGTACTGGCGTCAGACTGCTGAGTAGCGCTTGTTGCTACCTCCTCTTCCTGATCCAATACCAAGAGTGGCTGCGCATCAGAAATGTCCTCTTGATATGGATCGGAAAATAATTCCAGTGACTCAAGCGGAAGGTATGTGGTGGTGGTGGTGGTGGTCGTGTTGTTGGTGGTAGTGTCTTTGGGGGTGCACATAGCAGAGAGTGAAGAAGAGGGTGCAGATCGAGAGGATGAGGAGGGTGCAGAAGAGTAAGGCTGAGCGAGCCACTCAACCAAGTCTGGTGCATCCTTTAAAGTAATTGAACGCACCTTCTGCAACTTCCCACTTTGGCTCAAGCCTGTTGCTCCTGCCCTACCCCTACCACCCCTGCGGAAGGGCCTGCCTCTTCCTCTGCCTGTCATTTTTTAAATGACCCTGTGACAAAACTCTTAGTCCCTATACCGATGAAGGACTGCTGCAGTATAGGGCAGCGGTCAGCAGTGGTGCACGTCAACCCTATCTATTGTGGACCGATAGCGGTCCTTACAGAACAGCAGACTGTACCGCACTCAAGCCTATGTACCGTAGCACCCTATACCAAGTTACCAGTCCTTATAAGAACTTTTGTGGACCAAGCAGGTTGTGTATTAGTGTTTAGCAGACTGTACGTCAGTCCCTATACCGCTGAAGGACTGCTGCAGTATAGGGCAGCGGTCAGCAGTGGTGCACGTCAACCCTATCTATTGTGGACCGATAGCGGTCCTTACAGAACAGCAGACTGTACCGCACTCAAGCCTATGTACCGTAGCACCCTATACCAAGTTACCAGTCCTTATAAGAACTTTTGTGGAACAAGCAGGTTGTGTGTTAGTGATTAGCAGACTGTACGTCAGTCCCTATACCGCTGAAGGACTGCTGCAGTATAGGGCAGCGGTCAGCAGTGGTGCACGTCAACCCTATCTATTGTGGACCGATAGCGGTCCTTACAGAACAGTAGTGATGGCCGAACGGTTCGCCCGGCGGTCGTTTCGCGGCGAATTTCCGACTTTCGCCGTCCGCGGGTTCGAACGCCTTTTTCCGTCGTTCGCCCCGGCGGACTTACGTGTTTAATGTATACAAGAACTTTAACCTTTCGTGACACGTTTATCATGTGTTACAGGACAACCAATTGAGACATGACAGCTCATGGACACTTGGACATTCCCCCTAACCTATAAATACACCCGATCCGGTGGCCATTTTACATTCTTTCTTCTGTCACTGTAGGGAAAGGATCCTGTGTGGAGTAGGGACAGAGAAAACGCTAGCTATTTGGTACACAAAAGTTCTTTTCAGGACTGGTATAGGTGTTAGGTCAGCAGCCTGAGTTTCTTTTGTCAGTTTAGATAAAGGGACAGAGCGCTGTATGCTGCTATTTTAGGGACAGCTCAGCCAGATTAGTCTTTCTTCATCATCATCATCATCATCATCATTAGCTGTTACTATCAGGTCCACAAAAGAGCTGTTCCAGCTAATCGTTCCAGCCTACTCTTTTTTGCCAATTTGTATAGGGACAGGCAGGAAGCAGTGTGTCAGGCAGTGAGGATAATTTTAAAGACTTGCTGTTACTATTAGTTCCACAAAGGTTCTTTTCAGGACTGGTATCAGTGGTACGGTAATAGGCTTGTACACGTATAATATTCTTTCTTCCAAATATAGAAAGAATATTATACTTGACTGCTGCCCTTCTGCTGCAGTCTGCTAATCATTCACAACTCACTTGTTCCACAAAGCTCTTTATCAGGACTGGTAACTTGGTCTGTCTAGGGTGCTACGGTACATAGGCTTGGGTGCGGTACAGTCTGCTGTTCTGTAAGGACCGCTATCGGTCCACAATACATAGGGTTGCCGTGCACTACTGCTGACCGCTGCCCTATACTGCAGCAGTCCTTCATTGGTATAGGGACTGACGTACAGTCTGCTAATCACTAACACACAACCTGCTTGGTCCACAAAAGTTCTTATAAGGACTGGTAACTTGGTATAGGGTGCTACGGTACATAGGCCTGAGTGCGTTACAGTCTGCTGTTCTGTAAGGACCGCTATCGGTCCACAATACATAGGGTTGCCGTGCACTACTGCTGACCGCTGCCCTATACTGCAGCAGTCCTTCAGCGGTATAGGGACTGACGCACAGTCTGCTAAACACTAACACACAACCTGCTTGGTCCACAAAAGTTTTTATAAGGACTGGTAACTTGGTATAGGGTGCTACGGTACATAGGCCTGAGTGCAGTACAGTCTGCTGTTCTGTAAGGACCGCTATCGGTCCACAATACATAGGGTTGCCGTGCACTACTGCTGACCGCTGCCCTATACTGCAGCAGTCCTTCATTGGTATAGGGACTGACGTACAGTCTGCTAATCACTAACACACAACCTGCTTGGTCCACAAAAGTTCTTATAAGGACTGGTAACTTGGTATAGGGTGCTACGGTACATAGGCCTGAGTGCGTTACAGTCTGCTGTTCTGTAAGGACCGCTATCGGTCCACAATACATAGGGTTGCCGTGCACTACTGCTGACCGCTGCCCTATACTGCAGCAGTCCTTCATTGGTATAGGGACTGACGTACAGTCTGCTAATCACTAACACACAACCTGCTTGTTCCACAAAAGTTCTTATAAGGACTGGTAACTTGGTATAGGGTGCTACGGTACATAGGCCTGAGTGCGTTACAGTCTGCTGTTCTGTAAGGACCGCTATCGGTCCACAATACATAGGGTTGCCGTGCACTACTGCTGACCGCTGCCCTATACTGCAGCAGTCCTTCATTGGTATAGGGACTGACGTACAGTCTGCTAATCACTAACACACAACCTGCTTGGTCCACAAAAGTTCTTATAAGGACTGGTAACTTGGTATAGGGTGCTACGGTACATAGGCCTGAGTGCGTTACAGTCTGCTGTTCTGTAAGGACCGCTATCGGTCCACAATACATAGGGTTGCCGTGCACTACTGCTGACCGCTGCCCTATACTGCAGCAGTCCTTCAGCGGTATAGGGACTGACGCACAGTCTGCTAAACACTAACACACAACCTGCTTGGTCCACAAAAGTTTTTATAAGGACTGGTAACTTGGTATAGGGTGCTACGGTACATAGGCCTGAGTGCGTTACAGTCTGCTGTTCTGTAAGGACCGCTATCGGTCCACAATACATAGGGTTGCCGTGCACTACTGCTGACCGCTGCCCTATACTGCAGCAGTCCTTCATTGGTATAGGGACTGACGTACAGTCTGCTAATCACTAACACACAACCTGCTTGTTCCACAAAAGTTCTTATAAGGACTGGTAACTTGGTATAGGGTGCTACGGTACATAGGCCTGAGTGCGTTACAGTCTGCTGTTCTGTAAGGACCGCTATCGGTCCACAATACATAGGGTTGCCGTGCACTACTGCTGACCGCTGCCCTATACTGCAGCAGTCCTTCATTGGTATAGGGACTGACGTACAGTCTGCTAATCACTAACACACAACCTGCTTGTTCCACAAAAGTTCTTATAAGGACTGGTAACTTGGTATAGGGTGCTACGGTACATAGGCTTGAGTGCGGTACAGTCTGCTGTTCTGTAAGGACCGCTATCGGTCCACAATAGATAGGGTTGACGTGCACCACTGCTGACCGCTGCCCTATACTGCAGCAGTCCTTCAGCGGTATAGGGACTGACGTACAGTCTGCTAAACACTAATACACAACCTGCTTGGTCCACAAAAGTTCTTATAAGGACTGGTAACTTGGTATAGGGTGCTACGGTACATAGGCTTGAGTGCGGTACAGTCTGCTGTTCTGTAAGGACCGCTATCGGTCCACAATAGATAGGGTTGACGTGCACCACTGCTGACCGCTGCCCTATACTGCAGCAGTCCTTCAGCGGTATAGGGACTGACGCACAGTCTGCTAAACACTAACACACAACCTGCTTGGTCCACAAAAGTTTTTATAAGGACTGGTAACTTGGTATAGGGTGCTACGGTACATAGGCCTGAGTGCGTTACAGTCTGCTGTTCTGTAAGGACCGCTATCGGTCCACAATACATAGGGTTGCCGTGCACTACTGCTGACCGCTGCCCTATACTGCAGCAGTCCTTCATTGGTATAGGGACTGACGTACAGTCTGCTAATCACTAACACACAACCTGCTTGGTCCACAAAAGTTCTTATAAGGACTGGTAACTTGGTATAGGGTGCTACGGTACATAGGCCTGAGTGCGTTACAGTCTGCTGTTCTGTAAGGACCGCTATCGGTCCACAATACATAGGGTTGCCGTGCACTACTGCTGACCGCTGCCCTATACTGCAGCAGTCCTTCAGCGGTATAGGGACTGACGCACAGTCTGCTAAACACTAACACACAACCTGCTTGGTCCACAAAAGTTCTTATAAGGACTGGTAACTTGGTATAGGGTGCTACGGTACATAGGCTTGAGTGCGGTACAGTCTGCTGTTCTGTAAGGACCGCTATCGGTCCACAATAGATAGGGTTGACGTGCACCACTGCTGACCGCTGCCCTATACTGCAGCAGTCCTTCAGCGGTATAGGGACTGACGTACAGTCTGCTAAACACTAATACACAACCTGCTTGGTCCACAAAAGTTCTTATAAGGACTGGTAACTTGGTATAGGGTGCTACGGTACATAGGCTTGAGTGCGGTACAGTCTGCTGTTCTGTAAGGACCGCTATAGGTCCACAATAGATAGGGTTGACGTGCACCACTGCTGACCGCTCACCTATACTGCAGCAGTCCTTCAGCGGTATAGGGACTAAGAGTTTTGTCACAGGGTCATTTAAAAAATGACATGCAGAGGAAGAGGCAGGCCCTTCCGCAGGGGTGGTAGGGGTAGGGCAGGAGCAACAGGCTTGAGCCAAAGTGGGAAGTTGCAGAAGGTGCGTTCAATTACTTTAAAGGATGCACCAGACTTGGTTGAGTGGCTCGCTCAGCCTTACTCTTCTGCACCCTCCTCATCCTCTCGATCTGCACCCTCTTCTTCACTCTCTGCTATGTGCACCCCCAAAGACACTACCACCAACAACACGACCACCACCACCACCACCACATACCTTCCGCTTGAGTCACTGGAATTATTTTCCGATCCATATCAAGAGGACATTTCTGATGCGCAGCCACTCTTGGTATTGGATCAGGAAGAGGAGGTAGCAACAAGCGCTACTCAGCAGTCTGACGCCAGTACCCAGATCAGCCCAAGGAGGAGGTTGGTCCCCGGTGTTGCTGCCTACTCTACTTATAGCGGTGGGGAAGGTGACGTTGATGATGACGTGTCTAGTGATGTCACGTGGGTGCCCACAAGAGAGGAAGAGGAGGGGAGTTCAGAGGGAGATATGGACCAGCAGATAGGGAGGAGAAGCAGCAATGACTTACATTGCACAGCAGGGACAAAGCAGACTGCAAATGTATCAGGAGCGAGTCATCGACCATGTACGGTCACATCTGGCGCTCCCAGGACACCGGCACATGGCTCCGCAGTGTGGGCTTTTTTTAACGTGTCCGCTGCTGACAATAGCGTTGCCATCTGCAATCTTTGCAGTCAACGCGTTAGTCGCGGTAAGCCCAATACTCACCTAGGGACGACCGCCTTAAGAAGGCACATGAGCAGCCATCACCGAGCCCAGTGGGAGCAACGGAACACACAAAGCCACACTGCAGGCTCTCACCGTCCAGCCTCGTCTTCTACTTCTCCTTCTCCTCTCTCCTCACAATTGTCCTCCACTCCACCTTCCATCACGCCAAGCTCACATTTTTCTGCAAAAAGGCAGGCTTCCGTGGGCCTAATGTTTGAGCGTAAAAAAATGATGACGCCGGATAACCCTCTTGCCCAACGGTTGGCGGCTGGCTTGTCAGAACTCATAGCCCGCCAACTACTGCCATATAAACTGGTGGACTCGGAGGCCTTTCGCAAATTTGTGGCCATTGGAACACCACAATGGAAGGTCCCAGGAAGGAAGTATTTCTCAGAGAAGGGCATCCCAGAGCTATATGGCCATGTTCAGCGGCAAGTGAATGTATCTCTGGCACACAGTGTCGGTGCCAAGATACATCTGACCACAGACACGTGGTCTAGCAAACACGGGCAGGGAAGGTATATCAGTTTTACTGCCCACTGGGTGAACCTTCTGACGGCCGTCAAGCATGTAACCCGTGGCACCCGTGTAGATTTGGTTTTACCGCCACGGATTGCATGCAGGCCTGACTCTTCTTCTCCTCCTCCTACTCCATCCTCCTCCCTCTCCTCCTCAGCTGCCTCCTCCTTTTCCGCTGCTAGCGTCTCTTCCACTGCACCGCCCAAGCTCCCCAGAACCTATTCCACATGCCAGGTGAGACGTTGCCATGCCGTGCTGCGTCTGTTGTGCCTGGAAGCAAAGAGCCACACTGGCCCGGCACTCCTTTCAGCTTTGCGTTCACAGGCAGATGAGTGGCTAACACCGCTCAATTTGACAGTTGGTAAAGTGGTGTGTGACAACGGTGCCAATCTGCTTAGCGCATTGAAACAGGGCAAAATCACGCACGTGCCGTGCATGGCACACGTCTTAAACTTGGTCGTGCAGCGATTCCTTGTCAAATACCCTGGGGTCCAGGACATCTTGCGGCAGGCAAGGAAAATCTCGGCCCATTTCAGAAGATCTTACACGGCCATGGCTCGCCTTGCTGACATTCAGCGGCGACACCATCTGCCGGTCAGACGTCTTATTTGCGATTGCCCGACGCGATGGAACTCAACCTTCTATATGCTTGATAGGCTGCTCCAGCAGAAACGTGCAGTTAACGTCTACCTGTATGAACTCTGCGAAAGAAACGGTTCTGGGGAGCTGGGTTTTTTTTCACCGCGCCAGTGGCTGCTCATGCGCGACACATGCAGACTTCTGCGGCCATTTGAGGAGATCACCAAACTGGTCAGTCGCAGCCATGGCGCCATCAGTGACATGGTACCTTATGCCTTCTTTCTGGAGCGTGCATTGCGTCGTGTCATTGATCAGGCTGTGGAGGAGCAGGAGCGGGAAGATGAGGAAGTCGCAATGCTGGATGAATTCCCAGGGGGGGCTACTCTATCTGAGACAAGTCAACAACAGGAGTCTGATGAGGAGTCAGAGGAGGATGGTGCCGGGGCGGATGAGCAGGAGCAAGAAGAGCATGCTTTAAACCTTTCTGGGATCCCTGTTGTGCGAGGATGGGGAGAGGAGAATGAAGAGGACGACATTATCCTGGATGATGAGCAGGAGCCAGGCCACCACACCGCTTCCACTTTAGTGCAAATGGGGGCCTTCATGCTCCAGTGTTTTAATAGGGACCCCCGTATAAAAAGCATGAGGGTCAAGGACCAGTACTGGGTGGCAACGTACTTAGACCCCCGGTACAAACACAAAATGGCGGAAATGTTACCGCCGTCGCAGAGGGCTGTCAGAATGCAGCACTTCCAGGCCTTGCTTCGAGAAATGCTGCATTCTGCTTTTGCGTGCGCTGGCAGAGGAGCAATTCCCACTCCCAGAGAAGGATTTGCGGGTACCAATCCAACAGCGCCTGCAAGAAGAGGCCGGTTTGAAGATGTGTTGGTGACTTCGGATATGAGGTCATTCTTTCAGCCGACCCATCGACAGGTGTCATCCGGATCCAGCATCAGGGAACGCCTAGACCGTCAGGTGTCCGACTACATTGGGTTAACGGCCGATGTGGACGCTCTGAGGAGTGATGAACCCCTAGACTACTGGGTGGGCAGGCTTGACCTCTGGCCAGAGCTTGCCCAATTTGCAATCGAACTGTTGGCTTGCCCCTCATCCAGTGTCCTGTCCGAAAGGACGTTCAGCGCAGCAGGGGGGATTGTGACCGATAAGCGTACTCGCCTAGCTCACCACAGTGTTAACTACCTCACATTTCTAAAAATGAATGAGGCATGGATCTCGGAGGAATTCAACACATGTGATCAGTAGACCATGTATATGTCTATAAACAATTTTTGGAATCAAGCACACAGACCTTCTTAATTCATTTGGCTCACTTCCCTGACCCAAAAAAGCACACCGTACTATATGCCCCTACCCTCCTCTTTGAAGAGGTTGAGCGGTGTCATATTTCTACTGGGGCTGCTTATTATGAGGGGTTCCCACCATCCCTGTGCTGTGCTGACTTCCTCCTGGGTGTTCTTATTATGAGGGGCTCCCACCATCCCTGTGCTGTGCTGACTTCCTCCTGGGGGTTCTTATTATGAGGGGATCACACCATCCCTGTGCTGTGCTGACTTCCTCCTGGGGCTGCTTACGGTGCTGCTGTCAGCGCTGTATGTCACGGAGCTGCTGTCAGCGCTGTATGTCACGGAGCTGCTGTCAGCGCTGTATGTCACGGAGCTGCTGTCAGCGCTGTATGTCACGGAGCTGCTGTCAGCGCTGTATGTCACGGAGCTGCTGTCAGCGCTGTATGTCACGGAGCTGCTGTCAGCGCTGTATGTCACGGAGCTGCTGTCAGCGCTGTATGTCACGGAGCTGCTGTCAGCGCTGTATGTCACGGAGCTGCTGTCAGCGCTGTATGTCACGGAGCTGCTGTCAGCGCTGTATGTCACGGTGCTGCTGTCAGCGCTGTATGTCACGGAGCTGCTGTCAGCGCTGTATGTCACGGAGCTGCTGTCAGTGCTGTATGTCACGGAGCTGCTGTCAGCGCTGTATGTCACGGAGCTGCTGTCAGCGCTGTATGTCACGGAGCTGCTGTCAGCGCTGTATGTCACGGTGCTGCTGTCAGCGCTGTATGTCACGGAGCTGCTGTCAGCGCTGTATGTCACGGAGCTGCTGTCAGCGCTGTATGTCACGGAGCTGCTGTCAGCGCTGTATGTCACGGAGCTGCTGTCAGCGCTGTATGTCACGGAGCTGCTGTCAGCGCTGTATGTCACGGTGCTGATGTCAGTGCTCTGTATTACGGTGCTGCTGTCAGTGCTCTGTATCTCCTGCACCCTCTTGTTTGCCTACCCTGGTCCCTGACCTTCCCTCTCCTCCATTGCCTTCATTAGCTCCATAGTCCTGAATTGTCAGAACAATTTCCCAAATAAAAAAAAAATGCTTGTAGTTATCGATCCCAAATTCACCTCATACATGTATTATGCTATTGTCCAGGTGGTGGGACTACGTGCTACCCCCTAATAATTACCCCGTGGCCGCAAATTCGACCTAAAGGTTTGCGAAATTCGCCTCCCATTGAAGTCAATGGAGCCCGCGGCGAACGGTCGTTTTCGCGAACGTTTGTGTCCGTTCGCGTTTCGCGTTCGCGAAACGTCCCGTCGGAAGTTCGTCCATCACTACAGAACAGCAGACTGTACCGCACTCAAGCCTATGTACCGTAGCACCCTATACCAAGTTACCAGTCCTTATAAGAACTTTTGTGGACCAAGCAGGTTGTGTATTAGTGTTTAGCAGACTGTACGTCAGTCCCTATACCGCTGAAGGACTGCTGCAGTATAGGGCAGCGGTCAGCAGTGGTGCACGTCAACCCTATCTATTGTGGACCGATAGCGGTCCTTACAGAACAGCAGACTGTACCGCACTCAAGCCTATGTACCGTAGCACCCTATACCAAGTTACCAGTCCTTATAAGAACTTTTGTGGAACAAGCAGGTTGTGTGTTAGTGATTAGCAGACTGTACATCAGTCCCTATACCGCTGAAGGACTGCTGCAGTATAGGGCAGCGGTCAGCAGTGGTGCACGTCAACCCTATCTATTGTGGACCGATAGCGGTCCTTACAGAACAGCAGACTGTACCGCACTCAAGCCTATGTACCGTAGCACCCTATACCAAGTTACCAGTCCTTATAAGAACTTTTGTGGACCAAGCAGGTTGTGTATTAGTGTTTAGCAGACTGTACGTCAGTCCCTATACCGCTGAAGGACTGCTGCAGTATAGGGCAGCGGTCAGCAGTGGTGCACGTCAACCCTATCTATTGTGGACCGATAGCGGTCCTTACAGAACAGCAGACTGTACCGCACTCAAGCCTATGTACCGTAGCACCCTATACCAAGTTACCAGTCCTTATAAGAACTTTTGTGGACCAAGCAGGTTGTGTATTAGTGTTTAGCAGACTGTACGTCAGTCCCTATACCGCTGAAGGACTGCTGCAGTATAGGGCAGCGGTCAGCAGTGGTGCACGTCAACCCTATCTATTGTGGACCGATAGCGGTCCTTACAGAACAGCAGACTGTACCGCACTCAAGCCTATGTACCGTAGCACCCTATACCAAGTTACCAGTCCTTATAAGAACTTTTGTGGAACAAGCAGGTTGTGTGTTAGTGATTAGCAGACTGTACGTCAGTCCCTATACCGCTGAAGGACTGCTGCAGTATAGGTGAGCGGTCAGCAGTGGTGCACGTCAACCCTATCTATTGTGGACCTATAGCGGTCCTTACAGAACAGCAGACTGTACCGCACTCAAGCCTATGTACCGTAGCACCCTATACCAAGTTACCAGTCCTTATAAGAACTTTTGTGGACCAAGCAGGTTGTGTATTAGTGTTTAGCAGACTGTACGTCAGTCCCTATACCGCTGAAGGACTGCTGCAGTATAGGGCAGCGGTCAGCAGTGGTGCACGTCAACCCTATCTATTGTGGACCGATAGCGGTCCTTACAGAACAGCAGACTGTACCGCACTCAAGCCTATGTACCGTAGCACCCTATACCAAGTTACCAGTCCTTATAAGAACTTTTGTGGACCAAGCAGGTTGTGTATTAGTGTTTAGCAGACTGTACGTCAGTCCCTATACCGCTGAAGGACTGCTGCAGTATAGGGCAGCGGTCAGCAGTGGTGCACGTCAACCCTATCTATTGTGGACCGATAGCGGTCCTTACAGAACAGCAGACTGTACCGCACTCAAGCCTATGTACCGTAGCACCCTATACCAAGTTACCAGTCCTTATAAGAACTTTTGTGGAACAAGCAGGTTGTGTGTTAGTGATTAGCAGACTGTACGTCAGTCCCTATACCGCTGAAGGACTGCTGCAGTATAGGTGAGCGGTCAGCAGTGGTGCACGTCAACCCTATCTATTGTGGACCTATAGCGGTCCTTACAGAACAGCAGACTGTACCGCACTCAAGCCTATGTACCGTAGCACCCTATACCAAGTTACCAGTCCTTATAAGAACTTTTGTGGACCAAGCAGGTTGTGTATTAGTGTTTAGCAGACTGTACGTCAGTCCCTATACCGCTGAAGGACTGCTGCAGTATAGGGCAGCGGTCAGCAGTGGTGCACGTCAACCCTATCTATTGTGGACCGATAGCGGTCCTTACAGAACAGCAGACTGTACCGCACTCAAGCCTATGTACCGTAGCACCCTATACCAAGTTACCAGTCCTTATAAGAACTTTTGTGGAACAAGCAGGTTGTGTGTTAGTGATTAGCAGACTGTACGTCAGTCCCTATACCGCTGAAGGACTGCTGCAGTATAGGGCAGCGGTCAGCAGTGGTGCACGTCAACCCTATCTATTGTGGACCGATAGCGGTCCTTACAGAACAGCAGACTGTACCGCACTCAAGCCTATGTACCGTAGCACCCTATACCAAGTTACCAGTCCTTATAAGAACTTTTGTGGAACAAGCAGGTTGTGTGTTAGTGATTAGCAGACTGTACGTCAGTCCCTATACCGCTGAAGGACTGCTGCAGTATAGGTGAGCGGTCAGCAGTGGTGCACGTCAACCCTATCTATTGTGGACCTATAGCGGTCCTTACAGAACAGCAGACTGTACCGCACTCAAGCCTATGTACCGTAGCACCCTATACCAAGTTACCAGTCCTTATAAGAACTTTTGTGGACCAAGCAGGTTGTGTATTAGTGTTTAGCAGACTGTACGTCAGTCCCTATACCGCTGAAGGACTGCTGCAGTATAGGGCAGCGGTCAGCAGTGGTGCACGTCAACCCTATCTATTGTGGACCGATAGCGGTCCTTACAGAACAGCAGACTGTACCGCACTCAAGCCTATGTACCGTAGCACCCTATACCAAGTTACCAGTCCTTATAAGAACTTTTGTGGAACAAGTGAGTTGTGAATGTTTAGCAGACTGCAGCAGAAGGGCAGCAGTCAAGTATAATATCCTTTCTATATTTGGAAGAAAGAATATTATACATGTACAAGCCTATTACTGTACCACTGATACCAGTCCTGAAAAGAACCTTTGTGGAACTAATAATAACAGCAAGTCTTTAAAATTACCCTCACTGCCTGACAACACTGCTTCCTTCCTGTCCCTATACAAATTGGCAAAAAAAGAGAACGATTAGTGGTTACTGGAACAGCTCTTTTGTGGACCTTGATAGTAACAGCTAATGATGATGATGATGATGATGATGATGAAAGACTAATCTGGCTGTCCCTGTAGCATACACCGTCCTTTCCCTTTCTCTAAACTAACAAAAGACACTCAGGCTGCTGCAAGAATCAGCAGCACAGCAAACCTATCAACACCTAACACCTATACCAGTCCTGAAAAGAACTTTTGTGTACCAAATAGCTAGTGGTTTATCTCTCCCTACTCCACACAGGAACCTGTCCCTATCGTAACAGAAGAAAGAATGTAAAATGGCCACCGGATCGGGTGTATTTATAGGTTAGGGGGAATGTACAAGTGTCCATGTGCTGTCATGTCTCAATTGGCTGTCCTGTATCACATGATAAACGTGTCACCAAAGGTTAAAGTTCTTGTATACATTAAACACGTAAGTCCGCCGCGGCGAACGACGGAAAAAGGCGTTCGAACGTGCGGACCGCGAATGTCGGAAATTCGCCGCGAAACGACCGCCGGGCGAACCGTTCGGCCATCACTAGTAGTAAATATTTGTACATTCACTTTCATCTGTGTTGTGTGCATTGGCTATTTTGCCGGGTAACTCACAATTGTTGTTGCCGCTCTGTTACATAACATTTTGAAACAATTAAATAGATTTTGTCTCAGTGTTCACTGTGAACATTGGCTAAACCTCTCTCACCTCATCTAAAGCCCCAGGGCTATTTCTCTTGTTTTTTTTCAGGGCTCAGTATCTAGCTTGGGGTAAAGCCAGATTTGGAATCTGATGGCACAAAGGTACAGTGCCTTAAAAAAGTATTCATTAGACATGTACAGACTGAAATATTATGTTTTGGAATTTAGTTTTCATCCGAAAAATACATGTATTTAGTTACTCCCGAAATTTGTTTTTATTTATTTAGTTTTTCGTTAAAAAATTGCATTTGTCCGAAAATCCAAATGAATTACGGTCAAATCTGGCATTAAAGGCTTATGGTGTCTGTTGTAATGTTTAACCACTTCCTACCCGGCCAATGTACATGTAGCAGAATACATTTTGGCTTAAATTTATGACAAAATTAGATTTTATTGGATTTCTTTTAAAATAGAAAAAAGAAAATATTGTTTTTTTTCCAAATTTCCTCTTTTTTTGCGCTTATGTTGCAAAAAATAAAAATGGAGTCGTGAATAAATACCACCAAAATAAAGCTCTATTTGTGCGAACAAAATGATAAAAATTTCATTTGGGTACAGTGTAGCATGACCGCGCAATTGTCATTGAAAGTGTGAGAGCGATGAAAGCTGAAAATTGGGCTGGGAAGGAAGGGGGCGAAAGTGCCCTGTATTGTAGTGGTTAAAGAAGATTAGACGGAGCAGCGAAAGTCACATATGATGCTGCAATCATACATTTCGACTACAAGCTATAGTAAGATTCTAATGTTATACGTCTTCTATGGTTTTTTTTTTTTTAAGGCTTTTTGCATTGCACACAGGTCATTAGCATTAGCATTAAAAAAAAAAAAAAAATTAAGAAAAAAAAATGCATGGGGGTCCCCTGAAATTTCATACCAGGCCCTTTGGTTCCATGCGTCAGAGGGGGCGGAGTCACCGGGTGGCCTCGCCCTCCGTTATAAAAGAGCTGTCAGAAGAAGAGAAGCGTCACACAGCGGGAGCCTCCCATTGCGCAGAGCGGCGCGGGGTTCCCCTTAATATCCATACCAGGGTCTGGTATGCTCTTGAAGGGGAACCCATGCGTTTTTGTTTTTTACATTAAAGTCGTGTTGTAAGTCGCGCTGTGATTCACACTCAAGTCGTGTCCAAGTTGCCTCCCAAAGTCGTGCTGGAAGTCGTGTTGCCCCTGTGTGAATGAATGGACTGTTATGATACAAGTTCAATAGACACAGATTGTTATTGTTAGAGTCATGTAGAATCTCCTATCTGTATCGAACTGTGTCAAAAAGAAAACGAAAATAAAGCATTTATTTATATTGGATCTTTCGTTTTTCGGATTCTGTGCTTTCGTTATCGTTTGTCAAAACGATAACGAAAATAACTGAAATTCGGACGAAAATGCATTCGGATTAAAACTAATGCACATGTCTACCATATATGCCCTCAGCTTGCCCACCAATCCCTGCTATGCTGGATGGATATTCACACTGCTGTATGTCCTGCTAGGGCTAGGCTGTCAGCAATGGGTATGGGCACTGCCCCTGAATCCGGGGGCTGTCCTTGGGAACTGGTGACATCTGGTCACCCTATCTTAGACCCTCTCAGTTGGCACACCTCTCTTCAATTGCCTGGCTCTTTCAAGGGATTCTCATTTTGTAATTCATCCCTCCCCTTTGCTTCAATGTATGCCAAGTCTCCCTTCAGGACTACATTTCCCAGATTGCTGTAGGTACTTGTGTTAGAGCTATGGCAAAACAAACTTCTGAACACTGCCATCTTGTGGGCAAAAAGAGTTCAGTGCCCAGTATTGCACTACTATATATTAAAGCGGGGTTCCCACATAAAAAAAAAAAAAAAAATTTAAGTCAGAAGCTACAAATACAACAATGCAGCTGCTGAGTTTTAATAATCGGGCACTTGCCTGTCCCAGAGTCCAGCGATGTGGGGGATCGAAGCCCCGCTCGTCTCCCCCTCCGCTCGGCGCTGCGAGCATTGTAACTGTGGGCGCCTGGCTTTGGCTTCATAACCGGGCACCCACTGCACATGCCGAACTGCTCCGTGCGGCATGATTGGCCACGCAATCATCTGGGACCTGTCAAGTGTCCCAAATGATTGACAAGAGGAAGGGGAGAGAGCTGAGCCCTTCCTGCGCCAAGGGTAAGTGATGTCAAGAGCCCAGGCACTGAAGGAGGCAGATTACAAGGGACCCCCTAGCAACAGCCATTTAGAGGTGAGTAAAAATAAAAGTTCCACAATTTTTTTAGGCACATTCATGATTTTTTATTTTTTGGGTGGAACACCACTTTAAGAGCTATGAAAATGTGGCATAGACTCTGTCAAGAACTACACTATATTGCCAAAAGTATTGGGACACCCCTCCAAATCATTGAATTCAGGTGTTCCAATCACCTTCATGGCCACAGGTGTATAAAATCAAGCACCTAGGCATTCAGACTACTTCTAAAAACATTTGTGAAAGATGGTTCGCTCTCAGGAGCTCAGTGAATTCAAGCATGGAACCGTGATAGGTTGCCACCTGTGCAATAAGTCCAACTGTGAAATGCCCTTTCTATCAAATATTCCATGGTCAACTGTTAGTGGTATTATAACAAAGTGGAAGCAACTGGGAACAACAGCAACTCAGCCACGAAGTGGTAAGCCAAGTTTAGTGCAATGCGTCAGTGGCAGTGGTGTAAACCATGCCACCACTTGATTCTAGAGCAATGGAGATGTATTTTCTGGAGTGGCGAATCACACTTCTCTGTCTGGCAATCTGATGGACATGTCTGAGTTTGGCAGTTGCCAGGAGAACAGGCCCCTTAGTTCCAGCGAAGGGAACTCTTAAGGTGTCAACATACCAAAACATTTTGGCCAATTTCATACTCCCAACATTGTGGGAAAAGTTTGGGGATGGCCCCTTCCTGTTCCAAAATGACTGTGCCCCAGTGCAAGGTCCATAAAGACATGGATGAGCGAGTTTGGGGTGGATGAACTTAGCTGGTCTGCACAGAATCTTGACCTCAACCCAATAGAACACCTTTGGGATGAATTAGAGCTGAGACTATGAGCCAGGTCTTTTCATCCAACATCAGTACCTGACATCACAAATGCGCTTGTGGAAGAACGGTCAAACATGCAGGAACACAGGATCAATGCCTTCCTTGTTTACATAGACAGATCACCATTCTGCCTGTGTACTGTCTGATTGGTGAGTGCCGGTGCACATCGAGTCTGCGGTACCCTGCCGATGGGCTCCTGCTGTGTCTGATCAACGGCGGTGGGCACAGACTCGGAAGTGTAAGATCACGTACCCTGCTGCAGTATATGTATGGTGGGTGGTCTGCAAGTGGATAATGGGAACCTATAAGGATAGAAATATGAAATCATGTGAATATTGAAGGCATTTTTTAAAGACCTATGAGGATTTCTCTTGATGTCTGCTTAAACTTGTAGTTAAAAGAAACTCACACTAAAATGTGTAGGCAACCATTGCTGACTTTCTTCTAAAAATGCTAATTTTCTGGCTGATTTTGGTTCCTGAGTCTCTGAGCAAGCCTAAGCATTGAGTTTGTGAGAAATATTCATCTGTACTTTTCCCAAAGTATACACAGCAGTGTCACATGCTTATCAACAAATGTATAAACAATGACTAGTAACAGTGCACAACGCTGCAAGCAGTACAGAATGGCTCACCCCTAAAAAATGTAAAAGAGAAGTATGGTATTTTTTTTATCCCATATTCCTACTTATCTAGGTGGATGCAGCATTGGTCCGATTCTGTATCTGTCCCCCGCTGCCTCTTCATTGAGAACCGAGTCACCGAACACCTCCCCAAGCAGAGAGCTGCTGCCTATCAGTCAGCAGCTTTCCTGTTC
The DNA here is from genome assembly GCF_037356315.1 of Lithobates pipiens. NCBI lineage: Eukaryota > Metazoa > Chordata > Amphibia > Anura > Ranidae > Lithobates > Lithobates pipiens. Next base: position 157,016,711 of record NW_027507788.1, read on the forward strand.
TGCTCCTCAATGCTGAGCTGTGGAGGGGTGGGGGGTGTTCGGCCAGGTATTGTCTTGCCATCATATAATGTATGCCCCGTACTGCGCATGTGTAGTACAGGGCATACAAAGCTTCGGAAGACCTCCGAAGATGAACGGCGCCTGCGCCGTGAGTGGAGGTGGTAGCCCCACTATCCAAGCGGACATAGGGTTGTGAAAATTAGAGGGCCCCCTCACAGGTGAGCTTCGCTCGCCACGTTTCGGGCTCGGCCTCGCTACGCTCGGCTCTTTTTATTCTAACTCTATGTTCACTTGGATGTTGGGGATAGAACCTGGACTCACGGCGCAGGCGCCGTTCATCCTCGGCTATTTTCAGAATCTGTGTGTGCTGTGTACTGCGCATGCGGACACTATCCGATGGGGGACCATATTTGATAGGACAGGGACTTCCCAGCAGGGATGCTGGCTGCAGTTGTCTCAGCTGAGAGTGTCTGTTACACTCTTTCATGCTGCCTAAAGCCAGCACTATCAACCCCCCCCAAACACACACATACAGACAGGAGAGGAGAGAGAGCTCAATCTGTACCTCTTCCCCCACCCCTACCCATCTGTGTCTGCCCACACTCCATTCCTCGGCGCTGTGCCTCAGAAAAGGGAAGTGGAGGACTGGAAATTTGAAGTCCAGCAGCCTCAGATACATCTGGATGAGAGGTGCCGACTGCCTAGGGGTGAGTGAGCTCACCATCCATCCCTGTCTGTGACTGAAGTCTCCCCTCTTCTCTCTCCTGCCTCTGAGTAAGTACATCAAGGCAAATCAGGGCTCTCAGAGCACCCCTTACATCAGATTTCCCCTTTACACCAGAGGCTACGGTGTTTCCCTTTACATCAGAGTCTTCTTCATACATCAGAGTTCTCAATTTTCCCCCTTAAATCAGGGTTCCCAGAGCATCCTTCATGTTAGAGGCTCCAGAGTTCTCCCTTACATCAGTGTCCCCCCTTACTCTGCAAGTTCAGATGTAAAAGGGGAACTCTGTGGATTCAGATGTAAAGGGGGACTCTTGTTATTAACTTCATATGATTAGAAATGTTATTTAATAGCAAAATATATGTATAGTTTATACTATAAAAATTAATTGCTGTGCGCCGCTAAAGTGTTTGGGCTTGACCAGGGGCAGACTGACAACTCATGGGGCCCCAGGGGCAATAGGAGAAGATTATGGGGCCCTTGGGTAATAGGAGATTATGGGGCCCCCAGGCAATAGATTATGGGGCCACACAGTATACACACATATACACACATACAGTATACACACACAGACACACAATATACACACACAGTATACACACACACAGAATACACATACACACACTGAAAAGGTACTGGAGAGGCGGGGCAGCTATAATCTTGGGATTTTTTTTTAAAACACAGATTTTTACATACTGTCCCTGGTTTTATTGAGGCTGGCAACCCTGATGGGGCCCCTTGGTGGCATGGGGCCCTTGGGCAGTGCCTGAGTACCCGAATGGTCAGTCCGCTGCTGGGTTTGACTTGAAGAAAAGGTGGCAACCCTAGCTGAAGAGCAGAGATGCCTATCAGTCCAGGCATCTGGCAGATCCAGACTTCGGAAGTCGGGATGATGCGGTGCCTGGACGGATCCTGGTGACTTCAGCAGAGAGCAGATTTCAAATAGGAATTGCACTCCTGTGACCCATAAGAGAAGCCCACCCAAATCACCCCCATAGTGTTAACCCCTTCGCCCCCTATTGTTAACCCCTTCCCTGACAGTGACATTTGTACAGTGGATATTTTTTGCTCTGATCGCTGTATAAATGTCAGTGGTGCCAAAAAAGTGTCAAAAGTGTTTGTCCGCCACAATTTCGGAGTCCCGCTAAAAAACGCAGATCACCATTACTAGTATAAAAAAAAAATTATAATAAAAATGCCATAAATCTATTCCCTATTTTTGTAGACGCTATAACTTTTGTGCAAACCAATCAATATATGCTTATTGCGATTTTTTTTTTTTTTTACCAAAAATATGTAGAAGAATATATATATCGTCCTTAACTGAGGAAGAAATTTGTTTTTTTATATATTTTTTTTTTGGGGGGGGGGTTATTATACCAAAAAGTAAAAAATATTGCTTTTTTTTCAAAATTGTCACTCATTTTTGGTTTATAGCGCAAAAAATAAAAAACACAAAAGGTGATCAAAAAACACCAAAACAAAGCTATATTTGTGGGCAATAAAAAAAGGCATCAATTTTGTTTGGGTACAATGTGGCACGATTGCGCAATTGTCAGTCTAAGTGATGCAATGCCGTATCACAAAAAATGGTCTGGTCAGGAAGTGGGCAAATCCTTCCGGGGCTGAAGTGGTTAAGGCGGCAAATACTTCCGGTCCTTAAGTGGTTAAACAGAATGCAATTTTATCACAGAGTGGCCACTTCCACAGCTACTTCACTTGGATTTTGTAGCTGCTTTGCAATCTTTATACCTCAGTATTGCTGCAGCACACAGGTTGTAGGGAAGCACCAGGTGCACTATACCATGTTGTCTGCTACTATAGTTGTGCATAAAGATGTCATTCTATACAAATGGCACTGCAATGTTCAGAACATTTTGCCACATGTTATTATGCAACAACTTGTATCAATATGCATCTTTTACTGCAGATTCCTGCAATGCATCAAATTAAATGGGCACTTAAAAAGTGATTATTGTGATCCTGTAACATTAGATATAAAAATTGGTATATCGCAGTGCAAAGTGGATTTTCCTTTAGTAAATAACCCCCCATAGTTTTGTGTGCACTACTGCCAGTTTAACACCATATAGTTTTGTGTGCATTACTGCCAGTTTAACGTCATTTACCTCTGTGTGCGTTACTGCCAATTTAACGTTATATAGTTCTGTGTGTGTTACTGCCAGTTTAACACCATATAGTTTTCTGCATTACTGCAAGTTTAATGCCATATACTTCTGTGTGCATTACTGCAAGTTTAACACCATTTTCTTCGGTGTGCATTACTGCAAGTTTAATGCCATATAGTTCTGTGCGTCACTGTACATTTGCCGCATTATATTGCAGTATATTATAGTGTATCCCTGGAGTGTGTCTGTGTAGTTTGAGCACTCAAATTAAAGTGCACCAAACACCACTTTACATTGACTTAAAGTGCATCTACGTACAGATTTCCACTTTTTCTTTACATTTGCTTATAAGCACCACCCTCTCCCTCCTAATAATGTCTGGGAGGACAACAAGGAGAGGCAGTCATTCCCTTGGCACTGTAAGGGGGCCAGCAACAAATGTGTCCACAGGCAAAGATGGTCAGTCCTCAGGCAGGGCATAATTTCCTCTGTTTGAGTTTGCCCGTGCTATCCAGCCACAGCATGCAGAGACAAGTGTACAGCCAGGGCCGTCTTTAATATTGATTGGACCCTGAGCAAAAATTTTCTTGAGGCCCCCTCACCATGCAATTTCACGCTCCACCTGCTCTGAGACATACAATAAATAGCTATTGGACTCAAAATCAGTTTACTGTATCAGATCATGGAGCAATTGAGATTGGTTGCCAGAGGTTACAGTATATCATTACTGCTTACTGACTGGTTGCTAGAGGTTACAGCACACATATGGCTCACTGATTAGTTGCTAGAGGTTACAAAACATGATTTCTGCTTGTTGATTGGTTGCTAGAGATTACTGTACAGTAATACTGCTCACTTATTGGTTGCTAGAGTTTACAGCACACCATCTCCTCACTGCCTGCACACCATGGACTGGGGTGGTGAATGGACCCATCAATAGACAGAAAACTCCAGGGGAGGGTGTGACCAATGGCAATGCTGATTTTTTTTTTACTGACTACCAATATAAAGAAGAGTTTCAACACTGGCCACCAATGTAATAGGGGTGTACACTGACCACTAATGTAATAGAAGCAGAGCTCAAGTCCTGTGAGAATGCATGGGAATGGAGTTCCTGTACTTTTTCCACAACAGGAACTCAGTTCTCGTTAGCAGCCGTGTCCTGCAAGACTTTGAAGTATGCGAGCTGTGTGGCAGGTGCTACATCAGCAGCTGCTGACACAGCTCGCAATAGTAAGTGCCGCACACGTGACCATTCAGACATTGCCAGTAGGGGGCCCCATGACAGCTTCCGCTTCAATCTATCTGTCAATCACAGCTAGCTGATGGGTAGATTGGGTATAGATCTAGCTGATGGGTAGATCAGCTATTCTGCTCACAGGACATGCAAGGAGAGAGGTGAGCTGAGGGAGGAGCATCAGTTTGGGGTGGTAAGCTGAGCACAATAACTGGCAAAGTTTAATGCCAGGAGGGAAGTTTATGTGTAAATATGGGAAGGGTTGCAATAGCAGCGAGTGTGTGTTGGAGCCCTGCAAAGTTTGCAGCCCCCCAAGCTAACATAAATCTCCTAAGCAGGAACACATCACTATCTCCCCAAGCATTCTGTCCAGATAATGTGCAGTTAATTTATGACCTTTCTGTTTAACCCTGTGTTATCCAAACTCTGTTCAATGAAAAGTGTAAACTCACCACATAAACACTCTATATACAAAATAAAATTCCCCAATAAAGATCAGAACATGATGCTCACATTTTGCATGGAAGCACAATTGAATGAATGCTGATTATTCAGAGAATTACCGTATTTATGTTTATTGAGGATTATTTTTTTTTATGTACTAACAGTTAACCTTCATACACACAGTATGAAAATTGGATGAAAAATACCACTTTTGAAGCGTTCGTGCATATGAGCGTATCATTTTTTTTTTTTGGCGGGGAGTGAGTCTTGGGTGGGAGTTCCCACACTTTTTTCCCCAGGACTTGACCCCTGAATAGAAGCATTCAAAGTAACCACCAATGTAAGGAGGGATTTACACTGACCACTAATGTAAGGGGAGCATTCACACTGGCCAAGAGTGTGAATGAAAGGATTCTACACCAAGCCCCAATGTAATGAGAAGATTTACACTGACCACCAATGTAACTGAGGCATGTAGCCTGCGTTCACATGTGTGTGTTGGGAACACATGTAAAATCGCTTTCCTGACACCACAGAAATGTGCTGCCCTTTAGCAGATACATAGCAGTGCCTCTGCACCCCCAAACCTCCCCATCCTCTCCACTCCAACCCTCCCCCCGTTAACTCTGCCTGCCTCCTCTGCTCATCTTTGCACCCACCTTCTTTACCTCCATAAATCCCCTCCTTGCTCACCCGTGCACCCCAAGCTGTAATTCCTTCTCTGCCTGCCTCTGCCCACCCCACACTATCCTCCCCCCCCCACCACCAATTTGCTTACCTTTGCAGAACAGGCTGATGGTAGGCTTAATGACCACAGTTGCAGGCAGGACTTTCAAGCATGCCCCTCCCCAGTGGGCAGCATTCAGTATAGGTGATGGTGGATATGACCTCAGGGGAGCATGATATGCATAAGAGTGCCACCTTTATTTACATATCAATGCTGCAGGACGCTGCTATTTACATATAAATACTGGTTATTTACATGTAAACACAGGGTCTGCAGGTGAGTCATCCATACACAACAATAGGGCAGAGCTGGGCAACATTAGTAGCAGCACTTCGCACTGAGATATCAGGACACAGCACAGGACTAAAACTTCAAGGGACAAGGGAATTTCAACCAGTATAGTTAGCAAGTATGAGGCAGCTGCTTTGGGCCCCGCAACAATGCAGGGCCCAGGGCAGCTGCCCCAACATCTGCCATAGAAGAGTCAGCTGAGTTCTTTGTTATTGTCAGCCACTTGCTCCTTGATGATGCACAGTCATTACTGGATTCAGATGTTGGTTGTGAGGTTGAGGATGACAGGAACATGAGTCTAGAGAGAGGGGAGAACACTGGTAGACAAATTGTCGTTCATGCTTGCCCAGCCGCAGAGTTATGCCAAGTTGTCTCCAGTGGTAATGATGATGATGGAGGAGATGATGATGATGAGGTCACTGATGCGACTTGGGTGCCAGATAGAGCAGAGGAGGAAAATTAAGGTGAGGGGTCACAACTCCAAGGAGGCCAACATCAAGAGAGAGTAGAGAGAAGCCAACCTATTCCATCACATTCTGCAGATGTTATCCCCTGGCCCACTCCCCAAAGCTCAGTTGTCTGGGCCTTTTTCAGCACATCTGCAGCAGATTGCAATGTTTCTATCTGCAAACTGTGTGGCACATCAAGCGTGGCAAAAACACCAGCCCTTTGAGTACCACATGCTTAACACGTCATTTAATGTCAAACCACTGAGCCTGTTGGCAAGAGCACCTAAAAGCCACACAAAAGGGGCACAAATCTGTTCCTCCTCCTCCTTCTCCTCCTTACTCACTTCAGTCTGCCCCTGCTATTACCTCTCAGCAGCCTCCACTGACAGGGATGATGGTATAGCACAGAGTGTCCCAGGTCCTAGCAGCACATCTGCCAGCAGCACACCACCAGCTGTAGACTGTAGCCAGCAATTTTCTCTGCCCCATCTGCTGCAGTGGAAAAAGAAATACAGTCCCTGCCACCCACATGCCCAACATCTAAATGCAAGCTTGTCAAAGCTTTTGGCTCTCCAACTTCTGCCTTTCAGCCTGGTGGTTTCTGCCCCCTTCTGTGAATTTGCACAATGTGCTGTACCACAATGGCAGGTTCCCAGTCGCTACTACATTTCACGTACGGCCCTTCCATCTGTCTACTATGATGTGGAAGGGGATGTTCTGGCATTGTTGGGCAAGGCAGCCAGTCGTGAAATCCACCTTACTGCTGACACGTGGCCCAGCAAGCATGGGCAGGCATGAGGTATTTTGTTCACAGCACACTGGGTAATGCTGCTTGCAACTCGAAAGGATGCAGGAAAGGGCTCGGTGCTGCAGCTTGTTGTGCCCCCACTTCTCCATACAGCTGGTGGTGATGATGCCAAACCTGTGAGCTCTACCCCCTCCTCCCCCACCACCTCCATGCCCTCCTCTGCAGAATTGTCCTATGAATATCAGGTATCCCTTAAGCATTCAAAGGGCTATTCCCAGAGTCAGGCTAAAAGGTGCTTCAGCTTATGTGTTTAGGGGAAGGAACCACACTGGAGCAGAGATTCTTGCAGCTCTGAAGGGACAGACCCAGAGGAGGTCCATACCACGCCAGGAATGGTGGTGTGCGGTAATGGCTCAAACCTCCTGTCCGCCCTTAGACAGGGAAAGTTGACACATGTGCCATACATGGCACATGTCCTCAATTTGGTGGTGCAGTGTTTCCTAAATACGTACCCAGGTTTGCAAGATGTGCTAAAGCAGGCCAAAAGAGTCTGTAACCATTTCAGGCGGTCATACACAGCCAGTGCTCACTTGGCTGAAATTCAGCGGGAAATCCACCTGCCCATAAACCTCCTGATTTGTGCCACTGTGTCCCACCAGGTGGAACTCGACTCTGTCAATGCTGCAGCGGCTTTACATGCATCAGAGGGCCGTCAACAAGTACCTGTGCCAGTACGGCACGACGACAGGCTCAGGCCACCTCTCCTTTTTTTCCCACTCCAATGCCTGATCATTAAGGATGCATGCACTGTATTGTCACCAATTGAGGAGGCCACAAGGATGGCCTCAGTGACACAATCCCTATTGTGTTTTTGCTGGAGCAGACTCTACGTGGAATTATGGACAAGGCACTGGAGGCAGAGCAGCAGGAGGAAGAGGAGGACTTCCTTTCCTCTCAAGGCCCACTTTATCCAGACACCATCATTCCTATGTCACAGAACACACAAGAGCAGAGAGGGGAGGAGGATGAGAAGGAGGATTCTGGCATTTTCATAGGCTTCAAAGAATCTGTAAGCGATGCCTTTCCAACTCCAGGACCCTTGGGAGTAGTACGTGGCTAGGAGAAGGAAGTTTCAGATGCTGTCATCCCGATTGACCCCGAGGAGTCTGCGTCTCAAGCCTCTGCAAATTTGAGGCGCATGGGCAACCTCATGCTTCAATGCCTGCGAAAGGACCCAAGAATACGTGGCATAAAGGAGAAGGATGATTACTGGTTGGCAACCGTCATTGACCACCATTATAAAGGGAAGATCTCAGAACTCATCCTGTTCCCACAGAGAGTGCAAAAGATAAAGTCTCTTGAAGACATGTTAAAGAGGATTTTTTTAGTTTTCGCCGCCCAGGGTTGTCAGCTTCCACATCCCATCGGCAGCGTCTGCATCACATGGTGGACGATTACCTCGGAGCCAAAACAGAGATTGAGAGCTTTCCAGCTGACGATTCACTGACTTACTGGGTCATGAGAATAGACCACTGGCCAGAACTTTCCCAGTATGCTATTGAGTTGTTGGGCTGCCCTGCATCCAGCGTGCTTTCAGAACGGGCATTCAGTGCTGCCGGAGGTTTTGTTACTGATCGTGGAATGCGTCTTTCCACAGATTCCATGGACCGTTTGACTTTTATAAAAATTAATCAGTCCTGGATTACCAGCTATAAAGCCCCTGATGCCAATGTCACTGATTAAGTCTTTTTGGGATGTGGAATCTCTGCAGAACTTCAAGGCTGCCTAGCTTTGAGGGTGTTCAATCATTTCATCTGGAAGAATGTTTTTGGTATAGGTTTCATGGGCACAATTAACACTCAAAGACCAATTTTCAACACCTGTTTGACAGGTGCATATCATTGCATTTTTTTGCCTTCACCAAGAGCACCTGTATAGGGTTATTGTGGAAAGGTGCCCCCAACACCCAACGAGTAATTGTTTGACAGGTGCATATCATTACAATTTTTTTTACAGCAAGGCTAATTCTTGTGTAGCGCCCGCTCCTGAAGAGCACGCGCTATGTGTTTTCTATTTAAAGTTCCTAAAACCACAGTTGGGTTTTAGGGTCAATTATACCAAATTATGGTTCCAGTACCAGTCCAGCTGGATTGCACTGTGTTCTGCTTGGCCACAGGGGGCGTTGTCACCACTGGCAAGTATGAGAACGCAGTTTAGCTAGGCGCATTGAGTGCCATTCCTTCTCGCAACCCAGTGGGAGTGTCATCTTGCTGGGCATTCTGGGAGAGGGTACTTAAGGTACTGACATCACATGCTTCTGGGTTCCGGTCCAGAAGATCTTTCTGTCTGTTTGGTCCTGGTCCTCTTGACCAGCCCCCATGGCCCTCATGGCCTGGGATGTGGATCCATCCAATTCCGAGTCTCGGGGCTGGCTAGCCCAAGGCAAAATAACTGGAAGGAGGATTCAAAGGTGGTCTGGTGCCGTTTCATCTGTGGAGAGGCCCAGCAACTGGAGAAGCAACCAGGGGAGGACTCTTTGGCAGAAGGCCACGCTGAAGGCTGGTTTCTCAGAAAGAGCCTGAAGGCTCAGTTGAAAGACACCAAGCGAATCTACCCTCATACGGTATCGCCAGACCGGCTGTGAGATACTGGTACCGTATAATGGCTCCCTAAATTTATCTACATCCTTCACTTACATTTAAGTCTGTGGCAGAGACTTTGTTCAAGTGGTCTACATCAAGTCTGTGGCAGAGACTTTGTTCAAGTGGTCTACATCAAGTCTGTGGCAGAGACTTTGTTCAAGTGGTCTACATCAAGTCTGTGGCAGAGACTTTGTTCAAGTGTTCTATATGCAAGTTTGTGTCAGAGGCTTTGCTTTATTCAAACTCTCTATCGGCTGCTAGGCCTAGTGAGAGGTCTATCCGGGGGCTGTGAGAATCCAGTTGTGAGTGGCAGTTCTCTGGATTCCTACAGTGAGAGACTTCCTATCTTTTGCAATTCCAAGAGTAAATGAACTTCCTACCCAACCCTCTACCCTTCATTGAGAGACTGTTCTGTCTACTGCTCTGTCCAATAAATACACTAAAAGTGAATCCAGGGTCAGTTTCTGCAGTTCTTTGGGCCATCTACCTCGGGAAACCCCTACACGCACACAAGGTCAAGAAGGTAACAGTAAGCTCAACAAAACCAGCCGCTCCTTCAGGGGCACCACTGACACCCAAAGACCATTTTTTTTACAGCAAGGCCAATTCATGCTTTCATCAAGAGTACCCTTATAGGTTTATGGTGGGAAGGCCCTACCGACACACAAAGACCAATTTTTCGCCACCTGTTTGACAGGTGCATATCATTGCATTTTTTTGCAGAAAAGCCAATTCTTGCTTTCATCATGAGTACCTCTATGGGGTTAAGGTGGGAAGGCGCCACCGACACCTAAAGACCAATTTTCCTGCAAATTATCTCATGAAATGACACTTAAATGTTTTATGCAGAATTAAGTTATAAGTATATATAAATATATAATAACAACTTTATCAGTGCTCATCAGTGCAGCCTCACCTGTGCCCAACAATGCAGCCTACCTGGGTCCATCAATACCGCTTCACCTGTGCCCAACAATGCTGCCCGTGCCCAACAATGCAGCCTGTGTCCATTAATTCAACCTGTGCCCTACAATGCAACCTGTGCCCATCTATACAGCCTGTGCCCAACAATGCAGCTGTGGCCAACAATGCAACCTGTGCCCAACAATACAGCCTGTGTCCATCAATGCAGCCTGTATCGATCAATGCAGCCTACCTGTGCAGGGGAAAAGAGGAGATGAACAGGATTGCTGGCCGGATAATCAGAGCGCCGAGGAACATCACTGTAACAGCTTTCACTTCAGTTACTTTGTGTTCCTCTTGCCGTCACCTACAGCCCCGCCTCCTGGCTTGGGGACTTTGATACATGTCACATGTATGTCTATCAAACTACCCGGGCAGGGCTGTATGTGACAGCCTCGTCAATTGAAATGAAAGTTGCTACAGTGATGTTCCGGCGGCTATTTGTTCTCTCTTCCACTGGGCGATTGCTGGGAGAAGAGTTCCCATTTAACTAGGGCTGCAACTAACGATTATTTTCATAATCGATTAATCGGCCGATTTATTTTTTCGATTAATTGATCAATCGGATAAAACTGAAAAAGAGGAGAAATATATACACACACACACACACACACACACACACACACACACACACACGTGTCCCCCCCCAGTATAGATGACACATTCCTCCCCTCTCACATAGTGTCACTGCCCCACCTCCTCTCAGTGCTCCCCTCCCCCCCCTCCGGTGTCTTGGGTTTTCTCACCCCTTCATGGTGACAGCAGCTCCTCCTCGGTGTGCCGGGGTGGTGTGGGGCGGAATCTCAGTCCGGACCCGCCACACGTGACTCAGCCGACTCCTCTGAATGGAGCGAAGGGCACCCGAAGCCGGGAGATGGATGCACACATGTGCAGAGCACAACCTCCAATCACGGCAGCGCTGGAAAGGGGCCCGGCGAAGGCTTGCCGTGCCTGCGCTCTGCGGCGGGTCTATCTGAAGGCTGCTGTGTAGAGGGGGGAGGAGGAGCCGAAAGCAGCTCAGGCGCGTTGCTGGCGGGACGTTAGCTGGGTGGAGAATGCAAGCAGGCGTAGCTGCGTGCTCATGGACGTGGTGCATGCGTAGGACACGGGAGGATACACAGGAGTCTAACGGACCGGCAGGGGGGAAGGTGTGGACTAGGGGTGCAGCGGATCAAAAAACTCACAGATCGGATCGTTCCTCAGATCAGAGTCACGGATCGGATCAATTTTTGGATCAGCAAAAAAAATAACACTATCCCCACCCCAACAGCCACATTGTTTATTTAAATAAAAGGTATAACACTATCTCCTCCCCAATAAAATGCAGCTTATTACAAGCATAAAAACATAGTCAGCATATCACTGATGATTTGTGCCAAGCTCACCACCGATCAAAGTTCCTCTAAACAGACCGCCGTGATGAGTCCCGGGATGCCTATTGGTGCTTGTAATAAGCTGCATTTTATTGGGGGGGAGAGAGAGTGTTATACCTTTTATTTAAATCAACAATGTGGCTGTGCCGAGCAAGTGGAAAGGCTTATATAGGATTAGATAATAACTAACTACTATCTAATAGATAGTAGTTAGTTACATAGTTTCCAACATTAAAA